>NC_089888.1:13062500-13675833 GCF_040182565.1 Anser cygnoides
AGAAAATATCTTCTATATTGCCAATGGGATTCCTTGTAGGCATCTGGGTTCCTGCATTTCCAAGAGCTGTGAAATCAGGCTGTTAAATCAAGAGGAAGCTCATCCCCAAGGGAAGCTCAGCGCACCAGTTGTGGCAAGTCTGGCTGGGCTTTACAACATTTGGGTAAAAAACGTGGCTTTATTCAAACCTAGGTCACATATATTCGAGAAGAGAGAGACCTTTGGAAAGCATCTGAGCTCCTTGCATTCAGAGGACATGCACTGGGGTAACAGCAGGTGGCCTTTACACTAGAGCCCTATTGCTCAGGTTTTAGGGTTCAAAATGCATCAGACTGCTTGGGAGCAATGAGGTTTGGGCCTCTGAGTGCCATCAGGAAGACGGCGGTGTGTTGGGTGCCTTCCTTAGGCAAGGGAGCCTCACGGACCGCCGGGTGGGAGAAATTCAGGAGGGTGCTGGTGACCTGCAGCCCCGAAAGCCTCGTAGCTGCCATGGTGGCACGTGGGGCTGCTGTGTATGGGCGGTCCTGAATGCCCCTGTGCTCAGAAGGGGCCGGAGGCTGTTGGCTGAGGCTGATTTCCCACCTCTCTAAAGTATCTCCCTCTTTCTGCACCTCTTCCTGCTGAATCCTCCGAGCTGCCCCATGCTCCCAGACCTCGCAGGGGAGGCTGTCCTGACAGAGAGGGGAGCCCGAGGGCTCGCTGCCTCTTCTGAGGCTGGCTGGGAGGCCAGGCCGAGTCTGTAACAGCGGTTTTTGGACAGCCACATCTTTCCCTTAAAGAGTTTGACGTGGAGATTTTGTTCTTTGGGGTGTTCTCGCTCTCTTCAAAGGAGAAGGGTAATAAATAAGGAACACGAGCCTGACTCACTGACACTGGTTTCTGCAGTCCGAGCGGCAGCCCCGCCACGTCAGGTGAGAACCAGCCCACTGGGCCTGCCCTGGGGGCTGGCAGGGACTCGCAGGGCTCCTCCGTACAACTCTAGAAATAACTTGGTTTACTCCTTGATTTTATAACCTGCTGCCAGCACTCGGGAGGCAAAATACCCTTAAAATGTCCCCAGCTGTTCCCTCAGATGTACCCACAGTAGCGTGCCCCTGGGATCCGCCTCGGGTTTTTATGGGAGGCCAGGAGGGCTGTTACCAGGTAGATGCCATCTGCTAGCGCTGGCTTTGAGCTGTTGGTAAGCTGCTTGCATACCTTGCACAGCTTGTCAAGTATTAGGAAAAGCAGCTCTGGTTTCTGAATGTGGCAGGGTTGGGTTTTTTCCTGTCATCTTGAAACTCAGTTTTACGTCCCCTGGGTTAAGCCTTGTAGCAGGATGCTCCTGGCTGGCACTGCTGCTCAGCGCTGGGAAATGTTCCAAACCCCGGTCCTTAGATCACTGTAATTTCTTTTTCCGTGCTGCAGCTTGGTTAAAATATACCCCACTCCTCCTCTCACCCCAGATTCCTGCCACATACCTGGCATTCCTTCATCTTTAATGAGATGAGGGAGTGGGGGATTTCACCCTCCTGGAATTTTAGAGGAATACTAAGTGGATTTTTCATGAAAAGCCCCATTTAGGATACAAATCTCCCTGAAAGATGAAAGATAGTCCTTGCATGGCAGACCTGGCTTTGGCTGGTAATGGCTGACAGTTTCGAGTTCCTCGTTTGATTGTGACTTTCTGCTTGTGCTGTGGTGTTGGAGCGAGCTCCAGGGCTGGTGGCTGGAGCAGGGCAGGCTACTGTGAGATGGGGACACGTGTGCCCCTCCGAGGCTGTTGGCACTTGGCTTTTCCGCCGGTCGCTGCGATCTGGCCAAATTCTCCATATGGACAAGGCAACGTAAAAGCTGTCAAGGGAGAACAGCTCTGTTCCAGGCTCCGTCAGTTTACCCTAACAGACATAAAGCTGCGGCCTGGACCTGGTGGTGGACCCCGGCAGATGTTGAGGGAGAAGAGCATCACCACCACAGGGCTCTGCCCTCTTCCACCTGTCGGAAAGGGCAGGCTGAGGAACACAAACCACAGAGCTCTGCAAGGGTGTGGGTTTTGGAGTAGCAGCACCACGTGCTGCCATGAGCATCTGCTTCGGAGACACCATGAGCTGGGCGGTGAACATGTCGGAGCCTACTGAGATGCTGCTGTGGTAGCCCCACGCCACGGTCCGTGCCCCCTTCTCTGCACAGGGGCTTTTCTGCAGCCTCGTGCTGCCAGGAGCTGCGGAGCAGACACAAAGGCACCGGCCTGCTTTCATCCAGCTCTGCAGTGGCGGAGGGCCACGGGCTGTCCTGGCTGCGGAAGGAACAACGGGGAGGAAAGCTTTGATTTCCCCAGCCACGGACACCTCGGGCGGCGCAGATGGAAGGAACTGGGGGCTCCTGGTTCGCTTTTATCCTTTGTTAAGCGCCGGTGGCTTCTTGTTGTGGAGCCGCTGTGACCTCTCTTTTGGCTTTGTTTATGCACTCGCTGATGTTGTTTGCAGCAGGCCTTTGATATCCAGCTCCCGCCAGGAAGAGCTGAGCCTGGCTGCCCACGGCGCGCTCCAGCCTGGCAGAAGGTGCCACCATGGTGGCACCACGCAGAGATGGGTCTCTCCATCTCCCGGGGAAGACAGTTGTGTGCTACTAGGGGCTGTCCCCAGGGTGATGACTTGTGGCACCTGCCCTTCCCTGCAACCACAGCTTGCCTGGGGAGCAGCGGGCATGGCCAGAGCTTGAGCTCAGGAGGGAGCAGCCAACAGCACTGCACTGCCAGCAGGTGGAGAGGTAAGACGCAAAGAAGCAGCTGGCTTTTATGGGAATTTGTGGTGTTTTTCTATGAATAAAAGAACTAAGACGTTGCAGAGCTTCTGTGCTGTGTTCAAGCTGCCGAGTCGCACCTGCAGCAGGCGGGAGATGTCCACCACGTGGAATCCACAGCCGCAGGCGTCGGGAGATGCCCACCCCCCGTCATCTCTCTGGGCTGTGTCCAGGCCCCTGTCCCCACCATCCTGCTGTCCATGATGGCCTGGGGACAATGCTCAAACCTGGAGGAGACAGCTCACGTTCATGATTACTGCCTCTCAACCCCTTCTCTCAAGTGCACTTTAAAGTCCCCAGTGAATGCTGTTTGTTCGCAACACAACAGATTCTCCAGGCACCAGACAAGGCAATTCCCAGGAGCTGTAAAACCCTGAAGTGTGTTTACACAACTCAAAACGCACTTACAGTATTATATCACCCTTCAATCTCCTCAGCTATTTTGCGTGCTGGGATCTGAAATACAAATGCAAGCCCTGGTTGTGCTGTGTGCCTTACGCAGGCCTGAAATGGGTCTTTGATTGCAAATTCAATGAGCTATGAATGGCAGATTCTGCAAACAAACCCCATCGCAGCAGGAGCCAGCCCTCAGGAACGTGCGTTTTTTAAGGGTATCAAAGGCAGCCACCTGAGAGGTGGGGTCAGAGCAGGTTTTGCTGCCAGCCGCGGGCTTTGTGGGACGGCTCGGTGTGCTGTCCCCGTGTCAGCTGTGGGGTGATCGGTGTGCTGTCCCTATAACCAGCAGACCTCTGGCTTTCAGCTCTCTCCCATACCCAGCTGCACGGCCCATCGGCAGCGCTGATGCAGGGCCCTGTGGGAAGCAGAGCTGGGTCAAACGCGACTGTCTCTATGCTGCAAGAAGTGGAGATTAAGAAAGAAAAAAAAAAAATACCCCCCACAAAACCACCCACGCACAAAGAACTAGCACAACAATAACCCCCACAAAATCCCACTGTTCTGATTTCAGTATTTTCCACAGAAAGACCCTCCCAGGCCTTGTTCTCAGCAGAAGACAGGCTGACTGCTTTCTATTTTTATTCTTTGTAGGAGGGTGTTTGAGCTGCCCCAGCCCCTGAATTGAAGGAAGTCCTTTCCTGAAATGTGGACAGAAGTGCTCCAGGGTTTTCTGGCTCAGGAAGTCATTCTTCGGACCTGAGGCCGGCTCCTCTGGGGCCACAGACACCAGAAGTCCCCGTCAGGCTGGTAGAAGCTGAGCGAATGAAGTCCTGCCAAAAGTGACGATTTTGGTAGTTCCTGCTCTGCACACTTCGTGTCCTCAGCAGGTTTTTGCCAGGGTGTCCCTTTCTTTTCAAAGAAGGTGCTGTGTTTCAAATCTAGGCAAAAAAAAAAAAAAAAATCTAGTTTTGTTTCATTGACATCCTAAGGACTTTCTTGAAATTAAGTTGAAAATGTTTATTTTGAAAGTGTTTTGCTCCTTCAGATTCGTGTTTCTACTTGAAAATAAAAAGCTTGTAATTCTGTAAATGTGGCATCAGCTTCTTCTGAGATGTATAATTTGAACATTTTGAATGTAAGTGTAAGCCTTTAATGCCATAATTTCTTAATACCACTGCCACAACTGTTTAGACGTATAAGTCATTTGATTATAGCTTTATGTTAAATGAGGAGCCATAATTAATATGATCATGTTTAAGTTTCTTCCCTACCGAGCATAAAGATAGAATAATCTCTCCAGAGAAAAGAGAGCTTCCTCACAGGACTAAACTGAAAGATTTTTTAATAATTTAGCTTTTGGAAAAAGAAGTTCAAGCTGTTAGTAGATAGGACTGAAGCAGGACAAAATATGCAAAGTGCTTTGCTTCAGAGATGGGGAGCGAATCTCGGTGACCCTTCCTCTGTTCTCCCCTTTCCCAGCCGTGGTCAGGGCACAGTGAGACATCCTATGGAGCCGTCCCTTTTCCTCCTCCCAGCGCCATCCCATGGCATACCCAGAGTGAAAAGAGCTCTCTGGAAATCCTAATTTTTTCATTTCTGTCTCCCATTTTAGCCTAAAGTATGTCTATCAGCCATTTTCTGGAAGCAGCAAATGCATGCAGGAATACCAACCACCCTGCTGTCCTATCCAGCCCCTAGGGACAGTGTCTGACAGCGGGGGCTGAGCGGGGTCATGCTGCTCATGGGCTTGTGCTGCCCAGCCCCTGCTTCCTGCTGTGACCGCAGTACCTGGCTTTTAACTCAGCCCTGCTCTGCCAAGCTTTGAATCAGCGTGGAGGCTTGGTTTCGGAATAGCTCATAGCTGATGCACCTGCACTGTTTCAGCGGGTGCTTGTGAAACCTGCGAGCCTGCATGCAGGGAGACGTTTCCACGTGCCTCCAGGTACGTGCACGTCAGCACCGAGCGTGGCGGTGTGGCCCCCTGTGCTGTCAGGGCATGCTGCTGCACCTTTGTAATGCACACCCCTACAGCACAGGGGCATCCTCCATGCCCCAGGGTGAAGCAACCGCAGCAGGCACCAGTGCTGTGCCCATCCCTGCAGTGCTCTGATGCATCCCACAAGGTTCGACATGCCAGCATCCCTGGTAGGCACCCCGCTATCTCCTGTGCAGCACGTCCTCTGCTGTCCCGTCCAGCCCTTCAGCCTGGAAGCTTTATCTTCTCGTGAAGGCAGTTCAGCGCTGATGGCTTCAGCAGGAGCAGAGCTAGGTGACTGGAGCTTGCTTCACCTGCACTCCAACGCCGTGTGCTGCAGCCTTGTCCTCAGATTGCTGGTCTGCCTCAGGGCACAGCCACAATCCCCAGGTTTTGGTGCAAAGTAAATACACTCACACCCGTTCCCTCTACCCACAGCGATACCCCTTTATCAGCCCAGCCAGGGGAAAAGGCCGCTCTTACACTCACATTTCACCCTTGGGAGGATACAGCTGAGCAGGGAGTCATCAAGAGGGTGTTGAAATAACTTGTGATCTCGAACTTGACCTCCAAATTATTTGTTTAAACTTCTGAATGCAGGGGGAGGAGAGTGTACTTCAGCTAGCTGATTCTGCAGGGCTGAAAGGAGAAACACGCACTTACTTTTGCCTGCAGTACTCCCTTAGTAGTACTTCAACACCAAGCATCCCTCCCAGATCTCTGCTGACATTATTAGCAGTAATGGTCAATTAGTTGTATGGGGAAGTGAGGAGGTAGGAGTAACAGAGATGTCAATTTTAGCGCTTTGGGACAAAGGAAAATTAATGTTTGCTGAGCAGGAAGGATTTAAGCCCATAGCAGGGAAGGGAGGAGAAGGAAAAACTGTAAGCCTTTAAAGAAAGGACTGTAGAAAATATTTAACAATGCTTTTTAGGGCTTGCCAAACAAGCAAAATGCATTTTCACCTGCTGGTTCACATGGATTTGACTTTTGATTCATGATTATATAAAGTGCTCTGCAACACAGGTTTTAAGCAGGGCTTGAAGGTAAGTGGATCCTTGTGCCATTGTATTGTTCAGGAGAGGAATGTGGTTTTGCACTATTGATAGACACAGAAATTTGCAGCAGGTCAGGCCTGGGCTGCTGAGGGATTAGGTCAGTATCAGCTCTTGACGCTGCCTTAAGGCAAATTGAATTTTCCACAGAAGAAGGAGGGGGGGGGGAAATCCTACAACTTAACTAATCACCTGCAATTGAGCAAGGCAGCAGGAACCACTCAACCCTCCACCTTGCTTCGTAACGACAGTAATTAGATGGTCAGCTTGATTGGAGCATCCCTAATCCTTGCAGAGTGAAGGAGATGCTGCCCAGCTCTGCCTGGCTGCACGTGGCCTGGGGGTGGTGAGCAGGAGGGGAGTTTTAGGTGGGGAAAAGGGGTGTGCGTGTGTGCTGGGGGCTTGTGGTAGGTGATGTGTATTACTTTATAGGGGTTTGGTGCTGATCTCCGGGGTTCCAGAAGCTCTGCGTCTGTTGGCTTTCACTTGCTGAAGTCTGCTTCTAGGGAGGTGAGTGTAGGAGGTGGGCTACTGCACGTGGGATGCTGTGGGTCCTGTTTGTCAGGTGCTGCTTTCCTTCTGTGCTGGGGTTGCTGTGTGATGTACTGCCCAGCTGTGTGCTAACGGGTGCTCTTGCTCCTGTTAAACTCCTGCACTGGTTCTTTGCTCAGGCTGAGCCTTGTGGGACCAGCAGCTGCCACAGTGTGGGGCTCAGAAGGTATTTTTGCCAAGCAGTGTCCCCAGTCTCTGGCCTCACAGAGCTGTGGGGTTCTTGTGGCTGCAGCTTCCCTCTGCCTTGCTTGGAAGAGGCTCACATTAGGTAATTAAAAAAAAATTGCAGTGCTTTTCCCAGTGCTGTTGTTGTTAACTTTTGCCCTGTGAACCCTGCTGCGGTGTAGCTGTGTGGGTCTGGGCTGAATGCTGGGGGTGGTCAGGGACGATCGAGGGAAGAAAAGCCAAAAAGCTGCTGCAGCCCTGCTTTCTCCTCCTGTGCTTTGACACGTCTGTGGCAGTACAGACAGCAGCTCTGAGGCCGGGTGGGCCTGCCCACAATGAACGTCCCCACCAGTAGTGTGTGGCTGGTCGAGGGCTGGTGCCAGGCGGCGCAGGCTGGCCCGGGCCCATTCTGCGAGTGCTGTGCTGGGGCAGGGTGCTGGGGCTGGAGGAGCTCAGTCAAGTGTGAGCGAGCCCCGAGGAGCGAGCCCTTGGCTCCATGGACCCGTGGGGCCTGGCTGAGCTCCAGCCTGGCAGCGGCCATGTTGGCCCTGTGGATGCTGCCAGAGGAAAGGGGCTGTCGTCTTGCATGAGTGCACGTGAAGGGTGATGCTGGAGAGGACACAAATGAACTATTCAAGCTTTTATTTTTTTTTTTTCCTTCTGCTGGCATTGACCTGTGGTTTGGACGCTGGCTTGATCTACACGGATGCGTCTGGCTGTGAGCATTTTTGATGACACTCGCACTGAGAGCGAGGCATCTTGTCAGAGGCTTAAGGTGCCCCACTCTGGTCCCAGGACGTGGAGCGTGCCCTGACCCTGGATGAACAGGCACAGAAAGGGCTAGCACTTCAAATTACAAATCTGGTTTGGTGACCTTCTCAGCACAGTATAGAAAGGCTTTGGACTTTGAAAGGATTGAAAGCAAACGACACTCACGGGAAAGAAGAGACGGAGAGGTGTAGCCTGAGTTGTTGAGGAGGTAAGGCTGCTGAGACTTTGTTACTGCTCTGTGCAGTGCTGGAGCACTTAGAGCCTTGAAGGGGGGACTTCTGGGCTGTTTTTAAATTCACAGCAAACAGGTTTCCTGGAGCACAGGGTTGAAATGATCAGGGTATAAATAAGGCTGTGTCCCAGGGGCTATGTACTGCTAGTGGGTCCTCACCTGAGCTCTCGGCCTGGTCACTGCGCTGCTCCTGCACCTCCAGGCACCTTCTGCCTTTCTTGTTGTAACATTGGCAAGAGCTCTTGTTTGTCTCTGTGTTGGGTCTCCCAACTGAGGCCTCCCTCAGGCCACAGTGCCATCGATGCGTGATAGCTGGAGGAAACAGCGCTGGCATTTCTCATTCAGTGCTGCTCTGTGTTTTTGTCTCATTAACTCCACTTTTCATCTTCAGAATGGGAGCCAAGAGCTGCCTGCTGGAATTAGTGAAAAGAAATGGCAGGCGTTCTCCCATACCCCTTGCTATACCTCCTAATGGATAGCAGCACACCTCCCACCACAGTCCTGGTGCTTACGGGGATGACTTTATGCTCAGGGATGGGGTTGATAGAAGGTACCAGTATTTTAACATAAGATTCCCCTAGCCCACGTATCATTGCTTTTTCTTGGAGTGTGATTTAAGGCATGGCAAAGAAAATCACTTCTACTGAGAGCACTTGCTACAGCTGCCAGACTTACATATTTCTGGTGGCTTCGCTGATGCCTTTCGACCTTTCCATATGCCTCTAAAACACCATTACCAAGAAAATTTAAGATCCTTACCAAAGAAGCTTAGCTGTACTATTTTGTTCTCTGTTACAGCCCTGAAATGCTGAGCAAGGGCTTCTGAGGAAGAGCTAGGTAGCTTAATCGCTACAATTTGGGAGCTTGAGGGGCTGTATTTTTTTTTTTTTGAGAGCCTTTGTCCAAGCTGGATGTAGAGGTCTATCGGCATGAGGCAGACCAATGTCTCAGGCTTCAGGTCCTGCAAGAACCCCCTTGGAAATAATTAAACGCTGATGTCAAAGCATCTTAACAGATGGAGGAGCTCCGTGTGTACTTTACGGCCTGCTGTAAGTTAGTGGGAGAGGCAGGAGTGCCAAAGTCTTCCTAAACCCCCTCTATGTGGAGAAGCTGCAGTTTTATATTTCTCGAGTGTGGTAATATGAAAACATTGTGACTCCTTGAGAAATTAAGACCGCTCAGGTTAAGCATTGTAAATTCCCCTCCTAGTCTGCCTTTCCAGAACAATCCCTGTTAAAAACCCTGGTTGTGTGGTTTGGTCAGGCTTGCAGGGGGTGGCAAGACACCCCCTTGCCTTCAGGGCTGTGCTCAGTGCTGCACATCTCCAGCTGAAGTCCTGCTGGCACTGTGCACTGAGTCATTACACCGGTGACTTGGTTAGGATTCTGCACTGGGAGTTTAGGGGGTGACTTGTTTCTAAAACTGGGCTTTTATTCTTTTGTCTGTGGGTGGAATTAAAATAAAAAGAGAACTTAAATGCAAAGCAGTTATCAAAATTCAGAAGCCTCTCACGTGCTTTGTGATAACTTACCCAAAGTCTTTTGTATCTCTGTAAGGCTGACTTCCCTTCTGCCCTCATATTTTCCTGGGAAGCTGAACAGTTCAGTACCTCTGTTCATCTCCTTGCTAATGAGTCAACACCTCTAATGCTTTCAGAATGAAATAGGCGTTCATATGTTGCAGATACTTATCAAAAATGAGCCTCTGCCACTTAGGTTACATAAATTCCACCCTGGTGGTGCGAGTTCTCATGTGTGCGGTCACCTTTATAGCAGCTGGATAACTGCACGATTAAACCCCATCATTGTTAGCCGAGCAGTGGTAGTTCCCTGCAGGGAAGAGGAGATGCAGCATGTCAGTGAACATGTGAAGCCCTTCCAGGTTATTCAGCAAGTCTCCTGATTAGAACTCAAGAGTAAGAGGTCTTTGTCTTATGAAAATGAGGGATATGTGAACAACCTCACCTGAGAAAGAGCCATCATCTTGCTCTTTTTTTTTTTCCTTTTGGTATTTATCTTTCTTGTGAAATATGCTTAGACAGAAGGATGAATTTGGCAAACAGCAGGAGAGTCTTGTCTGCTATCAGACTAGCTGGTACAAGGGGGAGACAGATGCTTAACAAGCTCTCAAAGCAGGAAACTTCCAATTAGTATTGATTAGAAACGATTTTTTCTTATTGCAACTACTATAGTGTGGTGTATGTTGTCATTAGCACTTTTCTTGTCACAGCTGTCTTTGGGCTTTGTTTACCCATTGGAATCTGAATGAAAAGATGGCCTTTCCTTTCTTCTATATCAGTAACAAACCTAGTTAACTGGATTACATATGGAAACAATTAAGGGGGAAAAAAAAACCTGTAGTAGTTGTAGAGCCATATCTAGGCTGATTGCTGAATGCAGTGAGAAAGGAGATAGCTTTCTGCTTTTGCTGAAAGCTCAGTGAAAGCGGGGAAAGTCTGGGCTGCTGCAGAATAAACCCAGAGCTGGTGGCAGGAGTGCCTCTTGTGTTGCAACAGCCATCCACGTACTGGCTTTTTGCTGCTTATGTAAAACTGTCAGTGCACCTGAGTGGTAAGGCCACTGTTTTTAGGGAAAAGAAAGCCATAAGCATGGAGCAGGCATCTACATCCCTGTGACCTGCTCCCTGTTTCTTGCAGCGTTATGTCCTGGCTGTAGCTCTCTTGCATGCAGCTGCTCAGGCCCTGATTCAAATCCTGCGAAAACTAATGGGGTGACTTTCATTAACTGCAGAAACCAGATCTGGCCCTAAAAGATGGACAAAGACTTCTGACACGCCTGCTCCTGGCGAGGCTTTTATGCCTCCGGCTATCAGATGTGTGCTCCACTGAGCAGCAGCATTAAAGATGCATGGCCTGTGGCATCTCTGTTTCCTGGCGGGCTGGTGAGGGCTGCTTGGGTCTGAGTGGGGGCTGCAGCGCTGAAATTCTCTGTGGGCTCCTCTCCTGTGGTCAGGATCTGATGAGCTCTGAGTGTCTGAGCCAGATCGGCCGGGCAGAGCCGTCAGCGCCTTGATGTAAGGACGGGCTCGAAGTCCGGAGGAAATCTCCTTCAGGGGTTCTGCTCCAGGGCGAGAGCAGCGTGGGGATGCTCTCGGGAGAGGAGAGGGACCTGAGTGTGGCACCAGAGCCCTGGCAGCAGAGACAGCTCCATGGAAAAGCCTCACCTGGCACCTGGAAGGTGAAGCTCCTCAAACGGCACATGGGGACATGGCAGGGCTGCTTCATCTGAGGGCTTCCAGGACAAAAATGCCCACAATATCCAAGGGCTTGGGGTTGGGATTCAGGAACCCCCTTCACTTTTTTTTCTGTTCCCAAAGGTTGCGAGGCCAAGTTTCTCTCAGATTGGATTCAAGAATACATTAAATAATTGTATATTAAACAAACGTCAGACACACCCTTAAACACTTCAGCTTGTTAAATACCTGAATGCCACGGGGGATTTTATGGCTAAACACTCCGCGCGCTGTGCAAACCAGCTTATCGGACAATATTTGCTTATTCTGGGGAGAAAGCTTGCGGATGAGAACAAAGCACTGATGAGTTTCAAGTGCACTGCACGGAGATAATTTAATAAATTGCCAATCGATAGGTGTCCAGATGAAGGTAGAAGGGCTTTTAATGGGACTGGTAGGGTAGAAAATATCAAAGCAAATTATGGGCACGACTGCTGTGTCTAACCTGCTTGCCTCTGAGGACAAGTCCCGATCCAGCCTGAGCCATCGGCCTAGAAGAAAGTGGAAGGGTAGGGGCTGTGCTGCAGCCTCCTGGTGGCTCCCACCTCGCTCCTGTGGGGCAGGCTCTGCTCTTTACAGGGCATGGATGGAGCCACTTCTCTGCTGGCTTTCCATGCTAATCTTTGCTTTCTCTAAAATTCAAGGCCGTTACCTGGGGCAATGCCTTATTTCAGTTAGAGGAGGGGAGTGGGCGTAGCTGAAAATAAAATAACATTGTTATATAAAAGCTAAGCCACCCTTCAATAAGGTCTAGCATCCAGATGCTTTGGGAGTGTCTCGCTTTGACCAGCTTCTCATACCAAAACTCTTCAGCACTGACCCTTGGGCTGCCCGGAGGTGTCTGTTTTCAGGTAGCCAGAAGCTCTTGCTTCTGATTCAAAACCCTTTTGGCCCAGGAGGGTGGCTTTGAGCTGTCATTTTAAATTCCCCAATGGCAGCACCTGTGCTGATGTTAGCACAGTGAGTTTGCAGCACCAGAAGTGTGCCATGCCCTTAAGTCTTGACTCTAAGTTGTGTCTGGCCCTTAAAGTCTTTCCATCAGAGTTTCTCGGAGGCTCGCAAACACTGGGTTAAACCAGCTTACTTCTGACCTTCAAAATTTCCAGCCAGGTGCAAAATTTGCACCTTGAGACAATCTTTCTAATTAATCTTCCCACCCTGCTGTGAAGAAGGTAAGTAACAGGCGTTAACTGCAGTTCGGGGATTGGAGGAGAGGAGTAAGATGCAGAGCTGTGATAGCATAAAAGGTTTTCAGCCCACAAACCAAACTGGAGGCAGAAGAAAACCACAGCGGTGTTGTCCCCAGGTGGGCTTCCCCCAGAAACCGCCTGGGACAGCACTTGCCCCGTGCAGGACAGAGGCTGCACAGGGGACTTGGGCATCAGCAAAGACGTAGGGATTAATTAGGGGATTAAAGCCACTATTGCTGAGGGCTGGTGCTTGAGGTGGACTCGACTTTGGTGCAGCGTTGGGAGGTGGAAACCAGCCCCACGTGTCAGTGTGCTGGCACAGTGCTGGGCGCTCAGCAGCCCTGCACCGAGAGCTGAGCAGCCGGTGCCCCTCCCCAGGCACTGCCCGGCCTGCCCCCAGCGAGGCACCCGAGGGTGGAGAGGAGGATGGTGACAGAAAGGAGAACTCAGCTTCGCACTCGGCACCGGGCAGGTGGCCAGCTCCTGACCACAGGGACTTTAACCAGGAACCCTGCAGGCCATGGATCTTTGCCCAGCGGTCTGAAATATTTCTTTCTTGCCAAGGGTGTGAACTCCTGCAGTACGTACACAGGTCAGCCTGGCCCCAGCTCTCTGCAGCTTTTGGAGGGGTTTGCTCTAAGCCTACTCCTGTTTTTGTGCCTACAAATGGTCCTTCCCCTGGGGAAGTCCTGGATGTTAACGCTGTGTTGCTTTGGGCTGGTGGTGCTGCTGGAGCTGGTGTGAAACGCGTTACCCGTGGTGAGCTGGCCTCTGTGCCCACAGGCAGGAGGAGGAACGGGTGCCAGGCAGCCGATCTGCCCCTCTGTCTCTTTAATCCCACATTTCTGCTTCCACTTTCAGCTTTCCCAGGAGGGTGCCCTCCTGCCTCCTCTCTGCTGATTTCCTTCCCCCAGCTCTCCTTTTCCAGCCGCACCCTGGTTATGCCGTGTAACCCTCTGCAAGACGCTGAGAGCCTTCCCAGAACTTCAGCACTTCCCAAGCCCTTGAATGAGTTTATTTTTCCCAGAGAATTATCAATGTCAGTGCTCGTGCTGCAGCACCCTTCTCTGAGCTGCGGTCTCACCACGGCAGCACCCGTCTCAGCCCCATCTCACCCCCTTTCCTTGTCTTGTCCCTGGCAGCTTCCTTCTCAACAAGCCAGGCCCCACAGCTGGGTCGCTCCTCCCCTTCCACCACCCCACAGCTCCCCTTGCACTGCTCATTTCCTCCCACCATCTGTGTTCAGAGCCTCTTATCCTCATCGTTAAACCTGCAAGATTTCCCACTTCACCCTCCTTTTCTGTCCCCATCTCTTCAACACCCTCTGTGCCCCTGCCCAGCTCACTTTGCCTCTTGCCCTGGGCCAGCCCCAGCGCTCGAAGCAGCCCATTGCCATGACCAGCCTTGGCCTTCATTTCTTATCTCATGGCTCGCTTCTTCCCCCAGCCCCGGTGGTGCTGCCAAATGTCTCCCGTGAGCCTTGCCCAGCAGAGCAGACACCGGAGCCTGGACTGCTCCCGTGCTTCGCAGGGGCTTGTGCTTGTTCGGGGCAGGTTTCAGCACAGACAGGGGCTGCTTGGGGCCATTTGAGGCCTTTTTAAAAAAAACAAACTCTTACCATCAGCTGGAAGAACGTACATCATGAGACCTTGAAAAGAAATCTTTGGAAGCATGAAATAAAGAGGAGAGGGAAGACAAGGCAGTGGGTTCAGCCGGTGCCTGGGGTGACCTGCGCGGCTCCCAGGGCGCTCAGCTGGTGCTGGAGCCTGCCCGTGCTGGGCTGGTCCCTGCTGAGATGAGCGGTCCCCACGCAGTACGATGCAGCGATGGGAAGCACACGAGCCCTGCACACGTGAAGAGCAGGGGCTTGGTTTCTGCCATCCCCTCGCTTCTGCGTTTTTATCCCCAGCACAAGACTGGCAGCTCCTTCTGTGCGCGCGAGCTGCCGCAATCGCTGCAGCTTCCCACTTTTTTTTTTCTCTGGAAGACTCGGTTGGTTGTCAGCGCCTGGTCTGCCCGCTGAGTAACTTGCATGTTGGGAAAACACGAGAGAAAAATCTTCTCCTCAGACCTAGGTGAAATCTTTCCAGCAAAGAGTGAACTTAACAAAGAAAGGAACCCGAGGGACCAAAACTAGCCGTGAAATGGGATTGAAGTCTGGATGAGGAAAGAGATGCTAGGAACTGGGTCTTTGAACACGCTGGATGCTTTAGGAGTGCTTTTCATGGAACTTTAGTTTTGAAATAGCTTTTTTGTTTTTGTTTAAACCTAAATCTTTGCATTCTTTTTGTTTTATTTTTATTATCTTTTTAATAATTTTTACCAAAGAAAACCATGAAAACCTGACCCAGGGGATTTTGACTGCATTAGAAAACAAACAAGCTCTATTTCTATTCTATCTCCAAATCTTTGAGTTGGCAACTGAATCGAGAGCTTTGATCTGCCAGCACGGAGGAGGACACGCAGATAGATGCCTGCGGGTCCTCCCTCAGCCCTGAAGCTCTCCACCTTCTCCATGGCTGGGCTCTGGGCACCGCGAGGGCCTGCGGACGTGGGAGCTGGCTTCTTGTCCTGCTTGCAGTGCTCATACCCCAGCCTGAACAGAAAGCGAGCCTTATTTTTTTTGATCCTGTAACTGTTAGGATGCATTTCAGCTCCCCGTGCTGACTCACTGCTCTGGCACCAAGCCAGTTTATTTATATGATTTCCCCCCCCTCATTACCATACGTGCCTCAGAAAGCAGCTGTGCTTATAGCACTTCTTCAATAAACAAACTAAATTATGGACTTCAGAGGACGATCCTAAGTCGCTCGGCTCTCCTGCGCCCTGGGCTAGGGCTGCAGCTGCCGGGTTTGAAGAGCCTCCCCAGGAGCCTCAGGGCCGCCGAGGCCTCTGGCTGGTGAGGATCTGAGTCTGGCCCCAGATCCGTAACTAACCTTTACCTTGGCTGAACTTTTTCCCATTTCTTCCATCCCCAACCCCCACCTTCATGGATCCAGTCAGGAGGAGGACATGGCTGTAATTCCTTCTCATCAGCTTTGTTTTCCAGACCTGATCATTTATAAATCCATCGGTAAGACAAGTTTGTACAGCTAAGGCACTTGGTGACTCTTGAAACCCATTTCTGCTGTGCTGCAGCAGGAGTACGTGAGTTCTGGACAGATGGCCTGAGACACACCGGAGGAGACTCCCACCTTAAAGACTTTCATGCTATGGATGCCCTTTCGCACCCAGGTACAACTGCAAAGATCCAGCTTTGTTATCCCTCAGCGCTTCCCCCCACATTGTCCCGTTCAGAGGAGCGATTTGTGACCCAAACCGATAGCTATTCGTAGAGCTAGAACGTTTTAAGGAAATCCCACAGCTCAAAGGTCAGAGCTGCCTCCCCGTTGCTCTTATCCGGCGCCTGTGTGGAGGCCTTTTCCCAAAAGGAAACGGGGCGGCTGGTGATTAATCCTCCAAACCTACCGAAACCTATCTCACCCTGGAAAATGTGCGGAGGCAGGATCTGACAGCAGCGTGAAGCATCCCCTCGGCGGTGCTCCCCAGCCCTGCAGGGTGAGCGGGAGCTCCCCGGAGCTTCCTGGCTGCGCTCCCAGGCCCGGTGACTGGTTTGGGCTCCGGGCAAAGCCTCTTATCTGCCTCGCTTTGTCGGCCTGTGAAATGGGCATGAGGCATGCTTCGGGCGCGCCGTTTGGTTTCGGCACCGCCGTGTTTTGCAAGCTTGACGTGAACCTGGCGTGGCGTTGAGGGCCGGCTCGTAGTTTCCCCTAAAAACGCACCCCGAGAGAGCCCCCACTCCCTCCCCCGTTTGTAACACCGCCGCTCCGTGACAAACAGGAACCTGCCACCAGCCTGGGCTGTTTATGCTGAAAATAAAGGGCAGCACGGCCGCTCACCCGGATTTCCTCTCCAGACCTTCCAACTCCGGCTCAGGCAGCGGCGTGCGCGCGAGCCCAGCCCGTACCCGGAGCCCCATCCAGCAGCCTCACCACGACGGGTGGCTGCGACAGAAAGGTGACGGAGATGCAGATTTCCATTTTTTAATTAAATTTATTACCTGTGCACGCGATCTCGCAGCCAAACGCTCGCACCGGCCCCTCCCGCAGCATCCCCCCCGGGGACGCTGCTGCGTCCCCGGGGGGGATGCTGCGAGAGGGGCCGGTGCGGAGGATGCTGCGAGAGGGGCTGGTGCTAAGGATGCTCCGGCGGCCACCTGCAGGGCCCGACGGCCCCCCCCCCGCCTCCTCCAGCTCCGCGGCCGCGCCTCCGAAAGCCGCGGCCCCACCTCGGGGCGGAGCAGCAGCCGCAGCAGCCGCCGCCGGAGGAGCCGGAGCCGGGGCGCTGGGAGCTCGGCGGCCGGGCCCCGCTGCGCATCGGGTGAGTGGCGGGGCAGCCGGCACGGAGAGGGGACGTCTTGGGAGGCGGGGGGGCTCCGGGGTGATGACCCCTTTTAGGGGCGCGACAGCCCCCGCAGAGCTCGTCGGCCGGCGAGGGTGGGTTTGGGAGAGGGGAGGGCCGGGGGGGTGTCCCCCCCCCCCACCGCCTCCCCTCCGCCGGGGTCTTGGTCGCCTCTCCCGGGTGGCCGCAATCACGGAGTTTCGGTAACTCCAGCCCTGTGCAATCCTAGACAGGGCTGGTGAGAGCCGCTTAAATAATGCAGCCCGCTGCCCGCCCCCGGTGGCTCAAGGCACCCGGGTAATCCCACAATAAATTTGTCCGACCTTACCTCGGACGCAGCTAGCGCTGAGGACGGGATTAGGTCCTCAGGGCAGTTTGCTCCCCTGGCCAAAGGCTGGGTTTGGTGTTTGAGGACACCCTTGGGCCGTGGGTCATCGCCCAGAGCCCAAGGAGCCGAAGGGGGGAATCTTCCCTCGCTTCACCGAGGGGTTTTGCTGGTTGCCTTTAGAAATCCTCTCCCCTTTGGCATAACCACGCTGTGGAAGAGATGTACCTGAGGCAGCATAAACGTGAGCGGCCGTAATTCCTGCAGTGGCACCGGGATTGCAGCTGGTCTGCGTGTGAGGCGGCGAAGGTCCCGCCTGGGGAGCGGCTCCTCCAGACGCCGGCAGCAGGGCTGAGCGCAGCCCAAACTCCGCAGCGCCGGGGTCGCGGCGTTGGGGATGCTCTCGGTTGGCTCTGCTGGCAAGAAAGCAAGTTCTTGCTCCTAACCCCGCTCAGTTATCGTGGGAAGGTCCTTCCTGCGCTGTGCTACCTCTGCTTGAGGAGGGTGTCTCAAGCTACAGGGGAGGAGAAGAGAAGGTGGCTTCTCGTCCTCGTGGAGGAAAGCACGAGGTTCGCAAAGCTGGAAGTCGATGATCTCGGTTTGAGCCCTCCGTGCTCCTGGAGAGCTCGGGGAGCCTGGGGAGGAGCGGCCCAGGGGCTGCCCTAGCGCTCACCTTGACCCCGGCTGCCTCGGTGCGGCTGCCCCGAGCTGGCCGCTGCCGCCGGGCGCCCTGCTCCTGACGGAGAGGGGCCCGGTGCCCGTCGGGCAGAAAGCAGGACGGGCTTTCCAGTCTGGAGCCAAACCGAAACTGGAGGGGTTGTGTTGTTCTGGTGAAAGACACGCTAAATCCTGACTAGGAAGAGCACCTTTTCATTTATGCTTTCCTGGCTTCATCTCCGTGCTAAGGGTTTGCTCAAAAACTCCGCGTGATTCTGAAAACACTCTTCTTACATTAGAAAATACTCTCATTACATTATTTTTATGGGTTTTGCTTCATGTTGTGAGATCTCTTGTGAGGATAAAAAGCTTATTTTCCTTCTAGCAGGAAGACACATATGAGGGTTTCATAACAAAAATAAGCTTTAAAATGTTGAACTTCTGATGTCTGTGCTGGGTGTGATGAAACACTGAGATACAACTTTTTCTTTTTTGCGTGTTCGGGCTGCCCATTTCAGACAATGTCTTGTTGTTGAGTCCTTCAGTGCTGGAAAAATGACCCTGTGTGAGTGTGCTGGTACCAATTGTACCGGCTCCTTGGTGCTTCTGCATCGCTTCTGCAGCCACTTTGTTAGGACCTCATTTTCCCTTGGTTTAATAATTTATAAAATGCCTGTTGCCTCTAGGCACATTTCATCCAGTAAGAAGAAAAACATCAACCAATGTTTGCTGGAATAATGGTTACAGAGTCTGAGGCTGACAAATAATGAAGCCTTTGTGGGTGAGGGGATGTCTCGTTTTTGTCTTATGTAAATTAGTGAAAAAGCAGGGTTTGTGCTAAAAAGTCTTCAGGAGACGTTATTCCTTTCTTATTTCCATCCTTAAAAATGTCTCCTGCTCTCTGGAGATGAAGGAGGGTTTAACTGTGACCTTCCTTAACCTGATTTTGGGTGTGATTCTCTCTTTTTTTTTTTTTTTTTTTTTGCTTTTACCTGCGTCTGCCTCGAGCTTGGCAGCCCTCTGGTATTTAATGGTTGTGAATTACGATAGGAAATTCAGGTCCTTCATCTTCACAGGATTAACTTCTGTGGCTTGAAAGAGGTCGGTCTCTTTCTGGGCAATAAGTGGCCCTCTCAAAGCAGCAGGCCAAATCCTCGGCCAGATCCTCCTGAACCTCTGTCATTAGCTGCACTTTGAGTCACTCGTTTTGCTGGAGGGGGAAGATTGGCCGCAGTTCTGCTCGTCTCGTTCGAAGCTGCTAAATGGTGGCTCAGTGACCCGAGTGGGCAAATTGCATCACCAGCTAACTGGCCGAAGAAGATCTTGCCTGATATCAAACAAACCCGCCGCTGCTGTTCTTCGTTCTGAAGCCTTCTCCTGCTCCAGGTGATCCCTCTGGGTTCTGATGCTTGCGGGTTTTTGTTGGGGCGCTGGAAAAGGGAGATGACAAACTCTTCCCGTAGCCGTACCTGTGAGGGGTCCACTCCACCTTCAGGAGGTTTTGCAGGTGTTGTCCCTTAAAAAAGCATCAAAATCGTAATGTTCCAGCTTGCCTTCCCCTGCTTCCCCTCCTCTTCCTCCTCAGAAGGTGGCACCGCTCACGGGGACGTGGTGTCCCCAAGAGGGGGACTCGGCTCTGCACCGAGCCTGGCAGAGCTGAATTTTGGAAGGAGGCGAGAGCACGATAGCGGGGCCCCCCTCTTCACCTCGCCGTCCCTGCTTTGGCAAAGCCCTTACCAGGAGCGACGTGCCTCTGCCCCCAGCCCTGTTGGCACGCGTGGGGCAGCAGCACTGCCTCGTGCTGGGGACGTGGCTCAGGATCAGCCCGCGCACACAGCGCGTTTCCTCCTGTGCTGCCTGGCCGGGTCCGGGGGACGGTGCGCTCCGCCGGCGCTAATGATCAGCCCGACCTCGCGTCTTGTTTGCTCATTGAAAATAGTTCAGGGCTGGCTTCCTCTCTGCTGGGAGGCTGTAATTGCAGGCTGCTGGCGGGTGCAGAAGCATCCAGGCACCGCGCGTTCGGCCACGTTGCCTAAAGAGCTGCAGGAGCGAGCCGGGATGTGTGAAAGGGGTCAGCTGCTCGCTTTTTGCAAGGCTCTGAGTTGAGTTACACCACCTCCGAGGACGGCCTTGCCAGCTGGCTCATCCTTCAGGGATGTTTAAAGAGGCTTATCGCAATCTTACTAGAAATCTGTTGTCTTCTGTTAATCTGCTCGTCTCTCCTCAGCTCCTCTCCACGTGCTCCCTCGCACATTCATCCCGACAGCGCCGTGCTGCCGGCGCTGCTGCCCATCGGCACTGCCTGTGCCGCTCGCCCAAGTGCTCCTGCTTTGGGCATGTTCCTTTGCAGCCTGTCGCTTTTTGCTCCCCGACATGTTTTTCTTTCTCTATATATTTATATTTCTATATTTCTAGTAATAATAAATTATTTTTAAGGTGATGCTGGTGCTTTGCTGGCTGGGGTGGAGGTGAGCAGCCCAGAGCCTGCTGCTGTGCCGGGTCCTGCTGGGCTGCTCGGTGTGAGCCTGAACTCGGCGTCACCTCCGTGCAGGGGCAAGTACAGCTTCCAGAGTAACGCGTTTCTTCTAATGGACCTTCTCCTTCCAGGCCTCACAGAAGCGTGTAAATACTGTGGTTAACAGAGCTCCGTCCACACCTAGAAAAAAACAAATAGCTTTAGGAACACTAAGCCTCGATAGCGATATGAAGCAAACAAATGGTGTATCATTTGGTGTGGATTAGGTGAGCTGCAGGGTTTCCAGCTCTAGAGGCCCTGGTAGGAAATGACAAAGCCTTTGACAAAGGTGGCTTGGCCATCCCTGCTTTCAGATGCCGCTCCCGAGTCCTGATGCGGGTATCGCCGCTGCCGAGAGCTAGGAGCGGTGTATCTGCCTTCCCTCTGCTCTTCCTCCAGCATAACACACAGTTTGCTCTCCTGGAATATTGCTAGCTGGCAGGGAAAGAGATATAACTTTTTTTTTCCAGAACAGTCAGCTGATTTAATCCCATGGGAAGTGGTTGGAAAGCAGGAGGCAGGTGGGTGGGCATTCCTGCTTCATGGCTTTCCATAATTCCAGGAGGAGAAGGATAAAGCACGAAGTGCAGTTGTTGGGTACTCTTTTCTGTTTGCATTTGAAAGAGCTTGATAGGCTGTGATTAATGAGGCTAAATAGAACTTCGATAAATGGTAAACTCAAATGAACATTAAACACAAACGGCTGTGTAAGGCAGCTTTTGCTTGCGCGCCCAGCACAGATTGTAGGCTCTTGGTAGCGCTGCCTGGCTCGCATTTGGCAGAGCGCGTTGTGCCAGCCGTTCCCCTGTTGTACAAAGAGGGAGGAGAAGGGAACGCGTGTCCGTGTAGGGTGGCTGCTGGGCAGCAGCTCCCGGCCAGGTGGGCTCTGTGCAGACCCTCCTGCAGTCAGCTCGTTCCTCCCCGACCTGGGTTAATACAACACTGCCAAACTGGGACCGTCGGAGCTGCGTCCCGGAGCCCCACCTGTCCCCATATCCAGGCTCTAATTAAGGATGCTCTAAAAGCGGCAGGCCAGCTATGATGGCCTTGCGGATCAGAACCATTGGCCTAATCTATTTTTAAAGTGAATTAAACTAGAAAAAGGTACTGTCACTCTAGAGTAAGAAGCCACCTGGGGAGTTAACCCAGAATAGTTGCTCTGCTTTGAATTCGCACCCTATCTCGTTTCAGAATAATGTTTCTTTCCACATATGCAAGCTCTGTAAGCACAGAATACAGGAGATGACTTAAACAAGTTCACCCAACAGAGCTAGGAAAAAAAATATTCTTTTTCCCGAGGTCTTCTCTGCATTGCCTCCTGGCGATCCGCACACGCTCCTTACCGTAGACATCCTTTGCCATAATGAATCTGCCCTCTCTCTTGCTCTGCCCCTGCAGAGATCTGCACTCCCTCTCCAGCCCCACGCTGTGGTTTGTTTTAACATCCGGAGTGCCAGCTCCCCGTAGCAACCTCTCCTCTCCTCCCCTGTTTTCTGTCCGGCCTTTGTGCTGCTCGCATGCAGGAACGAGCAGCAGGAACGAGCATCTCGAGCGCTCCTCTCCACAGGGAGGTGGCACAAAGACCTCGTGCCAGGCTGGACGGGACCTTATTCCCTTTAACCCCGGAGGCGATTTGAGTCCCAGGTAAGACACAGCATCAGGTGCCCGGATCCCAGCTGGGGCTGATCACCTGAGCCGCGTTCAGGTGCCGGCCGTAAATAATTTGCGCTGCCGGAGCGACTCGCTGCTCTGCCCTGTGCTCGTCTTGCGGGGATATTTGCATGATGTTTTGAGTTGCGCTGAGACACTCTGCTGTTACGCTGCTCCTTTGGATTTGTCAAGCTCAAGTTAAATGTATATAATTTTAACATCTCATGATTCTTTGGGGGCTGACTCATGTTTTTTTGGCCTGAATGAATCATAGCTCTTGAACTCCATTGCTAAATTCATTATGCAACAATTACAGGGTTGGAAATGCCACCCTAAGTGCACACAAACAAGCTGGCAGCAATTTTCCCCTCCTTTTCTCTCACCCCGTGTTGCCAAGAGACCTCCCCTGTGAGTTTGCTCGTTAGCTCTTGCCTCCGTGCTGCAGGTGAGGGGCTGCTCAGCACCCCGCGCCGTGGGGCTTTGCCCTCGAGCCAGAGGGGGCAGGAGCTGCAGGTCCAGCATTTTTAGGAAGGATGAGAGGGGGCAGCTAGGAGGGAGGGCTGGAGATGCACAGTCTCACTTACCTGTGCCAGCTGCCTTGATTTTGTCCCAGCTGCCACGTGTGACACCGTGGTACAGTGATGGCACCTCTAATGGTCTGTACGGGAAAACCCCGAGGAGGAGGCATTGCAGCAGCTCCATGCAGCAGCGCTGGATGCTGGCAGCATTGCACAGCCGTGAGCTCTGCGGAGCTGCTTGCTAAGCAGCTCAGAGGTCAAATACCCATCAGAGGAGAAAGACCAAGGATGACGTGAGGCCTGTGCTGGCTGTGAAGTGTCTAGTGAGATCCACCAACATGTTCTGCTGCCTGGCGCTAAGCTGAGGTTTAGGTATTTGTGTAGGGCTTGGCTTTTTATTACCAAGGTCCTGAGCAAGCAGCATTCAGCCGGTATGTGAAGGTAAGAGGGGCTTTGTCCTGGGTGGGCCGTGCTTGCTGACCTGTTTGACCCGCCAAAGCAACTGGAGGGAGCCGTGCTTTAGATGTGGCAGTGGGACACAGAAGGACCATCTCCACCACCTGCGGGGTTGGATTTCTGGCTTTAAGATGTCCCTGTACCTGAATACGACTTTCACGACCAAAACAAACAATTTTCTGCCATCCAGCTAGAACCGCTTCTCAGAGCAGTGTCAGCTGAGGCAGGTAGAGAATGGCGAGCTGGGTACCTGTGCCTGGAAAACTCCAGAAAGTCTCCCTTGAGAGCAGCCATTCTTCCCGGCTGAGGTCTGGCCCTTAAATCTCAGTATTTCAGGGAAGTCTTTCTCCCCTGGGCAAGTCTGTGTGTCTGCAAATCCAGGCATAGCTGCACCCCCAGGCAGCAGAGAAGGATGGCCAAGCCTTGTGCTCGTGGGTAGAAGAGGAGAGGGACCTGTGGCCGGGGAGCCCTGGTGCTCGTAGTTGCAGAAGCGGCAGAAGCAAAGTAACTGCCGGGGAGGAGAGAGGTACCTGCAGTTCTGACACTGTGTTGGTAACCAAGTCCGTGTGAAATGTCCTAAGTCATGTTTGCAACGTAATAAATGGTAAAGGTTTGAAACTGAATGTAAGAGCAACTGCGTGGTCAGAGCAGCAAGTCAGGCCACCATGCCATCTCTGACTGTGGCCAAGTGTAGAGGCAGAAAACATGAAAAGTAGGACATGGATGGTGACGTACGGGTTGATAGCTGCGCCTAAAAATAAGGTACTTTAGAAACACAAAATCTGCCTCGCAAGCAAGGCAGTGGCAAGCTGCTCCGAGTGTTTGATTTGAGACTGAAGCTGGTGATGTTAGCGCCGCAGAAGGCTGTGTGTTTGTTTAAATCTGACGGTTTGCATCTAAGATAAGACAAGCTGCTCTCGAGCTGTGCTTGGGCCGAGGTGGAGGTGAGAGGCAGTGGTGGGGCTGTTGGTGGGGATGCTTTTCCTGCGCCAAGCCCAGCTGGCAGCAAACGGCATCCCGTGCAGGGCTTCTGCTGGCCTGCTCTTGCAATGTTAGGGGGCAGCTTTCTGGGAAACGCACTTCAAGTACTCCTGTGGGATTCAGGAGAAACAAATCTTGATGATTGCCCTGCAGTAGCAATGTCTGGTGGTGCTGGGCCTTGCTGCTGCTGTGAATGGGCTGATAGTGATACCCCAGAGCAACTGTTTTATGCTGCAGGGAAGCCTGACCCTCTGCAGCCTCATGCCCCCTTCTTGCTTGCTTGTGGCTGACCTCAGCCTGGGGGAGAGGGGTGGATTTTTTGGTGTGGAGGAGCAGCGTGTGCGTGGCTTAGCAGCAGAATTAATAAGGCACTGTGGAGTTCACCAGGGCATAAAGGCAGTGCCTCGGACAGAAGTCCAGATGTCTGAGCTGTATGGAGCAAAATTTCATGCGCTGTAGCGTGGATAAATTGTTTTCCCCAAGGTCTCACCTCTTTCCTCTCCTGCGGGGCCTGCGGGCTCCCTGCGGGTGGGCAAATCCCTCTGGACAGACGTGCGGGCTCCCCGACAGACGGGAGATGTGCGGGCGCCTTTGAGTGTTACTTGGTTAAGATCTCTCGAGGATCATTGGAATGCTTATAGTCGAGCTCAGTAGTGTCTGCAGGCATTAGGGGTGAAGGCATTTGGTTAGCAATAATTAAATACAACTGCTATTTAAAAGGAATGAATCAGATGATGGGGAAGAGCATCCTCTCGTACATCTCCCACAAAAATCAATATCCCTTCTGCCAGGTGTGCAGCAGACGCTTTCAGATCCTGTCAGTCACATCCACGCCGACCCGACCGCAGAGGCAGCTGAAAGCACGGCACCATCCCGACGGCAGAGCTGCTTCCCGGGCTCTCAAGCCCTCTTCTCCCACCACGTGCCATTGTCACTGCCCAGGTGACATCAGGGCCACGGCCGGGGCCAGGTGCCTGCTGCTGACGGGCTCCACGGTGTTTGCTCTGCGGCCTCGTGGTCTGGGGACCTCTCCTGTCTTCTGCCTGGGCTGGTTCCTGCTGGGACCGCTCGGTGCTGAGGGCTGGGTGGCCAGCTCGGCCGCAGCGGTGGGCTCTCGGCGTTGGTGTCGGTGTGGCCAGCTCCACAGCAGACGTGCAGGGAGAAGTTTTCTCTTGCTGAAACGTCCCAGGGCTGGCACGGCCGCAGGTACCGTGGGGTTGCAGATGGAAAATCCATTCCCTTATCGAGCTCGCTGCTGTGCCAGAGCAGGGCTGTTCCCCGTGTTTTTTCCATGTGCCACAATGCGTGCGGGTGGCTTTACACAATGAAAGGACTTCGGTCAAAAAGCAGTGTGCAGGCAAACAGGGCTTCAGCTGGTATCGTACGGGAAGGGTGTGGGCTTTGCAGTGGTGTTTTTGAGGTTCTGTTGGAAATCAGCTATTTTTCCCCCTATCTCTTACTTTAAAGCCTGTTTTGCGGGCATCTGTTGTTGTTTTTCACATTCAGAATCTCCAAGTGTGTAGTTTAAAATGTCAGGAAAGGGGATGCAGGTCTGAAAGGTCGTGTACATTTGCCTGTTGCAGGTCTGATAAAAAATGGAAGCTTTACCCCCAAAAACAAATGAAAGGAGGTAATCTCACTGTCACAGTTGGGTCGGGCTGCTTTCCCTGCAGGTGTCTGCGTTGCAACCTGCACTCACATATAACTTGCTGTGGAAAAATAAATGGAGAGCCGAATCGGAGACTTATGCCCTCAATTAATTTTTGTTCCACATAATCGGTGCTGCTGCATGCTTTTCCTTCACTATTTAGCCGCTTGGCTCAGAGGATGGGCCTGCTCCCGTGCGAGGGAAGCTGGGATTCGGTTCATGTTTGCACAGAAATCCTGCTCTGATCTTCCTTTCTTTGCCTAAGGGCAGGGATCCTGCTGCTCCTCTGATGCTGGAGATAAATTTTGTTAGCAGATACTCTTCTTTGGGAGAGCAAAGGGGAGAGGGGAGTGGTGTGTAATGAACTCTTGAAGGAATAAAATTTCCTTGTCTTCGAGCATTGTCTTCTCTGGAGTCGTACAGTGCTGCCCTTGAGGCGGCGCCTGCGCTGCCTCGGGGACAGGCAGTGGGGGCACAGTGGGGACTCTGCTCCCTGTTTAGAGCGTACAGCCCTAATTGAAGGAAAAAGAGGAACTGGTGCAGTTGGTGTGCGGTCTCGGCAGATCTGTGGGCTGTTGAACAGTTTTCTCTATTGCACAAGACTCGTTTGATGTGCAGTTTGAAACTGAGCCCCAAACTTAGTTATAATTTGGACTTGATTCAAAACCGTAATTCGATTTTTTTTCCAAGTTCAAGCTGATTGAAATGTCCCTCTCCCTTCTCCAGACTGGAAGCTGATGACCAAGAGCCCAGGTTGACCTGGAAGCAAAAGGCAAAACGGCAGTTTCCTACCTGGAAAGCCGAAGGGGGCTGCTTAATGCAGCAGGGCAGCAGCCTCGAGAGCGCTGCGGTGACCAGAGGCAGGAGCTCTGTACAGCAGATGTTCTTCTCTAGCTTGAGGTTTTATAAAATGCCCCGAAGTCCTGCTGCCTTGCGACGGGGGTCGGGTTCAAGGAGTGGCTTTGCCCAAGAACCACTCGGAGGGACCCAAGTGTTGTGCGGTAAAACTGCCGGTGTTCGACAGGAGCTGGCCTGGCTCTGGTGCTCGAGTGGACTTGCGTCCCGCTTCCTACCTGCATCCTAAAGCGAAGCTGGTGGTGAAGGCTGGAGCTGAAGGTGCAGCTCTCCCCTTGTTTGCAGGAGTTAAAGGGCAGCGTGCACGCGCCTGGGGACCACCGCTGGATTTGTTTTGCTTGTCACGGAGGAGCAGTGTGGTTCCAAACGCGCTCGTGTGGGGGAGGACTGCTTGGCACGGGAGGGCTTTTTTTTAAAGGAAGCAAGGAAAGTAAGCCCATGTTGAAATATTGCTGGGAAAAAGAATGTATATTGTGCTGTGTTGGGTGTTTACAGGAAATATACAGTGAAAATACTGAGGGGCTTTCCTCAGACAAGTGCCAATATTGTTAAGAGCGGAACAGTTGGGAGGAGAAAAGAATGAGGCACTTACATTTTTCTACTACCAGCATCAGCTCCAAGGAATTCTTTGGACTTGCTGTTTCACTTTTTTCCTTTTCCTTCTTACTCGTATTTCATTCCCACTGCTAGGAAAGAGCTCACTGAAGAGGGAGAGATTATCTGAAACCAGAGCTAATGCAGCCAAAGCAAAATGTTTTCAATTCTTTGGGGAAGAACCTAGCTTTAAATTTCGAGCTTTCCGTCAAGTGAGGAATACAACTTACACCGATGCACCTTCCCCACCAAATTTACCTTTACCAGCGATGGAACTTCCTTTGTGGCAGCCAGGTAAAGCGGTATCTTCGCTTTAAGAAGGTAATTGGGGCACAGATTAAGTTACTTACTTTGCATACAAGAAACCTGTGGGAAAGCCAAGAATCTCTCCCCAAACTCCCAGTTTCTGATGAGATCTCTCACCCAGAAGACTTCTGTACCCTCTCTTCCCCACCAGCACGCCACGGCAGTCTGTAGGAGTTGTGTTCCCCGAGGGGTCTTGGCTGAAATCTTTTAATTTTTTTTCTCAAGTAACATTCCTTGCCACTTTGACCTTCTTTCCTTTCGCTCAGTCGTGCTGCACGTGTGCTGCTCGAAATGCTGTAGAAGCTGAGCGAGGGAAGGAGCTGTTTGCTTCTGAGATACCAGCGAACTTGAGTCACGTGGCAGTGACTTTCCGAATTTTCACTCCCCTGTGTGGTTAACCTGCGGGTGCTGTGGGGCTTGCAGCAGGGTGCAGGAAGAATTGCATGGTGCCTGCAAGAATAATTTGCAACCAGAAGCCACGGTCAGAGCTGTCAGTGTGGCACTGAGGGACGAGCAGAGTTTCACCGATACCTTGTGCAGCGCAGAGCCAGAAATAATAGTCCCGAGGGGGCTCTCGCAGCGAGCTTGCAGCCCGCAGCCAGGCAGGTGACCTTGTTCTGCTTCCCCCTGCCTGTCTGTGCAGGCTCCTGACCCCCGCAGAAGGGTTTGCTGCTTTTTATCTTGAAAGCACTGGCTCAGGTGTGCGTTAATGGGTTGTTTGACGCGCTGCCTTGGGCTGCACTCGCGGTCTGTGCGTTAGCAGCTGCAGGTTTCTGCCTTCAGCTCTGCTGCCGGCCGTGCCGTCCTGGAGGAGGTGGCAGCTGGTGGCACCCTCGTCGCCTGGAGGTCCAGCTGAAGGTGAGGGTGCAACCTGCCTGCCACGGTGTGGGACTGGGGAGATACACATTTCAGTTTCAAGTAGGAGGGAAACACTTCAGGAGGCTGGGAAACGCTGCGTTGCGGCCTTTCACCACGGGCATTCTGGCATCCTCCTCCCCTGGGGTTTCTAGGAAACGTGACTTTCCTGTGGCACTGTGGGGGGAAATTGGTGTTTCGGGGCTGGGATTCCTTGGAGGGGCAGGCTCGTCTCTGTGCAAGCTCTGGGTGATTTGAACTTCCCTTCCCAGTTGCCTCTGTGGCCTCTGGTGCCTGGTGCTCTGTCCTTTTGCATTTGGCAGGCCCAGCAGCTGGGTCCTCTGCTCCAGGTGTGTGAGGTTGTGGAGGTTTGGGCATTTGGGCAGTAACGCTTGGCAGTGTCCTTGCTAGCAATGCTCTGATGAAACATTTGCCCAAAAGGCAAGAGGCGAGAGACACAGTGATCTAATAGTGAAAGAAACACGGTTCCAGGCTCTGGTTATCGTAACACGACCCTCTTGTCTTCATGCATCCTGTGCTAATTTAAAAAACAAACAAGAGCTTTTTATCCAGAGGCAGTTCGCCGCTCCTGTCCTTAAGCCAGGAGAGGGGTTTGCTTTCTCGTCTTCCTGAACATCTGGAAGTGGATCTTCTTCCTGAAGATCCCAGCAGTGACACCAGTTAGGAAATGACTTGGAGCCTGTTGTGCATGAGGGGGATGATGCTGCCGTCCTTGGCGCATGGCGTTGGGCGAACAGCAACCTCCAACTCGCCAAACCCGGGCTGCGGGGAGGGACTGGACCTCAGCTCTTCATGTCTGGATGGCCCCACGCAAGCACATCGGCTTTCCCTGCTCCTTGGGCAGCCCCTGCCTGCCTCCTACCTTGTTTTTCCCTGGGGACAGTTGAGCTCCCGTGCCTGCCTTTTCCTGCCCATCCCGCAGCCTGTCAGCTCCCGCTCTTGGTGGCTTTCTGGCATCTCTCTGGCCGTCTCCTCACCGTGTTGCTGTGCTGCCAGGGAGCTCGTCCCCGTGTTGGGGAGAAAACGATGAAGAGCTGCTTTCTCCAGACCTCGGGGAGACAGATCCTTGCTGGTCACCCAGGCCGTGGTGCGGGTGTGTCTTGTATCGAGGAGCGGTGACAGTGCTGAGGGTACTGCTGGAAAAAGGAGCCTGTGAATTCATCAGTGGTGCTCGTTGCTGGAGGATGTGTTCAGAAGGACTGCAACAGGCTGGTCATCCAGAAGAGCACAGATGAGCCTGGGTCCTGCTGGGAAGGAGCAGGGCTAAGTTTGGAAACTCCTCGCCTTGCCATGGTGCAGGAGTCGATGCTAAGGAAATAAATGAGTTGGGCAGCCGCCTCTGCTGCAGGCTGCTTATGTGCTCAGATCCCTGCTATAGGCTTTTGTGCTTGGTTTCCAATTCCAGCTGAGAGAAGATTAACGTGAGGTGGGGAGGAGAGGGCTATTTCTGTCGCTTTTCATGCCACTGGCTTGACTTCATGCTGCAAACTCAGACACTTCATCCAGTCAGCTGGGCCCAGTCCTGCAGGTGTCTTCCCACAAACGATCCAGGGAACAAAACTGATCTCCTTCACTTCAGCAGAGTCTGCTCACGTACGCAGGCCTTGAATTTTACTTTTGCTTGAAAGGTGCGCAACTTAAAGGAATTATTTGTTTGCCAAACTATTTTGTTTCAGTGCGTTCCATTCAGTGGTTGCTCTGCCAGAGTTTGTGTGTGTTTATCTTTTTTTTAAGTGGAATAAAAATTAAATCGCTTAATGATACTTAAGCAAATGACTCTTGCAAGTGCGTGTGCTCTGCTTTGGTGTCATGCTGTGCTTTAAGTAGCTCCTTGAGGAGATGTGGCGGAGGATTTGCAGGTCTTAGCTCTGACGGGGAGAGCAGAGTGCTCTCTGGCATCACCCAGCAGCATCGCTGGTTGAACGGATCCAGCTCCATTCTCAGCGACGCTGTGGCAAAGTGTCTGTAAGCTGAGTGCTTGGCAGGAAGGACTGGGGGGCAGCCCTGAGTGCTTTCTGGAACAGGAAAACAGATGCACTCGGTGTTTTCCTCTACTAACCACTAAATCTGATGTGGAAAAAGTGTGTGTACAGGAGATGAAGGCCCCCGCCAGTCCCTGCACTGCAGCAGCTTGTTGCAGCCAGGGATCCACTAAATGCACAGAATCAGGGTCTCTGGGAATGCAAGTGGGTAACCAATGCCCAGAAAGAGTCCTTTTGAACTTAGCGAGACATATCTTGTGTTGAGGTGAGGCAAAGTATGTAGGAAACACAAAGTTTTTTAAAGGTTGTGTTTGCCAAAGCTTGCACGCCCTTTGCAGGGCCTGCTCTCTGGCACTGTTGGAGCGGGTCCTTCCCCGCTGAAAGCCACGAGCACAACACAACAGCGAGCGCCTCGCCTCCCTCCTGGCCCCGACACAGCAGCGCTCGCTGTCCCTGCGTCTCACAGGATGTGCTCGGCTCCGTGGCTCGGATCTGCTGAGCTCATGGAAACCGAGTGCAAGGGACGGTGCTTTTTTTTCATTTCTTTAAATAAAACAGAAACCAAAATGCGATGCCTTGCAAACCACAGACACCCACACAGCCAGCTCCTGTGTCACTTTGCAGATAAACAAACGCTTGGGCCTGTACCTCTGCTGTAATGACACCGGCTGGTTTGTGTGACCAGAAGGCAACATGCCATCTTTTGGTACAGAGGAAACCAGGCTGTTGGAAAACAGGTAGCTGGAGAGATGGAGCTGAAGTCTTCGTGAGGCTTTTGGGATCTGTGGAGAGTGCTAGGGGACTTGTGCCTGAGCAGCTGACCTGTATCCCCTTCAAGAAGTCCTCTCCAGGGGACCTCTCTGCTCCTTTAGAGGTTCATTGGGTGGTTTGGGGACAGGCTGGTTTTGGTGCTAGGGCAGCTTGATCCTCACGGGAGCAGCAGATGTCTCCTGGTGTTCGTGCATCCCTCGTTGCCGTTTCATTTCTTCCCCTCTGTAGGCAGCTCACCTCTCCCCGTTTCTGCTGTTGTGAGAGCAGGAAAGCCAGGAGAGCTGTGTGCGTGCAGGGGAGCTGGAACACGGGGGAGCAGAGCAAGCCGTGCTTCTCCTCACCTCGTGTCCTTCCAAGGTGTCGTCCACGAGGAAAGCTTCCAGCTCTCTGGGGTAAACAGAGAAGCACTGAAATACTTTACGTGCTTTCCAAAACCTGCAGAATTCGGCCATCATTCCTACTTCAGGTGTATTTTGGGAAATATTTGTTCATCTTTCAGCAAACAATGGTGGAAGCGGGGTGGGAAAGGCGCCGGGTGGGAGTGCCGGCGCGGTATGCTGAGAGGCATTTCCTGCCCTTATCTCCGCCACTCGAGGTATTGTCAGCGGGCTTCAGATCTGCAGCCTGTGTTACTGCAGCGGAGATCGCCAGAAAAGATACCTGCGCAGGAACGCCTGCGCGGGGCAGGAGCCATGGGAGGTGGGGAAGAGCTTCCCAGCAAAATGCCTGTGCTTGGGAAAGGCGTTGGTCCCAAAACAAAACCATTTGGGGAAGAGGTCTGCGTTGGTGCCAACCTTGCAGAGCTGCTGGTGGAGGTCAGCTTGAGCAAGTACTTGAATTTCTTGGTAGCGTCTTTCTTAGGAAAAAGTTTGCAAGGATTTGGGTTTGTACCTATGTGGAACTGAAATATTTAATTATTACTGAATATGAACTGAAATATTACTGAAAATGAATATTACTGAATATGAACAGAATATTTAATGACTATTCTCATTATTATTTGTAATTTATTTACTTATACAATCTTTACTTTTGCGATCTTGAGTTCTCATGGGACTGAAACATTTTTTTTGTGTTCAGATCTATTCTGAAACTCTCAAAATAAGGTTTGCAGGTGCTACTGAAGCTGCCCTTGGCCTCTGCTGGCCCTTTACTGCCCAGGACCTGCCTGTGTACTCTGGCTGAGTTTGTTTGTTTTCAGTTTTCAAACCAATTATCTCGCAGAGGAAAGGACATGCCTCGCTGTCAGTCTGCCGAGGTATTTATAGGTGAGGTCAAACCCTGGTGGCAGGTCTGTGGCAATGGTTGAAAGGAGTGGATGTCTCTGCCTTGTGCAACTTGTTGGGACGCTGCGGGCGTGCAGCTTGGACATCTCCCAGCAGCTCCGATATTGTATGTGGTTATTTGCAGCTTACCCTGATTTGGCACGCTAGCCTTGCCATTCGATGTGCGACACGTGAGTCTGTTTGGAACGGATTTGCTCAGTTTGCTTGCGGCACTGACTTTATTTCATGTGCGTCTTTCCCTGTTGAGCGGCTCCTTAAATCTGGGGCGCATTTCCTTCTGCCGGTGATGGGGTGGCTGCCCGTGGGCCTCCCAGCTGACCACTCTGCGGGTGCTGCTGCGAGAGGCTGGCTGGTGTTGTGGTTGCGCCACGAGTCCAGCTCTGATTTAACTGTGCTTCTTGCTCTGAGCATAGAGCCTGTACAGCAGAACCAGAATGGCCTACTGCGTGCTGAAGAGAATATCTGGGGAAAAGTGAAATGAACACAAAACACCGTGTTTTTAAGTGGCTGAGGTGGTTGAAGTGTTGGTAATGCCTCTCTGGGAGACATCTGACCCATCTGCCCTCGGCTAGGACTGGAGTAAGAAGGGGTGATGGATGAAGAAGTGGAGCACAGGTGATGCTTGTGGACGGTAGAAACCTGCCTGAGGATGTGTCGTGGTATCTCTCTCACGGGTTGTCTGAGGAATGACGTTTGTGAAAGACTAAGTAAGATCTTTGTTAGCTCACTTAGGCTTTTTTCTGCTGATAAAAGAAGGCTACCCTGAACTGTAGACATGAAGGAATTGCTTGCTGAAACTGCTACCTAGTCAAGAGGGTTTTGCTTGGGTGTTTGAAGTGGGTGAGAGGTGGAATCACAAAGGCCAGTGAGAAGAGCCAAGCAATTAAAATGCAATAAAAAAACCTTCTTTTGAGATGGTAGGTGTTGCCTGCTGAGTTTTCCAGTGGGCTGGTCTTAATCATTTGTCTACGTGGATGTGACTTGATCCCTCACACTTTCCTCCTCTTTTCAGGCTTCCACCACATTCCTACCACACCCTGCGATGGGCCCTTCCCAGCTCAGCCCCAAGATGCTGGTATAGCACGAGGCCACCGTGATCTTGAGGACCTGTGGAAGGACATCATTTCCAGCTGGGACGTCCTTCACCTCCTCTTTCCTGGCAGAGGCGATGGATGCCCACGTGGACCTCCTGACAGAGCTGCAGCTGCTCGACAAGGTGCCCACGCTGGAGCGACTGCGGGCAGCCCAGAAGCGGAGGGCTCAGCAGCTGAAGAAGTGGGCGCAGTATGAGAAGGAGATGCAGCACAAGAAGCGGAAGCATGAAAAGAAGAGAAATGCTGTTAACCAGAAGAAAGTATCTTTTGAAGCCAGTGTTGCTCTGCTGGAGGCCTCTCTGAGGAATGACTTGGAGGAAGGTAGGATACTTGTATCTGGCAATTTATTTTTTTGGATACCTGTGAGGTCCATGTAGCTCCTCGGTGTGCAGAGGCATCCGCATTGACATCCACGGACAAGACTACCCTTGGCATGGTGTTGATCTCTAGAGTGTTGCCATTTCTGGCATAGCTGCAGGGTTGGGTTGCTGAAAGCACGGTGAGACACCATCGTTACCTAGAATGACACCAGGAGTGGGTGCACAAGTGACAGGATGGGGCAGGAGTTAAGACCAAGATTTGGGAAAAGGAAGACAGCTTTCATCTCTTTCCTTTTCACACTTCCCATTTACAGAAGGTGAGAAACACTCCTTCGCCTTTTGGGTGTGCCTATTTTAGAGGTTTTTTAGAAGTCCGCCACAGGGATTTACATGTCAGTGTAAATCTTTTCAGCTTTTCTGCTCGGGGGATGGATTGAGAGCTACATGGATGTATGAATTTTCCCCATTTAGAATACTGAAATTCATTTCTGTGCTTAATGCTTCCCATAGAAGTGAAAACTCCAAATTGTTCAGAAATCAGTTTAATTGCTCCATTTCTAAGTGGGTCAAAAGGCTTTGCTTTTGTTTAAAATGAAGGGGAAAACGCCTAAAAGTCAATCCAAATTAGCCTTAGTAATGCAATGGGAAAAACCTGTAAGCTCTGGGAAGCCAGGGCTCTGGCAGTGGTTTGGAAATGGGACAGCTGAGCTGAGCTCTGGTGCTTCCAGCAACACTGCTGCTGGGTCTGAGGGCTCCTCAGCCCTGTTGAAGGGACAACGAAAGAGGCCTCTGTTACTCTGCCAAATGAGAGAATTGGGGCTTTGTTCCTACAGTGGCCACTGCAATTCTCCTGTGACTTCTATAAATGAAATACAGAACCTTTCTCTTCCAACACAGTAACATTTTTAAAGCGAAATCCTCTCTGGGAAGAGAGCTTGGGTCACCTGTTTTCCCAGTCCTGCCACTACAAGCAGTGGGCAAGCACCTGGTTTTCCATTTCTGAAGATACCTTTAAGAGGCAGAAATCTGTCTGCCTCACCTCTCCCCCCATCTTTGCCTCATTTCCTACCAACCCAGTCACTGTGTACCACTGCTCATAAAGTCTAAGTCAAGATAGGGGGCTCAACCCTACTAGGAAATAAGGACAAATGCCCCCCAGAGATGTAAAAACATTTCTCTGAGGAGATCTGGAGCAGTCTTTGGGGTTGCGGCTCTGCCAGGTAGTGAAATTGGTGTGATCTTCATCACCCATTGGTGTTGCAGAGACAAAGGAAGATGCCTAGGAAACCTGACCAGTTGGGTTGCGTCTCTGCTAGTGAATGTTGCTCTGGTTTCCAGCATCTTCTGCAAGAAGCAGTGTATGTGGGTAGAAAGCAAGAACCTTGTCTTGTAAGGAACCTCTGAGAGTTATGTTCCTGTTTCTGAGAAGGCCTTTCATGCACCACTACTTGCCCTCACATCCCACCAGTGCACGTTTCATACTGTTTGGAAATGGAGGGATTTGGTGGTGGACTGCATTTCCGCCCAGGTGGTTACAAGCATTTCCAAGTCCTGCTTTGTGTCTGTGTCTGTGCGTTCATTTGTTACCTCTCCATGGGAGAGCAGACCTGTGATAATGAGTAGCAACCTGCAGGCTTTTCTTTCTTTCTTCCTTGCTTTAAAGGTTTAACAATTGCTTCCAGCTCTCTGCTCCACTGAGCCTGTGTTTCTCACTCTGAGCAGTTCTGGTCTTCTAGGAAAGCCCCATCAACAAAGCCAACTAGAGCCGTGCTGTGAAATTATATCTGCTAGCATCACCTGAGGTGACAGATATATGACATTTATCACCCATGCCTGTACAGACAGACACTTGGCAGCATGTGGTATGGTTTTGAGCACAGCTGCAGGTGCTCACAGTGCTGGGGTGGGCAGTGAGCACCTCATCGTCCCCCTCTTCATGCAGCGGTGGTGCCTCTGCTCAGCGCTGGGGCTCCCATCGTGTTGGCCTCTTTCCCTTGGTGAGCCCAGGTCGCGACTGCAGGCCTTAACCATGGGTGTTTCCCCTGCGTAGCTGGGTTTCTCAGATGCCTCAAGTTTCTTAAACCTGATGGGTTTGGTGGTCAGTTAAGTCCTAAAAATAGCCTGTGGGCAGGGTCTGTCCTTTTGTGCTGTGGCACCAGTATAAAGGGAAGGAGAGGATGGCATTGATCCCAGTTGCCAAACTGGGAAAATTCCTTATCAAGAGCCCTAGGCCAAAGTGAGTGAATTCATGGCCTTTTGAAGGTCCCAGGGGATGATTTCAGCATATGAATCATCTTTTGTTTCCATGTGGGAAGTGAAGGGGGAGGAGAAATATACATTATTAAAAAGTTGAGAAGTTTCTGTGAGGGAAGTTAGAGCTGGGGGTGCCGTTAGCACTCGTCATCTCTGAACTACCTCTGAGCGGGCGTGCAATTTCCATCCTTTATTAGTTTTCTCTATTTTTTTTTTAACATTCTCACTCCTGAGGTGGAAGAAGGGATGACAGTAGGTGCCATGCAATGAAATTAGGGATGAGCGGAGGTGAAGAGCAAGTTAGCTTTCTCTCTGGAAGGTGTGTTGTGCTGTGGCGTGGCCTCCTGATGGAGGTGGGCCAAGTCCCGAGAGATGGCAGCAGCAGGGCAGGAACCTGACCCTGCCCTTCAGAGCTCTGTGTCCCCCGGGGCCTGGCCGTGCTGACTGCGTCTGCTGCTTCCTGCGTCTCACACGGGTGTGATTGAAATAGCAGCACTTGTTTTGCTCAAAAAACAACCTTTTGCTTTCAAAATCCCGTGTCAGCCTGGAAGGTGTTTGCTTGGAGGGTGGAGACGCTGAGAGCAGCTCAGGCGTGAGGAGAGGTGACAGCGGAGCTGCCTGGCCCTGCTGCCACGTGCGCAGCCCAGGGCCCGAGCTGGTGGCACTGGGGACATGGTGTGGTCATGTGGGGGGATTTTTGGAGAAAGAGTTATTTGTGTGGAGCCTTGTAGGTCTGTGTGGGACACGGCTTGTAGCCCCATGACAGGTACTACGATGGGTTCACGTCATACCTGCTCCTTTCAGCCAAAGGCCAAGCCCCACAGCTTCCTGTCTTGGGATGGCGAGGCAGTGAAATGGGGCTGAAGGAGATAGCTCTGACGGGGCATGTGGGCAGGAGCTGCGTGCATCTCCTGCAACGGATCTGTCAAAACGTCCCCGGTTTAGCAAACAAGCTGCTGCGAAATGCTCGCTGAGATCTCTGCTGACAGGACCAGGCCTGGGCCAGCCGCCCCCCACGGCTGCAGAGTGCTGGCTGGGACCTGCGGTTTGAAGCTGAAGTACCTACAGACAGCTCCGAGGGGACAATGGGGGGCTCCCAGGTGCCAGACAGGACCCACTCCATCCTCCCCCATGGAGGAGCTGGGAAGGCCACGCTCTGGGGGAGCATCATGCCCAATAGTTACTGTAAAAGAAAATATACTGAAGCCCCAAGCCCAGCTCTAGGCACAACCTGAGCTGGCTGCAGGATGATGCTGTAGATGGGTTGGATGGGTGGGGGAGTCACTGGGAGATCTGGAAAGGAGATCTGTCCGTTGTGTCTGCTGGACCAGGGGATGCAGTTACAGGGGATGAGAGGAGGAAAAACAGAATGGCAGCTCTGTGCTTGTCGTGAAGTGCATCTGCTGTGGGATAGGAGACGGATGGGCACTGGGGTAAAGCTAGGAGGGAGGACCCCAGGCTAGCTGTATTATAGTGGTGTTGTATTTAACCTCTGTTCTAACAGTTATGAAGGAGATTTGCTTTATAATGCAAAAAACTGTATAGCTACTGTACTAATTTCCAAGAAATTACAAGGGCTGCCGAAGGCTGCGAGGTGGTGGAAGGATGCTGTTGGCAGGAGGCTGGTCCCAGGGTGGTGTCTGCTGTCGGGCTGTCGAGTGTGGGGCTTTCTGCATCACTGAGCTGCCGTAAGAGCAGTTCTGGGGAGCTGAGAGAGAGGCTGGCATCCCGTAAATGGAAAAAAAAAAAGAGCTCCCAGTGGCCACCTGCAAGGACACATGGCATTTTCTGCCTGGAAGTGCCTTTGCATGCCTGGCCAACTTGCAGGGGGAGCTTCTATCCCAATAGCAGAGGCTGGAGGGTTCACCTTAGCTATGGGGCGAGCTGTGCTCCTTTCAGGAAACCATGGGAGAAATAACGCCCCTGAAGGACTGACTCACCTTCCTGCAGTGCTGAAAGTGCCCTGGTTTCTCCTGCTCCATCCCTGCGGGTTCCCGTCCCCGTGGGCGCAGCTCCAGCAGCATCACTGCATGCGGCGAAGTCCTTCAGCCCCCACCTCCTGTGAGCAAAACTTTGTCAGGGCCAGAGAGTGCCGTAAAACTGTTTCTGGAGGAATTCAAACGTGTAAAAAGGATCCTAATGGTTGGTGTGCCAAAAGGGGAATGAAAACTCAGCGTAGGACCTGGCATCCAGCAGACTTGATCCTGTGAGCAGTTTGGGGTTTGCTGGGCCCTTGCCCCCACCCCACCACCTTGCACACTCTGTATGGGGTAGTACAGAGCGAGCTGAGGTGGCCTTTCATCTCATTGAGATTTCCACCACAAGAGTGTAAATATTGCACAGCTTATTCATACAAGCACATCCCCCAAGTTTCCCTTCCTAATGACCCTTAAATCCTAAATGCTTGGTAATACGGAAGGTGAGGGTGACAAGCCCTTGTGTGCGAGAAGCACAGCCCTCCCCGGGCAGCTCCTTTCCGCTTTTTGGAATAAAACCAACCTTGTCATTTGCAAAGGCACTTTAAAGAGAGGCCCTAATTAGTGTCTATAAATTGCTTTCGTTAACCTTTCCTAGCTGATGTGATCTGTTCCCTTGTTACTAAAAACCTTTTATGAGGTGCCTTAATTTTCCACCCACATTATTAGTCTCCTGAAGCTTTTTACATAGAGTTCCTGTGTCCAAGTCTATGAGCAAGTGCATTTATCTGTTTCAGAAGATTTTTCTCCTGGGTTTTGTGCCCTTTGAAGGGCTCTGAAAGAAAGTGTCTTTTATTGCCAGCAGTCTGAGTGTATACCTGTGCTTTTGGGGAATGACTCGAGTCAGAAGCGAAGAGTTTCTGCTCAATAACAAAAGCATTTCTCGAGTTTTTAAACTCCGTTGGTGTGGAAATGAAACCCCTTCTCTTCAAGAAGCTACGTGTGGGAGCTCTTGGCAGTGACGGATTTTGTTAATTTTGTTAATGGCAGTTGGTATGTCTTCCAAAAGCAGATTCACGCACTTGGCCAGATTTAACTTGGCTTTTTTCACACAATCTGAACCTGATGCCAAGGCGGGGTAGCTCGCATATGACAGCTAACGAGATGTCATCTGGGAGCACAGGCAATATTGAATATGCAACTTTCTCTGTTGTCATAACAAGTAAATTTTTTTTCCCCCTGACTTGCTGGAGTTTCAGTGAAGTGGGAACATTATTTCCATAAGAGCTTGAAATGCAAACTTTCCTTTTTGGAAATTACTGCTGAAAGTCCATCTCAGATTTACCTCCCCGGATTTGAGTCAACTGAAACGTTTTTGTTTCAAACTCTTTTTCAACAAGTTTTAAGATGTGACCAGAAAATGCATATTGTTTATTTTTTTTAAATATAAAAATGAAATATTCCCTTAACAACTTTTTTTTTTTTTAATGTTGCACAAGCCGTTGTGGAAAAGCATTGGTTTCAGTGGGTTGAGCCTCTTCATGATGGTCATTTTGTGGAAGAGCCGGGGTGCCTGCTCGCTGGGCGCTGGCTGCTGGGTGTGCTGAGCATCGCTGTGTGCCGTTTCAAGGTGTGAGTTGAGAAGTGGGATTTTCCCATGTGTATGCACCAGAAACTCTGCATCTGTGGAGTCTCTCAATTCCTAGTAAGGCTCGTAACACTGCACCCAGCGAGCAAGTGCTTTTCCTGGCTAAAACACAAACTGCAAATGCACACTGTAATAACACATCCTGACTGTCCTTGCTAAGACACAGAAATACAGGGATCCTGGATGGGATTTTTTTAACTGAAATTAAACCTCCAAATGTTTGGATGCTCGTCTGCCCACCCACACCTCCCTGGGCACATCTTCCCATTTGTGCTGTATTTCAGCAGTGCAAGCTGTCAGCTCATGCCATGGAAATGGGTTGGTTTCATGTTGTTTCAGTTTCTGGCTTTTATGTGTGCCAGTTTCTACCATTTCTCATGCTACTGAAAGTATTTTTTTGTGCATCTTGTAATAATCTTAGCAAATAAGCACTGCATGTTGGGTTCAAACTGCTTGTCCCTCTAGGAAGGTGGTTCTGTTTGGATTCAAGATGTTTTAAATTAAAGAGGGATTGGTCAATGGCTGTTGCTGCTCCCAGATTTTGTTTCTTACTAAAAGAGACTTAAATCACCTTAATTTTCTTCTAAAATTTGCCTACAATATATTGTGGAAGTGAAAGTCAGGAACCATCTGCTCGGCTGCATTAAAAAACCTGAGCTGTCTGCACATCGTTCTCTTTTTTTCAGAAAAGCACACTAAAAAGTTGAGTTTCCTGGCAGTGAATGGCTCCTATCTGCCGTTGCTGTGTATCAGGGACGCTGTGCAGACGAGGATGCATGGGCTACGCGTTTAAATCCGGCACAACATATTTGTGCTGTTGATGGTCTCCACGCACCTGTAAGAAGGGAGTGTTCAGAGGGAGATCGAGGCAGTGGGCAGCAGAGGCCGAAGCTCTTGGCACGGTGCAGCAGGTAGGATACGTCAGGTCACCATCTGCTCTCCAACCCTGCCCGGCCAAATCACAGCAGGGGGGGCTCGGGCGCTGTGGCTGCCTCTGCTGGGAGCCTCGGGGCTTCTGTCAGCCAAAGGCGGGTTGCTGCTGGTGCTGCGATTCAGCCGGCTGCTCGGGAGTGCTCGTGCGTACAGCAAAGCGCTAAATGTCTCGCATTGAACCTCTCCGTTCCCCGTCCTGGCTGCTCTGCCCCGATGACGTTGGGGCAGCCTTGAGTGGCTGCTTGTTCTTGTTCCTGTTGTTATCTATGGGCTGCCAAATGTCAAAGTCAGAACTTCCAAATCTCAGCCCAATAATATTTGCCGATCTATTGCTGGCATTTCGAGCCAGTAGCTTCCCAGCTTGTTTGTCCTTGTGGCTTCCCCAGGGGGAATCGCTGCCTGCTGTCCGGATGAGGGGGACCAAGGCACAGAAGGGAAGCGATGGGGCCGATACGGGTTGGGCCAAGCAGCTCGCCTGGCCGCCTGCTCGGTGGGATAAGGCTGGAGGGCTGATGCTGCAGCTCCTCGCTCTGAGGGGCTGTGACACGGGGTTTCTTGCACTCGTGGTGCTTCTTGCCTGCCTGGCTGCCCTCCAGGTGTGTGCTGTTTCCTACGCTCAGATAACTGCGTGTTTTGTCCCACTCCAATAATGAGCAACAGGAGCGTGAATAACAGCTCAGTCAGGGACCCCGGGTATTTTCTGCGTAACAAGCAGCAGCAACCTGGAGCGAAATATCGGCTCTCTGCCCCCGCTGGCTGTGACCTCCCCACTGCAGCGCTGTGCTGTGATAGCTAATCCAGTTCTGCCAGAGGTACGGAAGGTGTCAGCCTGGTCGCTCTTAAGCACTCCCTGTTACCTGGCATTTTGCAGCATCATTGTGTTTACACATAGGTTTTGTTTGTATATGTACTTTAAAAAAAAAAAAAAAAGGCACGGTTCCACAGCCAACTCTTTGTAAATGAATAGTGGTGGAGAAATGAATATTTCTGGAGGTGAAGCCCTCTTGCAGGACCAAGTCGTACAGTTCTGATTTACCCTCCTGTACCTGAGGAAGCAGTGTTTGGGTGTCATGCCTGCGCAGGAGGAACTTGGCTGCAAGCCGTGGCAGTGCATGGCTGCAGGCTCTGCTTTTTGCCCCCTCTCCTGGCCAAGGAGAACTTTAAAGGTGGATTAAATCTATTTTTTCCAGATTTAAATTCCTTCCTTGCTGGATTGAGGCCAGCCCTGCTCAGCTGGTGTAGGTTTCTTCCTCCTAGAATCATGGAAAATAGAGGTTGAGCAGGCCCTGGGAGGTCATGTAATCCACCTCTTGCCCCAAGGCAGGATCAACTGTATCTAAAATGCTTGCTAATGAGGCTGGAGTTAGGTATCTTAGTGTATTTATAGGCATCTCCACAACACGAGAGCACACATTACCTGTGCAAACAGTCCAGCTTCTCCTTCAGTTCTGTGCATTCTTCCCACTTGCTTATATTTATCCTATTTATCCTCTTTTTTTTTCTTTTTTTTGCTTTGCATCCCATCCTTATGCTTCTTGACTGAGTTTTCCTACTTCCGTGAAGAATGCTCTAATTCTTTCTCTAACAGCAGTTGCTATGGCAGCTGGTTCAGGCAGTGCCTTATAACCTAGTGCAGAGCTGCTTTTACATACACATTCACTGCTTGGTTTTTCCTCTGGAGCCTGGCCAGATCTTTGGGAAACCTTATCATCTGCAGCAAATGTCTTGACAAAAGAAAAAAAAAATCATATTCTGGCACCGCCATTAAAAATGTCCTAAGCCTTGCCTACTCTCTAAGCCGTCACCCGGAGGATGCTAAATAGGACAGGAAGCACACTGTTTAATTCTGTCTGCTGATGCCTTTGTAATCAAGAGCTGAGATGCAATCAAGCACCCTGCACTCCTTTTAATTCGGGGAACAAGAGCCCATGTGCAGCTCCTAGCAAGCAGATGCAGTTTCCACTGAGGTCCCTGCAATTTGCAACTGCTTATTGCTGAACGTGGCCTCTGCATTCCCTAGATAGCATGAAGCAGACTGGCTGTAAACGTTACTCGTGTAGGAAAGCGCCTTAAGTTGCTCTGTTGTTTCTCATGCTCAATGTGCATTTTGTAACAGTTTGCAGCATCCGTCGGTTTGGCCGAGGGTTTCGAGCTCCATCGTGGTTCCCTTTTTCCTGGTCGGCTGCCCTGCTCTGCCTGGCCCTGCCTTGCAGGTGGCTCAGAGGGGTGGTCCCCGCCTTGAGCACCAAGCTCTTAACTGCTACGGGGAACTTGCAAAAGCCTCATTTCAATGTGTGTGCCTTCGCCTGGGCTGACAAGAGAGATCTTATTAGTAAACTGTGCTCGCACGCAGTCTTCATTGGCTTCTCCAGCCCTCTTTTAACCTGGCTGGCAGCTGATGCTTCACGCGGCGGAGAAGCGCTGTCTGCATGCAGCTTGCGTCTTGTCCTGGTTGCGTTACGCCCACATCTGTCTGGAAGCCTCCACGTCTTGAGTGGGTGGGGGGGATTCTGGCACCTTCAAAGTATTTCCACGTTGGTCCGGTTCAGAACAGCAAAGGTTAGGGGTCGAGTGCTGATAGCTGCCCGGTGCCGGCTGAAACGATAACGCTCGAGCACAGAGTGAGGCAGAATGGCTTGGTGTATTCAAGCAAAGTCCTTCACATTTTCCACTCTGAAAGATCCTCTCTGTCAAAAATGTCAGTTTCAATAAAAGCAACATTTGACCAAGACAATACTCCTGAATGAAAACACGAAGCCCTTGCAGAGGGATACAGCAGCCTTCCTGTGCCGAGGTGTCCCCGCTGCAGGACGCCTACCCTCTGCCCCTGCCTTGGGGTGAGGAAGTCCCCTGGCAGTGCCTACCAGCCCTCGGCCTCTGGAGGGGGGAAGGAGCGATGCCCCTGCAGCAGAAGACAGCCATTTCGCTCGTGTCAAGGACGCGGAGAGGAGAGCACTTGTTGCGTCTGTCTGCCAGGGTTAGGTTTGTGTCCCCTGTACTGCCCACGGAGACAAAAGAGGTCTGAACTGGAGGGCTGTGCTCAAGCCCCAGGAAAGTCTGTCAGCCCTGCAGGGACCAGCTCCTGGCTGAGAAGCGACACGCGGGGCTCCCACAGACCCCGAGTTTCAACCTACTTAGCTCAGACTCTTTCTATGACTTTCGAACTTTTCCGACCTGGTTTATTTTTCCATTTTGGATTCTGTTGGTTCGTCTTTAATTAGCAAACTGTTAGGCCACAGCAGGGCTCCACAGGCACTAAATGGGACTCTGCTTTTAATTCCAGCTCTGGTTTGGTAGCCCGAAATAGCAGCCTTTAGGAAGGGCCAAGCTCCCCCGAAGGAGGACAGTCCCCGTGGACCTGCACAGGGACATTCTCCTGGCTGTCAGGCTGTTGAGCACAGGGTTTTCTTTCTTCCTAACAGTGATGCTGTCAAAACAATGATGTTCGCCCTGGATGAGATACGAGGCTCCAGCACAGGCTGTAAGCAGTCAACCTCCAACCTGCTTCTTGGTGCGGTGCCGAAATGGCAGCGTGTCTGGGCCGATAGGTGACAGCAGGTCATGGAGAGGTGCTCACAGTCCACCGTGCTCTTGTTAGAAAGGCCGGTGGCGTTAAAACTTCCTGTTAAAAGGCAACCCAAAGGGATTCCCTGTGTGCTTTCGTAGTAAATTTATTCTTCAATAACTTAAACCACGCGGTTGTGAAACAGCCATGAACACGCTGCCACTCTGCCCCCTGGCCCAAATTATTCTGATCTGTGACAATTTTCCATCACTCCTCAGAGCAAGGAGAGCTGTCGCTTGAGGACCGGTCAGCACTGAAGCTGTACCACGGGTTCAAAATTTGGGTCGTGGTCGCACTGTCAGTGCTCTAACATTTCCCGTGCACTTCGTAATGGTAACATTTGTGGTATCGGTCTATCCAGTTATCCTAAGGGGAACGAGAGCAGGGAATATTTCTCGTTTCACTTGCATTCAAAGGCTTGCCTGCCAGCTGAAGGGCAGTGCTTGCTGACTAATACACTCCTGCGAGGTGGGCCTGGCGGCTCGGACTGCAGCTGGAGGTGAAGGGAGCTGTGCCCCGAGCAGTGCAGCGGTGACGAGGCAGGGGTCTGGCCATCTGGCTTTGCGTGAGCCTTCCGTTTTTCTCTTCATCCTGAAAGCCTCCAGAAGCACATTGCTCCCTGAGCCTTTCTGGACCGAGCTCTGGTAGGAGCACATTCAGCTACCATTAGCTGTGGGCTTCTTGTGCACCCTGGAGCATTTTGGCCCGGGTCTTGTGAAGATACTGGGATATTTTAAGTTCCACTGAAGTCCATTTGTTTTGGTCACCTCATGCCTTTGTTCTGCTTAAGAACACAGAGTCTGTCTGCTGAATACTCAGCTCCCTTCTGGAGGATGGCGTGCAGAGCCCCAGCTCAGGCGTTTCTGTCCTGGGGCATTAAAACACACCCATGTGGCGTTTTGGGGATTGCCCCGATCAGCCCCAGGAGCTCCCAGCAGCAGTGGAAATGCCTTCTCTCCTTGCTGCAGGGAGGAGCATTTCCCCAGGAACAGGAAAAACGCAGGGGATGTCGCCAGCTGCCCGCTGAGCTGCTGACATTGACTTCAGACTCGGCTTTGCAATGTCACGGCGGCAGCGCCACGGTCGCCAGCAGCCTCGGCTCCCTGTGCCTGCTGGAAGGAGCTGCCCCCTGCAGCATCGTGCCTGGGGGCCCTGAGATGCTGGAGCTTTGGTGCTTCAAATCCCCGTGGGCTGACCCTGGGGATAAGGACACCGGCAGCGCTGTTGCTGTGTAATTGGGAGATGAAAGTAACAGCTAGTTGTCACCCCCAGACCGTGCTTGGACTGGGCCGCAAGAGACAGTCCTGCCCCAAAGGGGGGCTGTGTGGGCCAGAGATCTCCCACAGGTTAGCACGTGTGTTCGTAGCATTAAACAACAAAAAACAACAAAACCCAAAAGGGGCCCGATCACATGCCGGGCTTTTTTTGTCCTAGTACCTAACAATGTCCAACCCACTGCCGCTCCCTGAGGGTGCTGGGTGGTGTCTGCCTCAAGCACAGACAGGGACCTTTGGTGAGGCTCCTGCTGAGCCCTGGCTACATTTCTTATCTCTTGCTAAAATTTGAGGAGCCTTGTCCGGGCTGGGCACTGGCCCTTTTGTTGTGGTCGGTCCCTGTGTTTCTGTCGGGAAGCCCATGGATTCTGCCGCTCCGCTGGCAGCCTGCAGCCTGGCAGATGTGTGCGGAAGGGGGGAGCCCCCCAGGGAGGTGGCCCTGGAGCTGGAGAACCCCAAGTGCCTCCTGGGGTGTGCATCTGCCTGCTCCCGACGCTATGGGAGCATTTCTGCACAGCGGCGACTCGTCTCAGCGTTACAGCTCCGAGGGCTGGCAAAGGCAAGCGGGGTGATGCTCTGGGGGTAGGTGGGGGGAAGGCCGGAGGTCTCCTGGACGGAATGAGAAGCCTTGGATGAAAGTCTCATTTACCAGGGATCTTATGGGGAAGAAGCTGGTGGAGGCATCGCAGGAGGAGAGTGGGGAAGCTGGAGCGGTGCTGGGGTGAGCGTGGGTGGCATGGAGCAGCAGGAGGAGCGTGGGCAGGGCACCCACCACGGCTGGTGGTCCTGCAGAGACGTTTGGGGTGCAGCCTGCCCCAGCTCCAGGACAGCCTCCTGGAGGAACAGAAGTCTCCTGAGATTTGGCATGATTTTCAGCATGCAGGGAGCAAGAAAGAGAACATCTGCCTGTTCTTGTGCCTCCCCTGGCACGGGCACAGCTCCAGAAAGCAGTAGGATGGGCAGGAGCACGCGGGACGCTGCCAGAGCAGCATCCTCTGAGAGCGCTGTCTGACCGGCCCTGGGGCAGGAGTCATTAACCCGAGTTTTGGGGAGAGCAGGGTCTGCTCAGCCTGCGTGCCTCCCACAGTGGAGATGCCTTCATTAGCCAGCCCCGCGTTAACGAGCAGCCCTGTAGCTGTGCTGTGAGCAGGAGCGTTAATGCCTGACCAGTGGGGCAGGAGCCCAGACACCCAGCAAGTCACCGAGTGGTCCCATTTAATCAAAATTAGCCCCTTGTAAGCGGTGTTAGTGGCCCTGGATAAGAGTGAGCTCACCTCGGGGTGCGAGGGTTTCTGCTGGGAGCCCCATCAGGCTTCTTCCAGGGACAGACGCGGTACCCCCGCGTGTGCATCGTGTCCCTGCAAGATGCAGCACCGCGAGCATCCCGGGCTGAGCACCAGGGCAATGCTGACGTGCCCTGGCCTAGCCCGAACGTGGCTTTCCTGGGAGCGGGATGCCAGCACCTGAACCACCTCCTGCCCTCACAGCCGTGCCCGCTGCCTGGGACGGGCCGAGCCCAGCAGCACGGCTTCGACCCGCCGGCGAGCAGGACAGACTGCCCAGCAAAGGCAGGGGGACACTGCCAGCCGGCAGCGAGCATCGCTTACTCTCATTAATTTTTTTTTCAGGCTTTTTTTTATGGCCTATTTCATTTGGATTGGGGAAGTAAGCTACGGGGAAGGAAGCTGCCCTTATTTCAAAGAGTCTACCCCTAGCCTGTAAATCTGGGCCAGATCCGCTGGTACATGCTGGCTGCTTTGTCCGACCATAATAATAACCATAAATGTCACTTTATAGCTGATCTGCTTTGCCAGATGGATCTGGACCGGCCTCCCTCCCCTTCCTAATCAGGTTAGTTTTCCTTTGATCTGCCCCTGTTAGGAGAAACCCAAACCGATGCAGCTTTATTCCCATCCATTTTCCATTCAGCCGATGGCTCTTTACACGAGGCCACCTCAGCTCTGCCTGAATTACGGCTGAGTTGTCTCACCTGTAGCAGGTGTATCACTTTGTAAATCTTAGCTAATATTCACTGGGACTTTTATTTTTCCAGAAGTTTCGTTTAATTTTCAGACAGATTATTTTTAAGTTGGCAAATGCACTAGCTTTAAGCAGAGGACATTTGCTGCTAGCTGTCAAAAGGAAAGCACTAAATCGCTAATTATTGATCGTTGCTTTATTGGGCCTCGGCTGCACTGATTTGCCGTGCAGAGCATCGCTTCCTCATACTCCGACTGTCTTCAGGAAAGCTGATCTCTGTAAGTCCTGCCCTCTCGATGACAGTGACTTACGTTTGGAGGAAAAAACTAGCTCAGGATAAAAACCTGCGACAGCCCCAGATTTGAATCGCCTGCTTTTAGGAGCACACAAATATGACCTGTGCTGGTGTGCCTGTTTTTGGGAGGACAAAAACGTGCTGGTGTGCTGTAAAGTCCTCGCACAACGCGCGTTCCTTGCCCATATTTACATATTCCCCGCACAGTTTACTTCTGCACGTAAATCCTGCCCGCACCCGTGATGTGCTGTGTTTTCCCAGACGCAGCAGGGCGTAGTGAACGCCATGGTTTGTTTGTTTGCTTTGCACGGGCCTGGTTTTGAGAACAAGCCTCGAGTTACTGTGAGACAAGATAAGAGCGGTTCGGGGAAGTGGAGATGTTCCTGTCTCGCTGCGGGGCTCGGCTGCCGAACTGCGCTTCCCGTGACTCAGAGCGGCAGCGGGGCACCGGCTTCCTGTGAAATCACTCGCTTTTAGAAAAGTTCCTGCTACGTTTGTTAAGTAAATCAGGTTTTTAATGAGTTATCCTCCAGCGCAGTCACGTGTGGTGTCTAAAATACATCTCACTGTGCTCCTGTCGTCTCTAGCACCAACGGGGACGTCTTCCAGCGAGGCTTGCGTAGCTGTTCCCTGCCTCCCGCTTTCATTTTTCTCATGTGATAAGCAAGGGGGGTCAGCAGTTATCAAACTCTTTTTGTCGTGCAGGGGTCAGCTGGGGGGGGAGATGCATCGCCCTGGGTGGCAGTAATGGTGGGAGCAATGCTGGGGACTGCCCTCCCTTGGAGCTGGTGTGGTCAGGGGAGGTGCTTCGGCAGCAAACTTCTCATTTCCAGCGAGAATATTGGAAAGGATGTGGTGAGGCAGCAGAGGCAGCATAGGAAGGGATTGCTAGCCAAGGAATCGGGGAATATATTTCAAATTCGGTCCAGTCTCTGAAGAAACTCCTCGATTTACGTACCCCTGGGTGAAAGGGGGATGGATCGGGTGGTTGCAAAGCACCCACCAACTGCTGGCAGTGTAAGGACCTCTTTAAGGTGGCTTCAGTGCTCCCCGGTGTGCTGGAAGAGGCAGTGCTGGAGTCTGCTTTTCCCCCTTGTGTCCTTTAACCAGAAGCAGGCGGTGGTGGGAGGAGATGATGGCCAGCACAAGGCACCCTGTCCCCTGCTAACAGGTTGCACAAATTTCGCTCGCACAGCCGGGCCCATTTTTGCTGGCAATCCCCTGCTCCGCAGGTTTCCATGCAGGAGAGGCGATGTTCCCGGGGGGCTCGGAGCCACGTGGGGGTCACAGCTGAAATCGCTGGCAGCAGCCGGGGCCGGAGAGGTGTGCGGGGTCAGCTCCAGCTGCTCTCTTTTCAAGGGGGAATAGCAGGAATTTGGTTCGAGGTTTGTAGATCAGGTTTCCATTACACAACTGTGCTGCTTTCAGCCGCTCGCGTGACATGCAGGCCTTGCTGGAGGCTCCTGGTCTGGCTGGCTGCTTTCCCTGGGAATAACGCCTTGGGAGGAGATGTACAGAGAGAAACGGGTCTTATGCTGCAGCACTGGCTGGGCTGGGAGCGGGGGCTTGGAATGGGGTTTGCTTCGGTCTTTGCAAACTGTGGGAAGCATCTCAGAAGCATTTGTCACAAGCAGCTGCTTGGAAACTTCTTTATTTATTATTTTAAAGACTGTTTTTGCCAGGCAAAGGTAGGACCAAAGGCGGTTGAGGGAGGGGTTTCGCGATTGACCTGGCGATGAGGGTCAGGCCTCCCGCATCGCCCGAGGCAGGTACGTGCGCTCTGGGCACCAGTCCCACCGGGTGGCCGGGTGGCTGCACGTGCTGGGAGGACAGCACTGCCGGCGGGAGGAAGGCTGGAGCCCTGCTGAGTGTCAGGGGGGCGAGGGCTCACCCCTCCTGGGCCACTTTGCAAGGGGTAAAATGGCCCGTGGTGTCCCCAGCAACCTGTGCCCCTTGAGTGCCGTCCTCAGGATGCTCTGACCGTGGTCTTCTGCCAAAGGTGCTCAGTTACGCTCCATGCTGGAGGTACTAAAAGCCAAATAAAATTCAGTGGCAGGAAAAGGCAGGGAGGGGTGCTGGACAGGACTGCAACCCCTCCCAGCACAGCGTGCGAGCCCCCAGCACTGGCATCCTCCCCCGCAGCCGCTTGTCAGCGCTGTCAGCAGAGCGGGGTGGGCAGCCACTTTAGGCATCATTAATTGCTTTAATGAACTTACGAAGGTGGGTTTAGCTACTAAAGCATTCTGTCATTACTGTACATTTTTAAGTCAAAATATGAGATTGTGGGATTGGTGGGAGATGATGCAAAGCTTGAGCCTGTCTTTCCTTCTCTTTTGATTTTGAGATTTTTTTATATTATTTTTTAGGGAGTCACCCGTTCTTTCCTCAGTGGCGGTGCAGAACCAGCCATGGCAGGCGGCGCGGCAGGGGAGCACGGGAAGCTCTCGTCTCTCCCCTCTTTGCTGGTACCCGGGTGTAAGGGCCGCAGGCAGCACCGGGCGACCTGCCGTTCAGGCGCAGAAGATGGATGTCACCTTTCCTGTACTGTGACAGCTGAGAGACACCCAGCTGTGGCCCACGGTGGCAGGGTTCCTGTAGTGTTAAATACGTAATGAAAAACTCCCTGACGTGGGGAATCTGATGGGGAAGGAACTCTTTGATAAGCAAACAGGATGGAATAAAATGGTTCGTTAAAAAAGCTGGGCTTAATACGCAAGTTAGCGGAGTTCTTCCACCACCGTGGAGAGGAAAATGGTCCTGCCACTGCTAATGGTGTAAACTAATGGGAAATTTTAATGACTTAATTATTTTGAAAATTGTTCTTCTTGGGAAATGCAATATACTTTGGCAAACTGGAGCTTTTCTCCACTGTTGCAGAAAGGCAAATGATAATTCCTCCGAGCTCACTCTTTGCTGAAGAGGGAGTGGGAGGCATCTGACTCGCAGAGCTAATGCCAAGTTGGACAATATATTTCATCCCGGGTCGGGAGACCTCTCGAAGGGATGAAGGGAGGGAAGCAGGACGCATCGTGCTCTCTCTGCTCCCTGCTGTTAAGTGCAGTTCCTTGCTCCCAGCATCGAGGAGTTATGTCCTCGGTGTTCAGTGACACTGCTCTGATAAACAGGGTGCTTTAAGCCTAGGTTAATCACCTGTCTAAGGACTGTAGGAATTATGTTTACTTATTTATTTATATTTGGTTGTTTAAACTATTACTTTTGTCAGTAAGCTCGTGAGGTGAAAAACAAAGTAAAAAACCCAGCAAAACCGCTGTGTGTGCTGGGACTGATGCACTCCCCTCAGCAGCTGGGAGAAATGTGCTGCCCTGAGTCTGAGCCGCGAGTGACCTGGTGTGAAGCACCAAGCCAAAGCAAGCCGTGGAGGAGAATTTCAGCTGTCTCCTTTCTACTTTATGTTAAATATTCACTAAAGAGCCCAGAGAACCCTAGACTGACCCTAAAGCCTGTTAGAGCTCTCCTGTAACTGTTGAGAGCCCCGGTCTGAGCTGTGCCCGTACACTTGGGCCCCAGACTTCCCTTCCCAAGAGGGAGCATCCTCGCTCCTCTGCCACAAGGTGCACAACGTCCCTGCAGCCCGTGAAGGGGAGCTGGCTCGCTCTCTTCTCCCAGCTCTGCTCTGAATGCTTTCGCTGAATTCAACGCATATTCTGCAGGTGAAAGCCTTCAGTCGACTGAGGTGGCTTTTGGAAGCGAAGGAGCTGCTCGCTGAAAAGGGAAGCGCTCCCGGCCCCACGCGCAGCGTCCGTCGTTGCTGCATCAGAGTGCAGGAAGCTCAGCAGAGGAGCGCTGGCACCAAAAGCCGCCTCACCGTGTGCTTGTGCGGGGCTGGGGCCGTGCTGTGGGACGGTACAGCAGGGGTGGGCGAAGGCAGCCAGTTGGGCTATTTTTTTTCCCCCCTGAAATAGTCCAAATGACACGTCAAGCTCTGAGGCTGCTTCCTCGTGGGCTCTCCTCCTGCCTGTAATGTGTCGTCTGGGCTGGGAACGCTCAGCTTCTACCGGGTGCCTTTGTGGGGAGCAGAAATCCTGTAAAACTTGGGACAGGAGGAGAGAGTCTCAGCTCTGTGCGATGGGGCGGGTAGCACAAATATTGAAACAAGTTGGTCTGGATGCAGAGCACTTTCTTGTCACTTGGGGACCACTTAGAGTCACTTGTTTTGACCTAACCTAAAGGTCTTTTGTCTTTGTGCAGTCTCTGAGGAGTCGTGGTAGGGGATTTCAGAGCTTCTGCCATGAAATTAGGCAATGAAGTGTTTGTCATATTCTTCGTAATGGGTCCTTTTTTATTTTCTTTAACTTGGATGCTTGAGATAATGGGGCTTAAAGGTGGATTTGTGGGAGTAGCAACCTGAAGCAAGTTTATGCTGTGGTCTTTACCGAGCAGAGCATCCTCAGTGGGATCAGGTTCAGCTCCTCGAGGCAAAAAATCAGTTTCCATGCAGCACTCTATGCCTTCGTTGACGTTCCCCATCTCCGACTGTTCTGACAACGGTTTGTTGGTTGCCAAATGCTGCGAGAGAAGTCCCCGGGGCTCTCACCCCCCGGCTGCTTTTTCCCCAGCCTCCAGCAGCGGCGTGTTGGTGTTGCAGGCAATCAGTTTGCGATGGGTTTGGTCGTGTTGAAACCAAACCTGCGGATACTTCCTGGAAACACCTTTGCTTGGTACGCAATGGTCCGAAGACCTCCCGTGCCTCCAGGCCGGGTCCCTTCGAGGGGCGGTTTGCTGCTGGCTCTGTGACTTTGTGCAGTTGCTTGGTGGCCGTGGCAGCTGCCTGTGCTGGCGTCAGGCTGCCGCAGGCACCGCGAGCGGCAGCTGCACGGGGCTGATGCTCGAGCCGGGGCAATCCTGGAGATCGGAGGTGTTTGGCCTGGAGAGCAAATGAAACGTTCTTTTTTCTTGATACCAAAAAAAAGGTTCTCGACTGTGCGCTTTGTCTTGGTGTGATAGGCAGCCAAATGCGGACTGAAAACCTGCAAACTTCTCAGGCTTGTGAGAGGGGAGACTCAAAAAGAATACCGTAAAAAAGAAGCTGTGCCGGCTAGCTTGCTGGTGAAGGTCATGGACGTTTGTAAAAGGTAGGCTTGGTGACCAGACGTGCTTCACTCTCCGCCTCGGCTATGGCAGTGTTCCTGACTCGGGACGAAGTGCAGCGTGCTGACCTGGTGTCCCTGTGCTCCTTTCCTGGCCTGGCTCCCCAGCGCAGCGTACAGACAGACGGACAGACAGACAGCCCCGTGTCTGCTCCACATGGAGACCTTCCCGAGGGGGCACCAGGCAGAGCTGCTGCCGCTGAGCAACGGCTTCAGGTTTTCTTTTTAAAATACCCATACACATAATTACCCAATTCTGTCTAAAATAAGGTTCACCTTGCCATACGGGAGCTGTTAGCGTTAAGAATTCAGCTCCTTCGCTCAGCTCCTCTGGGCTGACCAGAGGAGAGGAGAGGAGAGGAGAGGAGAGGAGAGGAGAGGAGAGGAGAGGAGAGGAGAGGAGAGGAGAGGAGAGGAGAGGAGAGGAGAGGAGAGGAGAGAAATGTTCTCCTGTGCGCAGAGCTGGGACTCCCGGCACCGTCACAGCCGTGCCGGGGACCGTCGCTGTGACCTTGGTGAAGAAACCCGAGCCTCCAGAGCCTTTGGTCTAACTCAGGCTGAGATGTCACATCTGTGAAATGAGGCGAATGCCGGTTGTAAAATCCCGGGAGAGAGTCTGGAGCTGCTTTGCTAACGGCAGCAGGGCTTTCAGAGATCTCTGCCTGAAAGGCTGTGCTGAAATTCAAATCTCTGCATTGCTTAAAACTTGCAGCCGAATAACTGCCGGCTGCTAAGGCAGGAGGGCTGCGGGGGATCAGCCGGTGTTTCCCTGGTAAAGTGCAGGGTGCTGCTAAACTTGTGTGAAAGTCTTATTTCTGTAGCGTTTGCTTTTTAAAAGGAAACCACAATCTTTTTTTATTTAAAAACAAAAAAAGAAAAAAGAGGCGTGGGGGGGGACTTTCTCCTTAATAGACATTTCCCTTCCGGCACCGCATAGCAATGCAGAGTTTCCAGTAAGAAGCCGTGCTGTCGAGCAGGGGGTGATGATTTAGCAGATTATGCTTTAACTCCTGCTGTGCCCCCAGGGTCTCCCGTGCGGGGCAGTGGTGTGTGGCAGGCCGGGGCTGGGGAACCTGGGGGCTGCCACCGGCTCCTGCTGGTGCCGTTTCACACCAGGAGGGGTTTTGTAGGGCTCTGTCACAGAGCGTGTCGTGGCACACCGTGCTCCTGCCTTGAACGAGTGTTTAGGCAGGTAGGAGCCTGCTTCACGAGTGCAGCGATCAGACCTCAGTACGAGATTTGGTCTTTCGTCTCTTGAAGATCTTCGTCCCACATGTACTCATCCTGTACTAAATGGAGACAAATTCACACGAAGAAAAAAAAACTCAGCGTGCTGATCAAGGTCACAGGGGGTGCCGCAGAGGGTGGAGAAGGTACCGAAAAATCCAAAGCAGCAGGAGCTTCTCCAAGGAGAGCAGCAAGGTCGGAGCTGCCCGTCAGAGCCGGGGCTCTCCCAGCTGGAGAGGGGCTGGGGAGCAGGAGCTGGGGAGCCAGGAGCCCGGGCTGCAGCCCGCAGGCTCTTCCTGCAGGGAATCGTTTGGTGTTAACGCAGGGCAGCTTGAAAAGCAAATAGACATTTGCCCACCCCTCTAGCAAAACCTCTTTTCCGTTACTCTAAATAGAAAGTTTCCTGTTTTATAATTGAGACTCTTAAAAGCCTTCGTGGTGTTCAGGTCAACGTACAGCTGCTGAGCTGAGCCCATAAATGCCTGAAATACGAGCTGGGGCAGAGGCTGTTGACTCTGGAACCTAATAACACTTTAAAATGGCAATATGAACTATTTCCTGCTATACGGAGCGTATTAGAGTATCCTGTTGCAAATACTGGCAGGCTGGCTCTGTATGGAGCGATTCTGCTCCCCAGGCACCGCTCCCCTGTTACGTGACTGCGTTAGGGTAACGGGGGAAGCTCTCCATGTACTCGGGTAGCTGGAGAAATTTACCTCCTGACACCACTGCTCCCTTTTATTACAGCTTAAGAAGTGTTTAGATTTCTATTAAAGCCAATTAATTTTTTTTCCCTGCCTTTTCTTTCTGGTGCTCTGAAAGGTTTATTCTCTCATAGGCTTAGGACAGACTTCACAGACGGTGACTGCTGCAGCTGCACGTGTCAGTAGGTAGGTTTTGGTCCTGCAGATCAAAAGTAGTCTTTGAACAGGTATTTAAGTGGGATCTTCTGTGCTACTCGGATAAAAGGCTTTGATGTTGCGTTGTCTGAATGGATTTGAAGGTGTTCTCATGACTTCCGGGAAGAACTTTTTGTGGGAAGAAAGCCGGAAGAGGCCGGAGCAGTAGGGGAAGAGGAGGTCCTGGTCAGCATTTATTGATCCTGGAGGTGCCCTTCGTCTGACTCTGCCTGAGACACCAAGGGAGCGAGGTGTGCTGCTTACCTGCTTGCACGCACCAGACCCTGCGTGTCAGGAGCCGGCTCAGGGGATGGGGGGTGCAGGTTCCTAACGAGCTGCTCTAGAGGACGTGGCTGTCCTCCAGCCTTCGCTTTCTGTTGGACCTCCCTGCTGAGGCTGCTACCTCGCGTGGCTCTGAAGACAGCGGGCAAGTCCCTCTGCACATTGTGCAGGGACTTCTGCCCAGCACCACGGCACCCCAAAAGCTGGCATTGCTCCGCTCATGGCTACAGCTTCTGAGTCACCCCGGGGACCTTGGCCGTGGTCTCCTTGATCCACAGCTCCGTAAATCTGACATAAATATTTTTTTGGCCCTCTTCAAATAGGTGCAATTCACAAATACCTGCTCCAAAATGCCTCTTAAAGAGAGAAGAGGCTCTTTGGCAGCCCAGGTGTCACTGTCACGATGATATTGGGGAATCTGCCTCCCTGGCTCCCTGCCCACAGCAATCCTGCTGAAGGCAACTGAGCCCGCAGGTTACATAAAACACTCATCCCTTCAAGCCCATCATCTGTTTAAAGACCATACCAAAATGATGTATTTGTTCTTCCAATAGCAGATGAGGAATAGGAAACTGAAAAAACAGTCTCTGACTTCAGCTTTCTTTTATGTATTTGGTGTCTCCTGAGTGGACCAATTTCACTGTTAGCCTGAGCAGGAGGAGAGGGTGAGGGTGCCTTTTAACATGACGCTGCATCCTTAGGAGGGCTTGTCAGATGGCAGCTTCCTATAATTTTTATTTTATCTATTGAAACGAATTTGGCTTTGTTTCTACCGTGTCCTTTGAGCATTGCTGGTTGCAGATGGGCAGCTTGCACAGTGTTACTTGTCAGAATAATCCCAGGTGGATGGCAGCCATAAAAGAAAGACGCTTTGGCATCACTAGCACTAAGTGGATTATATATGAACCTAGACACAGAACACGGGAAACGTGGGATGCGGCAGGGCTCGGGCACCTGGCTGTGCCCACTGACCAAAGTGCATTTTCTCTGTAGGCAGGAGTCACCAGGCAGTGTTACGGCTGGCTCTGCGGGTGGCCGAGGGTGCGCTGCGATGGGCGAGAAGTGTCACAGTTAGAAACAGGTTTTCCTTGCGAGCACCTGGGCTGAGTACAATGGCATGAAATGTTCCCTGCCCTTGTGGACGTGGCACAAAGCAGATGGGACTCTGCTGGCCTCTTTCCAAACCTCCCAGATTGTGTGGGTATGTTGGGAGGAACGTGTGTGCCCAGCCATGAACTAGGTGGGAGGCGTCTTCACAGGCTTTGATCCTGCCTGAGAAAGCTCAGCCATCAGTCACGATGGGATGTCTCGCTTGCTAGCTCAGCAGGCAAAACGGGCCATATTTATTTTTAGGTGTGCTAAATGTTTGAAGCTGAGCGTGGTTTTTATTTTCCGTGGCTTATTTTGTCTTTCAGGAAGCTCCAGGGAGCTGCAGAGTTTGTCAATGGGCCAGGGTGGGCTATCAGTGGCACGGTGCAGGAGCAGCGGACAGGGCTGAGTACGTTCCTCCTGGGATTGCTCAGGGTTTAGTTGTGCTCTTAAATATGAATATCACGGCATGCTGCGTTAGGAAGCTAGATGCGTTGCTGGCAAAGCACTCATAGCTTCAAAGCCGTTTTTCTGGCAAAGTTTCTCCTATGTGATAAATACCCCTGCAAAACCGTAGCAGGAAAAGCCCATCATGAAGTAGCTGAGCCCGTCCAGAGCGCCGTGCCCGGCCGGGGGTCAGGCTATTGAGACCTTTGCTGGCACACGTGTTGGTGCAGGCACCACCCGTACATCACTGCGAGTGATGCTGGAAGAGTTTCCTCTGCCAAACTGGGGTTTTGCTTAAAGCTGTGTTTGGGTGGAAGTGACTTCTACTGGTGCGCAAACGTGTGCATCTTAACCCAAGTGAAACTTGTGTGAAATCGTGTATAAATGTCGGAGAATCCTTCCACTGCCTTAGAAACCTCACTGCCAGAGCAGCTTTTAAGTGTCCTTTAGGAGAGGAGAACCAGACAGTGAAATAGAAGAGTTTGAACATCACTTTCAAAAAGAAGTCACTGAGTGCAAAGGTTGTACAAAAACCTGGACTTGTAAAAACTCAGTGTGCGTGTGTGTGTAAACTCGGAGCACGCAGGGAAGCCTGCTTGCCAGTCTGGACAATTTGCCACTGTATATTTTTGGGAGCTGCTATCAGGAAGGTGTTTTTGGGACCTCCTATCAGAAAGGTGTTTTGTTTGTTTGTTTTCTTGTTTATTTTTCTTCCCAGTATCAGTTGGCTTTGTCTTTGATGAATTAGTAATACTTGAGGTATGCAGAAGCCAGGTATAGATGGGAGCGTAATATTATCCAGAATTTTATGGTGTAGCTTATTGACTTTGGGGAAACTGCTCTGACAAAGGCATTTTTCTCCACAGAAAAGTCTCCATCTGGTTTAGGAACCTTTCTGGAACATTTGTTTCTTGTATAACCTCTGTGGGAAGTAACATGAATGTAAAATGATAGCGCTGTCCTGTCTCTTCAGGTGAGAGAGCTGATTACCCCACGTTGAATTTTCCTTAGGGCCTCTGCAGTGGCTTCTTTGTCTTCCCCCTGATTTATAGGTTTGGGGGAGAAGAAGTGAGGTGGGAGGCGCGGGAGCTGCTGGAAGGGGGTTTGTGGTGTGCGGGGAGGAGGATCTGCTTGGGGCTGCCCCAGGACCTGAGATGGAGGGTGACTTAAAACCTACTGGTTTGGGGATGTATTTTCACAGCTTTTGTGAGAGCATTTTCCATTTAACTCAGCACAGATGTGAATGATAAAATATAAATCGAAGATTAATGTACACCATCTTGGCGTGTGAAAGGTTCAATTATACGCAGAGCATGCAGAATAATGGAAAATACGTTTGAGTGATTGTTCAGTTAATATCATTTGCAATGAATTATTCACAACAATTTGTTCACCCCCACTCTTATTGTAATAATTTTCATTCCTTCATTTGCTCAGCGTTTGAAACTGCTTCCCACAACTTGTAATGAAGTATATCCACGCATCCAGCCCCTTCTCCCCACCTCCCCCCGCCTACACGCCACGAAGGACAGATTTTAAAGAGCTCAGCATTTTAGGCACTGAGCTCTCTTTAAGAAGTTAATCATAAGTGTCAGAGTGGAGTTAATCAGAAGTGTTGAAGTGGAGGCTGCTGCCTGCTGATTGCTCAGATGTGACCCATAAAAGCCCATTTTGCAGGCCGCAGTGACCTCAACCCTTTAGGCTGGCAGCGATTTGGCTGCTAACCACTGAAGCCCTTCCTGCTGCGCTGGCTGAGCCGCGGCGTTCAGCAGCGTCCATGCGAGTGGTGTGCTGAGGCTTTCACCAGCAGAAGGCGATCAGCTGCTGCTGGGTGATCGCTCTGCATCCCTGGAGCGTATCCTTCCTGCCTGGATGGCCTCACTGGTGCTGGGCGGTGGGAGGAGGAGGAGTTGAGCTTCACAGCCAGGCGTGTGGCACTGGCAGCCTCGAAGAGAAGCCCTTTGCTCGCTCAGGTCCCTGCCTCTTGCGCTGTGCTACAAACAATGGAGGGGATCGGGTGCAGCACTGGAACTGGTGGGTTGTCTTCCAGCACTGCAAAGCATCACAGCTGTGCTCCCCTTTCTTCAGGCACTGGAAAACCCGCAAATGCACACGGCTCCTACAGCCGGGTCTGTTCTTACCGGTCACACGGGAGGGAAGTTTTTAAGCCAGGTCGCCGTAGGGTGGTTGGCAGGGGGACGAAGATGTCTGTGTCCTCCCTCCGTGTCCCTCTGCAGCCTGTCTGGAGCACGGGCAGTGGGCGAGCACTCAGTGCGACGTCCCTCTGGCTTTGGAGGAAGGAGCCAGGACTCGCTGCTGCCCAGCTTTGTGCTCCCACTGCTGCGCCTCTCGATGCCAACTTTACTTTAGGGCGAGTTGGCAAGGAGTCTGGCCTCTTATCCAAGCAGTGTCCTCATGAAATCATTGGCACCCCATCCATAACTAGCTTTATTACCTTTTGGGGCTTTTTTTGGTGTCTCGTGGCCATCGGTCTCTGGTGTGTTGGGATGTAGAGGGAAATGTTTTGCAGGCAGTGGTGAGCAGGTCCCGAGGGCAGGTGGGAGCCATGGTGTACAGCCAAGACGAGGGCTGCTGCAGGGGTCAGTGGAGAATTCAAAGCTGCTTTAGGGTAAGACAAATCCTTGTTGATTCTTAACCCTTTAAGGACTCTCACTAGCTCTGTCAAGCCGTGACCACAAAGCCTTCAGCACAAAACCCCAAACACCATAACGAGCTGGGATTTATGCTTTTGCATCTTCCCCATGGAGAGACAGCACTCGCAAGGTCGATCCGCCAGCATCTACTTGTCCAAATCTCCATAATCAGGCGAAACGTGATTATGGGGCTGCTTGTCATTAGGACACAATGGCTCTTAAATGGCCCGGATTGAATTAAAGCCTTAATGGCAGAGCATCCAAAGTAAATAACAGGCGACCAGATCCGCTGGGGGTGACGTGCCTATCGGTCAGCCCCGATGAGAGCAGAGCTCAGGCCGGGCAGCAGCAGCCGGAGGAGCACAGCCATTGGGGTGGGTGTGCTGCCTGGAGGAGCTCAGCGCCTTGGCTGCTGGCACGCACGCGAGTGCTGGGGGAGCCGGGGGAGCCGGGGGCTTCCTGCGCTGGCCTCCGAGCTGGAAAAAAAACGGCACGCTTTGGACTCGCCGCGGTGAGGGGGTTTTGCCGCGGTGTGGGGCGAGTTTTGTTCTTCGCTGTCTTTCCCTTTTTTGTACCGGTTTTACCCAGCAGGTGTCAATGCATTCAGGTTGTTTCCAGATAAGGGAAATGCCAGCGTTTGGTGAAACGATGCCGTGATGGGAAGTGCCTTACTCCACTTCTGTCTGCGTTTGCCTCCCTTTTTGCCGACATCAGGCCGGTGGTGTCCAAACAAAATCCCACTTTGCTTCCAAGTTGACTTTCTTGCAAGTGTGCTTTCCACCTCTCTTGAACAAAGCTTCATAAATCAACATCAGTGTGCTCCTGGACATGTTTTCCAGCAAGGAAGTCCCCCAGGTCCCACGCTGGCTGCCAGGAGCTGCTCTGCTCCCAGTTTCCCCTGGCTGTACTGGGAGGGAGCTCCCTCTGCCCGCAGTGGGCATCGGCACCTGCGGGTGCTTTGGGAGTGGCCGGCCCTGCAGTCGTTCCTGATTGCCAGCTCTGATGTTTATTGCCCATTTAGCTTCGTTACTGCTCCTTATTTTGCAGCTCTGGTTTCGCTCAGTGGTTGTATCCTTGCCAACAAATCAGGTGGGGCTGGAATATGTCGCTGCGCTGGCCCCAAGGAAATGACTGTGAAGCTCTGGCTTATGCCTGTGCTGGCAGTGACAGCTGAGGTGGGAAAAGCATTAGGTAGGTAAACATCTGGAGAACAAGCAGGGAAAGAGAAAGCAAGCACCAGAAGACAGGTATGGATCACCAAGACCTGTCAATGAATTTGATTTCATTGGATTGCAAGTTCCTGCTATTGCTATTCAATTGCTTCCTCTGCCAGCCTTATCGCTATTACCCCACGGAAGAGCTGCACCCCAGAGCAAACTTCATCTTTTGCCTGGAGGCTAATGGCTTTTCATGTGTTCCCCAAATTTGCATTTTAATGGAATAAAACTTATCCTTTCCCCCCAAAGCAGCAATTTAAAAGTTAAGCCTCTGGAAAGCTTTCCTCAAATACCCACCCATTCATGTGAAGTGTCCAAAGCAACCCTGGTGTATTTTAGATGTGCCATGAGTGACTGGGCTTCCTGTACCACACCGGTAACTTCTCGAGGCAGGACCTCATCTTCCCGCGGTGCGATCTCTCCTGCGGCCGTAGCTCAGGACCTAAAAGTCACCGATCGCCTCGGAGCTCTCCTGGGCTGCAGCGTGCAGAGGTCGCTCTCGGCTGTCACTAAGCAAAAGAAGAAAACGTAAATTGCTCCAGCACTGCCCTGTGGAAATGATGGCTGTCATAAAGCCTCCTTTGAAAGGAGGCAGGGGGGAAAACTGTGTGCTGCTGCTCCCTGCTGGATAAAGCCAGCAGGGCTGCTCCGCTGACACCGCTGCCTGGGGCTTGTGCACAGGAGGTGCCAGCTCTGACCGTCCTCTCCTCTCTTCCTCCCTTGCAGTGTGCTACTTGCTGAAGAGCAACATCAGCCCCGACCTGTGCAATGAAGACGGACTAACCGCACTGCATCAGGTGAGGCACAACAGGCAGAACGCTCCCTGTTTCATCTCCTCGCTCAGTGAAAACAGGGAAGCTTTGCCACATTGTGCTGGGGAGCGAGCCGAGATAAAACCCGTCTCGTGCTGTACACAAGGCTTTGTTCCGTGCTGGTAAGGGCTCAGGAATTGGGGCTGGGTTTCAGGCACAAACACCGACATTGCTCACACTCTATAATCTTTATGGGGCTGGGCGGTAAACTCTTAAAGCAGGTTAACTCACACTGAGAGACTATGGCAACCTTACAAGGTTTGGAAGAGGCTTAGATAAATGATGCCCAAGGTGTTTGAAGAGCTCTCTGTAGGCTGTGTGACCTCATGGTCAGCGCGAGGGGCAGCAGCAGATCTGCAGGAAAACACAGGGCTGCTGTCCTGGGGTGCCAGCCTGCGTCCTTCCTCAGAGCCTCCGTGCTGCCAGGGTTTTTTGTTCTTCCCACGGCCCTGTCCCCACCCTACCTCGTGAGCCCAGATGCTCAGTGCCAAAGCCTCAGGACTGTCCCCGTGGCAGTCCCATGGGGCTCCCCGTGCCTGGCAGCCAGCGCCTCCGCCAAAAACAACAGCGTAGTTGTGGAGTTCGCTCCGAGGGTGGAATGGGGACACGCGGCTTTCTCTCCATTTGTCCCCGCTGTAAATGCTCCCATTGACTTGGCATTTTGGATTCCTCTGCAAGTTGCTTTCTGTCTTCAAAGCCGGGTGGATGCTTGCTTGAAAAGGCAAAGCGGCTCCTAGAAGAGCAAAAGCTCCTGCCACCTCCTCTCCAAAGCGATGCTGTTCTGCACACAGAGAAACGCAGGCAGCTGGTGCTGCTGGCAGCCTCTTTGCTTCCACCACCAGCTGCTGGAGCTGTGAAAGGCTTTGCCAACTAAAGGATCAGTTTTTGTAAAGGTGCATTTGGGGGCTGAGGTGGAAGCTTTGACTTCACGAGAATTAATTGTATCCCTGAACAGAGAGAAGCTGCCAAATGAACACAAATGCCCATTAGCAGTGGCTTCCAGTGAAGGATGCAGCTTTTGCTTCTGGGATAACTTGGCTATCTGACAGGCATGATTTTAGCCTCACTTCCACATATAAATAGTAAACAGAAATAGGAATGCACAAAGGGTCCTTGTCACTCGGCTGCCGAGATGCTTGCTGTGGGTGTGCTTCGGCCCCTGTACAAGCCTGCAGTGCAGCGCTGGGCCACGAGGCTCCAGCGTGGGCAGACCACAAAGGGACTTTCTGCACAAGGACCAATCTTATTTTAGTGTCCCATACACATGTTCATATCAAAAAGTGAGCACGAGGTGGGTCAAAGAGCAAATCCCACCTTCCCCAAAGGAAGCAGTCGAGGCCCTTCTTGGTGTGAGTGCATGGGGGATGCCGATTTTTCCAGGAAACGAAAGATGCCCCATGAAGCACTTCATATTGTTGGGAATCCAGCTTGCATCTCTTCAGGTAACTATGGTAGGTAGCGTGAGCTGCTTAGAAGTTTTTTATTCATCGCATGCCAGCGCGTGGGATTTTCCCTAAGAAAAGGGAATGTCAGCTTGTCAGCTCCTCCCTCGGTATGCAGCTATGCTGGTTACCTTGAATTTCTGCTCTGTTTGCTCTTGAATATGGAAGACCCAGTGAAGCAGCAGCTGTGTGCATATTTGCTGATGTTCCCCTCCTGCTTCTGCCCCAAACCAGAAGGCCCTGCAGAACACTAGTGACCTTCAGTCCACCATGTGGGTGTTCTGCATGGTGCCTTTCTGGCCTGGTTGTGTTGAACTTGGTGTTTTACGCTGTTGGAGAGGCTTGCTGCCAAATACCGCAGCATAAAGTAGGTCCCCGTGTCCAGGTACCGTGGTACAACTGAGCAGGTGTGAGCCCTCACCTTCCCAAAGTAAAAAGCAAACCGAAACAATCTGTCTACATCTCTTCCTCACCAGTGCTGCATAGACAACTACGAAGAGATAGTCAAGCTTCTCCTCAACCACGGGGCCAACGTCAACGCCAAGGACAACGAGCTGTGGACTCCCTTGCACGCAGCAGCTACGTGTGGTCATATCAACCTGGTGAAGATCCTCATCCAGCAGTAGGTGGCTTGTTGTGTCTGCCCCTTTCTGCAAGTCTGATCTAACCCGCAGCTTCTGCGGGTGGGAACTGGGACTGCTTGGCACCTCTCGGTGGTGGTTACTGCCTGCTCTCAGGCTGTTCGTGGGACTACTTCCTACGTGGGGGAAGAGGAGGTGGAGGAGGAAGAGCAGAAAGGTTGAGGAGATGCAATAAAAACCCAGGTGGCCCGACTCAGTTTCAGGAAGCCGCTCAGGACTGGGCCGAAATTTGCCCATTTTGCCTTGTGTCCTGGTGTGTACGTGCCTGTGTTTGTGCTCGTTGAACTGTGCTTGCTGGATGGGTAGAAATAGGAGCAGCCAGCACGACCTACTCTCAGGCTTTTAAACACAACTTCAGGTCTTCCAGCCACAGTCAGAGAGACACCAATGCAGGAGGACAGCAGGTTCATATGGCTTGAATACTTGGGTGAACTTTTTGACCTGCCTTACTGGCTCTTAATTAGTGACCAGATAGCTGCTCACAATGCGTTTGTTCCCCAGCGGTGTGACGTAGGGCGCTCGCCCTGGACCTTCCCCTTGCCTTTTCAAGGGCCACAAAGCTCGTGTCTTCCCTGGGCCCGCTGGCAAGGAGGAAGAGGAAAGATGCGTTTTGAGCCATACCATGTGCAGCTTTTAATGAGCACCTGCTGGAGCAGACAGTCCTGACTGCAGATGGAGGCCTCTCCTCCATTTGCCAGGGTGACGGTGGAGAGGGCAAAATGTGTTTTGGGGTTTTACCGTGCTGCTTTGTACAGCAGAGCCTGTGACCTCTCCCTGAGGGCCTCTTCTCCCTGCAGTGCTGCCATCTGGGACACTAGCATGGAACTTTTTGCCCTTCTTTCTTGACTTAAAATGAAGGAAGTGAGGCAGAGGGTGCAGGCATGGTGTCATGATCCCATGCTCGGAAAGAGTCTTCCACTGGACTTTTGAGGAAGGGGTGATTTGTTTGCTATGATGAAAGTCGTCCTTTGGAGCAGGTCTCACATACCAAATGGCTGGTTAAACACTGCCATGGGAGGCAGTGGTACTGGTGGTGGCACCTGGAGCCCTGGGAGACCATCAGAGGTGGCAGCCCACAAGAGATGTTCAGTTCCTTGCTTTTTTATTTGCTGATTAAACTAACACTGAAACATTGCAAGTGTGAATTTCAATGCAGTTTGCTCTGCTCGGGCAGAGAGAGGGGAAAAAAAGTAAAGGAACAGGAATGTAAATGCAAGTGGATGTTGTCTGCCATCTTGCCGAGGTAGAGCAGAGGTCAGCTGAGGACTACTTAACAGCTAGCTAAAATGGCAAAGCTCAGAAGGTGCTGGAAATTCTTTTACCGTGTGAGAATATTAGGTTAGTGAACAATATAACTGGCTATTTGCCTTCCGAATAGTACCTCCTGGAGGTGATACAGAGGCTTACAGAAGTGCTTTTGGAAAATCAGATGGAAAAATTCACCAGTTGCCAGAAATTTTATTGTTACTATTTTATTTTTTATTTTTGCCAGTGTGCCCTTGTTTAGGTGGAAGGCTCCCTCCACCATTCACCCTGTATCTTCCACAACTTCTCCGGTCCTTGTGAACTTTTTGTTCAAGGGCTGCCACCTGCCCAGATAACAAGCACCTGGTAGTTGCTTGGCACTGATATCCAGAAATTCAGCAAATAAATCACTTCTATCACTGAGAAGCTGCTGGTCTGTCCAGTGCCAGGACGAGTGCTAGGACCAGGAGAGGACAGGAACAGCTCAGGGGCTTGTGTCCCCCCACAGCCCACGAAGGAGGTGCTGCCTTTCATCCACTTTTGGAACTTGTCTTCCCCACTCATAGCTCCATGGCTTTGTTTTAAATCTATATTGTCTAACAAATCTTGGTGACATTTGGGCAACCATAAAACCCCAGCTGCTTTTTGTCAAATGTTTATCCCAGCGTTTGGCACTGTCTGCTCTAGGATATTACGGGAATCCTTTCTCGTGTGACACCTTTTTCCCCTTGCAGTGGAGCAGACTTGCTGGCAGTAAACGCGGATGGCAACATGCCGTACGACCTCTGTGAAGACGAGCCAACCCTGGATGTCATCGAGACTTGCATGGCCTATCAGGGTAAGGAGACTGAGAACATGTAGAATTCAAAAGGGGGCCAATGTAGTACTTAAAATGACCTTCTCAGCTCTTGATTTGCCTCTTGAGAGAAGCGGAGAGCTTCTGCCTGGCATAATGTTTTGGAACTGTCTAGTTTCTCTGATTCCTAATTTATGGTGAAGTCCCCTCAGCCTCTGGAAAGAATGTGAGGGCAAATCAACAAGGAATCATGAGTATAATTGTACTCAACCAGTGGAGACAAAGATCCTTTCCAACTCTTCAATTGGAATTTTAACAGGAATTACACAGGAAAAAATCAATGAGATGCGGGCTGCCCCGGAGCAGGTCATGATCTGTGACATTCATGACATACTTGCGACTGGACAAGACCTGAACAGGACTGATGCCCAGGGTGCTACGCTGGTGAGTGAAACTGCCACGGCTTCGCTTCTGCCTTCCTTTAGCCTGTGGGTTACGAAACCTGCCCTGTGGCAGGAGGTTATACAAAATCAACACGTACAAGGAGGGAGGAAGCTGTCTGGATCTTTTCCTCTGTTTTAGTATTGTCACGTAGGAACGGGCTCTGTCCGTGAGTACAGCTGACGTAACTTAGTGCCTAACCCTGAGCTTTCTGCAGCAAATCCCTCATTGCTGTGACCTCCGCCACTTCTCCCATGGGTCAGGTCCTGCAGTAAGGCTGCTGAGCCCCCATGTCCCATCTGACAGTGGTTGGTACCAGCAGTTTCCACAGAAAGGTTCAAAATATCCTGCGATGAGGATATAAATTTATACATATAATACTTGTTAAATGGCTTATATACTAAAAAAACGAAGCAGGTGTATTGGCTTCCCTTTCTGTATCACCCCCACCTTGCTTGTAGAGGCTCTAGCTGTGAAACTACCTTCCAGTCCTGGAAAACTGTTAACTGTTTTAACAACTCTCAGCATCAGATTCAAGCTTGCATTTGCTTGTCGGACTGCTTCTGAGCATTAACTGATTCCTTGTTAAATCATACGACCTCTAGAGGAAATGACCCCGTGCCATAAAATTTATGTAGAAATTAATTGAACTGCCAGAAAGCATCAGAATTTATTTCCAGATGAGGTTTTAACTTCATGGGGTAGAATCCATGCAGAAAATTTTGAAAAGACGCTTTTGTGCTCCTCTTTAGCACAGCTGAAGTAGAATGAGCTCTGAATGAAGTTCATACCTTCAGAATGGCGTACAGGTCAATGGCGTGCTCAGAGAGGCAGCAGCAGACAGCAATTATGAAAATCCTCAGACACATGAGGGGTCATGGTGGAGTACAGGAGACTATTATTCATGTCTCCAAAGTGATGGGTGTAGTTGGAGGCCAGTATCTGAAAAATCAGATTTCTTTAACTAGAAGTCGCCATGGATTTAAATGTTTCTGATTTTCAAATGGTGAAAGCAATCATAGAATGAGTGGAAGTGCACTTGCACAAAGGGAGTCCTGACTAAAGCATGCTCAACATTTCATCAAAAAATCACATCCACAGAACTTAGTGGGGAAGAGGAGATGTTTTCTGGCGTGAGGGATGTAGAGTTCACATTAGATGTTCTCCCTGGCAGGCTGGCACTTCAATGGTGCTGTTTGCTTGCTGATTGGGGAGCACTTAGGAGCCCTGATTTAAAACTTGAAAACATTACTTTTTAAGCCATATATGTAAGAGATCTTAAGCACTGTTGAGCACTTTCCTCTCCCAGCAGAATTACATGCAGGTGATGCTGAGTGTCAGTAACAGGACCAACCTGCTTTTGACCTGATGGAAATGCATCTGCCAAATGCCCAACGTGCCGCCTGTCTGAATCTAGAGTCAGACATCATCCAGGAAATTCCACTGAAGCTCAGTGTAAAAAAATGTTTATGGTCCTTGCAGGTGGTTCATGCTCTGTTCCTTGTCTCCTAGTTGCATATAGCCGCAGCCAATGGGTATCTGCATGCAGCTGAAGTCCTTCTTGACCAGGGGGCAAGCCTGGATGTTAAGGACTGGGACGGCTGGGAACCTCTTCATGCGGCGGCCTTCTGGGGACAGGTAAGGATTTTGTTGCAAAACTCGTGTACGAGGGTGACATTTCTTTCTGCCTGTACAAACAAGCAATCTGTACTAGGGCTGGACTTGCTGGATGGTGTCAGATGAGATCCACAGGGCTCCAAAAATAAGCTCTTGCTGAGAATGCTCAGTAAGAGTATGTCTGTGCAGTTGAATGGTGGGAGCTATACTTAACATCACACATGTACCAGAAAAATGTGAGGCAAGTTGAGCATGCATCCTATTGCTTCTTGTCATCTTCCAACTTTTCAGTTTGAGGTGGAAAACGATTTCCTAAAATACCTCTGTCAACTGGGTTTTCTTTCTGTTTCTTTAGATGCAGATGGCTGAGTTGCTTGTGTCCCATGGGGCTAGCTTGAGTGCCAGGACATCTTTGGATGAGATGCCAATAGGTGGGTTTACTAATCTTAAATAACGAGATCAAAGTCATTAAGAAAATCCTTTAGAAGCTTTTGCCTCTAAGCCTGCTGGAGTCTTCAGATGGTGTTTTCAGAAGCGTTAACACTTCATTTTTCAGGTGTCTAGAATCAAAGTTATAAGGACTTTAACAGGGATTGAAGTTTTAAAGAGCCGACTTTGTTACTCCTGAAAATGCTTCTTCCTGCTCATAAAAAGAAGGGAGAATGAATTTCTTGAGCACCAAGGTTTTGTCTTGTCTGTCCACACTCATGTCATCCCTCTATTCCTGTGCTTTGGAGTCTCCCTGCTCTTGCATTATGGTCTTAGACCTGGCTTACCCCACAGCAGCGGGGTTTGGTGTACCACTTCTAAAGCTGAGTGCAGCCCTAAAACCTGTGTGTCTCTAGTTCTGCCTTGGTGCAATGAAGTGCTGTAACCTATCAGGGTTGGAGAGGGAAGAGAAAACACACAAGTCCTGGAACAGATTGGAAGTAAAAATGCCAGTGTTAGCATCTGACCATGTCTATTATTATCTTGTGCCACATTTTCTTTTGGCAAAAGGTTTTCTGAGCATTAAGTTTTTGGCATTAAGGTTTTCTTAATTGCAAAATCTGCGCATCCTCATTTTTTTCCAGGATATTTTTACAAGGATGGAAGTTCTCATCTTCTACCCTGACCTGCTCTGCCTTTGTCTGGTCTTAAGTTCTGGAGACTTAAGTAAAAATGCTATAACCAGGGGAGGTGCAGTCTGGTAATTACGGAAATTTCTTTTCCTCACACCTTGAAGTGTTGAGACACTGGTCAATATATCTTTCACCCTGTCACAGGTAAACGCAAAGCATACTGCTAGAGATGGGACAAAACCTAGCTGAACAGCTGGATCATCGCAAAGCTGAGCCACTGTCACAGTGAGCAGCTCTTGTTTTCTGATCCCACTTAGGTGTCCAAACCATTGTGCCTCCTGCAGTTTGTTTGGAGATGAATGTGTCTAAGCATATTTTGCTTAAATTTCCTTTCTCCTCCTGGCGTTTTGAGTTGTATGTACTAGGAAGACACAGGTAGTACCACGCTGCGAATGGTACCATGTGTGAATGGTCTGACTAACGGCCTGGTTTATGTGCCCCGTAGATCTCTGTGAAGAAGAGGAATTCAAAGTCTTACTTCTGGAGCTGAAACACAAGCATGACGTGATCATGAAGTCGCAGATGAGGCACAAATCCTCCCTGAGCCGAAGGACCTCCAGCACCGGCAGCCGGGGGTGAGTGCCTTGTTCCCCGCAGGTCACCCGGCGCCTTTGCTTGGCCACCCAGGTGTGACCGCCGAGCACCCTGCGGTCAGCGCGCAGAGAACGAGCCCGTCTGTCCTTTCGGAGCACACTCTGAAAGGCAGAAACTGGCTGTCAGTGGAAGGCAGAGCTCCTCTGACGAGGGATTCTTTAGAGCTGCCCTGAACAGAGCCAGGTGGTGAGGATTTACCCTGCTGGACTGTTGGTAGCTGGGACTGAGAATCAGCGCTTCAGATGGATTAACTTGAGCTTCTTGACAGCTTTAATGAGGAAGGTGGAGGGGAAGGGGAATGAAGAGCAATAAATTCTCATGGCCAAGATACTGTGTTCAGACACTTTGCAAATGCCTTTATAAGACCTTTGCTAGACATCAAAGCAGTCCTGCAGACCACAGAACTCCCTTATCTCACCGGCCCTTTCCCTCTGTATTTACTCCCCTGGCAGAGTAGATCCATGAGGTGAGCTGTGTGAGATCTAACCCACATTTGCAGTACTACTTTAAAACTCCTTAAAATTCCTCCCACCTTTAATATCCACACTAGTGCCTTTGTCTGCTTTGCGAGGGTGCCAGGAAACTAAATTCACGTTACATTCCAGTGGGAGATGCCTTGAAGCACGAGGAGAAGGTGAGAGGAGTTAGAGGGTAAGATGTTCCATATCCTGCCCACAGCTTTGATGCTCTCTCCCTGTGTCCCACAGGAAGGTGGTGAGGAGGGCCAGCCTGTCGGACCGCACAAACCTTTACAGGAAGGAGTGCGAGAAAGAGGCCATCGTCTGGCAGCAGCTGGGGGCTGCAGAAGAAGGAAGGAATTCGGGTCTCATTGGAGAAATGGGGGAGACTCGGTCTGACCAGGAGAATACAGACCCTGTAAGGAATCTCAGTTGTTTTAAAGAGTTTCAGAGGAGGGTGGGTAGTGCAGGCTCAATAGCAGTGGGTGCCCTGGGGTGGGATGTGGCTGAAAAATTTGTAATCATTTATTATTTATTTATGATTTATTATCCATCAGATTTAAGCAAAAGACCAAATTCTCATTTAGTATAAACAGGAATATCTCACTACAGTGGAAAGGCTGTTTGGGATTTACAGCTGCTTAAATAGGTTTGAGATATGACCCTAGTGAACCAGAGTGTTCAGAAAAAATAGCAGTTAGTTATGACACATGCATTTCTCTGTAGAGCTAACAAACAGGTAGTCACAAAGGAATTTCTATATTGCTTTGCAGTTACTTGTTTTTAATTGAGTAATTGTCATGTTCTATTAACATGCATATCACTCAATCTATATTTTTTTTTTCTGAGTCCTTCTGTGCTAAAATTTCTGTGTTTCTGGCTGGGAGCAGCCCCTGGTTGGGACTCACAGCATTATAGGGTCCTGTTGGTGGGTGAATTTGATGTTTTTGCTGCAGTACCTCCGGCTGAAAGGCTGAGTGTGAGCTGACTTAGGAAGTTGTCACAGGGATGAACTGTACGTGGAGAACGGGGGAAAATGCTCTTCTTTAATGTCTTCTTGTTACAGAATTCAGTGCTGGAGAACTCTGCCCTCCTTCCAGAGTTAGCAAACAAGAGCACCCAGTGTGACTCCGAAATCCCCCTCCAGAACGGACTCATGGCATCGGCCAGCACGTACCAGTACACCTTCTCCAACGGGGACATCTGGAGCATGCACGCTGACCCCGACGGCAGCCCAGGCCACGTGCTGCCCTACGGCAACCCCGGGCTCCCCGACACGCAGCAGTTCTGGGGCACCTACAAGGAGCACAGCCACCAGACGCTCTCAGAACTGAAGCGGCAGCGGGCTGCGGCCAAGCTCCTCAACCACCCCTTCCTCAGCACCCACTTCGGCAGCGGCATGGGAGGAGTTGCTGAAAACGGGGGCGAGGCCAAGTCGCACCTAATCGGATCCAGGACTTCTCCCTACAGCTCCAATGGGACCTCGGTGTATTACACGGTGTCCAGTGGTGAGCCACCCCTCTTGAAATTCAAAGCTCCCATGGAGGAAATGGAAGAGAAGGTGCATGGGTGCTGCAGAATTTCCTAGTCTTACCTGCTACTTGCCCCAGAGGAAATGAGAAGTGGGTGGGCTGGTTGGATCTATCACTGTGGCCAGGTTGTTGGCGTTCCACGGGGAGGATCTGGTTACGGACATCCTGACTGTGTCGGCCTCGTTCATCTTGAATTGTACTTTACCCTGCCAATTACTTCCATTGAAGTTGAATGAGTAATGCAGGTGGAGCAAGGCTCTCAGGAGAGGAAGGGATATGCATCGGTAGGATGTAAAAGGGGATGCCCACGTCTTTCCCCCTGGGGAAGAAAGTATGAGCTGCTTCCCCATCCTTGAGGAGTCATGGGATGGCTTGGAAAGAAGAAATGATAGGAATTAAAATATATTTGCATCTGAGCCTCTTGCTGCAAGCCACCACGCTTCTGGAGGGTGACAGTTCAGACCTGAATTTTCTCTCCTGGGTGATGCACATATCCTGGAGGGGTGGTCAGCCCCAACACAAGGTTTGCACGAGTGGACAGAGCTGTTTTCCCTGCAGCTGGATCCTGCATCTACAGGGGCTGAGCAACAAGCAAGTGTGGATGCTGCGCCTGCTTTAGGAAGTTTGCAAGGTGTTGTCTCCTTGCAGTGCCAGCTCACCATCAGAAACTGTGCGCTGGCTGGGTCCTGCTCTGCTCATGTGAACTCGTCATGCAGACTGCCATCAGGTTTTAAGCAGAACTCTGCCTGGAACAGGCTTCACTCGACAGGCTTTAAAACCGGTGTTGCAATAAGGGGCCCTGGCAATAGAATTTTACTGCAATAAAATACTGACAAAGGTCTATATTGGGATAAGTAATTTAAAACACTTATTTGTACTATTTAGACTTTAATTTGTTTAAAACTGAAAAGACTTCTGCTGATCTCACTTTCTTATTGATTCTGTTTACTCTGTATGCTCAACACAGATACTTGGGGCGGTGTGCTTTGTGTTCGGATTTTTCTGGATTTCCAGAACCACAGGGCTTGGGAGGGGAGAGGAGGAAAGGCTTGCCTGCACTAACCTAGAAAGGTGTGAAAATGTTTCTAACCTCCCTAGATGTTACGACACTTAGGTTAACCTGCAGTCTTTGGCTGATGAATAACTGTTAAGTCATTGCTTTGGTAGTCGAACACTGCAGCAGGACAGGAGACTTTTTGGCTTTTTCCTGCTCCCGTGATGAAATCATCACCATCAGTAGCTGTCAGAATGGGGCTTAACTGCCTCTGTGTGCAAGGGCACCCAGCACCACGCCGTACTCAGCAAAGCCTCTCTGCTGTAGAGAGGTTGGTGCACCAACACCACTGCTTTGATGTAGTTCACGTAGCTCTGACGTACCTGAGAAACTCCTGCATGGTATAACAGGGGGGTTTGGCACTGGTGTTTCAGCAAGTCACGTTTTTTGTGTACCTGGGTGAGGCTGAAAGGAAAGTGCCCCATGGGAGCCAGCTCCGAGGAACTGGCTACAGCTGAGCTAACAAGTTGCATCTGCAGAAATAACTGTAAATGTTCAAACCTTTTTCTGCACAGGGGCTATCCCACAGGTAACTATCTCTATGAGTATGTCATCTTGGGCAGCTGAAATCCCAGACTGCAAACACACGCCTGCTTGGGGCTCTGTAAGCCATCGGTGGATTAAATCACTCTGGCGGCAGTGTAATTGTGTTTCAGCCGAGCAACAGAAAATGCAGCTTCCACCCGTCACCCTTTTAGCTGGCAGCTGTTAGACATCAGTATTACACTTCACTCGTACGCTTCCCCTCTGGGAATCCCCACAGCCTTGCCTTTTTCTAGGCCATAAAAAGTTGGCTGAGGCTGCCAGCGAGCATAAGCCGCTACCCTCTGCTCGCCAGCAGCCAGAAGCATCCTTCACTCTCCACGTGCAGCATTTTGGGCAGCTCCACGGAGGGAGGGAAGGCTCTCTCCTTCGCTCCCAGAGCAGCCGTGGCAGTGTGCCCTGAGGTCTGGCCTCTCGCTGGGGCTGGCTGTGTAATGTCACAGGGCCACGGGCCTGTTCAGGAACGAATTGGGAAATGGTAGCAGTCAGTCTGCTTATTTATTTATTTATTTTGCAGCCTCCCTTCAGTTAAGGGGTTTCTGCGTTTGTTCTGAAACAGAGAAGTTGGGCTTTTTCTGACACAGAGCCAGTAGCTTGTGCTGCCCTGTTTGTGGCTAATGTGCCGGCTTCAGCTCTCCCTCTGTTCCTGGAATGCATAGTATAAATATAAGACTAGAAAATACTTCTTGTGCTTAACCTTAAGGGAAATTAAAAGACTATCCAGTAGAAAGAAGATGATTTAGTAACTGGACAGACTTTACAGCATCTGTGTATAGTTAATAGGGGATCTTCTGCTTACCTAGAGAAAATTTATCTGGGATAAAACCAAGCGTAGCCTGGGTGTTACTGAGTGGGGGAAGATGATTCCAGATGCCCCTGCTCTCCCATGGTGCTGGGATTGCCTCCTCACATCCAAACCCACGAGCATTCTGGACTCAGTATAGCAAATGTTGGTGCTGTTACCCACTTGGTAGTAAGTGGTGCAAGATTTGGCCCTGCTGATGCCTTCCCTCCCAGAGGTAGGTGGAGTGGGGCCATTTTCCTTCCCAGAGCAATTTTGTGCTATCGGGTGTACTGAATGCTACGTAGCTCCACGCACATGAAAAGGAGGCAGCTGGATGCAATGGTGTTAAGTAGTTAGAGGCTTGCTCTCACTGGGAGCTACTGATACAGCAAAGCTGTAGGACGCCAGTCCACATTAGACAAATAGCGTTGAGTTCATTGGTACCTCACTTTGGTTATGTGTGAAGCCCCAGAAATTCATTATTCTAGCTGTGATTTGAGCAAAACAACAATTGATTTACTATCAGGAGAAAAAGGCTACAGGTTCTAGATTATAAAGCATCCATTAATTGGACTTTGCATTGTAATTGTAAATTGGCCATAATACAGCTCTTCTGGTGTTAGTACTGACATGTCCTCTGAAGGCAAGTGCTGTCTGATCAAATGTAATCATTTCTCATTCAGAGGAGAGAATCGGTAATTGATAAATATCCCAGGATTTATGTCACAGCCAAGCCAAGTATTTATCTTCCATTCCACAGAATGCATCAGAGTGGGACTTGGGAAGACAGTTGAAGAGTGACCTAAAACGGATTCATGCTTTTGTATTGGTGACATTTCAGATGTAACAGTCACTGCCCACGGGGCACTGGCAAATAAGCTCAGGGAAGGAGCCGATAATTTATGCTGCCTGAAGAGCTGTTGGTTGGAGGTCTGGGATGAGCGGTTCAGTACAGCGGGTATTCAGCCTGCTTCTAAAGTGCTGTAGAGACAAACAGGCTTTGGGGGGAGCAATGAAAACGTAGATGTTCTTGTACACGCATTGTAGGAGCCTACCTCTAGGAACAGGGCTTTTCATTGTAAAATTTAGCAATGTTACAATAATAGTGCTCTCAATTATCTGTGCATTTTAATAAGACCATCCCAGTGGAAAGCTCTCGAGTACATAGCAGAAGGCACCTTGGCTAATTCACTGGATCTTCATTTTGCTAAAAAGCTGTAGAAACTGTGAATCGTATTGTGACTGGCGTATCAAACACTTGGCTTATTAGAGGAAGACTTGGGGGTTTTACACCGTACTCAGTGACTCTAGGTTCTATAAAGCTCTACGTACGGATTGAAGGTCAGATCAGAGTCCCACTTCCATCGGCTGTAAGCTGAAGGTTGTAGTTGGCGCAGGCTACACAAAGATCTGAGAACACGGGTGTGCTGACAGGCCTGCTGTAGGCAAAGCTGCACATGGGAGTAACTTTTCTGCTTGCAAAATCTTCCAAAGTGCTAGTCGTAGTGTTTATAGCAAACTAACTAGTTATTGAGAGCAGCTTTAATTCCCGTGTTGAAAGACTTTATTTAAATGCAAAAAAAGTGTCTCAAAATAGCGTATCTGCTTTACTGAACTCCACCAGGAAAGTCCCAGCAATGAAATATTAGTTAAGGGCTTCGGTAGCATTGCTGGGATCTGTTTGGCTTCAGACCCGGGTCTGTACTTCATGTACCCAGTGATGCGATTTTATCTCAGTTAGCCTCACTTCTGTGGTGCTCCAGAATCTTAAAACCCTCCTGGTTTTGGTAAGAACTGACTCCAGCTGATGCGATTCTGCACCACATTGTAGGCATGGTCGGGGAATGACATGGTTGAGGAATTCCTGGTAGGGGAGGAGAAGAGCATGGCAGGGCAATAGCAATAACGAATCAGTCCGATATGCAGTGGAGGCAGTGAGTTCTCTAGTACACTGAGCGAGTCTTATTTCATGGGGCTGCAGGTGAAAGCACTTATAATCTCCCAATGGCATAAACTCTGTTCGGTGTCCTTTTGCTTTAATCTTGGGCTTCTGTTAACTTTAATCATCTATGCTGAAACAAAATTGGCAATTCCATGAAATAGGAATATCTTAACAGAGAAAGCAAGAGCACTGGTCTGTAGTGAGCCACAGATTTACTGTTGTGTACCTGCTGGAAGGTGTCCTCCCTATGTCTGGATATTTCTGTGCCTTATCACACTTGCTAAAATTAATTTGGTTTCTGGTCTCTGGAACATTTGCAGTGACTATGCTGTGCCGTTCTTTATTGCAAGAGGAAAGCAGTTCAGAGCATGTAGGATTCTGCAATTTTCATTCTTTCATTTCTCTCATGATCACCATTTCTAAACACAGAGAATGGAAACGATCAGGATCTTCATTCTAATTTAACAAATCTTGTTGACCTGCTCAGTTACAGCAGTTCTCCACAGACAGAGTCCAGAAGATACTTTGAGTAGCAAGGTCTAGCCTCTTACCACAGAACAGAGTTAATATTTGGAATTTAGTTTTGTTTTGTCTGTGGCTGTACAACAGAATTTGTTGTTCCTGGTTGTTCTTCAGCTTTATTCTGCTGTTTTGATGTTGGCCATGCTGGTAATGGACTTGTCAGTGGCCCCGCATGATTCGAGTACCACTGGGTTCTTCGGGCAACATCTGCCATGGCAAAAATAGGGCCCGGAATATTTTGCTGTATTTCAGCTGCGGAAGCTGTGGTAGAGGAGACAGTGCTCAAGAGACCTGTTCCAAATCTACACCAATACAATTGTCTCCACCTGACCGGGACATACGGGTTTTAAAATGGTGCAAATGCAGCCTTAGCATTGCCACCTCGGCACGTTCAGCCTGTGGATTGCGGTGTTGGCGTCCCGAGGGGGGACGAGGGAACTACGGCAGCGTTGGCAGCCCTTGTACAGCTCGGTGCGACTGCTGCATGTACAGGATGTAACACACGATGGCAAGCCTTCTGCAATAATTCGTAATTCCATCGATCAGTAGTAAATGATGTACAAATAAAACCTGATGAAATGTATTTTATGTGAAAAAAATAATGTAAGAACTGTATATTGTATTAGCAGCTTTGTGTATAAAATGGCATTTTGGCAATCAGAGTCTAATATATTTAAAACTTTTTTTTAAAAAAAGGATATTTGATATTGTATGGAACTGACTTTATTGCTACTGTAAGTATGAAAAGGTGGTTTCTTAACATGTTGAAGCAATGCATAAAATCCTAAATTGTATGTAAAACCCATGCCAAAAGGGTATGTCTGACAGTATTAGTACCTGACTTGTGTCTTTAATAGAGATTGAATTTTTTAATTTAAAAATTATATTAAATTTCTTTTAATAATACAGAAAAGCCCGCGGGTTTTTATTTATTTGGTTTACAGTCTGGGACTCTCCCTGAGCGACTCCGCCGCTCCTGTGGCTGTTAGTGCCAGGAGGAGCGTAGGGCAGTAAATCCGGGCAGGGGTAGGTGCGACTCTTAACTTGTTCCTTTCTTTATGGGGCCGGGGAGGAAGGCCGAAACCGCGGCTGTCCTTGCTGGAGGCCGGGTGTCTGACAGGGGCTTTGCGGGCCGGGCCCTCCTCGGGCCCTCGCCCTCCTGGCCCGGCCCGCGTGAGGGGAGCGGGGCCGCCCCCGCCCGGCCCTGAGGGGAGCGCGAGGCCGAGGGCTGCGGGCCCTGCGCCCGGCGCCGCTTCCCCTCACGGGCCGGGCCCGGCCTCCAGGCGGGGCCGTGCCGAGCCGCGCCGGGTCCCGCAGCCAACGGGAGGCAGAGGCGGAGCGCGGCTGCCCCAGTGGCGGCGGCGGCGCGGCGCTGTTTGGATTCAAAGCCGCTATAAAGGCAGGGCCGGCGGGCCGGGGCGGCAGCGAGCCGCGCCATGGCCAACCTGTCGCAGTGCCTGGAGGAGGGCGCCGGGCGCTGGCCGCCGCGCCCGGCCGGGCCGGAGCCGGGGCTGTACAGCGAGGCGCAGCGGCTGGCGCTGGAGGAGCTGGTGGCGGGCGGCCCCGAGGCGCTGCGGGCCTTCCTGCGGCGGGAGCAGCTGCCGCCCTTCCTGTCGGAGCCCGAGGTGCAGGCCATCGCGCGGGGCGCCGTGCCGCCCGCCGCGGCCGAGGAGGAGCCGCCGTCGCTCGGCGCCTCGCCGGCCGCCTCCTCGCTCACCTACTTCCCCGAGCGCTCGGACGTGGAGCCGCCGGCGCTGGAGCTGGGCTGGCCGGGCTTCGCCGGCGGCGCCTTCCGCGGGCTGACGCGGGTGGAGGCGCACTTCCAGCCGGGCTGCGGGGAGAGCGGCTGCGGCTGCAAGGAGGCGGTGCGGCGGCAGATCCGCTCCGCGCGGCAGGTGGGTGCTGCCGGCCCCGTGCCTCGGGTCCCGGCTTGCCTTTCCTCACCCAGCTTCGCCACCTCGCAAGCCGGAGTTGCTTGCCAAAGCCTCCCGCCTTTCCTCAGGGGCTTGTCTGTGTTGTATCCCTCCTTATCAAGGGAACGTTATCCGCAGAGGTAGCGCTGTGACTGTAACTCCTTTCTTTGCTTCTCTTTTTCTCGTTGACTGACCCAAAGTTTTGTGCGGAGCTGCTCTTAGCAGGGCTCCCGTTTCACAGGAGCGGGTGGTTTTGATCTGAGGCGGGGCATGGCCTAAAAGAGCCGTGCTGAGGAGTAACTTGTAACTGTTCTCTGTAACTCACAGCGCTAATTGAGTTTGTAGCCTCTAACTGCAGTCCCAGGAGGGAGCCACCTTCCCCACTAGCAGCCTTTCGATTGGCTTGGCCAAAATTTAAAAGTACAGCTTCCTCTCCAGGTGAAGCAATCCCTGGCTCTGGGTGAGGTGCTCCCACGGGGCACACCCAGAGTTAGAGACGGAGCCGGGCCCCTGCCTGCCCAAGAGCAGAAGCCTGGGGCGTGCGTGAGGATGACACGAGCATGGGCTGCTTGCCAGAAGCAGTCGCACACGAAGATCTGTTGGCAAAGGTCCTGTATCAGGTAGCTGTGAGCGGTCTGGTGGTTCAAGCAAACCCCATGAAAACAGCTGTTTTTTTCCAAAAAGCTGTTCTTGTTTTTCACGTTCTTGCCTGTAGCATCTGGCCGAAACGTCTTCCCTCGCGTGGAGCCAACAGGCGCCGAGCTGTTCTGGTCACTGCAGCATACGTGCCTGGCCTGGGAGGCAGCTTCCTGGGTGTGGGACAGGGAGAATTTCGACCCTTGTCACTTGAAGTACTGTGAGCAGCTGTGCAATCAGAGCTGAGCTCTCAGGGTTAATGTGAGGAACAGGAAAGCTGCAGACGCTGTACAGTTCCTTCTCAGCTTGCTAAGATACAGTTGGCTTGAGAGACTAATTTGGGCACTGTTGCTGTCTTGCCTCTGCTATCCTGAATGGCCCAGCACAGAGAAAAGTGTGTTCCCTACCTCCTATACACATAACTGTACTCTTGCTCACTTTGAGTACAACTTTATTTCTTTTTCAGTTTCTAATACTGGCATTAGATCTAAAATGCTCTTCTAATTGAGTAGTCATTTGAAGGCAGCAGTGTTCCAAAGGGTATACTGTGAATTGTGTACCTCTTGTTCTGTGTTTTCAGGGGTTAACTTCTCACTCACCTGGTCTCGTCCAGAGTATCTTAATTTTCTCTCTCTTATTTTGGCACTTAATGTAGTGATATGGTGGAGGAGACCAGAGGAGGTATGTAAGAAGCACAGGTGTAAACTAACTTTATGTAGAAATACCACCACGTCTGTGTTTTTTATAACTAAGAAATCATCTGTTTAGAGCCGATCGCCTGAGGAGCAGGGCACAGGTGTGAATGCGAAGCTCAGTCTGTTCTTGTGGGAAATGTTTCCTCTGAGCATAGGCGATGCCACACACAGCAGCTGCGTTGCGTGCATGTATGCCTTGGGCATGTGGCAGTAGGGCGCACACACCGCTATCTGATACAGGCAGGCACTGCAGCACTTGTGCAACTGGTGTCCTTGATGCTGATCTAGTGGAACAATAAGGGAAGTAAGTCGTGAAGCCAAATCCTTTGTGTCTGCACCCATGCAGCTGCATGATCCCAGTTTTGAGGGGCTGGGATTCCAGCGCAGAAATGGCACACAGCGTTGTTCTGAACGGGGAGGCTGTCTGCAAATGTAAGACTGTTTTATCTTTGGCCCACTGGAAGGGAATCTTCCTCTTAGGACTTGCCTGCTGTAAAGAAGTGTTACTACAAGTCTGCATCTGCTCCTGAGCAGCTGGATGGTTTTCCTGTGTGGGTTTTGGATGGACACTCAGAATATGCCATTTCCAGACTCTTATGGGATGTATTCAGTTTATTATGTTGCTACAGAACTAGTTTGTCATGCTAATTCATGTAGGGATGCACAGCCTGAAGAGAAAGCAGTGAGTGTCTGAGATGTTTAGCTGTGACACCAAGAGAGGCTGTTTGAGCTAATTCTCCTGGGGGAAGCGGCTGTCTATAGCGGCTTTGCCACAGAAGAGAGTCTTGAGAATGCTTTGCAGGAGGCACAAGTCGGTACGGTTTAGTGTAAAAACTCCCTCTTTCTTACTCTATAAGAACTGCTCTTTGGATATGGCAGTTCCTCATTCAGCATAATCCCTGCAGCACAGGATGCTACTGACACATCGGGAAGCACAGGAGTGGGGATGGCTTGTAGGGGTTGCTGACTCTGCCGTGTCAGCTTCCTGGGTTTTAGAAAAGTCTGCTTACGGGAGATGAGGTAGGAAAGCAGGTTGTGCACAAACACTGCAGCAGATGCTGGAAAGATCTCTTCAGTCTTATGCTTTGCACGCCAGGACACGATGAATTTACAGAAACATTGGGAGAACATAGAAATTGTTTAACACTTGCCAAGGCCAAAGCAGCAGGGCAAAGAAATATGTATTTGGCCTTGACGGTACAGCAGGAGAAAACGGATGGGGGAGGCAATGATCTTGCCTTGTGCAAGGTAAAGCTCTTAAACAAGTGTTGCCACTTCTTTTTACAGGTAATTGCCATTGTGATGGATTCCTTCACAGATACTGATATTTTCAGTGACCTTCAGGATGCCTACAACAACCGGAAGGTCCCTGTCTATATCCTCCTTGACCAGGGCTTTCTACCCTACTTCTTGGAAATGTGCAAGAATTTAGGAGTCTGTCCTGAGCAGGAAAGTGTAAGTACTACATGGTGGAGGGGAGGTGGTTTGTTTTTTACTTCTTGTGTTACTGCTTATGGTTTCGGACATCAAAGACACCCTTCTGTAAATCATCAGACTTCCCTGCGAGACTAAAGCATCCTGTCAGTTTGGTAACTGAAATAAAAGGGTGGTGGTGTCTTGTTTTGGTTTTGAAATGTTTCTCAGCTCCTGAAGATTAAGGCCCAATACTGGCTAGTATCATAGAATCATGAGGGTTGGAAAAGACCTCCAAGATCACCTGGTCCAATCATCACCCTAGTACCAGTATCAGCCACTAAACAGTGTCCCTAAATTGCTCACACACTCAACTGAAAACCAAACAGAAAAGGCACTTTTACTTCTACCCTATGCTACCAGTATGTAGGAGCTACAGCCACGCTGTGCAGCTCCCCAGTGTGCTGGATGGAGTGTCCTGACAAAGTGGCTACCTTCAAGCACTTAATTTTGCAAGATCTAAGTAGCTTTATTCTCTTTAACCCAATAATGGGTTCCTTGGGCTTGTTAAGAAAAGTGACTCTAAGGAAAACAAACACAGGAAGCTCAAGGGTGGCATGGCTTTGGGAACATCTCTTTAATTCAGGGTTTGGATGGTGTGACCGAGGTGGCTTCCTCAATTCCTCTGAATGTAAGCTGACGTGACTGCGTTATGTCCTGGCGAGGACAGGCTTATGCTGACCCAAGTGCGAGCTTCTCTGTATGGGGAGGCACTCCTAGCTTTGTGGTCAGTAATTAGCTGGAACTGGCAGTTCTCTCCAGGCCGAGTCTCTAGCCTCTCCTAAACTAACAGAAATTTAGCACTAAGACTCACTTGCCAAATAATGTAAGGAAGTTCACTTCATTCCAATCTTCCATAATGTGTCTAGTTGTTTTTATGCAGAATTACTGATCAAAACTTTAATTGAAATCTGACGTTACTTTTTCCCTTCTCTCCTGAAACAGTTGATGAGAGTTCGAACTCTCACTGGGAACACATACTACACGAGGTCAGGCGCCAAAATCGTCGGGAAAGTCCACGAGAAGTTCATGTTAATCGATGGCATTAGAGTGACAACAGGCTCCTACAGGCAAGTGTTGGGGTCTGTTAGTGCCTGATGATGCTGTGCAAAGGGGGAGGTTCCGCAGGAAGGGTGTATTAACTTTGCTGTTTGCTTGGTGCTGGTAAATGTAAAGTGGGCTCTCTGACTCTTAAGTGGAACTAACCCAAAACTGGAAACACAGTGGGAAAACTGCCTTGGTTTACACAGCTAGGAAGGGACATGGCCATGGCTATGTAGAGGTTCTTCTGAAGGAAGAGAGTGAACACTCACTCAATCAAGTTGATATCTCCCTTATGCACAACAGTCCTAAGTGGAGTCTTGTCTTGTTATCTGTAACTGTACGTGTTGAAGTGAGCTGAAATTTAACTGTGAATCTTGGTTTGTTTTCAATAGTTTCACATGGACCGATGGGAAGCTGAACAGCTGTAACTTGCTGCTGTTGTCAGGTCAAGTGGTTGAACAGTTTGACCTCCAGTTCAGAATTCTTTATGCCCAGTCAAACCCTATCAGCCCTAAGCGTCTGTCGAGCTCCAGGAACAGTGGAATATTTGATCATCTGGTGAGCAGAATAGAGTCCTCTAAAGAATACTCTGTAAAAAGCAATTTGAGAGCAGAATTTGCCAGGATGTCTAGTACTCCCAAAAAAGTGTTAAAAGGACTAGATCTGGCTGAAGATACTCCTGGAGGCAAACCTTGTAACCTGGGACATTCTTTCATCAGTGAAGTGGAGTGGTTCAGTGATCAGGAGGCCACAGCGGAGCGAAGGAACGCATCAACTCAAACTGGCTGGTGGGAAGAGAAGCCCGTAGTGACTGCGTGTAATGCTGTCACGCAGACCAACGTTTTAACAGATGAAATTGGCACCCAAACTTCTGTTGATGCTAGAATGACAGGGACTCAGACTTCAGTTTTGCTGAAGACTGCAGTGACACAGACAAAGGAAGAAGAGCATGCAGAAACACCCCTGCTTTACAGAAGGGCATCAAAAGAAGAATCCTTTCCACCTGGAAAGTCTGTATCAAATTGTAGCCTGCGATCTCTGTCTTCATCCTCGTCCCAGTGCTCTCTTACGAGCTCTACCAGCTCCCTCTCTTCTATTCGTTCCATTGAATACTCCAGCAGCCACAGGGCAGAGTATTTCCAGAAACTGCATAAGGAGAGGCAATTCCACTACTCCACCATCAGGTCGAAGTTCAGCCACATGGTGGATATCCTATCCCGAAGGAGACGTGTGCCTGAAAACTACATGAACCACTACACTGGAAGATGCGACCTAAATCAGAGGCGAGACATCAGCGCCAGCCTGCGCAGCCTCCGAGACGTTTCACTCTTTTCTCTGAATAAATGACTGCTGTACTGAATGCAGAGCACAAAAGTTTGGGTTTCAAAATGCACTTGTTTATCTGCTGATTCTTCTAATTCCTTCCGGTACTTGCACACATACCAACAAGAGTAAATCCTTTTCCAGCACTTTGTTTTATACTATGCAATTTAAGTAATAAAAACCAGGTTTTTATTTATACCATAACCACTTACATGTTTCCCTTATATGCATTAGTGGTAAAGGTTTATTGTACTTCTGTATACTTGACTTAGAAAGCATTAATATGTTTACTCTTCAGGATTGCTAATTCTTTGGCTTTAAGTTATCTAAACTTGGAAAAATCTGAGTCTGACTGACCTTGCTCAGAATGACTTTATCAATATATACTTCTTTCCCCTTTCTAATATTGGGACTTTTACTTAGCATGAGGGGAAAAAATTAATCATAAAGCTATTTTTTCTGACTTCACAGATAAAAATATTGCCCTTCCATTAAAGTTGTGAAGGGTCTATTGGAACAGTTGCAGGTTTTTATGTTCAACTGTATCCTCTTTCCCTTGCTTAAGCATTCTGAAAGGGTAGTGAGTAGGTAGTACTGAGCTAACCAGCTCTTCAGTTTGATCACCTAATGCCTGTGTGTGTCTCTCTATATATGATATACATACATACACATCTGTATATATGTGCACATGCTCAGAGGAGCATCTCTTAAAAATCAAGGAAGTAGCAACCTAGTGCTCCAAGATAGCCATACCTGTTTTAGGGGAACTTGTCCTCATTTAACTAGTTTTTAGTTTTGAATACTAGAAGCACTTAGATTGGATCTGTTTGAATATTAATGTAAATGTAGTGCTGAAGTGTTTGGGGGTGCAAATCGTGCTTGTGAGCAGGAGGTGAGGTAATAGTTGGAGCTCAGTGTCTCATAGCAGCATTCCTGTTGTGCACCCCTTTTGGCACAACTTCAGAAGACGCCTTTTGTTCAATGTCTCTCCCAGAATTGAGAGTGTCATATTTTGGCTTGGTCTAGGAGGTTTCTGAACCATTTAGGGGAGATTCAGGTTAGAAATTAGGAGACATTTCTTCTCAGAAGTTTTCTCATAAAAAGTGGTCAGGCAGTGGAATGGGTTGCTCAGGGAATGGGTGGCGTCACTGTCCCTAGGGGTGTTCAAGGAAAGGTTGGACATGGTGCTTAGGGACATGGTTTAGTGGGTGACATTGGTAGTAGGGTGATGGTTGGACCAGATGATCTTGGAGGGTTTTTACAGCCTTACTGATTCTATGATCTTGCTTCTGTTAAGAGACCTGTAAATGGCATCTTTGGAGTCAACCTAGTGGTGAGACAATCACTGAGGACACACAACAAAGCCCCTGCTCAAACACTACAAAAACATTAGATTGTTTGTTTTTATTCTTTTACAAGTAATTTTTTAAGAGTTTTTATGTTAAACTGTGCTTTCTGAAGTATTCTGTGTTTCCTGCTCTGTATTTTATCCACTAATAGGTTCTTCAAAGAAAGTTAAGTGCCTTTCTAGCTTTTGAAAATGCTCTGCTTTCAACACTAAATGGATCTTGGGTTAAGTCACTTTGCAGACACTACATGGACATTTGTTAGTATTACTGTGCATGTGTCCGTGCTTGATGGATCACTTTTTTGAGCAGCATGTGGATTTTCTGAGTTCTCTCTGAAATCTGACCTGTGATATTATTCTTTAGACCTGTTTGCCAATATTTTAGTGACCAACCAGACTCGGAATTCTTCAGAGTCAAATCAGAGTCTGCGTGAGGGATTTCCTTCTTATTTATGGGCATGCCTGTCCAGTAGGTGGCACATTTCAGCTGTTATTTATTTTCACAAGGAGCAATGAATAGGAATGAGCCAAAACTCAGCAGAGCTGTAACCGAAGTGTAGACAGCAGCACTTTATTCTACTGACTAGAATTTCTATCTTTGAGGTCTGTATTGATGAAGAGGCTCAGCTACTTTTATAGGTTGGAGGTTAAAGCAGCTGCTTCTTTCCTAAAGCTGTAAGGCAGATGCACGGAGAGGTGCAGGCAAGGTAAAAGCTGACTGCACCTGCTTAAACAGGTGAGGCGCACAGTTCCTAGAGCTGGAACAGAGATGAAAGGGGGTTGCAAAGAGGGAGCCCAAATACACATTCAAGGCCAATGTCACAGTTGTATTCTTAAAAGCCTCGTTGTTCAGCAATGCTTGAATGTATCCAAAATCCACCTGAAAACCGTGTTTGTTCTCTGTACTTCTCAGCTTGGTGCGCTGTACGGTTGTTTTGGAGCTCTCCCAGGAACAATACCTTTTTTTACAAATAAACTCACTTTGCCACGGGGGTTCTCACCGGATCCCTTCCGAGTTTTGTCTTCTGTTTACCTGTCCCTCTGCATCCCGGTGACCGACGCCCTGCCCGCTTGGCTGCTGCGGAATGAAGGAAAAGGCGGAACGCGGCCGCCTGCCCGGGAGGACCGTTTGCCCTCTCTAACCTCACAGAGCACCTTCTGGTGGGGAGCCGGAGCTCAGCCCGAGGGCCGCGCTGCTCCCCCTTCCCCAGGACGCTCTGAGGTGGGCTGCCGGCCCCGCCGCCGCCATTTCGCGGCGCCCCCTGCCCTCAGCGCGGGGCCGGGCCCGGGGCAGCGCCGGCGGCTGCTCCCCGCCCCAGGGCGGGCCGGGCGTGAGGCGGGGAAGGGCCGCGGGGCAGCGGGGCCGCTATAAAGGCAGTGCCGGGGCGGCAGCGAGCCGCGCCATGGCCAACCTGTCGCAGTGCCTGGAGGAGGGCGCCGGGCGCTGGCCGCCGCGCCCGGCCGGGCCGGAGCCGGGGCTGTACAGCGAGGCGCAGCGGCTGGCGCTGGAGGAGCTGGTGGCGGGCGGCCCCGAGGCGCTGCGGGCCTTCCTGCGGCGGGAGCAGCTGCCGCCCTTCCTGTCGGAGCCCGAGGTGCAGGCCATCGCGCGGGGCGCCGTGCCGCCCGCCGCGGCCGAGGAGGAGCCGCCGTCGCTCGGCGCCTCGCCGGCCGCCTCCTCGCTCACCTACTTCCCCGAGCGCTCGGACGTGGAGCCGCCGGCGCTGGAGCTGGGCTGGCCGGGCTTCGCCGGCGGCGCCTTCCGCGGGCTGACGCGGGTGGAGGCGCACTTCCAGCCGGGCTGCGGGGAGAGCGGCTGCGGCTGCAAGGAGGCGGTGCGGCGGCAGATCCGCTCCGCGCGGCAGGTGGGTGCGCGGGGCCCCGCGGAGGCCCCCCCACGCTGCCTCGCTAGGAGAAAAAGCACGATAAATCGCCCCGTCAGGGGGTGCCCCGAAGGCACGCACGCCCGAGCCCCGGCACTCAGGCGGTGGGAGGGCAGCGGGCACCGGGGCGAGCTGTGAGGGAGGTGTGAGGAGCGCGGGCAGGGCGCCGGGGCTTTGCTCGGCGTGTCACGGGAATCTGAACCGTAAGCTGCAGGGGAAGCTCAGATCTATCTTAAAAAGGTGCAATGAGCAGCCACGGTTGGACGCAGGTGAGGTTTTTTTTACCTATTTGGCTTCCTATTTGAAAAGTTTGAAAGATTTCGACCTATTTATGTTTTGGAAATAAGCTCATCTTTTAAAAAATTTTTAGAGTGTTTTTAACAACAAGGGGACCGTCCTCAGGAGAAGAGCTCTTGTCGAGGAATCAGAGACCAAATTTGTCTTACCCAGACCCCTGTTTTGGCATCTGGGAGGATTAAGAAAATCCCGAAGCAGCACGTTTATTTTCCGCTGGTCTGATTGGTGTGAGATCTTGTCACCCCTAGACAGCCCCCGGCGAGCTCAGTGCTCCTGTCACACCAAGCAGGGTGTGTAGCTGGAGGAGTGGTGTAGCTGAAGAAGACCGACAGCAAAATGTCTTTCTTTTTTGGACTTTTTTTATATGAGCTCGCTTGCTTTTTGGAGAGGTGTCAGTCTCCTGGATGCCTTGAGGTGTCTTGCAGACCACTCCAGAGGTCGGGGAAAAGGCAGAAACACTGAGATTTGTGTAATTGGATCTTGAAGGTGAAGTTAAGGAGTAAAAAAGGGGAAGGCTTTAGTACAACCTTAATGAAAAGCCATGAGCAATGCGTTACTGAACAGGTGCAGGAGCTCTCATTGTTGGCAATTAGTGATGAACTCCAATTTTTTTAAATAGGTAAGGGGTGTTTCTCCACAACAGGCTTTCAGGCTAGTTTGTGTGTACCAAATGAACCAAACCAATACAGATCCCGGCAAAAAAAGCTTCAAAGTCCACTACTGAAATCACAGTTCTAATTACTGTAAAAAAGGAAATTTTACAATGGGTTAATAAAAATCCTAACTGATATTATCTGTTATAAGTGAGTCAAGCAATGCCAAAACTGGGGCAAATAACAATGGGTTCCATCCTTGAGTTCAGTATATAATGTTTTCTTAGCTATACAGAGGCATGAATAAGTGATTGTAGTGAAGTATGTTGTATCTCCTGTACCTCGGTGTACTGTAGTCTATAATCATCTTTACCAAAATACCCTCCTCATCACATAACTTTATTCTAGTCAGTTATTTCTTCCTTTTTCTGCTATTTCTTATATGTCTCCTAAATGTTTCAGCAGTTCTGTGAACAACAGAAGAATGCATTGTACTGTAGAAGACTACCAGGTTGCATAACCACCAAGGAGAAGAAAATAGGGGGGAAAATATTTAAATTCAAAGGCAAATTCCTCACACGCCATCTCTCTTGGAATGCTGTGGAAACAGCCTAATGATTTCTTCTGAAACTTGTTGCAGATGATTGCCTTGGTTATGGATTCCTTCACAGATACCGATATTTTCAGAGACCTCTTGGAAGCTTGTAGCCAGCGGCAAGTTAAAGCATACATCCTTCTAGATCAGTCTTCATTTTCCCACTTTCTGAAAATGTGCAGAGATCTGGGAGTTGATCTTGAACAGGAAAAGGTACGCCTTGTAATGTCTCTAGGGATAGAGAGTTTGGTCCTATAATAACTGTAGTCTTTGAGCTGTTAGAAGAAATTCTTTCACCTGCTGACATAACTTAAAATGGGGTTTATGTAGCTCTAGCCCTTTCTTGTAAGATTTAACCATGCTTGCATAATAAGGTAGTTAATAGAAAAGTTGAAATCTTTACAAGAGGCTGTCACAGTTGCTCTCTGAGTACAAATATTAGTGGAGTATTCAAGAAAATGAAGGAGGAATGTCTGATTTCTAAAAGGATGACTGGAGTTGCTCAGGCTTGCTGAGCTTTCAAAGGCTGATGGAGGAGGTTCTCAAGAAGACGTGGAGTTCAGGTCCCTCTGATATTAGGCAATGTTTTTTACAATCACATTATGCACAACCAGTGTATGGGGTTGTCCCTTAGCGTGTTTTCTCTTTGCCTGCTAAAACACCACAAAATTGTTTCTGGGGGGTGAAACCTGCACTGCTGCACAGCAACCTTTGTAGTTTGTCGGTGACCACTCCTTTAAATGCAATCATTTAACTTTGAAATTCACGTAATCTTTTCATATCTTTCTTTTTAACAGTCGATGAGAATTCGAAATATCACTGGGAACATATACTACACAAGGTCAGGTGCTAAAATTGTTGGAAAAGTCCGTGAAAAGTTCATGTTAATCGATGGCATTAGAGTGACAACAGGCTCCTACAGGCAAGTGGCAATTTCATTTTTTTTTTTTTTAACTTCAGTTTTCTTTAAATGGACAAGAATAGTTACATTTCAAAACTGCTTTCCTTATTAACAGGTGGCTTGTAATATTTAGCCTTAGAACAAGGCACACTGTTAAGAGAATTTTCAGTTAATACTTTGATCTTTAATATAATTTTGAATTATCTTGAAATTTTCTCATTCTTCTTTTGCTAGTTTTACATGGACAGACGGGAAGCTGAACAGCAGTAACATTTTGATCCTGTCAGGCCCTGCAGTTGCACACTTTGACCAGGAGTTTCGGATTCTTTATGCACGGTCAAAGCCTGTCAACCTCAAAGAGTTTTCCAGCAGCAAGAAGAGTAAGGTGTTGGATCAGCTGGTCAGGATAACAGTGGCTTCCAGAGACTTAACCAGGGAAAACTTCCTGAGAATGGAGTTTTTGTATCTTAGAGCATTTGTAGGAAATCTAAAAAGGAAGCGAAACTGGCTGTATGCCTCAAGGGAGGCAGTCTATGTGTCAAATAATGCAATGCATGCTTCTCCGCCACTGACTAAGAGGAATGGCTCTCAAGTTATGAGACCGCACTGGATCGTAGAGAGATGAATTACAAGTTCACTCACAGCGAGACGCAGAACCTCGAAACCATGGACGTGGTCCGTGTCTTACATGACGTACTGTCTTACAGCATGTGTGTGTGAGCAGCTGGGAAGCCAACCTCAAACTGAGAGAAAGGGACCCTGGAGCTGTGGTTTCAGTTGAACACTTCTATAATGCTGAGCAGCAGATACTGTTATGGTATTGTCTTAGGCTGAGAAGTGCTTTAATACCAAAGACGACAAAATTCCTAGCGCCTGGAAAGCCATTAATGACTTGTAGTGTTCTGTCAGTTTTTCATTTTTCAACCTGTTCTTGAATGGTTTAAGCTAATGGGTTAGCAATGTCTTGGCTCAGTGGCTCAAACTTTATTTTCTATACCCGGATACCTTAAATATGTATATATTGCTTAAAGGGCTTCTCAAGATGAGTATCAGGACTGCTGTACATTTCTGAAATCACTCTAAGCTTGGTCTTGTGTTCCACAAACCGTTTCATGACAGAACTGAAGTAGCCATAATCTAGAAACTAGATAATTACCAGTCCTAGTTCTCAAATGTTACGTCTTCTTTACATGAAGCTGCGCAGCTGGCAGAACAAGTTAATACATCAGGCCATCATGGTTTTCTTATGACTGAATTTCAAATTACCTTTTCTTTTTGGTAATAAGAATACTTGTTGACCATTACAAAAAATGTATTTTAAATGCCTGCAATCAAGGTAATGTTACTGAGAACCTACTAATATTTGTAGCAAAGCCAAATAATACATTTTTTTTGGCATTATGTACCTATTGCTGCTGCTACTGCTGCCTGCTCTTACGGGGGAAAAGCTGATTAGATCTGAAATCTGGGAAGATGCTGCTACTTCTAAAAAGCCTTACTTCCACTTGACAGGTAATAATGTGGAAGTCAGAAGCATTTAATTTTAAAGTTTCATGCCAGCTCAATTTTTTAAAAATCCATTGCTTTCTGCAGAAGAAAAATAAATGAATAAAGCACCCTCCCAAACTGTTGTACTTAGATGCACTGACGTTCCACCAGCCTTCCCGTGCAGAAACTCCTGGTAACCCAACCGTGGTAGCCATGTCTCAAGATGTTCTTGGGGCTCTGCTGCTGCAGAAATCTTGGGTGTATTCTTGCCTAAGTGGATTCTTGTGGATTCTGGGCCTCAAAGGGGAATCTATAAACTTAGCTAGGGAATGTTGTATGGGTCTATGCTAAATGCCAGTAGGACAATATTAAATTGAACATGCGAGTGTACAGAAATAGTCTTTACTGACAATGCAATAACATACTGATTAGGATACAACTACTGTGTGTCCTTCTATGCTTACAAACACGGAAATGTAATAGTTCTGACTCCTAATTTGTAAATGTTCAATAGTTTATAGATTAATAGTCTTAAGTTTTATCCTGATGTAAAAAAAGTTTTAAATATATATTTTTATTCTTAACTATATTTTCTGTAAAGGCAAAATGATAATTTTGTACTCTATGCAAAATGTTGTTTGTGCAGTATTACTTTCACAGCGATGATTGTCTGTATATCTGTTTTCTCAAATACAACTTTTTAACTTTGTTGTTCATCTCATTATTTTAATAGGGCACTATTTCCACAAAGTAGGGCTTTTTTCTCAGCAGTTGTTAATATATTGATGGTACAAACTTCTGTGGTAACAATTGTATTTACTTTTGATAGTGTTCTTTTTTTTTTTTCATCTGACAATTCCACTGAAATAAGTAGCTAGAATTTTAAGAATGTCTTTTAATTATAACTGAATGATGGTTTTATCAGGGGCTTATCCAGAGACATAGCAGGAGTTACTGGGGAAGTACAGCGTTACAAAGTGCACTCTGCTTTTGTCACTGCAGATGCACTGCTTGTGTGTTATTTATGGAGAATGATTAGGAATATAAAATGTGGTTAATTTTTTCCTTAAGTGTGAATTTTTGACAGCATTACTTATTGGAAACTTACTTTTTTTTTTTAAACTCCCTCTTATACTTAAATAATTCAAACTCTAGATTAAATTTGATTCAGTAATAATTCTAGTTGGTTGTAATAACTCTGGCTGTAACTGTTCCTGTAATTGCTTTCAGTCCCTCAGTTGCCTGGCGGGAAGTGCAACGCCTCACGTTCGCAGTGAGGTGGCATCATTCGTGGCGGGGAGGGAAGCAATTATCAGTAGTTAATTAACGACAGCAGGACGCTTTGGAGGCTGAGATCCTTCAGCCTGTTAATTGCCGGGCTCTGCCCGATGTTACCGCAGGGGAGCAGCCGCGGCCCCGAGGCCCGCCCCGCGCTCGGCGCCTCCCCGCTCGGGCGGCGGGGCCGTGGCAATGGGCGGCGCGTCCCCGCCCCTCGCTGCCGCGTGGCCTCTCGCCTCAAGATGGCGGCGCCCGTGGGGCCCGTGAAGTTCTGGAAGCCGGGTGAGGGCGGCGGGGCCTGGGCCGGGGGCGCTCCTCGGCTTCCTCTGCTCCCCGTGGCTGCCCCTAGCCGCTGAGGGCTCCGTGCCCTCGGCCCGGAGGGACTTCTGGGCCCTGCGGGTCTGGGCTGTGTGGAAGGGGCGCTGGGGGAGCCGGGCCGTCCTGCGGCACCTCTCGGGGCGCTCCGTGGGCTGCCCGGCACCACACAGGCGGGGGCGGGCTGATGCGGGTCTGCGAGGGGCCGCAGAGGTGATGTGGGGCCGGTGCAGGGGGTGGCAGAGACAGCCTGGGGAAGGGGAGGCTCGGGGTGTGTCTCTGTACACAAACGCCGGCTGCGGGGAGCAGGGAATGCTGGAGCAGGCACTTGGTGGTGCCCAGTGACAGGGCAAGAGGCTTCTGAGCTTCTTAACTTCCCCAGGTGCACTGGGGCGTGGATAGCTATCAGAGGCATTGCTAACGGCTCTTCAGATTGGGTCAATAGGCTATGAATCTTGCTGGGCAGCTTTGAGAAGGGACTAACTGTTTTTAAACAGTGAGAGAAGCCCAAGCAAACACATCCTACAAAACAGGAGAAGCCTTCTCTTTGCTTTTAGACATTCCCAGTTGAACATGTAGCCAGAGATGGTACGTTCCTTTACCGAGATGAGGTTTAGTTTCAGGTTTGCTTAAGTAATTCAGTGTTTTTGGTTGTCAGCAGTTATATGTTAATTTGAAGCAGAAGTAAATCAAATTTCAATTACTAAGGTAGATACAGAGCTGAAGTGAGTGGCGTACCTCATAAGCTGACAAGGCTGAACGCTTATGCAGTTCATGTTAGTCAAGAGAAGTTCTGTTAAATGGCTGGCTGGCTTAAAGTCGCGAGTATACTCCTGAGATGGCTGTTGAATCTCCATCTGAGCTATTGCACAGAAGAAGAAAGGTCCCAAGACCTTGCTGTATACTTTTCCTGTGTGTTTTTTTTCCCCCGTTTATCTTCATTTAAAGTTTCATATACGTATTCGAGAAAGATATTTCATTTGAAAGAACTTTTGCTTGTTTTATTGAATGCTTTTGATTATTTTCTTAGAAAAGTTGGTCTTTTGATGCAGGCTGCTATCCATGATTCTCCTTTGTAAGGAACGTACTGATTTTGGCAGTACTGTGACGCAGCTGACAGAAGCGTGTTCTTCCTGTTCATATTACGTCATTTAGGCACAGAAGGTCCTGGTGTCAGTGTTTCAGAGGAGAGGCAGAGTCCTGCTGAGAGCAGTGGCGTAACTATCATCTACAATCCTTATGCTTCCCTTTCTATTGAACAACAAAGACAAAAGCTGCCTGTTTTTAAGGTACAGAAGTTCTTTTTGGAATACTAAATCTGTTGTGTGGTGCCTGGCTTTTATGTTTTTGTTTTGAGAAAGCAGCATAGAAACATTTTACAGCATACAGCAGTAGTTGCATTTCCTTTATGCAGGATATTTCCTGCAAAAGTTTATTACCTTAATGCAAATCTACAGGCTTTGTAGATTTAAGTTACTATATGTTGTACGTATAATGCTTGTAAATTTCAAAGTATGATTTAACTTTTGACAGTAAGTACTTTGTAAAATGAATTTACTGTGTCGTTATATAACTACTGTAATGTTAATTTATTATTTTTGTACAAATCTGTTTTTGAGATTAAAATGTCATCTTTCAGCTAAGAAATCACATACTTTATCTAGTGGAGAACTATCAAACTCTGGTGATTGTTGGGGAAACAGGATGTGGGAAATCAACGCAAATTCCACAAGTAAGTGTGCATTCAGCTTGGTAAAATCAAATGTTCCCTCAGGGAATTTTACATGAAATGTTAAAAGAGCATCCCTGAACTGCACTGTAGGAGTGGGAATTTACCAGTGCTTTTCTGTGTGTGTGAACAAAAGGAGAGAAAAATAAAGCTTAATTTTGCATAGCAGGAGCTGATATATCTGTAATACAAAGCCTTCTTTCGCTACACTGAAGGACCACACGCAACAAGATTATGCTGGTACAAATAGTAGTTACTGTGCTATATGTAGTAGGTGTCCTTATTCTGTCAGACTTAAGTTTAAAATGTTGTAGAGAATATGTTTTTGAGTAGGAAAAAAGGTGCAGGTTTCTAATGAGCTTTGCTCTTGGAGATTTTTCAAGTATATATTTCTGTATTTTCTTAAAACTTTCTCTGTTGTGACAGGAATGAAGGAAGTCCAAGAATATGCAGAAGTTAGTTCTTGGGTTATGATGAATGTCATCTGTTCCAGTGTGAGCACTGGTCTTGTGCTGCTTAGTTTTGTTTTCCTCAAAGAGGTTATAAAATAAAGAGAAAAGAAAAAAAAATCAGATTAATACTTGAGACCCAAAGAACTGCTTTAAGAATGCTTTCTGGAAGCTAATGTGCTTAGGAAGTAATATGGTAATATGTTGTTTTTAATGGTGTGATTAATAATGCACAAAATCTACAAGTGACTGATTTCCTAGGGTCATACATCATTTTGTGTCAGAACTAGGAAGAAATGTAGAGTGTGGAGAACCAACACCTTGCTGTAATCACAACCCAGGTGACTCATTTCTTGTCCTTCTTATTGGTTTGCAGTACCTAGCAGAAGCTGGCTGGACAGCTGAAGGAAGAGTTGTTGGGGTGACACAGCCTCGTCGAGTTGCTGCTGTTTCAGTGAGTTTCTCCCCAGTTTTTTCACTTTATTGTCATTATAACCTCCGATTTCTTAGCAGTTTTGCTGAAAGGCAGGAATGACAACTCTGTGAGCTCCTGAGTGAATAGACTTTTCTGCTCATCTTCCTTCCAGAATTGCTGGTGCTATATGCTGAATTCAACCAGATTAGTAGGTCTTGCCAAAATTCCAATCCCAGAATTGCAGAGGTAAAAGCTTAGAAATAAAATTGAGTTGCATCAGCAGAACTGTACAGGGAGTTAGGACTGTGCAAGGTTGAGCTGTGTTTGACTCTCAACTAGAATAACGCTTGCATAACCCCTAACTGCTCTCTGAAAGTAAAGTAGCGATGCAAATCTGTGTGCAGTAACATCGCCAGTAGAAGAAATGGGAGGTGGTGTACCTCTTTTTAGCAGTTCATACCTGATTTTTTTCTCTTTCTATAGAAAACTGAGGTGCCTTTTTGTAATCCCCATTTTGCCTTTTTTTTTTTAATTAACGGCATGAAACTGTAACTGCAGTACATCAGCATATGTCTCTTGTAAAAATGTAGAAGATTGAGCAGTTGTCTACCCGGCTGTATCATCTCATCCAGCGGTCTTTGGCTAGATCCACTGCGGTTAAGGAAACAGTCCCTAGCAGTGAGCTGCGTCTTGGGCTTTGGGCAGTCTGCCTGCAGTGTCCTTCCTTTTCCCCTTCATAGGACATTCATCTGACATTGGATGGTTCTACACAAGATGTTGCATATACTGCAATGACTTCTCCGGGCAAACTTATTTCTCTTTTCCCTTTTCTCTCTTAGCATGTTATTTTTAAGGCTAAAATAGGATTACTCAAGTAGCGCTTAGTATATAGTCACAGTAGGATTTTTCTTTAAGAATGTTGCAAACTGCCTGTGCTATATGGCAGTTGCAGGGAGATGAGAGACACTGATGGTGATTTATTACTTGAATTTAAACTGTTTTTTTTTTTTTTAATTTTAACCAGTTTGCTTACCCGCTTTCTCAGCTAGGCTATGGAGGCTGTCAGAAGTGAAGAGCAGTAGTTGCACAGACATAAAGTGTAGTTTAGAAATTCCTGAAGTTCTGCTTGCATAACTCAGGCTGACAGTTATCCTGAAGGCTTGCCTGAAAGTGAAGGAGTGTTAAGATTCCAAGTGAAAATGAATTTGTTGCCTACCAGTATGGTTTAGAATGTCATTCGAATGACTGAAGATAGCTTGCTGTTGGAATTTAAACAGAACTAATGTTTGTGTTCTGGATTTTTGTGTTTTTTGCTTTTAAATGTCTTCTGCAATTTGCTGAAATCATAATCTGATAATACATAATATTCAGTAGGATAAGTCTAAGTGATTCAAGATTTAGCTAAATGAGCTCTTGGCTTAAAACTGGCCCAGAGCTCTACTGTTCCAAAAATTGTTGTTGCTTTTAATTATTCTGCCATTTTTCTGTCTGAATTCTGCATTATGAAATGGAGAGTAGCATCTTCATGTAAAAGAAAAAAAAAGTCTGAATAAGTTCAGGGACAGATTAGCTTAACTGATGACTTTTTTCTCTGCATGCTATGTGCCTGTCCTCTTTGCATGCTGTGTTCTTAAACTGCATTCCCACAGTTGCAGGTATGGAGTCCTTCCCCAGCTTTGTGACTGGTTGAGGGGCCGCTTTTGTAGGTCTCTCAGAGTCCTTATCACAAAAAAGTACTTCTGTAGCTTTTCTAAGTGGAAGCAGTGTGAAACAGATTTAAGTTGTTCTGAAACATCTTAAAAGTATTTACCAGGTCTGTATTAGGTATGCACTGTGGTGTGAAACAGAATTCTGTATTTCATTAAGAACAAGTAGTTCTTTAGAAGCAGTAGCTCTATTCCTGTTTTAATGCCAATTCCCTGTGGACAAAACGATGACAGAGTGAAGTTTGCTGTGAGCTGTCTCTTGTTTATGCAGATCTCTTTTCTCAGGTCGCAGGCCGAGTTGCTGATGAAAGGGGTGCAGTGTTGGGTCATGAAGTTGGATATTGTATTCGCTTTGATGACTGCACGGATCCCCAGGCTACAAGAATTAAGGTGAAACAGTATGTGGTTCCTCTGGAAAGGTTAGCTGAAACTCTTAAAGTACTTTTGCAAAATTAATGAGAACCTTGTAATGCCCAGTAAAGAGAACAGGTAGCGTTCCTGGTTTCCGGGTGGGTACCCCAAGAGTGTGCTTAAATGGTTGTGGCTCTCCAGACCTTACTAGAACGTGCTGTATTCTGCTGGTCTGGCAGCCACCTTTTTAAAAGTAAAGATTTTCAAGCTAGTTGCTAGCTATTGATACAGTGCTAGTGTGACCTGATACACCACTCAAAGTCATAGTGAAAGGCTGCAGTGAATCAAAGCTCAACTATTCTCACCACCCTAAAAATAGATTTTGATTAAAAGTGCAAATAAAAGGGAAGATGAGCAGGCTAACTGAGAGTAATTTAATATGGATTAAATAGCGAGCTTTGCAGCTGTTCCTTAGCCCTCTGAGCAATATTTTGCTTTTGTAGTGTACAGACGAGAGTTTGCTTTAGTTATGTTGGAAGGGGAATGAGGGTGAATGAGAATTTAGTCTTTTAATTTTTATTTTTCTGAGACTAATAGCAGTTTGAAAGAGATAAAGATGTTTATTCATTTTTGATGATGATGATTCATCATTTGGGGTTGGAAATTTGGAGATTTTTACCTTGACAACAAGTTCTTGCCCAATTCAAAGTCAAAGTTGGAGTCCTCAGTCAAACTCTGCTTGATGGCAATGTGAAGCTGATTTGTTTCCACTGGCTAGTAAGAAGAAATTACTAAATTAACATGTTGTATTTTTTTGGAATGTTAAGGCTTGTGTTCTGGTCATATGCCTGATTGCTGTTAAGTAGTTTGCTTTGAGAGAGTCAAAACTGGACTGACATGGAGAATGTTATCTGTAGAGGAGATTGTCATGTTACAGACGAGTGTGAAGAAACTTCTGTTGCAGCGTTCCATTGCTTCCAGTCCATTATATTTTCATTGTGAAAACAACTCACTTTCAACAGTTCAATACTGATTCAATACCAATCTCTCTGCTTATCTCCAGATAATACTCAGAAATAGATTTGGCTTCTGTAGCTGGAAGTAATTCAGCTTAATAGATCACTAGAAAATGAAAGACAAGTAAAACTTCAGGCAAAAAAACATTCATATTAAAAAATCACATGGGTAATTAGGACTATCTGTTAGGGTGTGTGTTGTTCATTTGTTTGTTTTTTTTAACATTTTTCTTTGCATTCACTTTTAGTTCCTAACTGATGGTATGCTGGTGAGGGAGATGATGGCTGATCCTCTATTAACAAGATACAGGTAAGGAAACATTGAATGATGCTTGCTGAAGTATGACTTGTTAGACAGTTGTTTTTTTGTTTTTTTTTTTTCCTAGGCTGAGGTATGATAAGTTAAATGAAAAGATGTGAAAATTATTCAGGAGATCGAATTCTTTATGTTGTAAAGACTGTTAGAAAATCAACTGATCATCGCAATGCCAAACCCAGCAGGATTTGGTGCTGCGATTTTTGGAACAAAACATAAATGTACCTTGTGGAGTCTGAATTGATTCATACACTAGTTTTAAACTGTTTTTTTTCTTTCTTATGCTAATAATAATTAATAAAACAAACAAAAAACCACAGGCTTATTCTAAAAAAACCTATGCAGTATAGTGAAGATAAACCTTGCTTCTTCCACCCCTTTCTGAAAAAACCAGCCGGAATAAAGAACATTGTGTATGTACCACATGCATTAGCTACTTTTTCCCTCCCATTTTGCTTCTGTTCTCTTTTTTTAATCTCCTCAGTTTTCTAGGAGGCTGTAAACACTAATAAGCCAGAAACAAATTTCAAACAATGGTATTTCATAGAACACAGGAAGATAGAGATTCTAGTGTTAATCTAACCGTTTCTAAAATCTTATCTTTCTGCTTTATTCACAGTGTTCTCATGCTGGATGAAGCCCATGAAAGGACTCTCTATACAGATATTGCCATTGGCCTACTAAAAAAGGTTATTTTTTTTAGTGTCCTCTAACCTTTCTCATTGCAATTGCTTTCGCTAGACCTCTGGTCTTGATGGCTGATTAGTGGACCCATTTGAGAGAGGGAGATTTCTAGTTCCTCATTTATCTTACAGCCTGTTGTACATGATACATCTGACACTCGGGTTGCTCTGTTTCCTCCCTGTAAGGCTGGCTTTTCTCTTTATGTGGTAATAGCAAAAAGACAATCTTGGTTCTGCTGATGATGATCGTGTGAAGTAATCTCACAGGGAGCTGCTGACTTTGAATCTACTAAGGATCTGACTACCACCAGAAATTAAGAGTAAACTGTGATTACAGACTGAATACCCCCAGTTGTTTTTTACTCTTAATTATATAAAGCTCCACACGCAGTTCTCTTGTTGATGCTCTAAAACTTGCTTCTAGCCTTATACCTCAGAAAATAATTTTTACTCTGGATGTTTTTGCTCTCTTTGATACTAGATTCAAAAGAAGCGTGGGGATCTTCGACTGATTGTGGCTTCAGCCACCTTGGATGCAGAGGTATCTCTCTCAAATTTTGTTTGTAATGAAGTGACCTGAAGTGGCAGCTCCACCTCTGTTTATATACAGCTGGCCTTCTGTGCTGCTTTCTTCTTGTGAAGTATTGCTTCTGTTTGAGTGGTGAAGGGGGGAAGGAATGCAGGAAAAAAAATCTGCTACAGTTAGGTTGCTGTATTTGCTTTACGTATTACATTACCAAATTTCTTTGGAAGTAAGTTTAAATATAAATCTGTTTTTCATATATTCATGGCTTTTTTCATCTTAGTGGCATTGTTGTATAAAAAGATGTTCTTTTGGCTTAATCTAATCTAGTAAGAGACATAGGTTTAGTTCTGTTTTACTGATAGCAATAATTTGATACAACCATAGACCATTAAAAGTAAGTGACAGACAAGGAGGTTTTATTTCAGTGAGAAATAAACTCTGTGATTGACTTGCAGCCTCTGGGAATTTATCTAACTTACTAAAAATGTCATAGTTTAACTTTGAGTAAGAACAGAAAATTTCTCCTAGATCAGAGCAGCAGTTTATCCAGCACAGTGATCTGTCTGGTGCAGCAGCTGCAGCACTGAGAAATGCTATTTAGGGAGATCCCGTCCGTTTGCTGTGGGTCCATTTTTTTTGAGCTGCCTCAGCATCCACAATGGTTATAATAGGGTTTTTAGACAGTACATTCCTGCTGTTTCCTTCTAGCATTTGTTTGTGGACCTGCCATTTGTTAATTTGTTTTTGAATCTGCTTGTTGAATCTGTAAGTCTCCGTGACCTCATGTGAGAGCAATTTCCAGAAGTTTGCCGCCTACTATTTAATGAGATGCTCTTTTAAATATGCTAGGTTGATCAAGTGCCTCCTAGTTCAAGTAGTATGGGATTTTTCAAACAAAAAGAAGTTTCCTCTCACCTTTGATTTTGTAAACCTCAGCTGTGTGCCTTCTGTTCCCCAGGCAGAGTCCCAGCCTTTTCAGCCTCTCCTCGTAAGACAGCTACTCTGTCTCCTTTATCGTGTTCATTGCTTTTCTCTGTACTTCTCTGAACTCCACTATATCTTTCATGAGCTGTGGTGGTGAGAGCTGCATCTAGCACTGATGTAGGTGTACTGAGACTTCCTTTAGTGACAAATAACATATGCAATAAACAGCGATAATATGCTGTGCTTTGGTAGTACTTACAATACTGTGTATTCTATACGTTACATTAGAGAACATGACAATAGTCTGCCTTTGCAGTGAATGTAAAGTACTAGTAATTTAACTCATACTAACTAGTGACTGTATATACATTTGTTTAAATACAGAGTTTGTGGTATCTCTTTGATTTGAGATGGATTATTTGTGTTCTTGCTGTTCACTCGTTACTTATTTAAATATTTACATGGTGATAAACTTAAAATTTATGGAAGTGTCTCACAACACAAGTCCCAAACTTACATAAATCAGCTTAACTCTGCTTTTACAAAGTGAGATGTTGGTTTTCAGTAGAAACTGTAAAACTTACTTATCCAAAAAATATAGGTGAGAATGTGCAAGCCTCACTCAAACTTGTAAGAACAATAATTTCTATGTTTTACTTAGCTTCGGTAGATCCAGAAAAAAGATTATACATCTACTTTTTCCAGTGCCTGAATCCCAACCAGAATATAAGGCAACAAAATAATTTTTTTTATTTAGTACTTTATCAAAAGACTGTCGAATTTGTGAAGAACGTGTATTCAAGTAATAGTATTTTGACTTCTTATTGTCTTCAGGTTTTTCCCTCACTTCTTTGAATTTATCAAACTGAAAGCGTTTGTCTTTATTTTAATGTAGAAATTCAGGGATTTCTTTAATCAAAATGACACCGGTGACCCCAGCAAAGATACCAGTGTGATCCTTACTGTGGAGGGGAGGACGTTTCCAGTGGACATCTTTTACTTACAGAGGTGTGTTTCTCTTTGATCTTCTCAGTGATGATTAGGAGAGTGTCTGACCGTGGTGTCATTTTGCCTAAGTTAAAAGTCAGAAACACAAACCAGCAGTAAGGAGGTGTAACATTTGATTTGGCAAACAGAGCTGTTCTTTCAAAATATTTTCATAGCCTTCATACCAAGAAATTAAGGATATAAGTGTAGTGTTGTTTTCAGATTGAATGAATCTTCTGGTTTTGTGAAGAGCAGGAACATAAGTACAAAAGTGATGAAACAGTGAAAGCTGTGGACAAATTGAAGGGTCTTTTCTTCATCCATCAGTTTCATTTTGCAATAAATGCATATAGCCTCTCAAAAGCCCCCGAAGTGGAAATCGTTAAAACAGAATTCTCAAAAGAACTTTCTAACTTGCGTACATGAATTCACATTTGTACAACCAGCTCTGGTCATGTCAGTTCACTCTGGGGAGATGCCACAGTTCTCGGATGTGTTTGGGAACATGTCTAATAAACGGTAAATTGATCATATGAAAAATATGGTAATAGCATGTGTAAATCCTTATGGTTATATTTCTTTTCTTAGAGCAGGCCCGTGGTCGTAGCTGAGTTATACATTTGAAGTAAACACTTGCATATTTGCTTGGAAAAACAGCATTAAAAAAAGCACTTGAAATGATGGGACATTGCTTACAGCAGCAGAACACATGTAGAAAGACATTTTTTTTTTTTTAAACTTTTTTTAAACTGACACATTGGTGTCAAGGAAACAAATGAATTGTCGAAGGCTGATTCCAAAGAACTCATCCTGAATTAAATGTTGTGCATGTGATGTGCAGTGTCCAAAAGCTAGCTTTTTATTCTACTCTTACATAAGTGAGGCGTCTGTATTTACTTTTCTACTAACATCTCTGCTATTTTTTCTCCCCACAGTCCTGTTCCAGACTACGTAAAATCAACTGTGGAAACTGCAATGAAAATTCACCAGATGGAGAATGATGGTGATATACTGGCATTTTTAACTGGCCAGGTATAGACAAAAGCAATTTTTTTTTGCTTTACAGTGCTGTATTATTGGGTTTGCGAAGTCTCTCCATCTTTCCCTAGCTGTGCTTACTTTACAGTCGTTAAGGATGATGAACCTTTCTGGGTCAATGGGAGCAGAATTAGGCCAGTCCCAAGGACTTTCAGAAAATGTAATTAGGTCTGAATTTATCAGAGCTAGTAATGGATAATGTTTTCCCTTGTTTAATGCTGTATGGTTATGGCTTTGTTGATACACGGAACAGCTTGTTTCGTGGTGCTAGTCACACCTACAAAGTTGTTAAAATTGACAGTGAATGATCATTAATAGGGCAAATGGAATTTTCATTTTTTAGGCTTGAAATCTGAAGTCTATGACAGAAAAACAAATTGCTATGAGGTCTGCTAGTCTCTTTTGCTCTGTTTGTGCCCGTCAGCTCACTTTGCAGCCCAGAAGAGTGAATGGGAGGTGGCTTATCGTTCTTCCAGTACAGAGCAAGCTACCTTGAATAGCTTCACTAGCATCTTGCATGTTTCTACAAGAAAGTTTTCATCCCCGTTATTGATTCAACTTTGAAAAAGTGAATTTAATATATGATAAGGCAAAGTCTAAACATTTTGTTGTCTGTATTTTTTGAGTGAGATGCCACAGCTGATCTCTGAATGTAATCTCTGAGAACATGTGAGGATAGGTGTTAATGCTGGTACTGTGTCATACCTCATCAAGATCCACAGCGCAGTCAAAATATGGCTTCTCATTTTGCTCTCTCACGCGTTGAGATGCACAGAAAAACAGGCCTGCTTCCTCCTTATTGAGCTTTGTTCAGTCCTTCCTTTGCGATTTTTCTCATGTATTTGTGAAGGAACACTGTTTCGAATAAATGGATATAAATATTTTATATAAATATATATTTCATATAAATGGCAATTAATATGAGAATATTTAAAAATTGAGGGAGCTATTCATGTGGTCCTGGATTTTGAACAACTAAAACTATATTAGGATTATTTTTGTGGTTTTTTTTGTACAGGTGATAGCTGTATGATACTGAAGTGAAAATTCCCACATGCCCTTTTTTGTCTTGCTGTGGTTCTAGGAGGAAGTGGAGACTGTTGTTTCAATGCTTATAGAACAGGCTCGGGCCCTTTCTCGTACTGGAATGAAAAGACACCTCCGTGTTCTCCCCATGTATGCTGGGCTGCCTTATCCGGAGCAAATGAAGGTGTTTGAGAGAGTTTCTCGCAATGTCAGGAAGGTACGGTTGTAATTTATGTCTTCATTTCTACCACCCAGAAGGGTGTCTGTGTTTCACAGGTACCATATATAACGTTCACATCACAAGACTATTGTGAACTTCTATGGATGAAGATTTTTTGCATCTCCTGATAGTGCCTGTCATTTTCACAATGCGAACCGTAATCATGTTCTCTGGCTTCCCTTTTCATCTTCCATTGTTCCTAGATAAGTTAGCTCTAGCTCTCCTGTCTACTTCAAATCCTCAGTTTTTAAGAGCTGTTTTACATGCCATGTGTGTCTGTATCCACTTGCAGCTTTTGCTTATATCCAGTTGCAGCTTCTTACACCCTGAAGTCTTCTGCTTTCACCTGTTTTCTTTCCTTTCTGTGGACTGTCTATGTCTATTTTCTATTAGTAAAGGAAAAACTAATGACAGTGGGTAAATGCTCTATTTTCACTTAAGAAACAAGTTAAGACTTGCTTGGCTTACATAGAAAATGCTTTGTTTTGACTTCTGAAAGTCTTGTTTGGATGTTTAAACATCACAGAACTGTCATCCAATTGGTCGCAATTATTAGTGCTTAGGCAGAGCCTGTGTTGGGGCTGAGATAAGCTGACAATTACACAGGGATGAGTTGTTATACTTCTTGTGCCTTCTGGAGTCTAATGAGTTAAACTGTTCATCTGATGTTGGAAAACATTGAGTGATAAATACTTATTTTGTCTTCAGGATATGTCAATTAATTGCCAAGACTTACTTTTTTTTTTATTTTCAGGTGAAATAAGGATTAAAATTCCCCCTGTCAGCAGGGAGCAATTATTTTTTAATATTTTAGGACATCTCTGCAGGAATACTGAACATGGAACAATGAATCAACTCTGCCCCCCTCTTATCTCCTGCCCTGCATGAGTGTTACAAGTAACAGCTCACTATAACTGAGAAGCAGAGAGAAGATATTCTAGTTCACTACATAATAACATTCAATTTACAGTCAGATAATGGTTTTCTTTGTAAACGCAGCCAAGTTCTACTGCTTTTATGAAGGGAGAATAAATCTGAATAAGAAATTAATTGTGGAACTGTAAAACACTGGACTTACTTCAAGTTGACAGCTATTTCTGCTGCGTCTGCTGTATCTTTTTTAACTGCAGTGTGTGTTGATTGAAACTGTTGTATTTGAGATCTTTCAATCTCAAATGGAGGCTTGTACTTCAGTCCTGGTGCACTGATGGTAGCTTGACAGTGTAATGGAAATTGGGGCATTTCACGGTATCCTCCTTGTGTTCATATCTGCAGGTGATAGTAGCCACCAACGTTGCTGAGACTTCTATCACAATTCATGGAATTACATTTGTAATTGATTGTGGTTTTGTGAAGCTTCGGGCTTATAATCCAAAAACAGCCATTGAATGCCTCGTGGTGGTACCAGTGTCCAAAGCGTCAGCTAATCAGAGAGCAGGGCGTGCCGGCCGGAACCGCTCTGGAAAATGTTACAGACTTTATACAGGTCAGTAATTTGTGTAGGGAAGATGAGTCTGCTGGTATGACTTGCATTTTGTTTTAGCATTAGCTAAAGGGGAACAAAACTGCATTTTCTTCTTTCAGCAAGAGATAGAAATTTCCCTTGATTATTCCTTTGGCATATTTAAAAGCACATTGTTTGTACGGGCTAAGCATTGGAAACTGAATCGTTTTTATGAAACAGAAATACATACTGATCAGGGAAAGTGCAGTGAGGTTGTATCAGTATTTCAGGCTTGCAATTGCTGACAGCTTTCAGAGTGACAAGTTTACTCATTTACCTTTCTTGGTTAAAAAAGAAAAAAAACTTCTGTTTTGGTTTCTGAGGATTTGCTTCGCATATGACACTCTCCACTGTGACTAAAGTCCCCTTTAGACTGTGTGTCTAATAAAGGATTCATCAGATGGTTGAGGAAAACTTCCTTATGCGGTCTCTTTTTCAGAGCAATAGGTGCTAACCCCAAATGCCGTCCTGAATTATTTAGGCTGGCACTGTAGAAAAATAAGTATTACAAATGAATCTGTCAGCCACCTGGCAGTGTTCAGAAAGCTGCAATCCAACTGTCTCTATTCTCAGCTGTTTAATGAGAAAAGGCTTTACAGTTGAGCACAGTAGTAGCTTATGTGCCTGACGTTCTCTCTAGTTCTACTGCAGCTTTGAGGCTTATATCTTTTTGCAACATACATGTGCTTTCCGGCACTTGCCACATCAAACAAAGACGTGACTTATTCCCTAAATTTGTGTGTCCAGTGAAGAACCGAGAGTTAATGTAATTGCTTTTGCTTTAAATTTAGCAGACATTTTAATGGACGAGAGCCTGCAGACTAAAGCAAATGCTTAGTAAATTGTTGAGATTAATAATTTGTCATTAGGTCTGGGTGATACTGTTAAAATACATCTGTGTGAGATCTGCTTGCATTTCACGAGGTAGGTGTTTGGATGTACTACAGAGCATTTTTCTTGCTGATACATCTTATTAAAAAAAAAAAAAGTTATTTCATAGTTGTCTCTCGCATGTGTGGTCCTTGCATCTTTGAAACAGAGCACCTTTTCCCATATTGTTTGCAGTATTTTTCCATGTGGAACTGTAGAGCATTGTTTAAGAATTCAGGTGATACCACCGTGATCTCTTACGACATTTGTAGTGGCACTGAGCACTTTTACTCTGTAGGTGGCCATGATGATACTGCGTCTCAGGATTAGTCAGCCTGTGTGGTTTTAGTGCTCCTGTCAACATAATCTCTTACATGACTATACTTAAGTTATTTTTGTGTGCCCCAGAGATGGCCTAATGATGAGTGTTTTAAGAAACATTAAAGAAAAAAATAATAAATAAAAGGTGCACTGACTGGACCAAAGTACAGAAAAGGTAAGCTACCTTTGTCTTAGTAAAGGTATGAGAGAGACCAGAGATAGAGGAAGTTTCTGTCGGGACATGAAAAATAAGTGAGGTATTTCTTGTCTTGATTTGGGGTGAGTTTAGCATAGAAATGTGTCTCTGCTGCCTTCTGTAATGCAGAAGAGATGGATAGAGAGGTTATGGGGGTTTTGACCTTACATGAAGTGTTTCTCCAGGCTTAGAATTTATAGTAAGTATGCCTTTAAAAAAAAAAAAGGCATTGCTGAATAAATTGTTTTTCAATCCTTAGTCATTATTTTCAATACACTTTTTAAAACCTCATTGACTTGAATAGTTACTAAAAATAGTATTTTTATATTGAGAACGTTTGTTTTGGACTTTTCCTTGTCCCTTTTTCAAAATCAAAGCTTTTTTTTATAGTATTATATCAAACTATTGGAAGAAAAATAAAATATTTCCAGATTTTTATGAAGAATTTACATTTCCAATTGAAACGTGGGTCAAGTACAGAATCACCAGTGTAGATAAAACAGAATTTTCACATTAAAGTAATTTTAAATACAGTAATTAGAGAAACATCATCTTTGAGTTAGTTGTTTTAACACCTGTTTGGTCTTTCAAATTCAATTTTAACTTGAAATGGCTGCTTGAAATGCTGTCATGTTGGCTTGCCCAAGGTAAGAGTTGAATCCCAAATGGCTTTGTTTTCTCCTGCAACAGAGGAAGACTTTGAGAAGTTGCCAAAGTCCACCATTCCTGAGATGCAGCGCAGTAACCTTGCACCCGTCATCTTGCAGCTGAAGGCTTTGGGAATTGACAACGTGCTCAGGTTCCCCTTTCTTTCAGTGAGTCCTGGACAATGGAGTCTGTCATTTTTCTTTAGTGAGAACAGATATTGTGAGATGACTTGCTGGTAACCCATAGAACCATTAACCAGTAATTATTGCCCTGTTAATTTGGAAAGCATGCCTCATTGCCTACTATCAGGCAGTAAAATAGCTTTGTGGAAATCAGCTAGTACAAGTAATGTGTGTGGCAACTTAGAAATAACGACTGTTTGTATTCTGGAGTTTGCTGTTAGAAGTGCTGAGAACAGCTTGGGAAGAAAAACACATTAAGGTTCTGCAAAACTAACTAGTTGTTCTACACTAAATTTGTAGGGGGAAGAGAAATATCTACAGAATTAAATCTGTCTCATTAAAAAGAGCAATACCAATTCTTATATTTCTGTGAAGTTTCTAGCTACTCTTATATTGGTAACTAAATCTGATATGATAGCATTAGAAGAGAAAGTTAAGAAACAGTTGTTACGGCAGTCGCTTTTGGATAAAGAAAGTTTGCCTTTTCTAGCTTGGCCTAATTCTGTATGCTGATAGGATCTTGAGAGTGTCATAGTAATTATGATGAGCCTGTTGAGATGGATTTGGCTTGCAGCACTGGTGGTTAATGGAAAGCTGACAGGAAGAGTCTGAGAACTCTTTTCATTTTGCTTAAGAAAGTAGATAATTAGAATGTAATGATTTTGTGGAAGAATTTTTGTGAAAATTCATTTGTTCTGTGATGATAACTTTAAACAATTTGTGTTTTTTCTTCACAGCCACCTCCTGCACAGTCAATGGTACAAGCTTTGGAATTGCTGTATGCTTTAGGAGGTGAGAATATACTTTGCCTTACTTAGTTATCTTACAGAAGTTATGAAAAACATTGTTAATTTGGATTTGGTGATTGGATGGATGTTAATTAAGTTTGCTTTTGAGAACAGAGTAAGAGAAATAGCAGATTTGACCAGTGAAAGATTTATTTTTTTTATTTTTAATTTTTTGAAAAGTATTTCAGCTTCCTGAATTTACTTTCTTTTACTGTAAGGTTATTTTACACAGGTAAGCAAGCAAATAGCAGCAGTAACTTTATGGGAACAACTAGAAATCGGTTGAATGAGTATAAAACTAGAATTTAACCGTTTAAAAGTGTACTTTGTAGCTATCTTCTGCATATTGCCTTGTACTTTCATGAGAAGAATCAACTATTGAGAAGTTGTGGTAGTCTGGGAAAGTTCCCACTGACTGGAAGAGGGGAAACATAACCCCAGTTTTTAAAAAGGGAAGGAAGGAAGACCTGGGGAGCTACAGGCCAGTCAGTCTTACTTCTGTGCCTGACGAGATCATGGGACTGATCCTCCTGGAAACCATGCTAAGGCACATGGAAAACCATGAGAGTATAAGTCAAAGTACTTTTTTATTAGTTACTTAATAGAGTATCTTTTTATAATATTTTCTAAATTACTATTCATAGCATATTCTCAAATTTGGTAGAGGTTAAACGTGTTCGTCTTGGTTTGTATTTGTTACGCTCCTGTTGAACACTGCTAACATTAAAATCACACTCTAGCAATAGTTTTATACACAATTTTCAGTTTTGTTGCGGTTAGCATAACGTATGTCATCTAATTTTGTTTATCAGAACACTTTTCTGACAGCTATTTAATCTTTTTGAGTGCAACCAACTTAAAGCAAAACAAAAATTTGATGCAAGAATAAGTAATCAAAATGAAAGTCTGCTCTACTTCTTAATTAACTACAAATACTAAGTTAAGAGTATTTGCTACATAATGTAAACATTAGGAAAAAGGTAGTATAAAAGAGGCTGTAAAGTTTGGAAGCTTCTAGACATTTGGGGCTGTTTTTACGTCACTTACAAATGCCATGTTGTAACTCGTGGCAGTCAGCACAATTCTTATTCTCATGGAACTGTAGCTCTCTTGGCTGTGATTTTGTTCTGTGCTGATTCATTTCCATCTTGTGAAGGAAGGTTTCACTCAAGGCACTTGGCTCTTGGCAGCCATTTCGAGCTTGGAACAAGCGCCTGCACACTGGCTCCAAAGTGTGTTGCAAGGATGAATTTGCAGCCAAAGCCACCTTAGGGAAATGGAGAGGAAAGATCAATAAACTCACTGATTAGCTGTTTGATGTTTTGGCAGAAGTGTTATGCTCATGGTAGGTTCACAGGAAAGTGTAGAGCTGTTACTTTGTTGGCTGTCCAGCTTTTGTGGCAAAGCAGAGAAGCACTGATGTTGGTGTCTGAGATGGAAAGGAATGTATGTGCGTGATATAGATTCACTCTCAAATTTTTGCTGAAGTTTAAGGTTTTCAGTGGCTTACTATAGATTCTTTTTATTTATTTATTTATTTAAGTTGCAGAGGTGAAGCTGCCCAAGAGTTTGCAGGTGCAGTCAGGAATAAAACTCTTACGCAAGTATGAACATGTGTTTCATCATTTGCATTGTAACAGCATGCAAATGTGCAGTTTAGGGTCAGGACCCTATTGTGCCAATGCAGTGCCAACAGAGAAACATGTGCAGAGCAAACGCTGTTAAGGCTGAGATAGTTCTGTTGGATAAACACATCACTGTTCTCAGACCGATTATTTTTACAGTGATGCAAACAGATTACATCAGGAGCACCTCTTAGCCTTCTTTGATGCCCCTTTGAAGGTCTCAGTTGTCAGCTGGTGTAAGTTTTAAGTATAATTTAGGGGAATACAGATAAGTAGGCAAAAAGTGACTTAATTTTCAGCTTTACTTCAGATCCAGGATTTTGGTGAAGATTTGTGTAAGTTATTGCCTATCAGAAACGACCACTCCAGCTAAGCTTAAAATAACTTTGTCTCCTTCAGCCCATCACGTTACTAGTGATTGTTACTTGAAGCTTAATGACAAGACTCTTGAATACTTTCTGCTGAGCGTGTTCAATAATAATCTTAGCAATATCTTTATCTTTAAGCAGAGCTCTGATTTATTTGGTTTATATTCAGGCGTATTGCTACAAAGGCATCTGTGCACAAGCTGTATATATTCATGCATAATTGCTTTGAGATTTATAGAATTCAACAGAAACCAATGGATTATGGCTTGATGTACCTGTAGAAAGTTAAAAAGATGTTAATTTCTCCTTTTCCATACTTGGGAACTCAGTTAAATATCTCTAAATGAAGGGCTACTTATTCTAAGATATTAAATTGCAGAGAAATCTGGACAGATTGGAGAGCTGGGCGATCACCAACCGCATGAAGTTTAACAAGAGCAAGTGACGGGTTCTGCACTTGGGAAGGGGCAACCCTGGCTATACGTACAGACTGGGCAACGAGGCGCTGGAGAGCAGCCCTGCAGAGAGGGATCTGGGGGTTGTGGTTGACAGCAAGTTGAATATGAGCCAGCAGTGTGCCCTGGCAGCCAGGAGGGCCAACCATATCCTGGGGTACGTCAAGCACGGCCTTGCTAGTCGGTCGAGGGAAGTGATTGTCCCGCTCTACTCCGCACTGGTGCGGCCTCACCTTGAGTACTGGGTGCAGTTCTGGGCACCAACAGTACAAAAAGGACATTGAACTGTTGGAGAGTGTCCAGAGGAGGGCGACGAAGATAGTGAAGGGCCTAGAGGAGAAAATGTGTGAGGAGCGGCTGAGGTCACTTGGCCTGTTCAGCCTGGAAAAGAGGAGGCTGAGGGGAGACCTCATCGCGGTCTACAGCTTCCTCACAAGGGGGAGTGGAGGGGCAGGCGCCGATCTATTCTCTTTAGTAACCAGCGATAGCACCCGCGGGAATGGTGTCAAGCTGAGGCAGGGGAGGTTCAGGCTGGATGTCAGGAAGAGGTTCTTCCCTGAGAGGGTGGTCGCACACTGCAACAAGCTCCCTAGGGATGTAGTCACTGCACCAAGCCTGTCGGAGTTTAAGAAGCGTTTGGACTGTGCACTTAGTCACATGGTCTGAATTTTTGTTTTTGGGTAGACCTGTGTGGTGCCGGGAGTTGGACTCAATGATCCTTACGAGTCCCTTCCAGCTCGGGATATTCCATGATTCTATAGTAATGGTGGTAGCACTTAAGCCTCTTCTATTGTGCTGGTCAAATGATAGCTAATCATACCTTAATTTCTGCCATTTCTTTTACTTCGTGTTTAAATACGTTAACTTCATCACTTCACATAAGCTGACTGTTGTACCTGCTTCTGAGGAAAATATTTTGACATGTGAAATGTCTTAAAGTGTTAGTGTAGGGGTGTGGTGAGGGATTTACTATGTTGTCATAAGAAGTTCAGTAAAAGTATATCAAATAATAAAAGAAAGTAAACGTGATAGAGGTAGCTAGGTTTAGAGGCTTTAGGTATGCTGACACAAGTCATCAGAGCTATTGTCCTTTGAAATGATTTGTGGTTTTGGTTTTCTCTGTGAAACACAGCTGAAGTACAACTGTGGTTTCCTTGCCACCAAGCAGTCTGTCAAATAACATGTTTATATAATGCCTGGGTCGCAGTTATGTTTCCTCAGACTACTCTATGGTTATTTATGCAATCTGCGGTGCTCCAAAGTCTTGCTCCTTTGCTCCTGTTAGTCTTCTTGTGGGGCTTCTCTCGTGCGCTGAAAATCAAGCTGCCATGCCTCCATCCTGTACCGCTTCAGCTCCAGTAAAAAGGCTACAGTTGGAACGTGGCTGCCAGTTCACTTACTGATGCATGAGGCAGGATAAACTGCAGAGAATCTTCAACAGTTGTGCATCTCTAGTTCAGATTATATTGAATTATTTTTCTCTGTGACCTAAGCAGATATAAGTCACAAAACTGTTTCTATTCCTAGGTATATTTGCTATATTTTTAGCTCTTAATTCTGCTCTTTTGTACACTTTAAATTCCGAAAGAAGTCTTTCTGTGCTACTTTTGCCTGTATCACAGATGCATTTATTAATGTGCTGCAGGTCTGGATATGCACTGCCGTTTAACAGAGCCTCTTGGAATAAGAATAGCAGAGTTTCCTCTGAATCCTATGTTTGCAAAGATGCTTCTGGAATCAGGTAAGAGGAAAAAAGTAAAACCACCTCAGACTTTTCTTCGTGGTCTTGTGTTGAGTAGTGAATACTACCTTTAGTAACTGTAGAGTAGTATTAGACATTTGCTAAACTTGAAATATACAGTGAAATATACATCTACTTGAAATATACATCTTGGCATGGTGTTTAGTAAAAAGAATCGTTAAACTAATGGACCTCTCTGATAGTGTCTAACACATTTAATACATCAATAATTAAGTCTAACATATTTGTCTTGTAATTTTCCATTAAAAACATTCATTGTTATACTTGTGAAGAAAATCCATGAGTTTAGATACTTCATTTTTATATACTTTAAAAATACATCATGCTTCTTTTCCTCTTTATTTTGTACGGTGATAAGTTGACTGATAAAAGATTTCATGTACTGAACTTCTCCACTTACTCCTCAGGAAATTTTGGCTGCTCCCAGGAAATTTTAACAATTGCTGCCATGATGCAGATTCAAAATATTTTTATGATCCCTCCAAATCAAAAATCTCAAGCTGTAAGTTCAACCATGTTGTTTTGTATGTTCCATATGTAAGGTATTATACTGATGCCTGTTGCATACTGCAAGTTTATGAAAAATGAAACAGTTTTAAACTCTACCTATTGGTTATAGGTAAAAGGAGAAACTGAGTAACAGTGGGAGCCTTGGAGTTCCTTGCCAGTGTTAAAAGTCTCCTTCTGAGGATCAGAAATGTGGAGGGTTATAATCCAATATTGACCAGCACGAGGGCTTGTTAAAGGAGGGGATAGAAAGAAACAAATTAAAAAAAATCTCCCCAAGTCTCTTTCCTTTTGAGAGAAACAAAAAAAAAAGTATTAGGATGTAGCAAATTCTTCAAAGGTAGCAAGAGCCTAATTTTAATGCATCCTTCTCGTACACTTTTGGCGTTCCTTCTCAGTTCACTTTTCTAATTTAAGTTTTAGAACACCACCTCAGTGTAGGTGGGCTAGTAGAATATTGATGTTGCCTAGAACTCCTACTCTTTATGGTAAGAATTTTGACAGTCACCAGGCAACATGGAGATGATGGGAACTGAGGGTATTAGACATGATCGTTGCAAAAATCAATCTGCCTGTAAAAATCTATTTCTTCTTCAGGCCAGGCAACACAGGAAGTTTGCTGTGGAAGAAGGTGACCATCTCACTATGCTTAATGTTTATGAAGCCTTTGTGAAAGTAAGTCGATTCAAGTGTATGTGGATTTGCAGAAACGTAAGGAACTCGAATGTCCACCAGTTCTGATTCTGGAAGTTCTGGATATAGCATCCTCAAAGTTGAGGACTTGCCAAATCTATTAAGTGATAGTTCTGCTTTGTTTGTATTTTGCTACAGACCTTGTGTAGTTCCTCTGAATGGGAAATAGAAAGAATTCTGTGGTTTGGGTACAGCACAAAATTCTTGTGTGTAGAGAACTGTTTCCATTGGAATTCTTGAAAAGGTCTAGGAAAAACGGGTGTTCAAATTCTAAGTGAAATTCATGTTACCGTATCTTTCTTATAAACATATCTGAGTTTTACTGGTGATAAACTGCATCAAAGTCTAGCATTTTTTTTAAATAATTACCTCATTGATCAACACATCCTTTTTTTCAGTAACGTTATGTATTTACCCTAAGGTTTAACAGCAATCTTAATACTTTTCTGTAAGCTGAGGTTTTACCTATTAGTTTTGAAGTACTATACCTGCTGGGGAGAAGTATGTTTTGTTGGTATAAAGCACTTCTGTAATGATATATTTGCAACAGTCTTGAGTTGAACCAGTGTAACAGCTCTAGTATTTAAAAAAGTGACTTTCCTCTCTCCAGCTCCAGGTACTAACCAAAGCTCAGGTACTAACTAAAACTTTGCCCTTTAGATTTCGTACCTGCGTAATTCTCTCAGCCAGTTGCAGAGATTCTTGGAGTAAGTGCTGGCTTCTGGAGAAATAATGAAAACATTTGAACTTATGAAAACAGTAAACAGAAAAGTTCATTTACATTTTCAGATTAAAAACAGACTAATTTATGATATAATGCACTCGTGTGTGAAAATGAAATGATTAATGCTTTTTTCTTTCACTACATGTGAAGAAATGAGGAACAACTATTTGAACATATCCTCACAGTGTTTATTCTGCTGCCATTTAGAAGTTGCTTCAAACATGTTCTGTAATTACTGACGATTACTAACTCATGTTAGTTGCTGTGTAGGCAGATAATTTTCAGGGAAAAGAACAATAAATAGTGTTGTAGGAGACAAAAGAAAACAGAACAAGACTGTGATCCAAGAGAGATTGTTTTTTGTTTTGCTGGAGGTATTTCATTGTAATTTTTTCTTCTCATTCTACAGCACAGCAAGAGCTCTCAGTGGTGTCAGGAACACTTTCTAAACTACAAAGGTCTTGTTAGAGCTTCTGTTGTAAGAGAGCAGCTGAAAAAGCTTCTTGTACGTTTTAAAGTGCCAAAGAAGTCCAGTGAAGGTGAAAGTTTGCTTTTTTTTTTAAACATGTCCGATACATTTTGAGGATAGTTTCCAAATTGTCAGTCTGCTTCTTGCTTCTCTTGTAACCTTTTTTCTCTATGGCCTAAAAATAACATTAACTAAAACAATATCTTTCCCGTAAAAATGACTGTAAAAGAGCAACTTAACCCATTTTTACAATTTGAATTTAGTCCAGTCTTCATTAGTTAAGTTTTCCAGCAAGAGATTATGACCATTGATTATATATTTAAAGGACAGATTTTAAAAAATCATAAAAGAAGGAATGGGGTAACCTGTTTGACTTTTCAAAAAACGCATTTTTTCTATGATGTTCAAAATGCATAGACATTGGGATCTGATTTCCAGCTGTGCTGTGAGGATGTGGATACTATGACTAGTTCCCAAAACTTGTCTCTAACTGCTCTGAAAAATCAGACTTCAATGCTTAGCTGTCACACGAGGTTGCTCTAAGGACTGTGAAACTATCTTCATGGAGACGTCAGTGGCAACTGTTTTTTCACAGTAATTTTGATTTGCTGTGAAACTGAAGTCAGTTGCAGGGTTTGCCTTCAAGCCTTTGCTATCAACGTTTGATGCAGTGTGAAAAGTTGCTTTAGATGATTAAGGGGAATTTAAGGGATTTTTGCCATTACATTGAGGAATTTGACAGAAAAATTTATTTTCTGCAGGTGATCCAGATCCTGTTTTGAGATGCATAGTTTCTGGATTCTTTGCTAATGCAGCTAAATTCCACTCTACCGGTGCTTACAGGTAAATATATGTACTTTCATTACAACTGTTGCTTGGTTTAAAAGCTTTGACTGGATAAATCAACAAATGGGTGCTCTTCTAGGCACTTGTAGTAAGAAACATGTGGCACTTGATTTACTACATCTTTGAAGATTTGTATGTTCAAACTGCTTCAATTTTTCTCTCTTCTTTTTGGCAAATATAATTATTGATAGCAGGAAGCTGTTACTAATAGGAATTACTTGTGTTAATACAAGCAAGTACTGCATCTTTGTAGTGCTTCAGAGCACTGAATAAAAGCCTGAAACACTAGTATTTCATTTAATGTAGATAGATTTCTTCTAGATCATTAAATTATCATTTTTTCCTTTTGACAGGATTTAAGCCTGGCTTCAACTGAAAGCCTGTTCATTAAATGTGAATATTTTTAGTTTGCTCCAGTTCTTTCACTGTTGCCATTTGTTAACGGTCTTACTGTGGATGGAAGAAACCAAATGTTAAATAATAAATCTGTGCCTGGTCTGAAATAATATCTTCCTTTCAAGGACTATCCGTGATGACCACGAGCTTCATATCCACCCCACTTCAGTGTTGTATGCGGAGAAACCTCCACGCTGGTAAGTGAAAGCAACTTGCACTTGCTTTGTGATCTTTAGAAGACGTTTTGAGCATCCAGACATTTTCATGAATGACTTTTTGTGGAGAGAGGGATAAATGCAGGTTATGGTTCTCACAGAGATAATTTGGTTGGTGTTTCCTTTGCAACTTTTTGTAGGCAGTATCCAAATAAATCAGGGAAATACAATGATGTTTAACAATCAAAAAGCTTGCAGAGGCTGGAAAGGAGAGGCAAATGACTCTATTAATAGGCACCACGTCTTGCACTGCAGATTGTTCTCTGAGTGGTCTCTGTACCTAGATGCGGCTAGAGTTAAGTTGCTTTTATTAAACCTAATAAGTAAATGTCCTGTCAAATGCTGCAGTACTTGCATTTGGATTCCTGGTAGAGGGCTTAGATATAAATTTCATGATCCAAAATCCTTTGAGAGGAGATATGGTTGTCTAAAAGATAGATGACATTAATAGTTTTACTTTCAAAATAGCTGGGATATTACAGTTCTATTTATGCCAAAAATGCTCAGATAACTAGAAGTGTGTTCCCAACTGCCACATCAACATGATGAACCTGATGTATTTGGACTCTTGTCCTATAGCTGAGAATTTGAAGGGTAAACTTGGCCTGTGTCATCTGTTATCTTGGAACTGGGCTCCTACGCCTTGTGCGTATGGTTTGCAGAAGCGTAACTGATTGGAAGTTAGCCATCAATTACATTGGCTCACAAAACAGAAACGAGTCCAGCTCTCACTTGGTGTGAACTGGACCGATTCTTCAGGGCTGAGTTGAGCAGAGTGTAGCTAAAGTAAATTTTGCCAATGAAACCAGCCTGCTTCTCTCCCCTTTTTGCCATTTTTTAACCTCCTGTCATTGCTACTAAAAATAAGACACAAGCTGTTTGAAATGGTGAAAAGAATGCTTTGCAGATACACTTCTGAAACTTTTTAGCTTGCTGAAGATGACATCCTGAAAGAGGTTCTGTTATGGGAGAGTGACAGACAGTAAGAGGAATAAATTGAGAAGAAAATCATCTGGAAAGAAAATCCAGTGGTAGAAAAATATTGGAAGAATTCCTTGCTCCAGCACACACCTTCTGCAATCTCTTAGCAGAGGGCTCAAGTACTGCAGGGTTGAGTTTTTAAGTGAGGTCAGAGCAGAATCTCCATCCTAGCCTTGGGCGCTTCCAGACATAAAGAAATCGGAACTGTAGATAGCTGGAAGCCTTAACTGGTAAAACCTGAAAGCTCTTGTTTGCTTCACTGGCTGTTTGGTGGCAGCAGTAATTTCTTGGAGCTGTCTTCCAAGGCCGCGTGGTATTGTCACTGCCAGCCCCAACACCCTACTCGCTAAGGGCATCTTTTAAGACAGGAGTTTAACTTCCCTGGCAACCCTGCTTTCAGTGCTGCTTCTGCCTCAGAGCACCTCCTGTACTGAGAACTTCAATTCTTGGTCTGTTACAGGTGTACATCGTGTGTTCTTGTTTCTCTTCCTTTGATTTCTCTTTAGTTGGATTGGTTAGCATGAGTCTGGCTGCATTTGGCAGAGAAGAGAATTTTGGACTCTTTCCTATTTGCTTTGAGAGCAAAATACCAACTAATGAGAGACCACAAACCTTGTGGCAGCTTTACGTTTATAGAAGGCAGATAACGACTTCTGGTTTTGGTGACTAACTGTTCAGAGCGTCGGTTTGTGCTTCCTTGGTAAAAATGACTTCCCCTGCAGAAGGGTATCTTCAGAAATGGGTTGCCCGTTCTGTTCATGCAGGCAGTAATGAACGAGTCCACGTGACTCTTTGTTTCTAAATTTCCTATCAGGGTGTGAAGCTGATTTCTTTTTCTAATCCTTATCTTGCTTGCTTGCAGACACCAGGGGTAGTCATGCAGTATTTGTGCCCAGCTTGTTACAGGCACAGGGTTTTGGTGCCTTTGACAACCTTCCTTCTGATATTACAGAATAACTAATATTCTGTCTTCCAAAAGATTTGCTTTGAGTCTCCTTGGCCCCATTCTTTCTTTTTATACCTTGTAGCAGTCTGTCATGGTAGTATGTGAAATTGTTTTTAATGGTAGTCTAGAAATTGTCTTAATGTAGAGTACTCTAAACAACTGGAAGGCAAGAGGTAAGAGACCATACAACTTACAGATTTTCTTGTTGTGCTGTGAATACTACCTCTGGCAGCTTGCATGTGAAATTATTTAAATATGCTGTTATATACCTGCCTCCCTCATTGCTTTATAGCACATTCTTTTTTCTTTTCTTTCTCCTAGGGTAGTCTACAATGAAGTCATACAGACTGCCAAATACTACATGAGAGATGTGACTGCCATTGAATCAGCATGGCTCTTGGAACTGGCACCTCATTTTTACCAGCAAGGAACGGTACGGAATCAGCATAAAGCCCAAACGGTACCATTGCTGTATTAACAGCTCATGTATCTGAACTTTTAAGGGCTTTTTTTTTGTCATCCATGTAATGATACAAAAAGTATCCAACCAACAGGCATGATCTTGAAGTTACAAAATAGTATGTTCTTCCAGTAAATGAAACCCTGAACTATTTTACACTTAAATGTAGGTGGTTGGTATTACTTCTGGGAGCAGCACTAGGACTGGCAGAGGTCATGCTTTTCACAATTTTAAGTCTTTGTATGCTTTGCAAATGTTTGAGCAAATCCCAGGCCTTCTACTCATGATTCAGGGCCGCAAAAGTCAGCTCTGGTCTGTTAAAACACGGAATGTCAAAGAATAGCTGCTATTTGTGCAAACCTTTATTTTAAGTTCTCTAATGTGTGATACACATACCTAGAGGAAGAAGAAGAGGAGGAGGCCAGGAGGGGATCTTATAAATCTAATCAATACCTGAAGGGAGGGCATGAGGAAGCCAGAACCAGGCTCTTTTCAGTGATGCCCAGTGCCAGGACAAGAGGCAGTGGGCACAAACTGGAGCACGGGAGGTTCTGTCTAGCCATCAGGAAGTACTTCCTTACTGTGCGGGTAACAGAGCACTAGCAGAAGTTGCCCAAAGAAGTTGTGGAGTCTCCTTCTTGGAGATCTTCAAAAGCTGCTTGGACTGGGCCCTGGGCAATCTGCTGTAGGTGTTGCTGCTTGAGCAGGGGGGGTTGGACCAGATGGACCCCAGAGGTCCCTTCCAACCTCAACCATCCTGTGTGTGGTTCTGTTCTTCACAGGTATCTCTTAACAGTTACCACTTTTTCCTATCATTCTTTAGCTACTCTGTCCTATGCAAATTCATCAATCAAGACTTACTCACTGATAATATTTAATGCCAATCCAGTTTTCACAATTATCTAACTGTTATTTATGCCGAAGCTTCTGATACCACATTACATGTAGATACTGTACAGGCAAGATAGCCAAATTGTTCTTGCATGTGAGTTTCCCATGGGGATTAATATTAATCATATGAATTAGTGAACTATTTCCAAAATGCTGAGTGAAAAAATGCACTTGCGTATCAGACTGATGCAAAACGAGATTTGTTTGTGCGTATGAGCAGCCAGGTTGCAAAAATGGTTGTTTGATTTATACATCTGCTACGCTATTTGACTCTTTTTTTTTTTAGAATCTCAGGCTTGCTTTCTTTTGCTTCTTGGGGTTTTTGGTTTAAAAAAAAAAAAAAGAAAAACATTGTGCATTGTGCTACATGGATTGTCTTAGAACATATCTATGTGGTTACAGTGTACAACAGAATTGGTATCTGTCCATATAATTGACTTGAGAGGGTGTTTTTTCTTATTTTTACGAATGCTGAGCTTGAATAATTCATCTCGGTTATCCAGACATTTGCCATCTATAAATACATTTATTAAGTAGCTGAGTATTTTTTGCCTTTTACTCTATAATGCATTTGACAAAGGTAGTAATGACCCTGCAGGGTAGTCCCTTGAGTCTTTAGCTGCTGTTAGATGTATTCTGCAAGCATGGTGTAAAAAGATGAGCCAATATTCTTGTTTTATCTAATCTGCTCCTGGAATAATTCATCCTTTTGAGTCACATATTTACGTGCTGTAACATCCCATATGTAACGCAACATCTCATTAGGATATGACCTCTCCATGGGCTAAAACTCGGTGTGAGGTTTTCCTTTAAATAGGTGGTGTTGGGAAATGTGATTCAGTGACTCATTCAGGCAAAACTTGAATTGCTTTTTGTGAGTGAGTAAGAGTTGTCTTGAACTGTACTACCTACCTGACTGAGAGAACATGTTTTCCAAGGCAGCATTACCACTGTTGCAGATACTCCATAAAATCACCTAACTCTTAGTGTTGCCATCCTTCAGATTTGATAGAGATGATCTCTGTTTGCAGGATGAAGTAAGCACTGCGTTCATCCTAAAGTAAAGGGAAGCTACCAAAGGTGGTGCTATTTTTGAGGAAAACTTTTTCAAAAACTTTTTCAGTTTGGTCAGCCTCAGTTTGTTCATCCTCATCAGCCAAAAGGCTTGGGTGTATTTATAAAAATGTTTGAAAATCAGATATATCATCTGTTGTGTAAAGCTTTGAATTATAGATGTCAATTTTGTATATGCAAACAATTGCAAGGCACAAAAATTTATGCTGAATTATAGTCATTCGGACTTCTTGTACTGAAGAACATATCTTTCTGCTTAAGTATTTCTGAAATCTGAGGATTTTTATTCCTGTATCATGTTCAAACAAAAAAAAAAAAACAAATTAGAACTGATTAGATTCTCTGTTAAAAGACTTTATTTTTCTATTTCTATATTTTCTATTTTTCTATATTTCTGATTACAGTTTCAGACAATTGTGTTTCATTCCAACTTTTGCAGTGCTTTTGGAGGATGTTCTTCCATTGCACTTTTTTTGCGTGCCTTTTTCTTTAAGAGCAAATAGGTTCAAAGCTCCAGTGAAAATACAGCTGCAGAGTTAATACATTAGTTAAAATCTTGTACTTCGTGTATGTGTTCCTGGTGTTTGTGCAGATGCATTGTTGGGAGCACATCTATCTCTCTGTGCATTTTCACATGTTGGCAAGTTGCTTCAGCTGGGGAATCTTCATATGCTTGCAGTCAATACAGAAGTACTAGAAGATGCTATTTTATGTCAAGCCAAAATACTATTTTGGGATGCATGTGGGTTTCTTTTTTTTAATGGATTTTATGTATTTATTTTAGCTCTATCAATAATAAGCAGGGCTTGGGAAGGGTAATATTTGTATAAGGATTTATTTAATTTATGATTAATAACTGAAAACGTTCTAGTTGAACTTTTTTTCTATTTGTGGTGTATGTGCTAAGAAGTTTTTCTTTTCTTTTTGTAGCATCTTTCCTTGAAAGCAAAAAGAGCTAAAGTGGATGACCACTGATTTGACATGACTTGTGACAGCAGATGCAGAACCTACCAGTGATTTGAAGCTGGCTACAGTCCATTCAGCAGTTAGTTCAGTACCAATTTGATCATACATAAAGTTAAATGTTTAAATGCCTGCCAGGATCTGTAGGGGTTTATGCATGACCAGTACATTGTAAACCTATGTAGAGCTTGCTTTGTGGACGTTTTATTCTTTGCCTAATTGACCACTGTTGTTAATCTAGGCATGTTGCTCCTTTTAATAAATAGGCAAACAACAACAAAAAACAAAAGTAAGAGGACATACAGGACCACAAAAAAAGCCTTCAAGAGGGAAGCTGATTTCCTGGAGTGGTACGGCTGCCTTATGAGAGTGGGGAATAGGGTACCCTGCCTCCTGTTACCTAGAGCACTGTGACTACTACCGGCCAAACTGAGACTGACTCCTGACAGCAGGTAGCTCAGGGCAAGGAAGTCGCCCTTGAAATGCAAGGGACTGCCATGGAAACATTGATTTCATGTCGGACCATCCTGAACTGGTGCAGCTTGTGCTCCCAAGCAGTAAAAGTCTCCTGCCTGAAGCTGAGCTGCCCCTTGCTTCCTTTGCTGAAACAGTCCTATAGAAAGTAGCATAATATTTAAAATGTCTCATTTCCATACTTGAGAATAGCTGTTTGAGGAGGGGGAGGAAGAGAAGCAGCTCAGCCTTTTTAAGAAGGATTTTTTTTTTTCCTCAGTCAAGGGACTATACATTTGTTAAGTTATTCAGATTTGCAAATGGGGCTTTACTGGTTTTTTTTGTTTTCGTTTTGTTTTGTTTTTTCTAACAAGAAAAAGCTGTTAGCCTCTTTCGGCTTGGAAATCCCAGAAAATTTCATCAGGGAACATGTTTTCTAATGTCTCATTCAGCAAAGATGAATATGTTCTGTACTTTACTAATAAGGAACACTGTGTGTGTGTGTGTGTGTATACACACATATATGTGTATGTATATATATACATATAAATAAGAAAAAGAATTTGTTCTTTGCCCGGGACTGCATGTGTTACTGCAAGAGAAGGATGCTATGAGCACTTCCTGCTTTAACCAGAATTCCATGGCTACTTTTCAGTAAAGAACTGTAATTTTTGTGTTTTAATAAGATAGCTTGTATACATGTATTTATTTTTTCCTACTGTATCAATATTTATTTTAGAAAGGCACAACTTACCGTTTTAAAATTTTATTTTTGTAAGGCAATTGATGTGATTAATATTTTGGGCACATTAGCTATGATTTTGTTTTCTTTAAAAAAAAAAAAAGCAACAGTATGTAAATAGGCAGAAATTTCTATGTAGAGTAAATGCCTTCCTCGTAACAGGACTGCCTTGAAAACTCTGAGAGCTTTTTACTTTCTCCTTTGCAAACACCTGCAGAAAGAACATGTTCTGTCATGTGCAATGTGTTGTCTATGCAGTGTCGTCATACTGGTTGCCAGCACAAAAAGATGTACCAGTCTCAACGTAAGCCACCAGCAGCACGACAAACCATGTCACCTTCTTTGTTGTCTTCCCTGGGATCCTCACCTTTGTATTACTTTCTTAGAACGGAAGCTCTTTGGGGCAGGGTCTGTCTCCCAGCCAGAGCTGAGAGCATTGCTGACACTTATTAAACATAATCAATTTGCAGGTTTTTTTCTGTTAAAGGATCAGAGAAAGAACTAAATACGAAGACTTGTAAAGTGTCTGTGTCGCTCCGTCCTCTGGAAATATTCTTATGAAAAATAAAACCATTGAATCAAGGAAGCTTGAGAGTGCATTACTTCAGGCTGACTAGAGGGTGGTTTCCCAGCATACTGGGTGGCTGTACTGTGCTGGTCTGGATGGTGCTTGGCGTGCAGAGGGTGGCCACTATAACTTGCTGCTTTCAGAATTTCAGCTGGGTCTGAACTCTCTTCTCCAGGTGTACTTCAGCCTGCCTTTACATCTGCAAAATTTTCTGTTGGAATGATTGTGACTCCTGCCAAGTTCAGAACCCAGGGATGTAAAAGCTTTGTAACATGCTGCAAGCAATTGTACTTTTATAAGAATGAGTGCAATAGGTCTTATAAACAAAAACAGAAATGGAGACTTGTCTTCACAGTGGGTAGGTAGTTTTACAGACTATGGAGGGATTGCCGGAGGTGCACACACAGGTCGAACACGTAGACTTTATACTAGAGATGTAGGCAAGAATAAGTGTTTTTAGTATCCATATTAAGGTATCTTTAGAGAGAGAGCACGGCTTTCATCGGAAACGTGGACCCTTTGAAGGTGCTTGAAGTCAGAGACCCAAAACTTGAAAGGACTGAAAATGTCTTTACTTTATAAAATTGTGGCCTGCAGCTCTCTGCTAGCTGTCTGCGTAGCTATATGCTTTAAATAACTTTGATTAAGGAGATGGGCAACTCTGCCTTGTTGTTGGCTCTTTGCTGGATAAACAGTCGGTGTGCTATTGAGGGGGAGGTTGGAGGCATTTGAAGATGAATGCAAAGAAGTTTATGAAACAGTTTAAGATTTAAAGTCTGGCCTTTAGGGAACGATGTTAAAATATCACTCTTGAATTAAAATGCTGTTTGAAATAGAAGTCATGCCACCACTGACAAGGAGATAAATGTTTTTAAAAAGTAAACCTACAATCCATCAATTTCAAATTACTATGGGGGGAAAAAAGCTATACTGAAGTCCATGGGGAAGTGCTGTCCGGGTTCCTGCTCGTGACTTTAGTATTGTCAGTGGTGGAATAAGATGATGCTAAATCAGAATAAAAATTCGGGTAAGACATTGTTAATTGAAATGTATTTCTTATAGACTAAAAATAATTCCGTTAAAGGGGTAGGAAAACAGCCAGAGCTCTGCAAGTTTAATCTGAGGAAAGAGAGCATTTATTGACTAAAATTAAAGGTGTAAATACAGTGCTTAGGGAGATTTATCTGCCATTACTTCTCAGTGCTTTATGATTAAAAAATACTTTTTATGATAAAAAATACTCAGTGCATTATCGTAAAGATAATAAAATGAGAATAGAATACATAATTGAGGCATGCACAGAGCAGTGTTCTCTAAACTTCAGGATACGATTTTAAGATGGGTTGATTTTATGTATATGTTACGCTAAGCACTTGGTAGACGGGCATGGGAAAAAAGCGGTAAGTCAAGTTGTGTGCATCTTTAAAGTTGTTTGTTAGTCAGATATGTGTGACTCATTCTGGATCCTGTGGTTCAGATCTTTTCTAGCTTGTGGGCAAGTGCAAACAGTGAATAGTTTCCTGTTCCAGCAAATGGAGAAATAGGGCAGCGAAGCTACCACGGGGAGGGTGCATGAGGGAGGACAGGGCTGTAACACGTTAGAATTGATTCAGTAATAGTTTCAGTAATTCCAGACGTGTTCTGGAAAGACATTTCTGACCACAAGGGAGGGCTGGGCCAGCTGTCAGGAACCCCCATTGTAGGGAATAAGGGAGGGAAAAGTGCTGAGAAGCGGAGATATCTGTAGGGAAGGTGCAAATAGGTGCAAAATTTCTTCATCGCTGGTTCACCCAGTGACTCACTGCAGTGCCTTGCCTGTTTACTCCTCTGACTGCTGCTGAACAACTGGTTACTGAGCTGCTGGCTTGCTTGGTGGGAACCTAAACTTCCAGAAGCTGATTAGGAATTAATTAGCTGAGCAGCCTCACTGTGCTTGTCCCCTTTGTGTGATGTCTGTATCTTGTGATAGGATCACTGACCCGCAGTCCTGGAGCTGAGGACTGCACTGCCTGTTTGCGTCCCGCCGCTGCTGATGCAGGAACACAGAGGTGATAACCCACCTTGCCATGCCGGGGGTAAAACTAGGCCATACACTGCCTTTGGATTGGAAGGGTGATTCTGTTCTCAAATGTAGTTGTCAAAATCTTTCCTGATGTTCCAACTGCTCTCTTTGCAAAGGAAAACTTGTTGTATCTTTTTTCCCCTAACCCTTCAGAACCCACGTGTTTGGGAGCCTGAATGTGCGTCGGTAACTGGTGGCATCCCATCGTTCTGGTGAGTGGCCTCTGCTGGACTAGTTCATCACTTTTGAGTAACTCCAGTGAAGGCAGCTTGGAATCACCGTTTCTTAGTGTGGTTCCATAATTTTATATTGCTGTTTATCAAGTGGCAATACTATCAACAACTGGCAAAGAAAGAGTTTGGAGTTAAGTTTCTCCTACAAAACAATTTGGAACAAACTAGATGGAAGATGTACATAAGTGGCATACAGAAAAACCGACCTTATATCCAGTGTCTCATTGGTTCTCAGGCTTGCAGAGCTTTTGTAGTCCAAGAGCTTGCACGTTTTTTTCCTGTCAATAATTTCACCACTCTGTAAGATTTCTCGGAGAAATGAGCATTTTTGCCCGAGGCTTGACTGCATTTTGAGAAAAATGCCAGTAGATGGCAGGCGTCAGTTTTGAGTAGTAGTATCTGGGGGAAGAAATAATTGGTCAATTCTTAAAACGTTTTTCTTCTTAAATCAGTTTTGTGATAAATGGGAGCAGGAAGGGGAAAGGGAAAAGCTCTTGTGGATATAGGATAAAGTCAGTATTTCAACTGAAGAGATTAGAGAAAAAGCCCAGTGCTGTGTGCCCCGCTGGTTTAAAAACAACAAAACCCAACAGCCAACCCATAAGTCAATACATTCTATAGCAGTTCTTTCAATTATACTCTTAACCATAAAAATGGCAACTTTTATTGTGGACTATAGCTGGAGGTTTAGAAGAGTGTTCTGGATGGGAGCGTGCTAATAAGTCAAGGAGATTGACGGCGTTTGTCAGTGGCTTTTATACTTAGCTTACCCAAGTGACCAACCACAGCTGAAGTTAAAAGTTTTTCTCACTTTCTTTTTTGGTGGCGACTTCTGGCTTCAGCTCTCAGATTTTAAATAAAGTTAAATTTTGCGATTGTCTTATCTTGTAGAGGTATTTTCATAATAATGAGTGGAAGAGTTACTAGAATCCTTCGAGTTGAAAACAGCTGCCCATAAGCACTTGTGGTGCGACCCTGCGGTTAGCTAAGCACCACACGGCCCTTTGCTCACTTCCCTCTGCCAGTGGAATGAGGGAGAGAATTGGGGGAAAAGGTAAATCTGGTGGGTTGAGATAAAGACAGTTTAATAGGACAGAAAAGGAAGGGAAAAAAAAGAAATAATGATAAAGGAATGCACAAAACAGTTGATGCGCAATGCAATTGCTTGCTGACTGATGCTCAGCCAGTCCCCAAGCTGTGTGTCACCAGCTGCCCCACTTCTATTGTTCCCCATGCCATGGGGTGTCCCTTGGGCCATTAGGGCCAGCTGCCCTGGCTGTGTCCCCCCAAACTCTTATGCTCTCCCCTCCCCCCCCCCCCCCCCCACCAGCCTGCTCGCTGGCAGGGCAGCACAAGGAGCTGGGAAGCCATGGGCTCTGTGCAAGCACTGCTCTGCAATATTGGTGTGTTCTCAGCATTATTCTCACCCTAAATCCAAAACACAGTACCATATTAGCTACTAGGAAGAAAACTAACTCTGTCCCAGCCAAAACCACAACAGTTCTGTATAGCTGGACAATATTCACTAAAGGTATTTCCTGGTATGTTACTGAAGTCTCAGTGTAAGGCTGCAAATCTGTGTTATTAGACCTTTCTTCTTTTTCCATACTGTTTTTTTTTTCCTTTTTTTTCCACATATATTATTTTTTGTAACTAAGGCATACTGGAATGTTCTTCTAGTTTTAAATTGTTGAAGCTTTCTTGGTTAAAACTCATCATTAACCTGGTTGATTTTCCTCTGTGAAATATTGGGGCACAGGTGAAGTCATAAAATATCCTGAGTTGGAAGAAACCCACAAGGATCATCAAGTCCAACTCCTGGCTCCACACAGGACCACACAAAAATCAACCCGTACATCTGACAGTGTTGTCCAAATGCTTCCTAAACTCTGATGGGCTCGGTGCTGTGACTACTTCTCTGTGCAGCACGTTCCAGGGGTCTACTATCCTCTCAGTGAAGAACCTTTTCCTAAGATCCAACCTAGATGTGTCTCCTTTTAGCAAAATTTTGTAAACCTGAAAACCCTAAAGAGAGGCTGCCCATGCATCTGGGCTGGTTCTTCCTACAGGAATGCTCCATGGGTTCTGCAGATAGGAACAAGGCTCAGAGCAGCACGAAGAGGCCAAGAAGTCCATGGTATTTTGAAAATACCAGTCTATGTCCAAAATACAGCCAGCTCAGCAAAATGTTTGAAGGTATGCACATATGGGGTAGGGGCACGCCATCTTTTCATTAGTGTCTGCTGCTGGCTACACTCAGGGGCAGGATGAAGTTTTTGAGATGCCCTGCTGTGGCAGGTCTTAGGTAGGTATTTCCATGATGTGAGGCAGATCCAGCCTGCCTTCCCACTTGGCTTTTATCTCCTTCCCTTTTTGTCCACACTTCAGGGCAGCAGCGGTTGTATCTGCTACAAAGAAATTTCCAATCTGAGCTGGATTCCATCCACTACTGCAATAAACAAAATTAACGGTTTAGAGCTACAAATCCAGTTCATTTCATGGCAGCATGGTAGATACAATTTCCCACAAAGGAAGCAAAAGTAACTGCCTGCTCTGTTTCAAAATTGTCTTTCACGGGGCTGAAGTTTTTTGAGTGTGTGAGGTTGCATTTAGCCACGTTGTCGATGATGAGAGATCAAAAATGATCTGAAATCATCAAAAATCCCTGACTGTCCTTTCTAGGATCATCATCCTAAGATGTAAGATTTTTATGTGTGTGTGTATATATATATATGTGTATATAAATATAACACACATATGTATGTGTATATATGAAATACGTATGTGTAATATGTATTTCACTTTTGCTTTAATTCTCTTTAGCAGCTCCTGGAGTGCGCAGCAGCACAAGGAGGAGCACAGGAGGAAAACCATGCTTGCTATTGGCAGTGTAAGTGCAGGAGATGCCTTCTGTGCTGCAGCTGCAGCTCTCACCCTTGCTGCCTCCGAAGCAGTGCTCCCAGTGCCCTCCTGCTCCCCAGCCGAGTGCTGCGGGGGAAAAATGGCTGAGGTGGAAGAGATCCCTTAAACTGTGCATCCTGCGCTACTTGGCTGGGTGAAGTCAAAATTTGCAGAAGGAATAGGACAAAGAAGACAGAATTGCAAAGGCTTCTTGGCTGCCTTCAGGCCAAGAACTAGGGTGTATATTGCAAATACCTGCTGGCAGAAAGATAATCCCATCAGGCAGGGAGTGTTTTGGTGCCAGGAAACGTCCTTCGTGGGCCAGATATTGAGGAACTCCTGTTTTTCTTTGTAGTACCTGATGAGAAACTATGATTTCGAGCCTTGCTGAAGCTGGAGACCAGCAAATGACTTATGTCAGATGTGGTGCCCCGTGCTGGGACCTGGAAGAGCTGGGTTAACGTTCAGGTCTGCTCCCAAGAACAGGACCTGTTTGCAAGGTGGAGTTAGGCCTTCCTCCTTCCCCATGTCTGTTAAAGTTTTGGGAGGCCAAGGACTGTTTTTGAGTGTGTGATTATGCACCCGGGTGCTCGGTATCTGGCACGCCAGGGCACAGAACTTCACAGGTGCCTTTGGGCGCTGCAGGAACGGGGACATGTCAGGGCATAGGAGGAGAATGAAGCCTGCCGCTGTGTGGGCATAGGCCGGGCTTGTTTTGTGCATGGTGCCAGTCACAGCAGCTGCTCTGACACAGAAACGTGGGCTGAGGCAGCGTGAGGGCCTGGTGGCCATGGGGAGCAGTGACGCCGGTCAGCGCACTGACACACACACACAGGCATTTTGTGGCTCCCCGGGACTGCAGGCAGGGCGGTCAGGGCCAGCAAAGGGAGAGGAGGGCTTCGTCTTGTTCAAAATCACTTTGGTTTCGTGGAAACATCTGCTGATGCTTGTTTAACCCTCTGCACTGCAGGGGGAGACACTGAGGAGAAAGCGCTGCACTTCAGTGGCAAGGGATCGATCGGAGAAGCCTTGGAGCCTCTTGCTTTAGACAGAGCAGTGGAAGGCGGCCTGCCGCCGCGTGCCTGGGGCCTGTGGCTGGAGCGCTTCCAGAGGTCGCCTCTCCTGGCCCTGTAACAAAACCTGCTTTTGTAACTGGCTGGTTGACAGGCTGAGCACCTACACAGAGATGGTGCCTGGGCTTGGACGTGTTATAGCCAACAGGGCTCACTGCAGGCCATGTAGCGGGAGGCCAGCTGTTAGAGCCTGCATGTGCCCTTCTTGATCGGACAGAGCGTGTCTCTAGCTGCGGGGAGAGCAAGCAGGGTGTCCTTCCTGTCAGCTGAGGGAGCCCGTGTGGTCACAGCAGATCCACGTTCCTCAGCCTTGAGAATGCAGACGAGCTGGAGGAGTTTCCACTCATAATGTGTTCAGGCTCTCATCCTGTAAACAAAACGTCTAGGGAAAAGTGACTCCTCAGTCGTCTTTAAATGGCAAATTGTACCACTCAGGCCTCTTGGGAACCCCAAGTTCATCACTGGATCTTTTTGGTGACCAGGGTTTGTGAGCACGTGTGTAGCGTGCACTGTGCAGGTTCCATGTGTGTAGGCACATCGGGCATTCGTGTTGTTCGTCGTTGCGTGTACACCTTTCAATTTAAGTCCTATTTGGAGGCCTCCTGAGGATGTGCTTCACCACAAGGAAGACGTACAAAGATGAGAGAAGAAGTCTGAGTGGCAAATGTTCATCGTTAGCTGAAGACTGAAGAGGGCAGAGAAGGGCTGCAGATACACTGCTGGTAAGAACTTCTGCTCTGACTCTGCCCTATAGCCTCCTGCCCTATAGCCATCTAAAAGCCTTTTCTAGATGCTTCTTAATTTCAGACCATTTGTCACCAAGTCCTTTTATGTCTATTTAAGGGCTCTTACTCCTGTGAGGAGTGGTATGCAGGGGGAAGATGTGTCGCAAGAAGAGATCCAATATAAGTGAACCAGCTGCCCAGCCCTTAGTCATGTGAGTGAAGTTTCCATTAGGGCTGGGAAGCTTTTCAGGAGCCATTGTACCTAAGTAATAATTTCTGGCAAGACAGGTACTTTAGGCTTTACCAGAAATCCTGCATCAGGTGTGGGGAAAAAAGAGTTGAGCTGAGCATTACAGAGCTTTGACCAGGGCAAAGCCACCTTGATGGCACTTGGGAGCATGTGGAGACGGCCACAGCACAAGCACCTTCTGTGGGTGCAGGTCTTCCAAATGGTTCTCGAGGAAGACAAACCTTTACAGAGGCCAGTGGTCCTGTGAACTGTTTTGGATCGGGATGTTTTGTGAATTTTTACAGAAGTTAGAGGGTAAACACTTTGTATCAGTCTCCTCCCTCCATTTTTTTTTTTTCTGGAATGAATTTTGAGTTGGAAACAGAACTAGAACATCTGAATTTAGCTCTTGACTTTGTGTCTCACTGGAGAAATCCCCTTGTATTTCATTTTACTGAAGTGTAAATAGGGGTGAAATTTTATCTCCTACGGCAGTACAAGACTGTAATGTCTGTCAGATATACTGACACCCACAAATGTGATGCTTTCTGGAACGCAGAAATGTTTTTGGCAAGTGGGTTTGGGTGTTTTGAGTTTCCTGTCCAAGGCTAGTTGAAACACTTTGAGAGAAAACCCTTCTAAAATAGGAATAAGCAGATTGCTGACATCCAATACTTTTCAGTGCTTCAGTGCTGACTGATCTTTAAACGCTATACTTGATTTGAGTTGCACTTTTTCCCTCACTTCAATTTCTATTTTAGTTTTTTGTGTTTATTTATGTCCCTTGTCACCCTTTAATTCCTCCTTTGTGGGCACTGGAGGAAAAGTAGTAGAGAAAGCAAATCTTCCATCTCTCCCTTTTCCTAATGTAGTTAGGTGGGAGAAAGCATCTTGCTAGGTATCTCTCTTCTCCATGCTTTTTCATGGCAGAAGGACGCAGACTTACAAGTGAGGGTTAATCCTCATCCTTTTCCATTGGGGGAAAAAAAAAAGAATAGAATTAGGGAGAAAATTCAAAATATGGATAAAGTTTTAGAATCTTCCACAGAAAATAGTCAAAACCTTTTTAAGAAAAGTTTTCTGGAAAGGAAAAAAAAAAAAAAAAAAAAAATTCACATCTAGTACAGATCTTAGGGCCAGGAGGGTTTCTGTGGAATGTACAGCCAGCTGCGATCCTAGAGCAGTTGTGCCACTGCTAGCAAACAGTCCAAGCAGATACCTGTGTCTGATCCTCTCTGCTGACCAGCTTGTGAGTCAGCGTGGATCATCACACTGTCAGGAGGCATCCCGGTGGAAGCCAGCGAGTTCCATGATGCAGGTGATCTGTACATCTCTGTGCAAGCAGGCTGGACTCCATGGAAAATTTGGGGTTATGGCCCCCTCTGCAACCGCGCAGACATTTAGGCTTCCTCTCCCCACGCTGTGCTGTGCATGCTCCAGCCCTCTGGGCCTTTGTAACAAAATGGAAGTGCCATGTGTGAGGCTTCGGGCATTCCTCATTTGCTTCATTGTGCCCGTGTTGTTTTGGTTGAGTGCTGGTGTGATGCAACTGAGGTGAGAAGCGTTGAGAAAGCTCCTGCTGTCAGCAGGCTGCTGTTAAAATCTTGGTGCTTGCCGTGCTGAATAGGCAATGTGGGATTCCGAAGTGGGGCAACACAGTGGCACATGCATAATGAAGAACGGCAAATGAATCAAAAACAATGATTATGAGGAGCAGATTTTCTAGGAAGTTTCTTGTCTGAGCAGCAAGTATGATTCTGTGGTTTGAATACTCTTTTTACGTCTTTGAAGATTAAATCCCTCCATCACTGTAGTGTAAACTTGCATTAGTTATTTACAGCTACACGCATGAAAGGGCTCTGGAGGTGAGTCAGGGATCTGTGCGGTCAAAATTCTGGACATCTGGCTCCAGTAGTGGACACCACAGCTTTGTGTAGGTGTGTAATCTTCTGTGCAATGCAAAGGGACTGTTGATACTGAAGGATAATGTTCATGACATTTGGCCTGTTTATTGGGAGCCCACCTACAATAGCCAGGGAAAAGTGAGTTTGTATTGGTAGTCCAGCTGGGAGCTCAGCTCTTTGGGACACTGAAAAATCTCCTGGAAATGAGTTTCTAAAATCCTGCTGGCAAGATGGTGTAGACATAGATGAACCAGTTCTAGAACTGGAAAGACAGAACTCAGACAGCAGTGGCCTGCTGATGTCCAGCAGGGATACAGTTGTGCACACGAGTTATGAGGCCCTTCCGAGGGAGATGAACACAGTCACACCTTTCATTGATGTTTGCTAAGGACATGGAAGACTTGTTGGATTTAGCTTTTGGTACCTCAGCACCACGCTCTGCTACAAAACTTGTCATGTCCATAGGATTAGATAGACTACCAGTAAATTCCTGCTCTGCGTGATGGCTCTGTGTTTGATGCATTCACTTAGCAGCCTGCAGTAGTGCTTCCAAGTCTCCTTCAGCAGAAGGTGGTAAAACTCACCACCTCCAGGAGGAGTTTTAGGATGAAAAGGGGGGCCTCCTAGTATAGGTCAGACTCTTTTATAGATGGTAACCAACGTTTTATCAGCTTAGGGGAAGGAGTGTGAATGCAGCTCTTCAAGCAGAACCCATGGAGCAGAGAGACCCCAGCCCATGCACGAGTACTGCTTGTGTATTTGGTGTAAGGGAGGGTGGACAGAAGAACACTTGGCAGGGGCCTTGGGGCACGGCAGTGGCTTGGGGCTGTGTGGTTACTGCAGCCAGAGAGCCCATCACCATACGCCGGGCACAGCGGGCAGTGTGCCCGTGCTGGCCCCACCATGGGCCAGGGGACTCCGGCATGGGCACTCAGCTTGGTGGCGAAGTCTGGGCAGCCTGTGACGCTGGCAGCAGGGACTGCCGGGCTTGGGGGCACTCAAGTAACAAATTGAATGGTGAATATCTTAAGATGACTCTGGTTTATTGTCCAGATCAGGTCAGCGGAAAAAATATTGGGAGACTGAACAAAGAGACAGGCTGCTTTAGCAGATAAATGGACTGATCATTTCGTATTGAGGAACAATCTCTAAAACATAGTTTACTGCGCAGCTGAGGGCTGAAGCATTTGCTGATGCCAAGAGCTACTTCTTTGACCCTAGGCACGCGTGGAATTAAATGGCGCGGTGTTTTTTGATGGTTAAACTCCCCGAAGAAGACACTCCATTTGTTACCGGGGCTCTGATGAAGTAAAGTGTGGTTTATATGTACAAGGCCGGCCTTCAACTCATCTCAGAATGAATGGAGAGGTAAAATTGAATTTTACACTCCTGCTGCTATGATTAATGTGCAGGCTCTGGGATCCAGCGGCTGGCCGCAGGAGGGCAATGCAGGCTCGCGCTGCAGCTGCTGCATGGGAGCTCGCTGCCCCTGCTGTTTATGCACAGGGATGCCAAACAGAGGGAAGTCTGCATAAATGAATAGATGCTGTAAGAATAAGCCTGTTATAGCAATAAATTCCCTGTGTATCCATCTCGGCACAGCCCTCTGATATGAGGCTGCACCTGACAAAGGAATAAACTTGTTAGATGAATAAAAGAGCACATATATATTAAATCCCAGAGTTTAACGCCAGGAGACAGAGAGGGGATGGGTAAAGCTGCTGGAGGGAAATGCTGAGCATTGGGAAGGGCTGTGCCATGTTGCTGCAGCCTCTAGGGTGGTTTGGAGGGAGGCACAGTAAGACCTGGAGGTTTTCAAAGTTTCTCACAGGCGGGAGAGGAACAAGCCACCCAGCAGCCCTAGAAATGTGTAGAATCTGCTTCAGGAGCAAAGAAGTGGGAGAGACCAGTTCATAACTCTGTTTGGGACTGAGTGGCGTCAGCAGAGGCAAGTTGCGAGGCCAGGATCTGTGAAGCATCCTTGTGTGGAGGAGAGGAGAGGTGCCCTCTCAGCACTACTTGCCATTTCTCTCTTCTTCCACCCCCTGGAACTCTGGCTTTCCTGCTGGGCAGAGGGCTTTTTGCCTTTGATTCCTTTCTCACTTGTCCCAGTGGGAAACTGAAGCTTCTGTGAAACCCTTCAATGGTGAAAATTGTTCCCCGGCCCTCCTGCTTGACGCCCTGGGGGTAGTCTTGCTGCTTCATCTGCAGAGCAGTGGTCACCTCTTTCATCATGACCTCCAGCCTTCTCTGTGAGAGTTCACCTGGATGTCTAATAGCGCATCCTCCCTTCTGGCTTCTCCCTGGCGGGGGATGATCTGGCCTCAGTCACCGCCCAGTGCAGCATCTTCCTTTTGCACCATTTGGACCAGGTTTAGTTCCCTTTGTTCTGCACAGCAGTACAGTACAGCAGCATTTGCTGCTCTTATTAACATAGTGGTTTTCCCCAGATTCACCATACTATTTGCCTAAAAATAGGGAAATTCAAGCCAGTGACCTACAGTAAAAGTACAACAAGGTAAGCCATCACTTTTCACCATCTCTGCATCCACAAACTCAGGACGTCTAATGGCTAAAAGTCATGGTCTACAACAGAGTCACAGGAAAACACTAGGGAAACCTGTTAGATCTGGTCCAGTGAAATCAAAAGACTCCCCCCACTGGTATGTCTCTAACGGGACTGGAAAAAGCTGTGTAAATCATTGACTTGGGGGAGGGAGAGAGGATTATTGTTTTGTTTTGTTTCTTGATAAGCTGAAAATTTAAAAGTTAACTAGCAGGTGAAAACTTTTTGCTTTGCATTTTTCTGTTGGAATGCAAAATCAGAAATACTGTTTTGGATGGTATGGATATTTTTATTATTCCAGGTGATTTTTTTTTTTTGCTCTGCTCTTAGTTCATTTTAAATTTAGATACATTTGTAAGTGAAAGTGTCTAAAACTTGTTTCTGACCAGAAAATACTTCGCTAAAGACTTGAGCAGTACTCTGCCCTTACTAGCTGCTGGGGGAAGCACATGTGGGGTGAACCCCAAAGCTCTGGAAATGGGGCTGGCTGGAGGAGTATCACTGTACCTGGGGTATTTCCCAGATCTTGAGCATGGAGTGAGCTGATTCTTCTTGGGCAGCACCTTGTTAGTTTTATAACCAGCTATCTACTGCCAGTGACGTGGCTGGAAAGGCTTTTTCACATTCTAGCTGTTTTAGGGCAATGTGTGTGTGGTGTGATTAAATACCCTGTGTGTGCAGGGTTCCCCAAAATCCTCGATGGACTAGGCTTACATCTACTTCAATTTAGGGAGAGACATTTGGAAACCATTGGCAGGGCTGCTCCGTTTTCCATACCACATGAAATGCATTTTGTTTTGCTTTTTGTGCTACTGAGATAGGAGGAAAGGTTTCATTTTCGGTGAGGAAGGTAAACTTTCTGGTTATGATCCTTTTTGCCCAACTAAGGGAAGGTGTGCAACTCCAGGGGACGGAATATGTAAGGTTATCATAGAAATCTTTTTAAATGGTTTCAGTTGCAGGAAAAAAACGTGCAAAGAACCAGAGCTTACTAGTGTAAACCTGCAGCACCCAGCTCTCTGCCATGCAGCTCAGTGCAAGCCTAGGAATGAGATGACACCTCGATTTGTGGTCCTTTCCGCTAGCAAAGCAGTCTGTATCAGGTATGACAGAGTTACAACGGCGTTAAAACCCTCACTCCGTTACAAATGGAGCTTTTGGTAGCCGTCAGTCCCTTCCCCTGCATCGGGAGGCACAGCGCATGACAAGCTGCTTGCCGGGGCTCACAGCGGGCGGCTGTCACTTGCTCCAGACCCAGGCTGGGCTGAAGCACCCGACAGCGGTGGGGGCTGAGGGTCCCTGTCACCAGGCCACATCGTTCCCAACCCCACACGACTCTGAGCACGTGCATCCTGCTTAATGTGTTACGGCCGAGCCTGAGCACGTACCCACCGCAGGCCTGGTGCAGGAGGAGGCTGGCTGTAGGACCAGGGGTAGGTTTGGATGGGGCTGCAGGTGGCTTTTGGACATCTGCTTTGGCTTAGCCCCTCTCCTCGTCCCATCCCAGCGCGGAGCTGTGGGCGCCCGGCTGACAAACAACAAACGGCTGAAGGATAACAATGAGTCAGGTGGAAAAAGGAAATTGTTTTTTTGACAATCTGCTAGTGTGGAGGGGGGGGAGGGGGAAAGCCTCTGTAAGAATGAGGAGCCAGGAGAAAGGGGGATAAGTTAACGTTAAATGGGCATGTGGTGACAGGGGGGGAAATGGTGGGACATCTGGAAATGCAGCAGGAGCCTGGAGAAAATCGATACGAGATAAGCGTTCCAGGGGTAGTGCTGTTCATCAGGTGACAAAGTTAAAGGCAGCGAGCCACTAAAAGTGAGAAAATATCACTGACCCCCTGCAGTATTGATCAAACAGCTGAGACACTCAAGGCCAAAGGCACTAATAAAGTGAGACGTATCAGCAAGAAGCCCATGAGAGCAGATGAGTTGGCTTGCGAAGGTCTTAAAAATAAAAATAAAATGTATCTGCAAAAGTTCTTGTTAACCATCTTCTTTGTCTTGTTAAGTGCAAAGGGGACAAAGGAGCTTTACGGAGAGGCACAGCCAGGGAACTGGAATGCACAAAGGTTTGTTGTGGTATTAAGAGGGGTTTTGCAAATCAAATGGTTTATTTTCTGGAGGGAAGCAAGGAGCTAGTGATGCTGGGGAGGGCCAGCAGTTCTGCAGGCTGCTCCTGAAAGTGCTGCCAGGACACCACAGGAGTTGACCCAGCTCTGCTCAGAAATCTGTCTGCAGTCATGCCCCAAAATTCAGCTGCAAAACTAAAAGAGCATTCTTGCGGTGCTCCCTCTCCCTGACTGTAGCAGTGGTACCATTGCTCACCTTCTGCTAGTGATGTCCCACAAAGCTGGAGCCTTAACCTGCTCTTGAATCAGTTTACATATGGAAGATAGGGCTGTTTGTATTGCTGAGTTTCCTCTAATCACATGTGGCTGAGGGATGCAGGTAATGACAGGTCTATCACAGGGCACAGGCATTTAAATGGGGACCAATAATTCAATGAGTAGATGTGCAGAAACTGCTGTCAAGAGGTGCCAGTGCTAAGTGAAAACAGAAAAGCCTAAACACGACCTAGTCTGTGTTCTGCAATCAACCCAGTTGTTTTAGAACAACGTACTCCACAATTATTTTGTCCTAGTATAGGAGAGTTTTATTTACTATATGTGAGCATGATTTTTTTTTTTTATTTTTGTTTCTTAGAATTGTGATATTAAGGATGTAATTTGGAACAATTATTTAGGAATTGAACTGCTGGATGATTTTTCCCCTGACAGATTAGACTGAAGTACAGCTTCACCTGAAATCAAACCTCCCTAGTTTAATTTATAGGTTTTTCTACAGCAAGTTTTTTAGTCAAATTGCTGGTACAAAATCTAGCAGGAAACTTGAACTCTGATATTCCAGGCCTTTGGCTGCTGGAAAGCACTGTGCATTCCCTGCACAGCTGAAGGCTGTTTAAATGTTCAGACTCACGGTGGCTGTCTAGATTCTCCAGAGACTTTCCCTGCACCCTAGAGTCAAGCTGTCTTGCACCTTAGCAGACAGAAGGCTTTGCATTTGTTACCCCCCATCTGTGTACATATTACCACAGTCACAGACTCACAAGATGACTGAGGCTGGAAGGTACCGTTGGAGATCATCTGTGTGCCCAGCAGGGTAAAGTAGATCACTAAGTTCGTTCACTGCTTGTGTTCCGGTAATATTTGCATTCTGGTAATATCTGAAGTGAGCTGGGAACCAAACGACTCCCAGAAACAGAGGAAAGGAGAAACAGATAGAGGAGAAATCTTTTGCTTCAACTTGCAATAGCAACGGTGTGGGGAAAAATGCAGTGAAGCGACTGAAATGAGGTTGGACACCAGTCTGACTAGTTACAGGTATGTGGATTTTAAATGAATAATTCATGGCAGGTTCATCTGGGCTGTGAAGAAGTAGCAAATTAGAGTAAGTCCTTCTGTTTAACATTTGTATACTCTAGTAAAGTCGTCTTTGTTTCACATACTTTAGAAGGTATAGTGCGAGTCAGGAATTAAATGATCTGCTTGACCTTTTCATCGATAAAATGCCCTTTTATTCCAGTTTTCAATGTGTCTAGGAACAGGAGGTTCCCAGAACTAGACAGAAATAGCAGAGAAGGGTTCGTTTCAGCTATTTTGAGCTATTGTAAAATTATCCTAGCATTTGCATCATTATCTGTTCACACAAACAGTTGCCTTCATACACTTTATTTTACCTGCCTTTACTCTGGTTCTTAAGATTGTGAATACTGGGAAAGCAGAGTTGCATGGGACTTGCTGTCCTTTTGGCTCAGGAAGAAAAGTGAAAAAACACCCTTCTTGTTGGCTTTTGTGATAGATAGCTTCCGCTGGCTCTGTCAGCCTGTCTTTCCTCTGGCTTTTGTCCACCTCCCTTGCAGAGTAAGGAAAGGAAGGTGAAGCAAATGCTAACTTGCTCACTTACGGTATGCATGGGGTCCCTGTTGTAATGATGATGTACTGTCCTAAAAGCATGTGTACCATGAATAATTTTAGCACAGGAACTGCCAGGTCCTCCTGAGGAGGTTGTGGGGGGGGAAGAGAAGCGACCGCAAAGGAAGCTGACAGAGAAGGGAATTTATATAGCTTAGCTATAGGGAAGAGAGGTTAAAGTAATTACTGTCTTCATGAGGTTTCTGTATGATAGTAGAAACAGCTGCACCTTAAATTCAGATTTGAAGGCCCTAAAACAAGAAGATAGTGTTTGTTGTGATGGATAGGGTTATCACTGGAAATATATTGCGAATTTCAGCTGGGACACAGACTATTTTATATGCAGCAAGGACAGATCAGCAAGCAAAAGGAGATTAATTTAATTAAATCAATATGCGATCTCTAAGCCTCATCGTAAAATCTTAAATAAAAACTTTGGGAGAAAAAATCGATTACCTTTGCAGAGTGTGAGTTGGAACAACTGTTAGTTCAAGAAATGATGTTTCAATAATTTAACAAAATGTTTGACTTCTTCCTCTCTCCATTTGACCATCTTTTTGCATGATAGAAAAACTGGCAACCAGAATTTCAGAGGTTTTTCTTTTGCTGTTAGTTGTCCAGGTTTGAAGGTTTGGACAGGTAGTGGCACATGGAGGAGCCCCCCCTCCCCCGCCCCCCAATCTCTTGCACCTCTGGCCCTTCGGAAAGGGACTATTGTGCCTTTTTGATGGTGTTTCCAGACCTTTTGTTTTGACCAGATTTCATCACCTGAACTAGGAGCAATTATCAAGATTTTTAAAAGATCAGTGATCTTGAGTGTGCAGCTACTGACTGCACAAGTACTTCTTGCAGAAACTGTTGGGTTTTATAATCTGTTGGACCTGTTGGGTTTGGTACTTTTACTTCTTAGGAAATCATCAGCCAAGACAGGAAAGACAGGAAAAATTGTGAAGGAGCTGGAACACCTGCCAGGACCGCCCTGCAGCAACACACCTACAGGGAAGTGCGTGCTGCTGACCTTCAAAGAGTATCACTCCTCTGCAGGAGGCTTCTTCCAAAAATGTCTGAACGTGATTTGTTGTTAACTGTGTTAGCAAGATTGCAGACAGAGCTTGTTGTGTCTACTCTTAAAACAAAGAGGCTTTCCTCGCCTTCAGAGCACCCACCTCTTCATGCAGCTGGGTTGGTGTAATAAATACTGTTACGTCAGACAACTGTGTTTATTGATAAGGGCACAGAGCTCCACCAGGAATCTGTAGTTGATCTCCCTTATGTGTCTGTGACATAGTGAAGTATTTTAGGTTTTCAGCCCAAATCACCCTGCTGGACCTACCGCTGGCAGTGTGAGTAACCCAGCAGGTTTCCTGCTGTCACAAGGATCAAAGTCATTGATCCCTCCCCATCTTTCTCCATACTGGTTCGTCAGTGGTCTTACACCTTCTGGCTTTTTGTATGACAGACCCCCGTTAGCCAGGTTGTATATGGTTGTTAAGAAGTGCAGGTGAGAGTTCGGTTGTTACATGTGCCCTTCTGGACCTGAAGTCCATCTCCTCCCTAACTGGAGCTCTCTAAGCTCTCCCAGCCCAGCTCTCTAAGGGCCTTGCCCCTACTGAGGATTCTGATTTGTCTGTCCCTATCAGACTGTGCTCCAGACAAGCCCAGATTTATCCCAGCAAAGCAAATTCAAGCCTTGGAGAAGTAGCAATACGTGCTCTGGCCAAGCAGGCTGATGCCATGCCTATGCCCTGGTCAGCTCTCTCCACATTGGCCTCCCAGTTTACCAAAGTTTAGAAGTTTTTTGGCATTAACATCCCAGAAAGAGCTCAGCCTGCTTATTCCATCCCTGTCCTCCTTCCAGAAGCAAAGCTGCGCTGCTGCTTAATTTCCTGCAGACGCGGAGGCTTTCGGCACAGTCCCTCGGAAGAGGCAGCAGAGCCTCCTGACTTAAACGGATGGGGCGCGAGGCCTGGGCAGCGCCACGGGCCTCGGAGAGGCCGGAGCCAGGAGCGGGATAACAGATGAGGTGCCACCGCCGGAGCGCCCGCGAGCGCCGTCAGGCCTGCTCTCGGCCCACCCGTTGGTATGGTAACGGCCCGTTATTTAGTGGAACGAGCCATCCGCAAGGCTGTCCGGCTATTTGTACTTGTCTAATTATTATTACTCTTTGCATTTTCGTCCAGGGGATGAGTAATGGAAGCGGGTTAGAGGGAAGGGAAGGTGCAGGGGGAAGAGAGCGGTGATTTGTGGGATAGGTATCTCATCTCACAGAGGAGGACATTTATCTTGCTGAGCCTCCGCAAGCAGCCCGGGCTGTCAGCCCACGGTGCCCAGGCGCATGAGTGTCACCCACCCTTCTCCTGGTGTCACCCACCCTTCTCCTGGATGGGCCAGACAGCACCTGGGTGAGCACCGAGGCCATGCCTGGCATTGTTCTGGTCATAGAGTGCCACTGGGATCCGTGTTTGGATTTCTAAAGACTTGCCATGAGCCACTTGTTTGGAAAGCAAGCCGTTTCCAGGAGGCCCAAGGAGCCATAAACGCTGGAGTCTTCTCAGATCTTGATTCAAGCTGTTGTGCTCATCCTTGACAACTAAAATATCCCACTTAGCATAATAGTTCAGTGAATCAAACCAGATTAAACAGTCAATTTTACTTCCTAGAGCCAAAGGTAATTTGAGATTATTCACCCAAAGGTAATTTGAGATTTTTCAGGGCAGAAAGTTTTGCCTGAAGTAAGGCGTAGCTTTATGACAAGCCTTCCTTTGGTCAAGCATGGTGGCGACTGCATCAAAGCACAGTTGCCCCAGTAGTTCGGGCAGGACATTTTATGGCTCTTGTCTAGGCCAGCTATAATGGTGGGTAGAAAACAGACCCATGATGATTTTTTTTTAAATGTATTTACCTGCTTTCTGATAGTTTTACTTCCTTTTTTTTTTTTTTCTCTTGGTTAAAATGTTCCTGCAACAGTGTTGTCGACCTCCCAGAGGGATCATTTTTGTGGTTTTCTATGGTCTAATTTGGAGCCAGTTATCCTGTTTTGGTGGAGTGCAAAGTGTGGCCTCTTGGAGGTCTGCAGAGGTGGGGAAAGAAATGAAAATTTTGTGAGGGTGGAGAGAGGGTCATTAATTCCTACTTTGTGGAGAGGTGCATAAATGAGAAATACGAATATGTCAAAAGAGCGGTTATATCTGTTCAGCTACACTTTTGTCAAGTGACCATTTTTATTCATGTTTTACAAAAAACATCTGTGATTTCTTTAAACACTGCACACTTGCAACGAGTAGTCTAAATGTCTGTATTGACAAGCCCATTGGATTTCCTTCACCACAACCATGTAGCAAAGAGCAGCCTGTACCTGCTCTAGCAGATCTTGTATTTGATGCAAGAAATCCTGCCCGCCTCATTTTGAGCTATACCTAAGCATCTAGAACCAAAAAAGTTCAACTACGTACTATCTGACTCTTGTTATTTCATGGGTGTGAGTTAAATATGGAGTATTTACAGATGCAATGATGGAATTTTATGGATGCAATGAAGGATTTTTATCAGGGGTCACTTTTATTCCATGGAGCATATAGTTTTATGCAGCTATGCAGAAAACTGGATGCTGCTTATTTGTTTTATTTTTATTTTTCTTTATTATTATTTTTTGGCACCTGATTCCCAAGTGGAGGTCTCTTGAATTCTGAACAAGCTCATATCATGCCCTAACCTGTGATTATAGAGAATTTCATGCTTAAATTGCTCTTTGTGGCTGTGGGGGGCTGTTGTAATAGCAGAGGCTTCCACTGCTGGTGCAGAGCCATGCTCAGCAAGCCAAGGCCTTTGCATCGCCATCATACACTTCTTACTGTGTTCCACAGAGGGCAGCGGATGAAAACCGCAGCTGATGTGCTACCGTGCAGCATGCTCTCAGGTTCTATTAAAAAGCGGTAAGTATCTCCTTTTTGCAGATACTCACTTGTATGAGAAGGAAGATGCTGAGCCCAGACCAAAAATAGAGGGGCCGCTACTCAGAGTACTGGTGGTATCTCATGTAGGCACTCCGGAGGGTGTTTGTAAATCAGTGCAGCCAAAACCCAACATGAAGCTTATGCTTTGACAGTCAAATACAGTTTTTCCACAGTGACAACAAAACCCATCAAAGACCTTTTCCTGCTCTCCCATCTTCTGGATTTGTACATTGTGTTCCCCATAACACCCTCATCTCTCAGGACCGTAAATGCATCACAGGGAAGGCCACCGAGGCACCATGCTGGGACCTAAACTGGGATTTGCTGGGATGGGGATGGGAAACAGTTTTAGTTTTTGCCCTTTGACAGAATCGCCCAAAATTATTGAAATTCAACCTACATAGGCACCTAATCAGGATTTCTTTCCCTTGCACTGCCTGTTCTGTCAGCTGCTAAAGGTCTTATAAACCAAAGCTATCCTTGCTTTTGGTGCTGGGAAGAATCTTGAAGCTCCAGAGCAGAAAAGATATATTGTCTCTAGCAATCAAAAATCAATGTGTTTGACCATAAGATCTGCTTGTGCTTGAATGTTGCTTGGTAGATGAATTAGAAGGTGCTTGTTCGCTGAATTACCCAGCAGCATCAGCTGATGGCTGAGCATCTCTTTTCTTCCCTTGCCGTGGTGCACAAGGATGGTCTAATCTGGGGAGTGCTGGGGCCACATTCAACCTGCCCACCAGTTGTGTGCCCTGGAAGGGGAGAAACAAAAGACCTCAGCTCTAAAAGGCCCCAGCACAAGCCAATCCGAGGGCAAGCTGTGGTAACGGCCAATTATGATGGTATTATAAAAGATGGCATTACAGCACTGAAAGTATTGATTGAACCTTTAGCCATTGCAGGCATTGAAAGAGAGAAAAAGAATGAGTGTGAGATCAATATATGCATCTTTAGACCTATTTATCTCTGGGTGATTTTTCCATTCCCCTTCCTGTTCGATATGGCATAATTTACCTTCATAAAGTGTTCAGCGTCAGGGGTCCATTATCAGAGTAATCAGTTTTGATTAGTAGAGAAAGGGTACAAAATTGTTTAGCCTCTAGATAGAACTGTGAAAAGTGAGTAAACTATGCTTGACAGCACCTAATGCAGTTAGAATGTAGACTTAATTTGATTCCAATTCTTTATGGCTTTCTGTGATTTCAAGCATCTATTGGTTTGTTAGAAAAATATAATAGGAAATGGGCCATGGCAGGTGGGAGGGGAGAGGGAGGAGAGAGATAATTTAAGTTTGCAGGATGCAATTTTCCTCAATATAAACATTCTAATGCAATTTGATGCCCATTGTGTTTTGGTGCGCCAGGCGGGAGCTTTTATTTTGCAGATTTATTTTTAGCACTCTGAGTTTATACAGGGGTAACCCAAGCCGATGGTTGGTTGCTTATTCCCAGTGCCACGAGCCAAGCTTTAGAAGTTCTGACATGCAATATGGACATGGGAGCTGAGGCTCTTTCACTCATACAATCCTCCAGTGCTAGCATCTCCCTAGCTTGATTTTGCTCTTTTTAAAACCGAGTGGAGAAATCATGTAAAATCCATTAATGGTGGCAGGGCTTTACGAGATCCTCTAGTGAAGTATGCATGCTGCTTTGAAGTCAGTCATTAATCAGGATGTGATTAATGCTACTGAGTGTGCCATCTGTGTGAAAGGAAAGGCAGTTAGGATTTCACTAGGCAATGACTTCACCCTGCTCCAGTTCTCAGCACACGCAGCAGAACAGCAGTACGGCACGCTGGAAGTGTCACCTGATTTCCCAAACTTCTGTAATTAGATGGTTTGAGTTCAAGTATTCAAGAAATTAGGTGAAAGATTTCTGTCTATCAGGTGAGGAAGGGACCTCTGTACAGCACTGTTGATTTGGGACTACAGAGAGGGGAGGTTTGTACTCGAGAGGCCAAGGATGAAACCTTCTGGATGCATCTTTGAAATACTGAGATAAGAGGACTTTACTCTGCATTTACCTGCGATAAGAGAACTTCCCACAGGACCTATCTCCGTGTTTCATTGCTCGTCTTGTTGCTCTGTCTTTACAGGATAAATTTAAGCAGCATACTGTTTAAATGCAGAAAAGCAGTGAGAAGAAAGGCCTCTGCACTTGTGCAACATGTTTCTTGATCTACCTCATCATAAAGACTGCAGGGCTCTGGGACAGGACCCTTCTACCTCACACAGCCCATGGTGTCCCTGCGTGCCTCCAGCTCTGTCCTCCTTCATCTTGTCCCGGACCCTTCAGTCTTCTGAAGTATTTTTCCTCAAAGTACACCAGAGCTGCAAGAAGAGCTGTCTCCTCCTCTGCTGAGTGCATGAGGTGTCAGAGTCAGGGTGAAGGCAGGGTGAGGAGCTGCAAATTAACTGTAAAGCTTCCTGTGACACTACAGGGTGTTAAAGAATTTTGGATTGGTCATAAATCAACAATCTTGGCAAACAGGGCAGAAGAACCATTTATTCTTGACCATTTTAGACCCAAACCATTTAAAGTCAACTTCAAAATGTTTTCTCATTTCACATGAAAATATGGTAAAATTCTGCAACTGTCAAGATGAAACTTCCCTACTTTTTCCCCCATGAATTTATTGGTAGGATTTTTGAAACACTTACCTTTACGATTCAACAATTTGAAACAATTATCCATTCACAAAGTACTTTGGTTGACCTGAATCTGTGTTTATCTGAGTGGGGCTGGCCTTGGCACATCCCTGATGGCGGTGGGAAGCGACACATCCACATCGGGGCTGTTATCCATCATTCCAGGGCTCAGCAATTAGCCCTATAGCCTGTACCAAAAGGGACAATCAACACTTTATGAGATGTGTCCCAATCCCCACCACCTCTTTCTCTCCATTTGCAGGAAGCTGTTGTGAAGATTTAGTTTGTTTCGCATTAGGTAAATAATCAGTTGCAGTGGGAGGCATGGGCAGCTGGCCGGTCGCCCAAAGGTGCCTGCAGCAGGAGAGGCACATGGGGCTGCCTGCTGCTGTAACATCTTATGGGAATGTACAGTTGGCACTAAAACCTGTGTGCCAGCTCCCGGCTGAAGCCCTTACACCCTGCTCAGATACCCGTGTTGTCCTAAATCCCCCCACTTTTACTTTTCCCTCTTCACCTTCCCCTTTCCTCTCCACCTTCCCCTTTTATTTATTTATTTATTTCTTCCTAGAGAATCACAGAATCGTTCAGGTTGGAAAAGACCTCTATTGGAGCACTTAGAGGAAAACCTGGCAGATTTCTTGAATTTGGCCACTGAAGTCAAACACGGGACCTGCCTGGATCTCACAGCCACAACGCCCAGCCCGAGCTCACGCTGAGCTGGCACGCTGCTCGTGCACCGCCTACGCCTGTGCCCAGCCATGCAAGGATTACTTGCCCTAGGTGAGCTGATCAATAACCTTTTACATGGCATATTTATTTTTTGAGCTTTATCTATAAAATTAGAGCCGAGCAAATCAATTTGTGTAATAAGATCTCTAGTCACAGATCCTTTAGTATTTGGTTTATATCCTCTAGTGACCAGAGCTTTTAATACCTTTTAATGCTTTGGGATGGTGGCAACATTGCCTGCTTTTGTGCTTTTTCTGAGTCCTGAGATATTTGGGCTTGTGTTTATAGTCCCAGCTCCTGGAAGCAAAAGGCTGCAGGAGAATCTTGGCTTTTGTTTTAAAGCATTTCTAGTAATTGTGGTTTGAGAGAATAGCTTTAAAACGTGACCTGGCTTCACAGTAAAGACTCAGGAACTAGAAGGCAAATAAAAACTTCAGTTAGCTAAAAAATACTGTATTTTTTTTACTTGTGTGCTTTTTTTTTTTTCAGGGGGTGTTGTACTTATGACACATATCTAGATATCTGTCAGCTATTTATCCTGAGATGTTCACTTATTCTGAAAGTCACATCTAAGTAAGGCATTGGCAAACAGCTGCCGTCAGCTGCAATAGAAATATCTGAAGCTTTACTCTCCTTCTCTAGCGTTGCTTCACTTGCTGCAAACCCAATGCAAGCCAAAGCAACAGAAAGAACTCTGGGCTGTGGAAATGGCTTTTCATGGTGAATTTACTTCCACTTTGAAAAGCTGGCAGTAGCTGTAGGAACTTCTGCAGCTGGAACCAAGGAAATGCACTTCAGGTGCTAAAGGGATGGACAGGAGGTGATGTGACACTGGGAGGTTTGGATGGTGGTGGGTATTTATCAGGTCAAAAAAAAGGGAAAGATGTCTATCATTATCTGGAAAGTCCTGACTAACTCAGTGGTTGTAAAAAATCATAAAAAATGCCATATATATATATATATATATATATATACGCATTTGGCCAAGCCAAGGCTGTTGTCCTCTTGGTGAGCAAGCTGCAGTGCTCTGTGAGCATCAGGGCTGTTGTCAGACCACATCAGGACTCTGAGCTGCCTGTGCATGTCCGCTCTTCAAAACAGCATGTTGAAACCAGATTTTGGCTTTTATGATTTCTGAAGAGAAACAGGCCAAATCTGAAAATGTGTTGTTCAAATGGGACACCATACCACCTTGTTGGTATCTGATAGCAGCTGGCCTTGTCTGACCACGTAAATGAAACGTGAGAGTTTTGCAATGGATGTTAGTTTTGATGTTTCAGATCTCTGTCAGAATACTCAATCTGTGTGTGTATGGAACAAAAGTGCTAAAACAAAAATTCAGAGTGAATAACAAGGATTTCTGGGACTTTTGTTTTGGTCTGTAGCCTAGCAGAACTCTCAAACACATGCAGTTTTAAGGAAGTGTGTAACATCTTAAGTGAATTTGTTTCAGCTGTGTTCACACCTTTTTGTCAAGTACTCCCCATGAAAATTTTGGACTATAAAATCCTGATGGTATGAAAGCTTTTTTTTTCTATAAAGTTTAAAATTGTGTGCAGCAATACTCCATATCCCAAACTAATAGTTTACATGTGTGAATCAAAGTATTAAGTTCACAGATTTTGACCCAAACCGATATTTATTATGTGATACAACCAATATGCTACTACTTACCTGTTTATTCACAAAATTGCATCATATGTCATAGATTTACAATCTGTACAGTAGCATGCATTAAATGAATTAAGTAATTTGTGTAAATGATTAGCTAATCAAAAGATATAGTTCCTTCTTTTTTCTTTTTTGAGCAAAATTAGGCAGGTGCAACAGCTTGCTTAACTTGATATCCACATGCATATATTCCTGGAATTTTAGGAAATTCATCTTCACAGATTTCATTTTCTTAGACTGGGATAACTCAAGTTTTTGGACATTAAAGCAATTTCAGACAAAGCCTGAGAAAATGGATCCTGTTTTCAGAGGTCATCAGCTATGATGGGGAAGGTCACCAAATCTTTTGTCAGCAGAGTTACCAGATTGTAAGCAGATACATATATCTGGGGCTACATGATTTAAAGAGGTAACATTTTTCAGTAGTTAAAAGACGTCAGCTGAGTAAATAAACCTAGACTATCATGTATGAGTTCTCCTGCTTCCTAAAGTTCATTTGTGATAACAAGACTCTTGGCATTTGGATAATAAATCGCGATCTAAGGGCTATTGTAAGCAGGTTGAGGAACTTGGATGGTGACATTAATGATGCAAATAATACAATAACATTTGAGAATAAACTTCCTGGGGGGAAGATGGGTAGAAGAAAGGGCAGCCGAGTGCGAGAGAACAGGGACAACTTCATCATCGCGGCCCTTCATGCAGAGAGGGCACCCACCATCTATTCACCACACACAGCTTGTATTTTTGTGTCAGTTCTGTGAAATAGAACTGTGAGGAGTGTGTTTGAGATAGCAGGACACAAGCAATGGTTACTATGCCTTTCTGAATCAGTTTGTCTGCTCACATCAGTTAAAGCGACCAAGTAACCTGGGCTTAGTGGGTCACTCGTGTTGGATGCGCTGCAGTAACTGCGTGGATGCGTGCTCAGTTATTCCACTGCCATGGGTCTCACCGGATGATTGACTTTGCAGGGAGCTACCTGCAGGCATGTTTGGATTGTGTGAACTCATCCCAAATCCCATTTCAGTTGAAAAATATTTCTTGCAAATCTGTGCAGGGAAATGCTAGAACTCCCAGAAACCCAGTTGTAGACCTGTGGGATCCTGGACCTCTTCGTGTTCATGAGCCTCTGACACCCCCCTGCTTTTCCACTCTCCTCCTGAACCTTTATGCCCTTAAGGAAAGCTTCAGCTGCATGAGTGTTTCCACAGTTTTGTTTTTTTCCTTTGTGCACACTCCTTGCATGCTGCTGCTGCTGTTGTTTCTGTTATTGCGTGTTATTGTGCATTGCCTGCCTGTGTGGATGTACCTAGCAAAGCAGAACAGGATGAGTTTAAATCCTTCATCCATCATCTTCTCTTGGAGGAAGCTGGGCTCTGGAAGGCTGAGGAATATCAAGACATAAACCATCTCTCACCCTAGTCCTAATCCCAATCCTAATCTCAGCCTTGCCCTAGATACCAGCCACAGTGGAGGAGGTGGCTGCGTTATCGAGGGTGACTAGATCTCTCTGCCAAAACCGATGTTCCTGTACGTGCGTGTGCTGTCCCCAGGCTGTGACTGGTCCTTGTGCTGCTTTATCTTTGCCAGGGGCTGCCTGACATTTTTGGCACTGCACCCCCTGCTTGGTACTGATCTGATTATACCTGACTCTCTCATCTTGGCCAGCATAGAAAAAGAATACAGTTTTGAAGTAGCCCTGTTTTAAGTTGGCTTTATTTTTATATTTTTAATTTTTTTTCCCCACTAAAAATTGTTGCAAGTCCTGTAAATGAGCCTGGAACTGCAGGAGAATGGCGAGAGTTGCAGGGAGCTGAGCGATCTGGGGCTCGCAGGGTGAGGTGAGCAGCACTGCTGCCCCTGCCAGGGCTCCTCTCCAGCTTCCAGCATTAACTGGAGGTTTAAAGCCAGCTCTCTTGATTTTGCTGAGAATCATGAAAATGACTTCAGGCTTCAACACTGATTGCTCTGGAGAGCAAGTTATATGCACTGGTAGCACAGGCCAACTTGTTTTTAGTGATGGGAAATAGTGAATTTACCTCTAAAATGCTCTGGATTTAACACATTTGTCTCAGGAAAATGTTTTTTACTTGAATACTTGATCTGCTTGAGGGGCTTGACCAGGATGCAGCTATCATTTAGCACTTGTTAAAAAATAAGATAAAATAAAAATGCTGAAGCCTAAATCAAATCAAATAATGATATACATGGGAAAGAGCAAAACAGTGTTTACCTAAATCTTTCCTTTGCTTGGAGACAGTCACAGAACAGTTCCTGTAATTCTGCCAGGTGGATAAGGAGTTTGCCTCAGTAGTATTGAAAACTTAAAGTGCTAGAAACAGGGTTTATTGAAGACAGAGTAGATGTTCTTAGTAATTGCCATGTAGTGTTTGCAGAATACATGCGAGGACAGCAGCTTCACCGGTGCATGTTTTCTGAGGGTAATATTCAAAATCTTGACTCTTTTCTTCTGTGTATTGTAGCCAAATTCATTAATTTTAAAATCTGGGTTCTTTCCTCCACAGATTTTAGACCAAGCGTCAATTAGCAATGTGGGTGGCAGATAATACACAAACTCTGCATAGTTCCAGTAATACTGTTGGCCTTTCCCCTACAGTTTATAAGTCAATTTTGGCAACAGCAACCTATGTCAAATGTGAGCTGCTCTCTGATCAGGTTACAGCCTATGCAGCAACACGAATTAAGTTTTTCTCTCGGAGGACTATGGCTGGAAAATATAATCAAAATTAGCAGATAAATGAATAAAATCTCAAGGACAATGACTGAATAAACATGTCTGCTAAGCAATTTTCTAACAGGAAAATCTGGCATCTCTCACGTGAGGAGAAATACAGGGGAGGAAAGGAGCACTTAGCTGCTGAGCCTGAACAAGCACAGAAGCAGAGACTCGTGAGCGATGTCAAACACCAGGTTCTTGGGGTAAGTAATTTAAAACTGCCCACCAGGCTGGTGTACAGGGCCTCTTCTGAATGTTGTAGGACAGTTATCATATTTCCTTAGCTTATGGTCATGCATTTAGAGCTATCCCCAGAACATCAGCCTGCAAGTCAGCCCACACAGAGCTGGTCCAGTGCCTCGTGTTATGCAGCAGCTCTTAGCAAGCTTTGGGGGGGCCCAGGAGGACTTACAGTATTATGGGCCAGGACCTAATGGCAGGATGTGCCCTATATTTGGGGGACTGAAGAGAGTAAGGGGACTCATAAAAATAAATATATTTAAGAGCATGGAATGAAACAACAAATTGAAATTGCGCTGAAATCCAATTCTGGGGTTTTATAATCTACAGGAACTTATTAACTTCAGAGACCTGGGCAAGTTGGGAAAAAAAAAAAAAAAGCTTTTCATTCCATCTCCAAAACACAGAGAATTTAGAGCATTTTTATAGTACATTTTAGGACAAGGACTTGGGCAATGTGTTTATCCACTTCACTTACCTCATAAAACCCAGTTTATATAGTCCTGGAATCAATCCTGTTCTGTTCTGGGGTTTTCCAGAGCAGGGTCTGCCAGTGGAAGCACTTTATGATATGGGACTAATGCGTCAAAGGTACATAGACCAGAGCTATTGCGTTCACCTCTGTTTGATAGGAAGCAGATACTTAGATAACTAATACTTGTTGCAGGCCAAGGAGAACCTTTCAGTGCAGCCCAAGGTATGAAGGCACTTATCTGTTCTCCAGGACCTGATCTTCTGAATTCATTCGCACTTGATAGGACAACTAGAGCGAGAGTGGCACCTAAAAATACCCCCAAAGAAAGAATTTGAAGTTGGAGTTTCCTGTACAGTTGACTTGATCATGTCAAGGGTGGCCATTCTCCAGTCTTGAGTTTTCATTGGTGTTTGAATTTTATTGTGCATCTATTAAAAAAAAAAATCCAAAATGCTTCATTGGAAAATATCAAAATGCGTCTTTATAGCTGCAATATTTTCAGTAACATAACTTCATTTTTCAGTGAATAAAACAACCTGTTTCTAGATTTCATTCTAAATTTGAGTTTTAACTGGTTTTCAGCTCACCGTGCCCAGCTCCCAGCCAATTAGTAGGCAAAAGTTTGCAGGCTGAGGGGTGGGAAGAGCTGAATATTGCATGCTTCAAGGTGAAAGAAAGCACGTCTTCTCCAGAGAAATCCTGTGCTTGCTGCTTGAGTCCTTTCTCTGGATGTTTGGTTTTTCTGAAGGCTGTTCTGTTTTCCCATGAGCTTCTGGAGAAGCCTGAGAAGGAAAACATCTGGGCCATGGAAGAGCTGGGTTAGACTTGAAAAGGAAAAGAAAAATGGGTTGAAGAGAGTAAACTGAACTCTTTTTATCTCACCCTAATAGGATGATTTGAGTTCTGGATTAATATTTGAATGCCTACATATTTTAGCCAAAGTTATTTGTTTATAGTTAGTATTCTGCAGCTTTTGCAAGTCTCTAGCTCTGCAGAGTGTCAGCTATTACTGCTATTTCTTCTTGCAGCAAGGCAGAGGTTTGCAGTGCAGCTGCCGCTGCCCCTCCAGCCAAGTGGTTGTAGCGTGCACATCGCTACCCGGCCGCCGTGGAGACAGAGGAGAAAAATAGGAATTCAAGCCCTGTCTGAAAAGTAAAAGGGACAAATTAGTTTCTTGTCACTGCGCTGCAATAAATACATTGTCATTTTTATACCCCAGTGAATCATATTCTCCATTTCCCCCGTAACTATTATACAGTCTGCTGGCAGTACATCATTTTTTGGTAATTTTATTTTCACCAATTGTTTTATGAAATTTTTGAGTTTTATGGACACTAAAACAAATCTAGCCTGCAAGTATTATAGCCCTTTAAATCACCGGCAGGAAATCTCAAGGTTCCTCCAGACTGTGAGAGAAGGAAGCTTTAGGAAAGAAAGATTGCTCCTAGCTTATAAACTGAGCAAAAACCCAGAGATAAGTTTGTAAAAGGGGCATACATCACCACTGGCAAAAGCCAGGACGTAAAACAACATCTCTCTGCTCAGCTCCCTTAAAAATAAAAATGGATTTTTATTTAGCAGAAACACTAAAGTAGTTGGGGAAAGGAACACACAAGCTTTTCCATGCTTTCTTAACCATAACAGTCCTTATTTCCTACAGAGCCACTGTGTCAGGCACCACCTTGGCTAAATTGCAGTTAATTGTAGTCCCAAAACCCTGGTTCTAATCTGTGTGCATGTAGCACTTGTCTGAATTTGGTCCTCAAGATGCTGAGGAATTGTTGGCACTTGGGTATTTTGGAAAGGTCTCAGATATGTTCTTCTCTCTTGCCCGTAAGTTTTGCTAATATTTTTCGTCACTAATCCTGCTGTATATATTTTTGAGAAGTTGCACAAAATTTCAGACAGCAAATAGGAGACCCTTATCTGCAGAGCCACCCTGTTTGCAGTCATCCTGGTGTTGGGCTTTGCTAGGAGCAAAGGATTATGATTTCCAAAGCTTACATCAAAAATCAGTCATGGTATGATTTATTTTGTTTGTAAGTAACATTTTTGTTCTGGATGGACTGCTTGATGTGCTTTGCTATCTCTGAATATAAAAAAGTAAAAGCAGGTGGGATGGTCTTGCCTAGGTGGAAACATTAAAGAAGAACTTTCTTAACAGTAAACCTGGTGGGTGCAAATGGACGAGCTCCATCCAGTTCTGACATGGTCTTTGCAGTTAGAAATGAGCTACCCTTTTTCACTTTTTCTTTTATAATAGCATCTTAATGTATTTAAGTTTCTCAACAGGGTTAGGTTAAATATTTGTTTTGTGAATTGAATGAAACATTGCTTTTAGAGCAAATTGAATCAATTTTATTTCTAAGCAATTAAAAAAAATAACAAATAAGAAATTTGAAAATAATATAAAAATGGCTACTTTTTCTCAGACCTGTGGTCCACTGTGGCCAGAAGCAGAACAGTATAAGTGCATATGCGTGTAATATTTCTTTTGGTATATCCTTCCAGCAATCTATTATGTAGGAACTTATGAGCCAAAGGGAACACATTTGTTAATGGCCCTTGATGGATTTTTCCTCTGTGAATTTATTGAGTTGAACATATGTATGCTCATGACTTCCACAGTATAATGTAGGAATGACTTCCACTGTTTAACATGTTGCGTGATGGAAAAATGTCTCTGTTTTCATACTTTTTGCTTGCTGCTTGTCTGCCTGTTGACCTGATGCCTGACCTGCCCTTGGATGCCCAGGATATGAAAGATTTCTGCCCGAGTCTGCCCTGGTCTCCTTTCTTCCAGTCTGAGGTATGCTTCTATTTGTTGGACAGATAACTTCCTGAGGGAATGGAGGTGCTGATCCCAAAGGGGGGCTTGATTTACATGCTGCAGATTTGGGAGGCTGTAACAGCAACCATTGTATGTTGGCTAAAAATCAACCCTGGGCTGATGCATGCTGTCCTCTTAAAAGTCCTAAAGAAATGAAACCAGTAAAGATACTTGCCTGAGTAGATGCTCATGTGATTGCAAAATGAAAATTTCTGAAAAGTACATACAGTCTAAAATCTCTAGGTGTTGATATTCACAGACTACAACCTTCAGCCTATGCGTGCTGAATAAATCAGTAAATAAGCATGGGCTAGTTTTCAAGCTCTGTTTTCATATTACCTGAAAAGAAAGGCCCATGGGTTTGGAAGCAAACTGAGTGTGGATGCCTGCCTGATGGCTGGTGTTTGCAGTCCTGGATTCAGGAACCTCTGTGCATTTTGTCTGTTTGGAGCAGGGCAGCAGTGCTGCCTTCCCTCTGACCTGCCACTGATGTTTGGGTGCTTCAGGAAAAGGTCTTTAATGACCTGAGGATCTGTCTGTAATATTCTGGTTCCTGTATGGTGATTTTTCTCCTGCCTCCATCCTGAGAGCATCTTCCATCTTGAAGCCTTATAAATGGTTTCTAGTCCAGTAGTGGTCAAATGGGTAATAGAGGTGAAACACTGCTTAATTTAAATGGCTAGGCAGAAAAGCAGAGAAGAGCACGAGGTGCAGTGAGTCAATGTGTTCAGTATGTCTGTCCCCTTCACGAAGGCTTGTTTAAAAACAGGACATGGATGTGTGATAGTTGTGAAATTTGGGATGTAGCTGTAGTGGGCCAAAAGGTAGAAATGGAGTTAACCTGAGCTGTTCAAAGCAACTTCGTGTCACTGAGGCTGTAGCCACGTTGGTGGTATCAAATTCTACGCTTAGAAAATACTCTTTGGGGTTTGGCTTGCAGTCGTGCTGCTGTCTGGCTCTCAGGTCTTTGGAGGAGGGGCGTGCATTGTTCGGGCTGGCTGCAAGGAAGAGTTTTGCAGGATGTGAAAGATGGGGTGTACGGCTCTATTGACAGGGCAGTGGAGAGAAAAGGGGGCAGCAGGAAAAATAATCCACAAAGGCGTTGTTGTAGCTGGTGCAGCCAGAGGCACCGCGACCCAGCCGAGCTGCCAGGGCAGGTGCTGGCACTGCTGCCAGACGCCACCGGCATCTGGGGGAGGTGACACGGGGTCGAGCTCCGTGGTGCTCTGTTTGCTTCAGCAGCGGCCAGCTGAGCCAGACAACAAATTCACATCACAGTTGCCCTCTGTTTTATCAGCTCTCTGCCACATCCTCTTTCAAAATAAAACCCATTGCACCACCCCTCAGCTCACTCCTTGCTGCTCTCTGTTTTCTCCCTTCTTCTCTTTGCATAAAGTGCGCTTCTTTTGTTTTTATTTTTACTGTCTATAGCTAAATCTACTTCTTTTTTTCCCCTTTTCTTTTCTTTTCTTTTTCTTTTTCTTTTTTTTTTTCTTCCATGCTGTTTAATCTCAACTCAGAGCCCCAGAGCTGGTGCAGTGTTACAACAGTTTTGTCATGTTGGCTGTCACGGCGCTGACAGCCCCGTGACAGCTGGCAGATGTACAGATGATGGATGTTTTCTCCCTTGTGCAAGGACGATGGGATAAAAGTGCAAACAAACCGGGTAATAGATGGGAAAAGCAGAGCAATGTTGATAAGGCCTGGTCCTCACCCTGTGATGTATGGGAAAGCAAGCTGTGGGCAATTTGTTTCAGAGAAATGAGGGGTTCTTTGTAGAGAGGGGCACAAGGAGAAGAAGGAAAAAAGGAGCAAAAATAAAGAAATAATAATGGGGGGGAGTGGAGGGGGGAACTTCCCAAAGCTTGTCTTTATTGTGGCAACACTTGCCTGTTGTTATGGCAATAAGCAAATCTCATTTCAAGGACGGACTTGGGGGTCCTTGGCTCACGTCTGTGCCTTGCATCCAGAGAGGGCCCCCAGGAGGAGGTGTCTGGGGCTGGGAACACTGCGTTTCTGTTTGCTCCTTTCTGCTGCTCCGCTCGGCTCTGCGCTGGCTCACGCCTAGCACCTCCTATTATTCATGGTGTCTAGGTGTCTTCTGAAAGAGCTAACAAATGACCGCACTGGGTACAGGCAGCAGATAAACTTTTCAAGCTGCTCACTTAAGCTGGGTAGTGGAGAAGTTCATAGGCACGTCTGGATCCACGCGACAGGGCTGCTCGTCTCTAAAAGCTGGCGGTACCACGCTCTGGACCAGCACAGGGAGCTCCAGCTGCAGCCTGAGCTTCTCTGCTCCAGCTCCCCGCTCCTGCCCCCCCATTATTATTTCTTTATTTCTGCTCCAGCAGTCAGTAGGAGGATGCTGCACTGGTGCAAGTGACCTGGGGCAGAGGGTGACATTCACCTTGTCCCTGAAGGCAGTGAGCTTCCAGGTGTGGTCCTGCAGCTGAAGGAGGTGGCAGGATGCGGGCATGAGGTGCAGGTCAGCATACTGCAGCTGGCGTGCAGTGCAGGGAGGAGGATGCTCACATTATGGCCCCTCTTTATAAGAGACTTAACCCTGGCATGCCCTTTAAAATTCAGGGAATATCTTCCAGGGCTCCCGTATGGATCCTGAATATTAATCCCTCGGTGCGGTTATTGCTCCACGTGCCCTCGCACACCCACTTACCAGCATGTAAATTTTCAGGATGCCATCGTCTCCCTCACTTCCCTTCCGCCTTTGGTTCTGTCACTGTCAGGGACTTATTTAGGCCTGTAATAGTGATAATTTATTACAGCACACTTCCTACTGTGAGTAAATAAGTCTGTCTCCCTTAAATTCCCTGGGCAATTAGAAGAATGAAAGACTGTGCCACGTATTAGCATTTATTTTCTCCCAGCATTTATACAAGGCCATTTTCTTGCTGACAAATTGAGGGGCAAATTGTTCTCGAGAAAGTCTGTCAGATGGAAAGGTGTTATGATTAAACTGTTGGAGTAAATTTGGGTGACAATAAATCCTTTTATTGCATTAACTGGATTTATTTGCTTGCAACTGCCGTTAAGGATTTGAAGAAATAATAATAAACAGGTTGATTTTGCACCTGCTTAAGGGTAATTAAAATGCACTCTAAAAATAGAGAGTCTGCTTATAAAAAATCCATTCAGTGATCTAGGGGCTGCTGATCAGGAAGTGGATGTAGAATTAGCTGTATGTGGATATTAGCATTGCATTAACAAAAATCCTAAAACGCAATGATGCTGCAGTGAATCCAGAGAGGGCTGCATTCAGACACCGACTGGAAGGGCTCAGAGCTGCTCTGCTGCTGCTGTGCTGCTGCTGCGAGCCCTCCTGTGCTTGGAGCTGGGTGGGAGGAAAGTTGGCTGGTTTTATGGTCATTTTACATCCATCGCTGCTTTTGTCACAGCCCTGTATCTGTTCCACCCCGGAGGGGGTTTACGGAGAAGCTTTTACTGCTAGCGTGCTGCTTGTGGGAAGTTTTTATGAAGCCTGGGTGACTGAGCAGGAAAAAAAGGCTTTTTGCTTCATCAGGAGTCTAGCCCCAGTTATCCCTATTGTCAGCTTGGATAAAGGGAAATGGAAATATTTGTTTACCTGTGTTAAAAAAAAAAAAATAAAAATCAAATATATGGAAAACCACCTGGAAGGTGAGAATAATAAAGTCCCATATGTCAAAAGATATATTGGTAAATCTTGTGTAAGTGACAGTTGCAGAACAAAAGTTGTTTGTTGGTGGCCCTTTATTTGTTCCCCTTGAGGAAGGAAAAGCCATGCGTATCATGAATGGGTAAGGATCTTCTTAAAGCCAAAATAAAAACAATCAGGATCAAAAATATACAGCTTGATCATAAATTTTGGTGGGAAGTTAGGTAAAGGTAAAACTTTGGGATGCCTTTTAAGAAAGGGCTTTGAGATAGAGGGCCTTTATATTAATGCTAAGAGGGCCCTCGATATCTTATGACAGGAACTGGAGGACTGGACAAGTGGCGTGAACTTCTGGGTATCCATGTTGTTACCATCACTGCGGGGGCTGTGTGAAGAACCACTGGATGGAGAGGTGTCTTCTGCTGTGCTGGGTTATCCCCTCACTTTGATCTCCCACTGGTCGCTTTTAGTGTTGGGTGAGACTTCTTCGCTGCCCTCAGCCTCCTCCACAGACAGATGTAGAAAATTGGTCATGGCTAGTCGAAATAGCTGGTGGAAATCTAGCTCTCGGTATTTGGATAGTGATAGCTAATAGAACTGAGATCCTGGCGGCATGTTCTGGTGCTTCAGCTGGCATCAAAACTGAGATGCTTGCTTGATCTTGCTTCCTCCTCCAAGTTAAGCTGGGGAGGAAGCACAGCACAGGGCGCTCAGCAGCAGTGGCGGGTTCTTAGTGCCATTTACATGGGCTTGGCTTTGTGTGGGAGATCATTAGGCTTATTAGGAGGTGTGGGCGATTGTTTGTGGCCTGCAGAGAGGGAGCAGCTGCTCTGCGGACCATCTCAACAGGGCCTGGCCTGGGCAGCTGCGTGGCTTCGCAGTGTGGCCAAATTCAGTGCCACCCCTTTGTTTTTTTTTTCCTTTTGTTTTCCAGCTGTTGTGGTTCTGAGGAAAAAGAGAAAACATTCCTCAGCTGAAGAGAAAATTCAGCACATGCCTCTGCGATTGCACCCCAGTGTCCCCATTTCTCTCCCAGTTATTCAGCCTGAACGTGCAGGCAGCCTGCCTCGGCCGGTGCTTGTACTGCCCGCGCCCATCCTGCTGGTCCTGGTTTGCTGGCTGTAAGCTGTTAAAACGATGTAAATAATCATGTGTATTAGACCGGCCCTGTTGGAGGAGTTGTGGGTGTTTTTATCATCGCAGTAGAATTATTTCTAGGAGGACAGGGGGGTGTCAGTGGGTTCCAGATGCCACGGCTTGCCAGTGGGTCGCGGTGCTGCAGCCGCCCACGTCTAGCTGCTACGGGGCTTTTCCTGCTCGTAGGGCGCCTTACAAGTGGAATTGGTTTTCTTTACTTTAAAAAACTATTTTTCCACGTTTTTAATATTCTTCCACACTTGCTAAATTGGAGGGGTAGAACATATGCTGCCATGCTAATGACTAATGAATATGTGCCGTTGATTTTAAATTACACATTTTGGGGAGTGATTTGCTGGAGCAGCTTGTACACACAGAAGGGTTGAGATGGTTTCGCAGCCACTTTCCAAAGCAGAGAAGCTGCTTTTCATCTGCATTTGGCTTAGATGTAGTGTTTAAGGTGCCTCTCTACAGTGAGCTGAGGAACTGGGTTTGCTCTAGCACTGGAGCAGCTCGGCCCAGCCTCACTGCTGTGACATGCAGTAGAAAGAGAAGGCCTCGGCCACCAATTTCCAAGTTGCCTACAGATCTCTTTGCTATATTTGCCCCAGCTGGTAATGCTGTTTGACCACCCACTGCCACCTTTGGCATCCCATTGGCCTCCCTCACATCTAGTGCTAGTCAGAAAGATTTTTAGTCTGAACTGTTCTGGGGAAAAACACTGGTAATTTGTAACAGGGATTTCTCCCTGTCCGAGTGATACCTTTGCATGGAAGGTTTTAGTTAAATGTTTCATTACATTAGATTTCTTCTTTCTTTCTTTTCAAAGATCTCCCACCTAGATGCTGAACAGATTTTCTTCTTGTAACCTTGAACCCTTCCACAAGGTAAGCGTACCCATTTCCACACCATTCTCCCCGTCTTATTGGCTTGTGTCAAATTGTTGCATGATAATTTATTTGGCACAAAAGTTTTCAAATCGGGATGTGTGGAGCGAAGCGGCTCCTGTCGCAGTTTGACAAGGTTATTGGAGGGTAATGTGGTAAATATTTTTCATCCATTAGCGGATTATAAAAGCGGTGCATCACACTACTGCTTGGCATCGGGGGGGGGGGGGGGGGGGGGGGGGGGGGGGGGGTGGAGGGCAGGAGCACAGTCGTTAACTTAAGAGGTAAGAAGCCATCAGTCATCTGATGGATCCGGGAGGCAGGGCGTGCAGGAACATCTCACGTGTGCATGAATGCGTGTTTGTGTTAAAATAACTATCCCGATCAAAAAAAACAGCAGATTTCTTTTTTTTTCTTTTTTTTCCTATCTGCTTCCATATTTAGCCCTTTTCTTTTTTCTTTCCTGGTTTTGTTTCTGATTTCCATTCTCTCTTCATGAGGTTTTTCCTTAAATTTTTTCTTATCCCATCCCCATAAAACCAGCACAAGGTGTTAGGTGTGTCTTGGTCTGCACCAGCATGTGGTCCGTGCGCTCCCTGCCCTCCTCACAAGTGCTCTGACCTGGCTGCTGAGAGTGGAAAGGATTTTTCTCTGCATGGGACTTCATTCTGCACTGACCCCTCATCATTACTGTAATAAAAAAAATTAATAATATAAATCGTAAACCATTTACTGTAGTGATAAATACAGTGATATATTTCTGTGCAGTTTTTCTGTGCTTTTCCTGCAAAAAGCAGGACTCAATCTCTTTATGTGTAAAATGATACTGAACTATAACTACCTTATAATGTTGCGACGTTATTCTGTAGTTATAGTCCTAAACACCACAGCTTTTGTCAATTTTACTAGGTAGGTTTCATTCTTACCATAAAAAAAAAAGGGAATTTTTAACGGGGGTAGGTGGCAGCAGGAAAAAATGACGCATAAAGCACTTCTGATAGACTTGGCTTTCTAAGCCTGGGGCCTGAGTCTTCCCTGTTTGTCCCCTGTAGGATGCTAAGTTGTCATCCCTCAGGACTCTCAGTGACTTCTCCTTTGTGTTTAGGAGCTCAGGGATGCTGGCAGTCTGGGGCTTTCCAAGTACACCTCTAGCTGGGGTACAATTTGGATCAGGAAGGCACTTGTGAAACGAACCTCTTGGTTGTCTTCACTTACTGGAGGCTTTCTCATCTCAAGGTGCCTGACTGAAGTTCCTTTAAAAACAGCTGAAATGGGAAATGCTCTTCAAGAACATGGCTGATGACTGCAGCCACCAAGGGGCATTTAGTCTGGAACCAAGCTGGGACTAGTCTGGAGCAAAAACCCCTCTGAACTGTGGCTAGTGTCGATGTGAGTCCTCAGGATTTTCCCTCTGCAGCTCCTCTTCTCTTGGTCTGCCTTCCCTGGCTGTACAGATGTGTCCCTGTGGGATGAGGGACATTGCCTGCTGAGTTGGACCCAGCTGGGGGCCAACCAGGCCCTGCTTGGTGCGGTTCAAACTCACCCATGGGGACCACCAGCCTCAGAGGTAATGTGCAGCAAAGCATGGACTTATCCCTGCTGCTGGGCCGTGGATCAGAGCCTGTCCCAGCAGGAGAGCCACTGCTGTAAGGCCATGGTGCTGTGAGGGGTTGCAGGGCACCAGCGGTGGGACCGGTGGGGTACAGGGGGGTGTTGGGAAGGCAGCTGCAGGGAGGTAAAGGCAGTGGAAGCAAGGCAATGGGATGGTGACAAGACAAGGAGGCAGAGAAAACACTGCAGTTTGGCTTGCCCTATTTTTTTTTAAAGGGGGAAGAAAAAAAGAATGCCCTCAGTTATACAAGCAGTTCCAAGCCTTGACTTTGGGAGTTGCTTATGCCCTGACTTGGTGCATTTTAAGGCACAAGCCTCCATTTGGAAGGATGGTTTTAACCAGAGGACTTTTATAGCTTTCTGCTGTGGGCTGGGTTGGAAAGCAGAAGCAGTATTTGGCAAGCAGTGTCTCAGCAAACAGCCACATGCACGGCATTACAGCAGAATACAGCAACTGAACACGTCGGCAAGTCCTTGGCCTTTGTCAGGCTTTTGAGACTTTTTGCAAGGCTTGGCTTACCTGTTTGTTGGCACATCTAAAAGTTTTGAGACTGTTGTTTCTCTTCTGCTTCTGTCCCCTTGCTCGGCCGCTGGCAGGCGGGCGGGCGGAGGCACTGCCTCTAATTCTCACTTTCCCTTCCGAACGAGAGTGATCTATGGATGCTCAGAGCCCGAGCCACATTAGCGGGGAAGACCCTGCAGCAATGAGGCTCGAGCTCAGTGCAACTTCTGTCCATTTAATTAAGAAATGCTACTCAAACAGAACTGAATACACGAACCTAATTTACTGCCATGTCTGTCTGTCTCTCTGTCTAGCCTTTTGTCTCTCCCTGCATCCTATACAATGCCGTTGTATCTTATTACCCGAGCTAGGTAGATTCTTGCTTGGCTGAGCCGAGATCAAAAAGTAATTTTTCTTTTTGCAACAGCCGATTAGAAATTCATTTATTTTCACATTAGACGTTTGGCCAATACCTCCCTCCCCCAACAAACAGATCCCCCCCAACTTCGTCAATTTAGCTCCATTTGTATAGTCTGCATAATGGAAGACAGTGAGCCTGTTAGAAAAATGTGGCCCAGGGCAAAAATTAAATGCAGAATCATGTATCAGAAATGAGATATATTTACTATTGTTTTTGAAAATTAATGGTGCATTTTTAGTTTTTATAATGTAATTTAATGATGCAATTCATCTAATAAAAAAACACATTTTAACTCAGTCACATAGACCTACTGGGGCAGGACAAAATGTACCTTTCAGATGTAAGATTTTTTAAAAATGCTTCGGGCTCTTTCTTGAATGCAAAAAAGAGAAACTCTTTGCGTGCATTGGCTAACAGCTGGGATATCAGCAGGAGTCCAATAAAAAGGACATTTTTCTTTTTAAATATTGGTGTTTGTGCAGCATACAATAATATTATAAATGCAGCAGTGGGTTTGAAGTACAACGCTGCAGCTGATTATAGGATGCCATATGGTGCTGGCATGTTAAACCGATACAGGCTGAACATGGGCTGTAGCTTTAAATGCTGTGGTCCAGCAATTGTGCTAAACTAGAATAAATACACTATACAGCGTCAATATATGGAGCGATCGTGTTCAGCAGCAAAAAGAAACTGTGTCAAAATAGTACAAATTGATTGGAGAAAACCCACAAAAGTCAGCGTGGAGCAGATGCTCCTTCCTAGGCGCCGATTCTGCTCCAGCTTTCGTAGAGAAATGCCCATGCCTCGGTTTTCTTGTTTAAGGCATTAAACGTTCTTTGTCCATTTTGCATCATCATTTTCACCTGCTTTGCAATTTGCCACGGACTTTAAAACCTCCAAAAAATGCAGTTCCACAACAGGGTGCAGACACAGGCTAAGGGGTGCTACCTGCTGGCTGCAGCCTCCCACCAGCGCGAGCAGCTGCACCGGGACTTGGGCAACGCTGGAAAGAGACCCGACGAAGTTAGAAACAAACAAACAAACAACGAAAGCCGCTTGATGCTTTGCCGCCAGCACTGAGCTGCTGGGGCTCACTGCCACGCCGCTGCTGGAGGTGAGCGATGCGCAGGGCCAGGAGCACGGGGCTGCCTTGTTCAGCTGGTTCACTTCAGCTGGTCGCGGTAAGTCCCAGGGTTTTGAAGGTGCTTCTACAAAATACATTCAGGTTTGATTTCCAGCTTTAAAATAAGCTTCCATCTGCTTTTGTAAAGCTTTACTTTTATGGACAGAACTTGAAGTTGCAGCTGAGTGCATTGTATCTGATACCGTTTTAAGAAAACTCCTTTCTTACCATTATTAAAAATGTACCTTTAACAGGAATGGCTGAGATTAACTACAGGAAAACTCTACCAGTTTGGCACTGAAGTAGATTTTGGTACAAAGCTGTGGAAGGAGAGGTTTTCATTTGTGGATGAACTAAACATCTGTTTTAATTTGTGTCCTGACCCTGGCTGCATGATTTCCCAGCGGGCCCGAGGAGATGGCTCCTGTGACAAGTAAATGGGGAGGGCTCCTGTGAGCTCTGGCAAGGCACTCTTTGAGGGAAGCTCTTTGCTGTTCCATGAGGTTCGTTAAAGGGAAATGTCAGCTGGTTTGGGTCTAACAGGGGCCCTGCTGTTCAAGTTCCCAGTCAGTTTGTAGGCACAAAGAGGAAATAGAAAAGCTGGGTCACTATTTGAGCAGGTTTCTCTGAATCCCAGGATTAACCTTCTTTTCTCTTCCCCTTACAGCCCATCTCCATGCCCACATTTAGTAAGCCTGAGCTTCTGGCCCAATGGACGGATTTTGAACCATCCCCAACACATCCTCGCTCCTGCTCTTCCCAGCAAGCCCCGAGTGCATGGTCTCTGTGTTGTCCCTTCCAGTTTACAGACCTAAGGAACAGCCTTGGAGAGGGGAGCCCAGCAGGAGCAGAGCAGCAAGCCAAAGGCTAAATCGTCCCCAAGGTTTCTGGTGGCTTACTGCGTGCAGAAACCCAACACACAGGACAGGTAAGTTAGCAAAGCACAACCATCACAGTGCCTCTTTCGTACTGCTCTGCGTATGAGCAGCGGCAGAGGCAAAATATGTGACCCTGTGCTTTGTTTTCCTGTGCCACAGAATTTAAGCAACATAGAGAAATGTGCCTGTGGTACGAACGTAAGCTTTTTGTTTGTTTGCTTTGTTTTGTTTTTTAATGGAGTGACTTCAATAACTTCATAACCATCATGTTTATAGTTTGATGCACTGGAGTAGGATTGATCCCAGCACTAGATTTCCTGCTGGACAAGGAGGGCCCTCGTTCCTGGCTTTCTGTGCTATCTGGTGGCTTTATAGCACCTGGGCTTCACTCTGCCTCCTTGACGGAAGGTGCCAGCTGCAGCTGGGATTAATGCAGCCTTGGCTAGCTGCTGGCAGAGCCTATGAATCCTCCTTGAAGGTCTCATATTGTGGAATTTTTTTGTCTGCAACATCATATCACCTGTATAGGACTTAAAACCAAATGACACAAAAGTCTGATTTGATGTGGCAAATCCCGTATGGGGCTTGATATTGAGAAATTAGCGGTGCTTAGGATCTTAGGTCAGGAATAAAGGCTGCGTTTTACAATTGAATGGTCCCTGACTCAAAGAGACTGTAGATTAGATGTAAAGAATATCTCAGGTTTATCTGTTAAGTAAAGAGGTGAATCTCTGCTAGGCTCTGACCTGTAGATGCATTTTTCATTGTGAAAGAAACTAAAAAGAGTTTGTTGGGAGTTAGAATCTGTCTTTGCTATGGCTCGGGGCGGTGTTTAGCAAAGAAAAATGTTCAGGACAGTAATCAGAATTTGAGCAGGCGGGGGTCATGGGATTGTTACAGAGAGAGAGTTACTCACATGGGTAGATAGAGGCAAATATTGAAATAAACACATTTCTTATAGCTGAAGAGTTAACTGACTTTTAACACGGTGACTGAAGGAGTTGAGACAGACTTTTTTTTTTTTTAAATTTAAGCTAATTTGTTGGAGGCCTCATTAGTTGGTGCAGCCTCTGTATCAATAAACTGGCACTGGATTTGCAGAAATGCATCACATAATTTTTCAATGAAAAATCCAAGAGCCTGGGAGATGATGTTATGGTGTGAATTACATCGCAGAGCGGTTGTCAGCTGTCCCTGTCAGCACTTTTTCAGATGCCATAATGCGCAGTAAATGCTGTGGCTGCAGCTATTTAGGATTACTGTGGTGGTGGTTTTAGGGGAAGCACCACAAATTAACAGCTAAAGAAACATGTCCCTTTTTCTTGAATTGCCTGATCCTTAAACAACACTTCACTGGCTGCAAGTTATCACCACTGTATCTGTGCCTATTTCTTCTCACCTTTTGAAATGAAGCATGTGTCCTTTCCCACTTTTGCAGATTTACCAGGAAGAGGATCAGTGTTTGCTCTGACTTTCCCATTAGCATGCTAACACTTTCTAGCACAAAGGACAGTGAAAATACACCCATTCTTGAGGTTAGGATCACAGGCTCTGGTTGCTCTTAAACTGCACCCAGCCTGGACCGCAGACCCCACGTGAGGTCAGGACGCAGGGTTATCCAGCACAGCAAGAGAGCATGTCCCAGCTCGGCAAACTGCATGGTTTAAATCAGCAGGACAACCCAAAACGTGTTTATTTTGTTTTTCGGATCAGGGACTGAGATGCACAAAGACTACAGGACTTGGCATATGGAGCTGTTGCAGGGCTGTTTCCCCATCACTCTTGGAGATGTTTCTTAGTGTGCCAGACACCACTGTACCCCAAGTAGGATTCAGGATAAACAACCTGGGCTCCCTGGATGCCTGTCAGTTCAGTAAATGTCCCTGCTATTCAAATATTAATTAAAGATGGTCTGTTTTGCTAAAATATCAAAATGCTGATGAAGCACAGCTTTCCTTCTCCTGGAATTAACTTTTCCAGCTCACCTGTATGTGTCGCATGGAGCAAAGTGGCTGTGGGCTTACAAAGGCTGTTACCCTGCCTGTGCTGCTGGTCCCTGGCTGTGTACACCCCATCAGTGGGGCTTCAGAGCTGGGTCTCTGGAGGTTACCAACAGCTGTGGGTGGGTCTCATCCTGTCCCGTTAGGACTCCTGGTGAGCTGACCTGGCTGACAACAGGTCTGGCTGTGCTCACTTTCTGCTACTTCATGGGAGAAAATAAACCAGATGAGCAAGTGATTCATCTTCTGGGGGACCTGCGAGCACCCTGCTGCACACTGGGTTGATGATAGAGTGATGTCTTAAGGTGTGCAGTTTACAGATATCTTGCATTCAGGGTTTTGAAAGTGTTTAATTAATGGAATAAGTCTCGTACTTTGCAATGGACTAGCTGGCTATGCCAGTTTCCATATTACAGAGAGATTCTGTAAATCCAGGAGATTTACTAAGAAGCATGTGAATGTAAACACGTCTAGGAGTCCTTTGCCACCAGTTGCAGCCCAGGTGAACGGGTTACAGCAGACGTCTGAGTGCTTCTGAAAACTTCCTTTTCTTGCAGTCAGCTGGGGAAGCAGACACTTGATCCTGTGCTCACGGTCAGTCCTTCTGGCTCTGAGCGTCCTTTGCTGAGAGCCTGCACAGCTTTGCTCTCACCCGTGCGAAACCTCGTCTCCCACGAGGGTGCTGGGTCCTCTGCGTGAGCTGGGAGAGGCTTGCAGCACGCCTTGCCCATGCGCACCTGCATTTCCTATACTCAGGATGCTTTTGCACGTTTTAAAGTTTGTTTTGCCGTTTGTATTAAGAAGAAGAACAAAAGCCTTTCTCATTAACGTGTTGTCAAGCCAGCTGGTGATCCGGCTGCTGGAGCTGAAGCCCACCGGAGCTCACTGCGGCTGGTCACAGCTCCCCCGGCCACCAGGCACGCAGTGCAGCTCTCCCTCTGCCCTGCAGGTGGTACTGTTCGACCGCTTTGCAGCCCTCTAAGGCAAGGAGCTGCAGCTTTTCGGGTGAGCTTTACCAGCGCATCTGGGCGCAGCTGCAGGCACGGAGCTGGGCTCTATCCGCTGCTCCCCAGGGGTGCAAGGACCAAAGGCGTGCCCTGTCCCTGGGACACCCGGTGCACCCATGTGGGTCACCCACAGCTCTCCTGAGACAGTGCCAGCCTGCGGGGCAGGAGGGGTTTGTGCGTGTATCAGAGCAGCAGCTTTAATCCGTAATGTAGGCAGCTTGGAGCAACGGGCAATAACTTTTCCCCTTGGGAATTCGACATCTTTTCAAGGGCGGATTGCCAGAGTTTGTGTGATTTAATCAGCTCCTTCTGGGCTGCTGAGCTGGAGAAGAGCAGGGCAGGGCTCTGGGGACTCTGGCTGTTGACTGATTTCTTCTGGGGAGCTGGTGCACAGAGCAGGAGGCTGAGAGAGGGCAACGGGCACCTTGTATACATACATTGCATGCTTCTGGTTAGGTTTGTGTGATAGGTAACGTGCTGTTTTGCTTGTCCACCAGCTAGCTTTATAGGTACTGTGCTAGCCCAGGAGTTGCTCCTGACTTGCAAAGGGATGGGAAGAACCTTTCATCTTTCCTGACCTTAAATACTTGTATATCCGTGCCAGTGGTTCTGCTCCACCCTTTGCAGTTTTCCTCTACTTTGGGAATGATGCTCTGCAGTTACAGGTGCTCAGCCCCTTGCAGGGGGATGCTCGGTTGTGTCCTCCCTTTCCTCTGCATGCACCTGCACTTCAGTCCTGAAGACCCAGTGTCCCCTTAAAGCCTACAAAGTGGGAAATCAGCTCCCCTCCACCTTTTCTGTTTGGACCTGCCCATGGTGTTACTCCAGCCCCCACGGAGAGGGCAGCTCCCTAAGGCTGGGTTCAGCTGCAGTGTAAACAAGAAGGGGTTTGTCTTTTCTGGTCCTGCTGTGCAGCTGATCCCTGCAGTGCTGGAGAGCCCCCACCTCCATTTGCTGCTGCGGGTGAAACGAAACCAGATGCAAACAGCAGTGCGGCACCAAGTACAGCTGTTTTGCCCCGTGTTCAAGCCCTGCTGCAGCAAGTGTTGGCAGCACGATGTGTGAGACACGTGTCCTGCATGTGCACATTTGTGCTGAGATGTCTGTGTAAAAAGCACCAGAAGTAGGCGCCCCTGTATCTGGCTGAAACTCATTTGGCTTTTGATTCTCTTACAGGCTTGCCATGTGGATGAGGTGTCAGCAGCTTTGAACTCCTCGTCGTGAGGCTCGGGCCGCTGTTTGCAGCTCAGCACTGTGCCACATCTCCTTTGGCTGGGGCTCATTTGCGGTGCTGTCAGAGCACCAACAGGTCCCATACGGCAGCGCACAGAGTCAAGGCGTTCTCCTGGTGTATCCATCACTATCTCCGTCTCATTGCCAAGCACTTCAAGCTTTCATCAGATCAATTTTCTCCCTTTGAAAGAAAAGAGTCTTGTTAACTTGTGTGTGGGGCAGTGGAAAGCGCTCACCTGCCTCTCCCCATGGTGCTGTGCAGGTGTGGAGGGGCTTGGGGAGCATGGTGAAAGCAGCTCAGGGGTCTGGCTGTGCTCACTGTAAGCCTTTGAAATATTGAGAATGGCTCAGTGGCTGGATGGAGGCTTGCAAGAGATAGACAGATGACCAAATGTCCGTAATAGGTGGATTTTATGGGCTTTTGCTGTTTTCTGGAGGCTTGCCTTCTGCATGGGCTTCTCATCCCCAGACTCATCGCTTTGAGAAGGTGAAGGCAGGGAAGCAGGACTGAGGAAACACAGGCTGGATTTTGCTCAGGTCTCATTGGAGAGGGAAGTAGTGGGGGGAATCAGCAAGGTGCTCTGTGTCCCTCAGGGCTGTGTGGGGCCAGTTCCGAGTGTGGGTTTTGTTGGTCCTGCCCTCAGCTCCGGGTCGTCGTCCCAAAGCCCTCCCTGCCAGGCCGCCTGTTCTCCCTGCTGACCGCCCACTGCTCTGAAATCACTCCCCATGGAGTCGAGCGGTTCAAAGACAACAGAGCACGAGATTAATCATTCCTCCCCTGCTTCTCCCCCCAGCCCAAATGGCTGAAGTGTCTTTATTATTAAAAAACAAAATAAAACACGAAACAACACACACAAGAGAAGCTCTAGCGAGGCAGACAGACACAAAGCAAAGGAAAAGGAAAGGGTTAGGCTGCAAGCCGCAAATAAGCACCATCAATCATAGTGCAGTCAAAAAATGTACATGTGTTGGTACCTGCGCGTTATTGGCAGGACTCAAGAAGCCTCCTGAGTACAATCTTCAGGGCTCCTTAGATAAATAAATAAATAAAAAAATTCCATGTCCCTCTGAAAAACTGCTTGTCAGCACCGGAATGGCAGGTGCATTAACTCCCTAAGAACCAGATTATGCCCTGCACGGCAAAAAAATGCAAACACAGAGAAATAAGATGTCAGTCAAGTCCTGTATCCTCCTGGTGTTTTTGTTGTTGTTTATTTGTTTGTTTTGATGGAAAGTGTTTTGAAATATAAATGCAGTCCTTTGTACAAATGGATCCAGGAAAGAGAGAGATACAAATGCATTCATGGTCCAGCTATCCTGCTTGCATATTTACCCTAAATTTGCATCTGCCCAGCATATGATTTTTTATTTTCGTTTAGTACTCCACAACAATAGCTGAAAAGTTAAGATTTGGTTAGGAAATAGCCTCTACTGCTGCTCTGATCTCGAGTCCCTTGGTGGGCTTCCCGTCCCCCCCTGTAACCCTGCCAGACCCTGCCAGACCTTGACACATCATCCCAGTGCCACCTGGCTGCCTGCCTGCCCCTTGCCTCGGCTCCTCTTCTTAGCTCTGAAATGTTTCCTCTAAACACCCACCTCTTTGAGAGCTACTGTCTTTTTCCCTTAGACCTATACTGCACTCTCCCTTTCCTTGTCTTTTCTTTTATCCTCCTCAGCTGAGGACTTCAAGTTGCTGGCAATATGGCCTGGGCTATTCTGCAGATGTCCTCTACATCTCTGGAGCTGCTCCCATCCTTCTGCTCCTCCCTGCTCCTTTTCATATATATATATATCTATAATACATATATTATAGATATATATTCACATATATATATAATATTCACATATATATACAATGCATATATATTATGTATATATCTATAACATGTATATATTTTTTTTCCAGTGTAAGCTGTGAAGAAGCAAGTTCCTCTCCCAGGATGAGTAAAGTTTGCATGCCCTCATGCCAGAAGATCAATGGTTTTGGGGAAATGGCCATTAGCCCTTCCGTGAACTTGGCAATGTGTTTCCTAAGATTCTTATCACATGTAGAAAGACGCCAATTACTTCTAGCTGCGGGCGAGCCAGCTGTTCCTGGGACAACCTTCAGCCCTCCCAAGGACAGCGGAGGTGTCAGCCTGTTCCTGCTCGGCCCTCCTCGGGACCAGGGCTGGTGGCTCTCGGGGCCGGGTGATGGTTGGGATGAGTGTGGTGGAGTTGCACGGGAGGGCTGCATCCTGGAGCCTGACTTAGCCATGCCTGGTAGCCACCGGGCCAAACTCATCACCTGGAGCCCAAAGACACTTTGCTTCATTGCAAATTCATAGATCCATTTGTTTCTCTGTGGGGGGTGTTTTGATAAGATAGGCCTGGTACTACACCTTCGGTTGTGTAATGGAGATGTTTCTAAAAGAATTATGTTTTTTTTTTTTGCTCTTGGCTTGATTTTAAATTAATCAGGCTCAAAGATTTATCAGCCTCCAAAAACTGTTTCTTCAGGGATGCCCCTTGATTGCACTGAAGGCAGAGTGGAGATCTGAATTTTCAGCATGGCTTCCTGTCAGAAATAGATCAATAGCCTCATAAGGAGGATCTTGTTTCGGAGTGGGAAAACAACAATTAAGCTGGCATTTATCTGTTACTGATTCAGGATAACAGAAACAAAAAAATCACGTTACAGAAGTGTACAGGAGTAGACTTGTCTGCATTACCCATGTCTGGGTGAATTCAAAGCAGGATCTCCAAAGGCAGCAAAACTCTGTCACAATATTGAAACTGTCATAAAATGTGGCTGAAGCTTTTCTCTGTCAGATGGACGAGCTGTGCCTTCTTAATTTTGGGGTTTTCTCTCTCTTCTCCCCATAGCATCTCACTCGAATCCTTGTGCTTCCCGTTGGCGGCAGAGCATGGCCACCCGTGCTGCAGAAATGACAGGTTGGAGGACAAGAGTAGGGCTGGGGCCGTCCCCAGGGCTGCTGTACGTGGCCAGAACATCGGGTTCGGAGACTCTCAGTCAGCGTGCTGCGAAGGTCATAAAATAGCAAGCAGCAGAAGTAATCAGAGCCTGGGGCTGGCCCGGATCGCCCTTTCCTTTCGGAATTAAGGAGGGTGCTTGGCGCTGCTTGCGAAGCAATCACATTGAACAACCCCAAATTGGCTTCCACGGGGAACCGTGGCCTCCTTGCTCTGCGATATGCCCTCCTCCGGTCCAGCAGCTTTCTCTTCCAGACCACAGCTTTATTTAATTTAGGTCCTACCATTGGCAATGGTTTTGCAATGGGCTGTGGGTTAGGAAAAAGTAGAGAATTTTTCCTTAAGCAAAAAGGAGATGACATTGCACAGAAAAAACAGAGCAAAGAATAGTTTGTTGGCCGTTTTCTGCCTTGCTTCTGTGTGTGATGCCAGCAAAAGGATTGCATTTTGGAGTGATTTAATGAAAAAATGACTTTTATTTCTAATTCCTTTGCCTGCTTCAAAGCAGAAGGGCCACACGATGGAGCTCTGGGGCTTCCGTCGGGGCCTGCCTGGATTCACGCGTAAAAAGCTGTTTGGAGACCTTGAAATTACGGTTTTTATTAATTTTTCACTCAGTTTAATTTTTACATTCATTTTAAAATGGTAAATGTTCTAGACATTATAATTGTAAAATGTAATTTATGGTTGCTAGCTGAAGGTATTTACTTTTGCTTTCTTAAGATTGGAACTTTTATTTTTATTTTTACGACTGTAACGGGGTAACATTTTTCAATCTCCTGAGAGGCTGGCATCCCAGAGACAGCGTTAGACCATATAATTCTTCCAAATGACACCCTGACTATGTTGGGGAAGCTCTCAGGCCTCTATATGCAAATATTAAGCACCGGCATTGCTGCACGTGTGAGAGAATAAATGATGTTTTGGAGTGCTCCTTGTTCCTGGTTCTCAGTGAACACTCAGCTGGTAAAATTTAAACCAGTGCGGTGCATTTGAAAAAGTGGATTCTTCAATTAGAATAAAAGCATTTAAAATCCCAAATTGTATGTCTATAACGAAACGAGAAATTTAATATTCTGCTGTGGAAAATAAGAGCTTTTCCTCCTTCATTCTGTCCTTCTTTTTCTCTCCATCCTTCTTTCTATTTCTTTCCCTCTTCAGAGGGGGTGAGCTCTCTCCTGCTACGTGCTGCTTTTCCCCGTGAACTGGTGCTAAGCGTGTCAGAGCTGTTCAGCTCTGACTGCTGTTATGACAGGGCGTGAGTGTTTAATTACGATTGTATCGCATAGATGAGGCAATGCGTCTGACTCGCTGGAGTTCGGTTGTAATAGCTGTGCACACACGTAGCTTCGAGTGACAAGCATTTTTATTTTTATATTTTTTTCCTATTTATACACTCCAGCCTGCACACAGAGAAGACAATGAGATTCTGGTAGCTGATGGTCTCCTGGAATATTACTTGCTAATTACTTGACTAACACAAGCAAACATTTTATAAAAGTTTTAGGAAACACTTCTAGGACAGGGTGTGCAATATCGGTTACCGAAAACGTATGTTCCTCATTTATGGAAGTTAACATTTTTATTAGAAATTTGAACCACTCGACAGAGGCTTCCGGAGAAGTCAGTCCCTGGTCTAACAGCTACGGAGCGCGCTGATGAGTGCTGCAGTAAACCTGCTGCTAAAAATACTATGAACTTTATGGGGAGTTGCATTTGCTCGAGTGGAAGGTGAAATTTAGACCTGTTCCTCTAGTCTAAGCAGGGGAGAGGCCACCCAGTGTTGTTTTCTGTCAACCAACTTGGAGTTGTATTGTAAGCTCAGGATTCCCCGAGCTGGGGATTCCTATAAACGTTTGTGCCAGGAGACTCCTATGCTAAAAGTTGTCACAAACAGCAACAGCAAAGAGCAAGAGCTTGTTTCATTTTGGTTTTCTAATTCAAGGAAATATTTGATTTTTTTTTATTTTTAATGGGCACTTAGTGGTAGGCATTATTTCTCATAGCTCCAATAGCTGTCCAAAAGGATTTAGAAACACATACATATCAGATTCTTTTTTCTTTTTTTTTTTTTTTTCTTTTTTCTTTTTTCTTTTTTCTTTTTTCTTTTTTTTTTTTTTTCTTTTTCTTTTTCTTTTTCTTTTTCTTTTTCTTTTTCTTTTTCTTTTTCTTTTTTTTTCTTTTTCTTTTTCTTTTTCTTTTTCTTTTTCTTTTTCTTTTTCTTTTTCTTTTTCTTTTTCTTTTTCTTTTTCTTTTTCTTTTTCTTTTTCTTTTTCTTTTTCTTTTTCTTTTTCTGTTAAGGAAAAGAACAGTTTCAGGGTCTGACTGCTTGGAGTAGCTAACAGAGATAATCGTCACAAGTGGCCAAAGCTATAGCTTCCTGAGCAGTGACTCAAGAAAAATGAGGTGTCACTTGCTGCAGCCTTTCCAGTTCCTGTATAAAGCACAACTGCTTTTTAAGTAGAAATGAATGGCTCTGACAGCCTCCTCTCTTTCCCCTGGAAGCTATCTATAAAGAGCAGCACTGTGGCCACATGCACCGAGTGCAGCAGGGGCAGTTCAGGAATTATTGCCCAGAGCATCTTTGGTGGTACACGAGTTCTTCTCTTAAACAACATCACTTTAGGACCATCCGATTGTCCTCAAAGTAATGATTTACAGGCATCTTTTGCTCGCCTGTTACTGCAAGGAAAGGAGACTTTTGCTCTCTTCTCGGTCCCTGCAGTGCCTCAGGAACCTGTCCCCAGCGCCTTGCTCCCTGGCTGCTGCTGCCAGCGACGGGCAGCTGCTGCTGGGCGATCTCGTGGTGCTCCTGCAGCTGCTGCTCCTGGTTGTGCACAGCAGCCCCCGCACTCTGCTCCCTGAAAAAAATAACCCCACGGTCCTCACAAAGCGGCAGAAACCCCGGCACGACTCAGCCCTTAGGATGGTGACAACAGGCTTTTTGTAACTTCTGTTAAAAAAAAAAAAAGAGAGACAGTGGGGACATGAAACTGATGGACATCTTAATATATTTATTTCTGGCGTTTTCATCAAGTGCCATTCTTATGGGAAGGGATATGTTTGCAATTAAAGCCAATGAGTTAACTGTATCTTTTTTTCTCTCTTTTAAAAGAAAACATGAGTTTAAAAGGAATCAAAAAAAAATCTTAGGAATTTTCAATAACACTGAATTGCGTTTGGAAGGAAAAAAATTCTGACAAACTGAGAATAGCTATTCTGCAAGTGACTCTAAGAAAATTAAGATATTCCCCCCTCCTTTTCTTCTCATAATCTTCAAACAATTTGATTAAAAAAAAAGAAGAGTTTAGAATTATTAAAATACAGTAAAAGAATATCTACTAAATGTAATAATTATAATGTTGAATTTTGTATCTGCTCTTAGGAACATTTATCTCTTCTTTGTACTTAACAATTCAAACTTCTCATTTATGGGGTTTCACAACATAGATTACAATATTTTGACAATTAATTTGTTACTCCTTTTCAAGAATTAAGAGAATTATTAATGATACCCTTATTCAGAAGTCTAAGTGAAGCTTTAAGTTAACATTTCCTAATAGGCATTTAATTCTGATTTAATAAGACAATTATTGCATGATAAACAAATATCAATTGATTATTAAACACATTTATTTTGGATTAACAGCAATTCCATAGATATCACAGCCATTAAACATCAGTGAAAAGACTTTCATTAATAAACTGATTTATTTACCGTGGCATAAGTGTCCTGTTCAATCTAAATTAAATATCTATTTGGGATCCTCAGCCTGTAGTGTTACCAAAGGCATCTTCATGTTTGAACGCTGCACAAAAAGCATTTCTAGTTCAGATTCGCAAGATGCAATCTCAAAAATAATCAATCCGTATAAAAAAGACTTTGGTTACTGCTAGATAACTAATTATACAGACACAGCCTTTGTGCATGTCTCTATGAGATATTCTTTGTTATTCTCTTTCTTCAGAACTTTGATGCTGTTTAAAAATAAATTTAATTACCCACTGGTTATTTACACTGCATTTATTTCTTCCATCTAGAATTCTTTTCAAATTTAAAACCTGAAGGTCAATATCATTTTAGAGCAGTTTATTATTCATGGATATTGCAGAATTTCCAGGGAGAAAAATTGCTTTATTTTAAAATTAGAAGGCAAGAAAAGAATTGTAAAATGAACTGCATCAGGCCTGATCCTGCAGCACACTGTGGTAGCTGTTTTACTAAATAAAAGCTGCAGGGTTAGGTCTTAGTATTTTTCCTCATTAACAACAATAATTTCAAATCTACCATTTAAGCTACATGTACGTATGATCCATGCATATTTATGAAATAATGACAGGATAGCTATCTTCTTTCTGAGTTTTCCCACAAGACTTTATGGGCCTTATCAGGTAAATTCACATGAGTAAAAGCCCTCACGGGTACGAGTGGCAGCAGGGATGTGCTTTGTGTCCGTTTTTCTCTGCTTTGCTTTTTTAAAGGCCAAATGTTAGGTGCAGCTGCAGACCTCCTTTACGCAGCAAAATGATTTAGGGTGGCTTATGTTTGCCACATTGATTTTATTTTTTTATTTTTTTAAAAAAAGTATTTTTTGAGGAAGGATTTAAAAGCCCTTTATTGCAATAAGCGAGTTAGATGCTTAGATGACCTCAGAAAGAGCAAGCAGTTTTTGTCCCAGTGTTGAGGCCATACGTAGACATAGTGATTCTTATCTTTGGTCTCCTTCCCCTGCACTTGTGAAAAAAACAATCTCAAAAAAAAACCAAACACGGTCAAGGGGTGTTCATGACCCGCAGCCCTGATACCCGCAGCCTGCGCTTGGGGTTCAGGGCAGCAGCTGATGGGAGATGGGCAATTTTTTCTCAGAGAGCTTGTCTAGCATTTGACCAGAATGACTTCCTTGATTCTTCTTTATTGTTAATGAGAAACAAGATTTAACAGTGGCTTATACTTGACTATGGGCGAAGGGATCTTTTTTCACTTAGAGAAGACAGGTTGTGTATGTTTAGAACGAAAGCTGTCGAGAGAGGAATTTGAGTTGTAATGAGTACGTTGGGATGGAGAAAGTTGCTTCTGCCTGTCTGAGGGCACGTCAAAGCCCAGCCTCATCAGTGCAAACATCTGTGGGGGCTCCCTGGAGGGTGGTGGTTGGGGTGGGGATGCTGATGGAGGGAAAGCAGCTCAGTTTGCTCCCAAGCCTTCGGCTGGCTGCACTAGCCCACCTCCAACCCAGTGCAAACCCTGCCCTTGCTTCTGTGGATAGGATCCGACCTGTTCTCGCCACAGCTGCAGGAGATGTGGAAGTGGGTGTTGGTGAGCACACAGGGGGCTCCTCCTTGCTCCTGCAAAGGACTCAGCAAAGTCGGTGAGACTTTTGCCTAAGGGCAGAAAGTGGAGCAGTGTTCCTGGCTTGGTTATTTCTCCCCTCTTCCCCTGGTTGCTTCTGGTTTTGTGCATCTTTTTTTTTTTTTTTTCCCCCTGAATGCCTTTGGATCAAATCACAATATTTGTACTGGCATTTTGCATGCAGTTTCCTGGGGCTAATGGCTTGCAATCGCAAGAAATGTTTCTGTTATGGCCTCTGTCAGGTGGGAGTAGCCCCAGATTGGGCAGGCGGGCTGCGTGCACCAGGTGAAACATCTCCCCCCAAACTAGCCACTGATGGGTTGCCTCTTCCTGCAGCAGTAAGAGATCCTGTTAAGACCTTCTGCACACTGAAAGAGGGGTGAGAACTTGAAGTAGGAAGGAGTTAGGTGCAGAGCTCCCTTCTGTTTCCTTCAGCACTTCTGCAGAAGTGCCGTAGGGAGAGCTCCCTGCCCTGTTCACCTCTGGTTTCACTTAAGCCTTAACAAAGTCGAGTGACCGACTTACAAATGAAGAACTGGCCAAAATGCAGTTGAACCTAAACTGGGATGGGAAACAGCTATTTGGAGAACTTGCTATCTGTGATGTAACCTGGTCTGGAGGCAAAGCCAGAGATTTTATCTTGCATGGTGAAGCTGGGATTCGGCGGAGATGCCCGCCTCATTTCCCACCACGGCTGAGCACCGTGCGCTGTTACTGACGGGGTCCCGTGCTGATGCCACATCTGACAGCTTGGTTTTTGCAGGGCATCTGAACTTTTTTACCGCGTGTTTCCTACATCTTCCCTATTACTGCTTTTAAGCCATTCTTCCTTTAATTGGCTCAGGAGAAAGGACTCATTCCTTTGCCTCTAACTTTTCTTTTTTCCCCATAAAGTATTTAGGGAAAAAAAATTGCCGAGTATGTAAACTAGAGATCATTAGAGGTTGCAGGGTTTTTTGTTGCTGTTTTTATTTTTTTTTAAAGACTAGATTCAGCAAAATGTTTTCTCCCAGGCTCTGGGTCTCTATTTAGGTGATTTTAAGCTCTGTTATTTATTTATATATTTATTCATTAGATGGGCCCACAGTCAAGGAGAAGGGGAACGCGGGGTTATTAATCTTTCCTGTCATCCACTCACAGATGTGAAGTTCACACCACAGCAAATGTGAAGTCAGCAGTACGCAACCACAAGGTGGAAACTTCAAGCAAAACAGGCTGCGAGAAACAGGGGTGGGAGAGGGAGAACAGGAGGGGAAGAGGGGAAAAGGGAAAGGGGGAAGGAAAAAAAAAAAGGACAAGGGAGTGATGAATGGCGGAAGGGAAATGGAAAGATGGATGGACAAGGGAAATGGAAGGAGAGAAATGAGACGGATGGAAAAGGGTAAAGAGGAACGGCAGATAAGAGAGAAGAAAGTCTGAAGAAAGTGGGAGAGAAATGAGAGATGCCAAGACAGAATATTTAAGATAGGGTGTTAATGGAGCTGGGCCCGTCTGGGTGCTTGGATATCCTGAAGATGTAAGGGGTAATCACTCTCTCAGCATGTATATGCTATTGATATGTTAATATAATTTTCTTTTTTATCTGAAAGCAATGAAGTTTTCAAACTGGCTGATTAACTAGGTCTGGCTGGTCCTGTGTACGTACATGTATTCACAAACACGTCACATATAAATATTTATACTCTATACACAATAGTGTCTGCAGATTCCCATAAAGCAGCAGCCAGCATTAAAAGTCCTATTAGTATTGATGTGACATTGGACAGACATGTTTGTGCTGATATAACCTACTGCAATAGCAATCCCAATACAGCTTTTTGGGAATACCAAATGTAAACAGACATTATTAGAAACAGTGAGGATGTTATATTAAAAACAAGCCTGCTCTGATGCAATAGGAGGGGTTTCAACTTGCATTTGGCTACAGGTCAGTTAATATGCACATTCTTTACTATGACATAGTTTATCTTATGGGGTTTTTAAAAATGATTAATTTCTCTGTTGTCTTATGAGACTTAGCTATTAGAGCTGGTTATTTTTATGTAGTGAAAAGAACAGAGATAAGTTATCTCCTCATACATACATATATATTCACACGTCCTGCAAACTGCATGTTAAATCACTGTTTTAGTTAATTTACAAAGATGGCTGTATACAGAAATGACCCATTAAACAAGGCAAATGGTTGGGAGGCTCACACCATCACCCCAGTGAAGCTAGGCTGCTCGTTCCTCCTCTGCCCGTTTCAGCAGCTCTGCAGGTCCGTCCCTGGGCTTAAACCACAAGCTGCACGTTCAGCCCCAGGGCTCCTGCACCAGCGGTGCCAGAACCTGTGTGGGGTGGGGAGGAGAGGAAGGGGGCAGGCCAAAAAGCCCCAGCTCCCCTGTAACAGGCAGCAATGGTAGCCTGGCTCTTCTGGCCTGTGCTCGTCCCCCTTTAATATGCTTAAGAGCAATTCTTGCTTGTGGGGGCCAGACAGCTTGTGTCTGTCTGAGGTCTAAAGCTAAAAATCCAGCACTGAAAATACTTCCAGGGTGTTTACCCCTTGTTTGTGAGGAAGGGAAAAACGTTCAGTATAGTTTACAGAAATCTTACTGTCTGCACCTGGAAACACCTCTGAAAGGGTCACTTTGCTGGAGTTAATGGGCCCCTTCCCACATTCAGATTCTCAAGGAGTAACTTGTATACAAGCCTTGCGTTCTGGTTGGTTTCTTTGATGACCTGCTAGATACACTTATTTACTGGATTTTGGGTGTTCAGAAGATTTCTGCAGGCTTCTGTCAGTTATTCTATATTTGTTGTAGTATTTTTGTATAACACACCTGGGATTGTTAGCTTTAGGACTTAAATATCTGCTTTGTTCTTGTACCAGTCCATAATATTAGCCTGCTTGGATAAATCAAGGAAATGGCTATATTATTTATACTACATGTTATTACTTACTGTACTACTGGATCTGTGCTAGAAGGTGACTGAGTCTTTCTGTGGTTGAGCTTGCAGTGCTGAGCAGCGCAATGCCACCTTACTTTCCTTTGCTCTGTGCATAGTGAGTGAGCATGGTACTGGTTGGACTTGTTTTAATGCTATCAAAAATCACCCATGTAATCTTAACACTGCTTTTTAGGACCCACGGATATCTTCTCTGTGCTATCAGGATTCTTAAAAATGGGAATTTGTTATTCATATGTCAAGGTGCACGCTCAGAGCAAAGGCAGCAATGCTGGTTGTGAACGGGTCAGCAATAAGCCAGGGGATTTAGGATCAGTGGAATTAATTTGGCTTCAGTTATTTTAGTTTCATTGGCACAAGCTGGGAACTTGGCCCTTTTCACCTGAATACTGGGTTTCAGTGAGTTAATTCGGAAGGCTCTACGGCACAGGACACTTCATCTCCTCCTCTTCCTGGTCAAATTTCCTGATAGATACTGCTTTCATGTGGATTTCTGGCTTTGGTCTCTTGTATGTGTGCATGATGAAAGTAGAGACGAGACAAACAACCCCTCCCTTCTGCAAAGGCTCAAGATAGAAAGGGATGAAAAAAAAAAGGTATAAAAATAGAGCTGTATTTTTTCCCCCTTGGAAGGACCTCCCACTGACTATATCATTATCCGTCTCATGTAGGATATTGGATTCAGGATCTATAGCAGTGAGCTGTGTTAGTATTGAATCTCATTTGATTTAATAAACCTCTCTTCTCCCTTGCCTGCTCAGTCTTCCCAGTCCTTTTCAGGCGGTGGTAGCTCCCCCATAGTGTTGGCCATAGAGGGACACATAATGCACTGCCCTCTTTATAAGGCGATGTGGAGACCTTCATGCTCCACTGGAAATGCAGATTTTTGTTTTGCAAAAATAACCCCTTCTTCTTCCCCTCCCCTTATGCATGTATGTTATATGGCCCATTCTATTGGTATGTTGTTTGCTTGCTGTTATTCTCTACATTTGGACCTATTTCCAGTGAATTTTGTCATCAAGAAGTATTTTAAGCAGATTTAAGGTCTGGAATTATTTCATTTTTTTATTTTATGAAGTATAGTTTTGGAGATAAGCTGAAAATTTTGAGGGAGGAAAGAGAATGGGGAATAAGATTTAATTTCAAGTGAAAAGGAGCATCACAAATTGTTGTCAATGGACATTTTCAATACATTAGAAAAAGGAGGCTATTAAAGAAAAGAATAAAAGTTCAAATCCTGCAGAATTAACTACATAGCAAAATCTATGCTTCAGGAAGAAAGAGCTTTTGGAACCTGTCTTTAATTTTCAAATGGGAGTTCTTTTGCTGGATGTGATGAGGCTTGGCATGTCTCTTGGCATGTATATGGATATGCAGGCTTGGTGTCTTTGGGCTCTAATTTCCCTAGAAGAATTTAAATAAACCTTTCTCAAGCCAATCGGAGTTAACTGTATAGTAAGAAACTGTGCTCTATGTCTATATTGAACTTGGAAAAAATGAAATTCTGCTCTCTGCTCTAATGTGTCAGGCAAAGCTGGCTTCAGTGAATGTGCAGAGGCAAGGTTTTGTTTTGAGAACTGGAATATACTGAAGCTTGATTACAGACGGTAGGCAAACTGGCAATCCGTTTTAGCTTGTTTTTAGCATATACTCTGTGTAGGTCGGAAAGATAGTAAGTTTCTACAAGTTTCAATAAAATAGGGTGCCTAGTGATAGAAAAGGTGCCTAGCTGCAGAAAGAAGCTGTATTATAAATGCAACACCTTATTTGAATCCAGAGACTCCATGAGACCAAGCCAATTCCTACCAGAAGCCAATCAGAGACTGTTATAGTGGGGGAGATCCAAAGATGTGAGGTATGGTACTTTGTGGAACAACTTGTTTTGAAGACAGGATGCTGTGGCTATGGGAGTCGGGGTAGCCGAAGTCCTGTCCTCACTGTCAATTTATACCAACAGGGTTTCTAAAATTTACCTGCATCTCTAGTAGGCTACCGACTCAGATTTTGCAGTGGAAAACTGGATCCCGGGATTTCCAACATATTTTTTTCAGACTGTTGAAATACTAGAAGTGATTCTTGAACAAGAGGACCAAATCCCTTCCCCAAATATAGCAATAGCATTTGGGGTGCCTCGACCAGTCTCTCATTGGTCTCTTTGCCTTCATAAGGGGTGTGTGTTTGGCAATCCTGAAAGATGCAGCATCTCCTAAAGCATAATCCAACGATGCCAGGCAGTGGGAAAGGTGAGAACTGTTGCTTTGAATTGTAAAATCACCATATCCATAATGCATGAAAGGCCCTATGCCATAGCACAGGGTTTCAGTCCTCCTGCAGCTCTGGAAAATTGGACAACTTCATAGTCTTTTATGAAAATATAATTTATCTTTGCTGCCTTTTGAGTAGTAAATTATGAATTTGAAAGTGACAAATATTAGCAACCTGCCTTTATTGCTAACAAAACTGGGCAGGAGAGAAAAGGAGTCTGCAGAGCCTTTGACAGAATGTTTAATAACTTTTGTGATTACTGTTTCCCAGAGGTGATGTGTATAATATGTATTTTCCCTCTTTCATTTTATCATAACACTTATGCTGGAGACTATTGTTGTGTCTCTGTATTCCTCAACTTCTTCATCAGTCAAAGGTTAGAGAGATTTGAGCAACCACAGTCAAAGCAAAGCTGTGAAGCCTTCTGCATCCTTTAAAAAATGCACTGCTTTAGCTTGGTCCAACAGTATGAAAATGGGCCATACCCGTATCATAAATAAGCAGTATGGTATTAAAAGTCTGCAGTACTGGGGCAGCTGACAATAAAACTATGACAATCATTTTGTAGACGGATGGAGACTAATTGCAGAACATGCCAAAATAGACTCTATCTCAGGTGTATTCTGCTAGAAGAAAATTAGTTTCCATTTAGGGTCCCTTCCTGTTCAGGAAATGTAAAATTTTGGATGGCTTTGGTACCTTGGCTTTGAAATGTTCACAAGAATTTATAGAAAAATTGATCACTGAATAAGATTTCAAGAGGTAACATTCTTCAATTAAAAATCAGTATTTTCGACTTGGCAGCTAGCATGCGGTTGTGGTTGACGTGAAGGAAGAACGGCGGATCGGGACCAACACGTGTGTCCCTTGGGAGAGGGACTGCCTGGGAGGTGTGCAGTCACGGAGCTTGCCAGGGGTGTAGCTCTCAAATCAGGGGATAACAGGCTGAGGTTACAAGGTATGTTTAGGAAGATTTTATGGGTAATGTGGACCAATTTTCCTTCTGAATGGATGCACCAGAGATGGGGTGAAAGCTGAGTTCCCATTCAGTAAGAAATAGTCCCACAGCTTCTAGACTGGGAGGGAGGATCACATCCATTCCTTTACGTCTGTTTTTGTAAGTGCAGGAAGAACTGTTCGGACTGGTTTAAATTCAAGCAACCAGTGCCGCACACTGTTATCCATGCTTGGTTGAAAGCTGGTACCAGAAACAGGGCAAGGATGCAGTTCAAACCACCAGGAACCATCTCTCCTGCGAGGCTTAATCCAACTGTAAAAAATAGCCACATTATGGAGAAATGGAGAAGTTTTCATCCTTTAACCAACCTATCAGTTATAGAACACGCAGACAATTAAGTCAAGTATTAAGAGAGTGATCCTAGCTTTTTGCATCAGTGAATAGCTCAGCTAAAGCAGCGCACATTTGCTGCTGTTTTCTAGGTTTGTTGCTGGGTGGCTTCCAGACAGACATTGGATCCAAAGCTGAACTCTCCCTCTGAAATCACGGTTGGTTTTTCATAACAGAGCTCAAGCTACAGCCAGACAAGCAGGCTGAAACCTAATATGAGCTTTTGCTGCCTGCAGTTTAGGATGGACTGTCTCTAGTTTCACTTCCCTTCTATTCAACATGCATAGAACTATTAAAACCCTGGGTGTTGCCTTGAGCATCATCTTCAACATCCATAAGGCCATCTCAAGCACGCTGACGTACCTACTCTTCCTGGTCTCCAGCTTGCTTCTCCTAACTCTCATCTTAGTTTCTCTCCAGTCATGGCTTTGTAATGAACTCCATAGTACCTTCAGGTGAGAAAACATTCTAGTTCCCATCACAAACCAGACTTCAGCACCTTATTTCCTAACCTTTTGTACCTTGTCCTTTGATTTTTGGTTTCCTTAAACATTCAGCAAGATGAGGGGTGCATGGTGTTCGTGCCAATGTTTTCTGTGCTCAGGTGAGTGAGGTGGCAATGTTCTGCCTGTTGGCAACTTTTCTTGTTGGTAATCTCACAGTAATATAATTAGAAAGCAGAGTATTAGCTTCACAGGCTCAAAAATGTGAACAGGTCACTGAGAACAGGAGATAGAAGTCCCTTGAACTGTATTTGTTGCTAGCTGTAGAAAGCCCAGAAGGGTCCAAGTTTGGAGATGCACTAAGTATGGAAAGTAAGACATGATGCTATTTTGATTTGGCTGCTGTCCTGTGGGAGGAACAACCAATGGAATGATGCCTAAAACTCATTTTTTTTTTACTGATGTGCTTACGTCATTAAAAATCACAGAAACCCAGGGTTCTCAGTGCTTAAATCCTTTTGAAAATAGGCCCAGGAACCCCAACCGTGCAGACTTTTTAGAAAAGTTTGTTTTGAGAGAACTTCTTCCTGGGATGTTCTCTCAAGGAGCAGCCCCTAAAATATCTCAGTTAAGGGTGAAGAATCACCAGTCATCACAGAAGTTCGTGGGCAGCACAGTTTGGAGCTAGTTATAAAATATACATAGCTTTTCCACTGTGAAATATTTGATATTTTAAAAATTAAGACAGTGTTATTTACTTCCCCCACTGCCCCCCCATGGCTGGTGTTGCTTATGTGCTGTTGGCAGATGGGATGTGGATCATTTTAATTAGATTTTATTGGACTGTTATACGGCCCATAATTGTGATCATTACTCATTTTCACTGTGGTTCAGACAGATCCTCTATTTAGACATGATGATATTTTGATGAGACAAGTCCCATGTAACTTGTTATGTTAGGGGCCAGTAGCCAAAGCAGTGGAATTAGGTGTTCTCACAGCATAAAAATTAGAGTAGATTAATAAAGGACGTAATGGTCAATTTGTGTTTCTAATTGTGCCCAGATTGTGGATGCTATGGGCAGAGTGTCTCCTTGGGCTGCTGAGTTCTGCTGAAAGCTGCAGGAAACAAAGAGTTCTTGCAGCAAAAGCCAAGGTAGGGAGATGTGGCACGGAGAGGGGACAAGCCCTGTTTCACCCAAGGGAGAGGGGCAAACCCATTGGTGCTGTCAAACTGACTTTCGCTGAAGCCAGAGATCTTGTGCTCGTATTCACATCAGCTCCACGTCTGGTCCCTGTATGCTTTAGGTACGCTCTTTCTCTGCTGTGCTTTAGGCATGGCTGTTCTCATGGCAGGTCTGGATCACTGCAAGGAAACTGAGGCTGGAGGCTGAGTCTGAACTGGGAATGGATCCAAAATCCAAGAGACTTTTGTGGGAGCTGCGCTCTGCTCTCACACAACCATCTTCTCACCTTCACCCCTTATTTCTTGGTGTTCAGTCTTAGCCTTTTTCCCTTGGCTTCTCAGACCCAGAACTGGTATTTGGACATAATACTCCTAGAGTGTGGACCCAGCTCTCCCTTTGTGTCCTGGGGAACATCGGTCATGCAGCACTGCCAGGGATCATGGTTCAAGCAAATTGTCAGAAATATTTAGAAGAAAGATTTAGGGTTTAAGTTTTTACTCCTTGTTTGTAAATAAAGTTCCATTTGGCTAATTATTTAAAACATATATTTCTCTCTTAAAGCCCAACATCTTTTGACCCCCAGCTGCACTGCATTTGCAGATGTCAATGCTGGAGAACTGAAAATGTTGGGGTTCACTGGCTTTGGGGTACAAATGCTATCAGTGATGCACAAATATTAACTAAACTGCAAATGTCTCTATCCCAGTAGCAAATCTGTGAATTTAGCTTATTGTAAAAAACATCTGCAGCTAAGGAGATGGGATGCTACAAATAGTCCCAGCCTTTTGTAACCCAGTGGGGGACACTCCAGTGCTATTACCGTACCGGTGGGGGACACACAGAGCACACCCCCATCTGCTTCTGTTCTCTTGGACAGGTACCTCTACAAGGATTCTGGTAAGGGTGACTGCTGAAAATTATAATTGCATTTAGTTGTACAAGTCAGATTTTAGCAAGGATCAACTCAGATCGCTTTGTGTATGCAAGTGAGGCCTGTTACCCCTCTGGCTGCCCGGTTTGTGTACATCAGCATCTTTGGGCGGCCCACAGATCAGCTTGTCCCGTGCAAACCCGAAAGGAGCTGAGCTGCAAAGTAGAAGAGAATATCACCTAACTCTACCCTGTACCTTTTATTGGGCTGAATGCCATTCTCATCCTTTATATATATATATATATATATAATCCATTTTTTTTTAGCATTTCTATGCAGGGACACAAGCTCTCTCTCTCTCTCTCTCCCTCCCATCCAAACACATCCACTGATCCTCTAGATGCTACTTCTGCTTACAGTTCTTTTAGATTCCTCCTGTGCTATTGCCCTTGCACTCCGTGTTAGAAACTGTGGCCTAATTTAGTGCTAGGTAATGCTTACCTTAACTTCTTGCTTCACAGTGTCCTTTTACTCCCTTATATCTGAAAGTCTTGCCTAGATGCAATATACAGTAAGGCCTCACTTCTCACATCTGCTGAAAAATAAATGTGATAATCTCAACAGAACCGTTCTGTACTTATACCTTATCTGTCTTTTCCTTCTTTTAAATGATGGAGAAAACACAGCAGAATATTACAACAAACGGACAGACATTTAACTTATAATTTACTTCACTAACCATTATGCTTTTGTTATAGTTGATGGTAGACTCGTATATATTTTTCATGTGTGAGACAAAATTAAATGTTCCTTGTAAAGAATCACTTACACACACAGTCTCTTTTTTCCTGCTTAGTCAAAAATATTCTAATTTATTAAAATGCCCTTATTTTTTGTCTTTTTTATTTTTCTGGGAATCGGGCCAGCTCACCTGAGAAAATTACTTTTCTCTTTGGGTTAGTTCCAATAAACTCCAAATCTATGTTGCTCCACAGAATGAGAGAACCTTTCCTAACAAGAGAATAATAATCACCAAATTCTGGTATGAATTTTCACAAAAAGAATGTGTACTAAAATGGATGAAACATCATGCTTCATTTTCTCATGCTGATTTTTCAAGTGAATAATTGCAAGCCATGATTAATGTCACCCCAGAAATCTGGCATGCTTATTTGTGAACATATTAATGAGTCTAGTTTTATTATTATTCAACCAATTCTAATGCCTTGGTATAAGCCTTGTATTTTCCAGCTTCTCTGTCCTTATAGGATTTTTATTATTTTTTATTTTTTTCTTGTCATTGGCTTTGCAGTCAAAATTTTAAGGACAGTAGGTTTTGGCTTTTTGAGATTTTAAGAGTCCCCTCTGTGCTGATGATACGATGGAAATCACAGATACTGCTTTCCTTGTGCCATTTAAACTTGCTAAGTCCCACTCTGATAGATGCTGTAGACATGTGGGATAGGCAAAACTACTATACCAAGAGTATATATACACATATAGAGTATATATAAATCTCTCTTTTATCCGGTTCCTGATTGTGTTTGTGCCTAGATGTTCAGACAAAAACATGACTTATCAAAATGGAAACCACTGGATGGATAATTCATGCAAATTTTCACTGAAGACCAACTCGGAAGCCTTCACAAGTTCCATGTGTTAGGGGGAGAAAAATGCATTGGTTTTGCCTGCTACAAGGTAAGCCATGGCCTAGAATTCAAGTGATTTTAGGTTAAAATTCACACACTATCACACTTCAGTATGCTCTACAGCTTGCTGAGCTTCTCCCACGATGAACTCCAGGCCAATTAAGTTAAAATCATTAAGAAGTTTTAAGTTAAAGTGTGACCTTCTGTTTTTGACTAGGTGAGGGTTTTGTTTTGTGAAAGCTGTTTTGTCAGCGGTTAGTCCTGCCAGCTCCCAGTGAGAGGACTGAGATGGAAAGAGCTGAGATTAACTATTGCATTACGTTGGACAAAGAATTAGGAAACTTCATGATATTGAGTGGATGATAAAGAGGTGGTTAAAATTTCAAGTTACGAAACGCAAAGGAAAGGAAATGGGGAAAATCAGTCGTAAGTTTGTATGCTCAGTCATGGGCTTTGAACAAGGTATTAGTACTCTGGAAAGAGATCTGGGAGGCATTTCATAGAACTCTCTCCTATCGACTCAATGTAGAAATCTATGGTGTGCCCACAGTTTGAAAAGTCTGTGACATTTTTGTTCTCTTATCTCGAGTGCATAGCGGGAATAGAACAGGCACAGCAAAGGACAACAAAGGTGATTAAACATATGAAATAATTTGTCACTCTGTATGGAGATGTTAACTTTGGATTCTTCAGCTTGGAAAAGGAATCCCTGCTGTGATAGAGGTGAATAACAGCCTGAGCTACCAGGAGAAAGCATGTAGGGAGCAATTGATCACTGTGTTTCTCACAAGAGAAAATAAAGAATATCATAATCATTTGTCAGGTTGCAGGTTGAATATAAACAAAAAATGATACTTTTTTCATATGACACCTGGGTACACTATGGAGCTGCTTGCTGTGCAACAATGAGATGTGAGAGTTGGATTCAGATACTAGTGATTACATTTTTCCCATGGATTAGGATATTAAATATATTGTTATATATCTTGCACTGCTAAGGCTACTTGACTGTCTCCTAAATTTTGCTTTTCCCAGAATTGCTGCTGTTGGAGGAGGGTTACAGGAGCAGCCAGACTTTTACCTTGCCCTGGTTCTCTCATAAGGCTGTAATGATTTCGGGAGGGGTATAAAAAGGACCCCAAAGGCCTGACATCTCAATGATTTCCCCATCAGGGTACCAAAATGGGGTCAAAGAAGCAGTTAACTTGGAGGCTAACACCTTCAGGCCTGAAGGCTGCCACTTGGATGAATTTGTTTGCAGCAAAGCCCTGCTGAAATCTCTCAGAAATACTTGCATGCAAGGTGCTGCAAAATCTGGGTTTGTTTCTGCCTTGCCCTGGACAAGGATGAAATGAGGAGTGTGCCATTAGAATGACAGAAAGGAAGGGAAAGAAGAGGGGAAAATCAGCAAAAAGAGAATTCCTGCTTTACCTGCCGAGAACAAATCTGATAAGGAAATATCCGGCAATGTTCACAATAAGTCAGACATTGTCCCAGACCTTAATTGCTGGCACAGGCAACTGTGGACCTGGTAGGAGGGATGTGGATGGTGTCTGTGCGCTCCATCTGCTGCCTGCAGAGACGGGAACGTTCCAGGCCAGGTGTTGCTGAGCATTGCTCTTGTCTAGCAGCAAGATAAGTTTAATTAAAGGGCTAATTATTCCCACTCTGGAATGGACCTATTTGTTGTACTTGCAACCGCTTTCTAACTCTTTTCCTCTGGTGTTCATGCATTATACATTTATCTTCCATTGTCACACTACTGACTTGTTTTGCTTAAGTGAGGATAAGTCTTTGGTGTGTGTGAAAATTGGAAACAAAGGGAATTGGCTAGTCTTGAATTTAGGTGATACTTCATTGTAATGGCATTTGTCAGCAAAAAAAGGCATTTCATGCTGGTTTTCTAACTTTCTTGTGAAATAGGTATTTTACAGTTGTGGTAACTAAGGGCTCAGATCAGTAGGGAATTGGACCCAGATGTTTCTGTTCTGCTGCAACTGTTAAGAGCATCAGGCAGAACTCTTTCAGTTAAAAAAGGAATAACCCACTGATTTCCAAAGAGTTGCTGGATTTACTTTAGCAGACCATAGGATTATATCTGAGTTGAAGTTTTATCCTTTTTTACATTGTTTGAAAGCTGTGGTGTAATCCATGCTTGCTTTCTCTGGCTCTGTGGAGCATGCAGAGCTCTGAATCTTTGTACTAGTAGTGGCAGATAGTTTCCTCTCTCAGAGTGTTAGGGACTTGCTCGTCCAAATGCTGTGGTCTTGTGGGTCACCAGACCAACCTCACTGTTCTTTCGACACTTTGTGACCCTGCTCAAAGACAAAATCTCTAGGTGAAACCTAAGTTTAGAGTCAGGACTTCGTCCTCAAGCTCCTGAATCTTGCTGTCCTTTCATAGACCAAAGGTTGATGTTTTAGTTTTACAGGGTCCATTGAAGGGGTCAACATGGATCACCCTGTAGTTGGACAATGGAGAGCTATTTATTGGGAACAAAAGTGCTTCAAGGCACACTTATCTTTAAAAAGAGGCAGCTTAATTCCTTTTTCATTCTTCTGTTTTCTACCATACAGCGAGGACCTTTGGATCTGCATATGTCCTGGTGGACTTGGAAGAGAGAGGGAGTTCTCCCCTGCCTAGTTCTGTGCCTATGAGATCTAAGATTAAACACAAATGACCATTTTTTTTCTGGGCTAGGACTTTTATTTAATGTCTTTTTTAGGTCTCTTGTTGGTTAAAGCTTTGAGTCAGGTCAAATTGATATGCAAGATTCCCCCCTCCATGGGGCCAAACTTCAAAAGACACATTACTCATACCATTTTAGCATTCAAGGCTTGCATTAATTACCCACTAATGGCTTTTTTTTTTTCTATTCTTTCTTTTTTTTTTTTTTTTCCAGGAAGCACTTTATATCTTACTCATGGAGCCAGGAGAACTATCACTAGGATGGATAAGGATATACACATAGCATTTGTAACCTTAATATAATCTCTGAATATTCCATGACTCTGTAATGTCTGTCATGCTGGGCTTGAGCCCTGGTTCTGATGAACTGCCTGGGGCACTGTGTTGCAAATGCATTCTTTCACAGGCTAAAACAAAGCAGAGAAAACCATATAATGAATTCCAGTCATGTAACATTATGGGCTAAGTAGAAGTGCCACTCCTTTACTAGGATAGTTGTAAGAAGACGTTTCTGAAACCACATAGCTTAAGTGATAGCAGCCACCAGCCAAAACCCAAACATGTGTCTGTGTATGAAACAGGCACATGTGGAATGTAAAAGCTGTGGATTGTTTTGTAAACCGTATTTGTAGAAAGACCATGAAATGTGAGAGAGCAGTACAAAATACACTGTGAAAATGATTTCATCAAGAAAACCTAGAGAGAGGATTTTGGCTTGAGTGCTGGTCAGAAAGGCCATGGTGTGAGCAGTTCTGCAGAGCAATCTTTTCTCACAATTTATGCCATGGAAGGGAGCAAGGGGCTTTTTACGTCCTTTGTAAACAAACAGGATCTGCTTGTTGACTCCATCTTCAGTTCTTTCCCCTTTATGCTAGAAAAAAACATGCAAGTACCCAAATTTTTGGCTAACTACCGACGTCAAAAGGGGATAATAATCTACAATCTTTTGAAATCTATGCAAGCTATATAGGATTTATGATGCTGTGATAGGGAATAATTAAGCTATGAGAACTTCTATCAAAGTTTTCGACATAAATATGTCTAACTTGCATCCCATAAGTATGATTGAATACCAGGGAGGCATAACCCCCCAAAACCCCAATAAAAACTTTTTGTTCCACAGGGAGACCTGAAAATGTAAAACAGTGGCAGTGGGACTCCGGCTTTACAGTGTTTATCTAAGGCGATGTTCATTTGTTTTAATCTAATTTTGAGAATAGATCATTTCAGTGGGAGCATATGTTACAGCAGTGTTGTGAAACCAAGGAAAAGGTACATGATGCTCTTGTCACAATTGTCACGGGAAGGAAAGGGGGAGCCAGCAGCAGAGGAACAACTATTTAGGGACCTCTCAGAGAAGTTGGATATATTTTAATTTATGGGGTCAAATGGAATTCACCCAAAGGTGCTGAAAATGTCAGCCAATGTGATAGTGAGGCTGCTGTCTATCATTTATGACACATCATTGTGATCCGGGGGAGGTCCCTGATGACTGCAGAAAGGCTGATGGTACTCCAGTCTGGTAGAAAGGCAAGGAGCAGGACCCTAGACAAGCCAGTCAGCCTATGTGCCAAGGAACATATCTTCTTGCAACACTTTTTCCAGTGTGGGTTTGAAAGGAGAAGGTGACAATCAGAAAAATCAGCATGGATTTATGAAGGGCAAATCATGTTTGAGCAGCACGACTGCCTTTGATTAAGAAATAACTGCTTGTATGGGTTGAGCACAGGACGAAGTGGCCCAACATGTCTGTGGAACCAAAGCCATGGCTGACCTGGCCTAGTGCTGGCAATAGCAGGAGGTAGGATCAGAGACCTCCAGAGGGCTCTTCCAACCATCATTTCTATGATTTTGTGGATTGCAGTAAATCATATGCTGGACTGAATCAAATGAGGAGTAGTGAAAACATTTGTATGGCTTGATTTTTGGGTGGTCCTGTGTGGAACCAGGAGGTGGGCTTGATGATCCTTGTGGGTCCTTTCCAACTCAGGATATTCTATGCTACAGTGCTCAGATGTTCAGTGCCATGAGGAGCTATTAGCTTTTGGGAAAGACCTTGTATATACATTTTTATAAGAACAGAGGTTTTCTCCCAACATTCAGAGGAACAATTAACCTTCTTAACTGAGTGTTAACTGGTTAGGGAGTTTATAATCAGGAAAGAAACCTGGCCTGTAATGGGTCAGCAATGTCCAAAACATGGGGACCTAAATTATTTATATTACCAATGTCTTAAAATAATTAAAACTTAAGTCAGGTTTCAGAATTTCCAACAGCATTCATCCACAGCAACGTAGATCTCAAAGATCCCTGATTTTAATTTCCCTGGCCTGTGCTGCTTGGGCAGGCTGAGTTCGGAGCCCTCCTTTCTTCAGGCCGGGAGGCTGGGCCTGCTCCGAGCGCGCTGTGTGCGGCCCTGACGTGCGATGTTCCCAGCAAACGGATGAAGCCATACATCACTTCTCCAGTGTAAGGGGTTGATGCTAGGAGGCCCAGGTCCTACACTGAGGATTTCAGGTTTTATTTCAGGAAGCACCGATGTGTGCAGCTGGCTCCAAGTGGACCAATTCTCCAATACGCCTGGACTGCTTTTGTTTTGTTTTAAACTTTTTCAAGAAACTTGTAGAGTAGGAGCAGGTTAAACCAAACTTGTACTATCAAATGATTTGTTCTTCTGTGTTATTCTCAGACTGCATCTACAGGTGGGGCAGCTTTTTTGAGCTGGTAACATGTCCCCACATATGTACTGCCCAGCAAATGCAGCTGGAAATCCTGTTAAAAGCAGCCCCTGGCACTGAGTAAACACTGCCCTGATCAGTGTGTCAGAACCTGCATGTAGAAATCCTTTGTGTTCATTATTCTTGAATGCAGTATGGCATGAGGATCTGTGATCCTTATGGGCGTTGAATTCTGAGCTTTCCAGGAGAGAGTATTTCCTATAGAAACCTGAGTCCAGGAGCTGAAGATGGGGGAAAAGCACATATGCTTGGGGAAAGCACATATAAAAACAGCCTCTCACTTCTGGCTGCAGCTCATACAGGCAGGTAGCTTGTTTACTTAATCTGAATATTTGACCTTTATACTTTTTGGAAATGGTATTTTTTCCTCTTAATTACGTGGAAGGAACATTTCCTTTCAGTGCTCTGATAGACTTCTCTATAAATAGCTATTCACGTCCCAGAACCTCTTGCTGAAGCCTTCAGCAAAGTCAGCATCCTGAGGACTTTTTAAGCCTGAGATAGGAACCACGTGGAGTTTAATCATTAATCACCAGTCTTTAATTAACAGCTCTGGGCTTTGAAAAAAAAGGCGCTTACTGCAAGGCTGCTGGGGGAACCTGAGCTCTTCAGTGTGCTTCCATTTGAGGGACACGGTAGCCTTCCGAAGGGGGGGCTGGTGGAGCAATCTTCTCCTTGTGGGAAGGGTCATGCTTCCTGGGAAGAGCAGATGTTTGTGGCCTGATCTCCATTTTCACAACTGTCCCATTGGCTGGCTGCAGGTCTGAGCTGGCTCAGTGCAGGGATGCTGCCAGCTCCCCAAGACCTCCTTTGCTCTGGAAAGGGCTCAAGCATCTCCTGAGCCTTGTTGCCTCCATCAGGTGAGGTGGGTTTTAACCAGAGAAAGGAGGAAAGTTGCTCCAGGCTTGGAAAATTTTATTAGGAGAGTGTTCAAAATTGAGCACTCGGGAGAGAAAGAAAACATTGCTATAAAAGTTGACTCGGCCAATATTTTTCTGCATTCCTGCTGCTGTGATTGAAGATATTTGTTTTTAATATAGGTTTCTCCCGTTTGTAGTCTGGTTTTCCCGTAGTAAAAACTAAAGGGCAGATCCTCAGCTGATATAAATTGGCTCCACTGAAGTTAATGGAGCCATGCTGGTTTGTACCAGCTGAGGGATCTGGCTTGTGCTGCAGTGCTCGATACCCCCATTATACTGCCATGATTACGATACTAATTCAGTAAAATGGCTTCACAGTGTAATAAAACCAACCCAGAGCATGGAAGATGAAAGGGCTCCCTCTCCAAGTGACCTGGTATTTTTCATCAGAATGTTTTCCTTTATTTTCTCTTTTGTTAGGAAATGCTCTAAACCAAAATTTTTTTTTTTTTTTTTTTAAACAGCAAATGTACCTACTCTGCTAAAACTTTCCCTGGGAAAAGCTTCTCAGCTTCAGCATGAAGGCTGCCCCTGTGTGCAGAAAACAGACACAGCGTGTGCAGTGGTGATGGGTCAGGACATGCCAAGGCTTGTGCAAGAAAATGAATGGGATTTTCAAAGGGCAGGGATGATCTTCTGGAGCAGTTAAAGCCTGAGCTAACCTTGACTCCTGAAAAATAGGAGTTATCATGCTACTGGGTAGGGCATTGATCATTTTACGTATTTTCTGCCTTGTCTAGTTTTTCTTGATCTGTCTGCAGTGGGAGAAGCAGCCCATGGAGCTGTATAAAGCTGTATCCTTCTCCATCCCAGCAGTAAGTGACACGTCAGTGGCTTTCCTCGTTGTCCTCAGCTCTGCAGCAATAGCAGGGGGTGCTGAGCTGAGGAGTGGGGAGCACGATAACCTGTGCTGCCTTTTTGCTTGGAGCTGTTGAGCACCAAAGGGAATAAAAAGACACAAAGACCTAAATAAAGGCAGATAGAAGCGTAGCTAGATCCCTAAGATGAAATGTTTTGTTTGCCATAGCACAGCTGAACTGCACACGGGTTTTTCTGTGCCAGAAGGGATTTTTACAGGGACATGGCTAAATGGAGGCAGTAAATTTAACTTTAAAGGACCATGAATTGAAGCTTTTGGCTAAAAGTTGAAGTACTGTTACTCTTTACTGGGCCCTTTTAACTTCACTTGGAACAGGACAGTATATTTTACCTCGAAGGCCCCTGGAAGTTGAAGGCTCTGCCTGCAGGGCAGGCTCCTGGCAGCTGAGCCCAGTGGAGCAGCAGTCTGTGTCATGGGAGCCAGCCCAGATCTTCTGGGCAAAGGGGAAGCACAAAGAGATCCCACCTGGATCTCCCCCAAGGAGAGTCGTGGGATAAACTGCTGCTGGGAGGGTGCTGTGCCATTGCAGAATTAAACACTGGTACAGTTCTGAGTGCCAGTATAGCTAAGGGTTGAAAGGCAGAAAAAACTAAGTGCAAAGTCCTGAACTAGCGCGTTTGGTTGAATCCTGCTTCCAGACCTGAGCTGGTCCCCTAGCATCATCATAATAATGCTGATTCGAAGAAGAGTTTTCCTATACTTTGGAACAACCTGAACTATTGGTTTTGATGTTTCCACTAGTAAGATCTAATTTAAATCTGTTTACACCCTCTTTCTTTCAGGGAAAGATGTGTTTTGCACTAAAGTCCCTTCAGAAGAAGCAAAACCTTTCTTGCTTATATCTAGTAGCATCTCACTGTAAACGCTTTAAAAACATGTGCCGTGATTGAACTGTGTCTGAGACTGGGATATTCAGTGGGAGCATGGCAGACTGCAAGTCCCTGTTAAAGGTAGAATTTGGCTGCCTTTAGCATCCACATTCTTCTCCTCCAGGTTTTAAGGAAATATCAGAAAATCTCATATTTGGCACAGGCTGGCAGTGGAAGCTGTCCTGGACCGAGAGGACCATTTCTCAGATCCCATGCGTTGTGTGGTTGAGGTCTGAGAGCCTCGGTCATGGGAGGCTCTGCTCACCCAGAGAAAAGATGGACCCAAGCTGGCCAGCTGAGGGGACAGGAGAGTGCCCGCAGATCTTACTTGTGGGGTAGGTGTGCTCTTTTCTTGCATTAATTACAGAAAAGGATGATTGATCTGGAAACCTCTGCGGAACCCAGGTGTTGCTGCTGCCTTAGCCAAGAGTTCGTGGCCAAGCGATGACTGTGTACAGCTCGGATCCTCTGTGCTCCTGGGCGTTTGTGCCCTGTTCTGAGAGGAGGAGGCAGAGCCTCCCACCACAGCAGGAGCAGTGGGTGCAGGAAGTCGTTGCTAGACCTAATCAGGCAAGGAAAAGCTTTGGAGCATATGGACCCCAATGTGTGGTCCAAGTACAACAGCTTGGTGAGTGTCCTGCAGGGAGACTTTTACTAGCGCTGCAACAACAATTCATCACTGCCTGAAGGTTTGATGGGTCTGGTGCTCCTCGTCTTAATTGACCTCGGCTGGAGACCTGCGTTTCAGTCCAGCTTAGTCACAAAGGACTTGGGCTGTACTTGGGCCTTAAAGAGGATATTTATCAGGAAATCACATGATTAATGGAACCGAGTGATGTCCGCTTGAGAGTGGCCAGGAACTGAATTAACAGAGCAGGGATTTTGGCAGGTGTGAAGTGCTGGCAAAGCCGAGACTGACGTCTGGGGAGACAGAGCACCCTGAGCCTCAGTGGGCTGCAGCCACTGGCCTGAGGGCAGCTGGCAGAACAGGGGGTGCCATAATCTGGGCTTGTATTTGGATAAAAGCAGGGGGTGCAGATTATTAACCCGTCACACAGCAGTGCCAAAACTGGGATTGCTCCGTGTCCTCTCGGAAAGGGTAAATGTAAAGAGGAAGCTGATATCCCCAAGTAAATGGTGATAGAGGGGGAATAATAAATGAATAAATAGCCAGAAATCATTCAAGGCTTTCTTGCCTGCTTTTTTCCCCACTCTTATTTCTTTTTCCCTCCATGTCAACACCAAACAAGACAGGACTAAAATTAATGGGGAAAGCAGCAATTAGCAAATTAGGTTAGCGGCGTGTTGCAGTGTGCCATGGCTGCCAGGTGTGAGGGGCTCTGGCAGTATATTTATTAATGGCTGTCAGAAAAGTGACACTTTGATGAATGAAGCTGGGTAATCGGCACCCTCCGACAGCGAGCACTGAGAGGCCTCAACATGCTAAACTGCAAAATCAAACCTTTTTGAACCCCCATACAAAAATACAACAACAGAAATCGCTGCGAGAGGAGTGTTTTTCCGTCAGGAATTGGAGTTCGTGTTCTCCTCTAAATGTGTCTTATCTGTAACTCGCTGGGAATGAGTTGTCAGCTTTGAAGGTTTTCCCTTTCCTTGGAATATGGGACTCGATAATTTATAAATGCTGGCAGCTTAAAAACGTGTATCTAAATGTGTATGTTTTGGGTGTATCAGTTGGCACTGTCAAAGGCTACGCTCATGCTTTTGGGAGCTTTGCCATTTAAACGTGGTGGCATCAAGAATCCATAAGCTGGGTTTGTGAGCTAGCCCCCTGCGTTAGGTATTAGTGTCTCTTGACTGGTGGTCAGCAATGGCACTGCTCCTCAGTAACGCCATCGGTGTGCAACATTGAGGAGCCCCAGCCGCCTACAGAGAGAACGTGCAAAGATCTGTACGGGGAAGCACGTCTCACACAGTTGCACCAGCAGCATCATGGCATGCTGATGTTGCCACTCTTGATAACTTCAGACGTGAGTGAGTACCTTGTGATGAAGATGTGTGTGCTGTGGGAAATCAGCCACGAGGGTGGCCATTTGGGAGCGTGGCTATAGGGCACGTGGCGGGTTTGGCTCCTCAGGGCAAGGCTGTTCTGTAAATGGGGATTCCAAACTCTTGGCTGACATGAAGTGAGTTTAGGGGAAAGTTTCTTTAGAAAAAAATGTTTTGGTACTAAAGCTCTTGGGCAGATCAGTCTAGCTGCTGGGGTAGCATCTGGATAAAAGATTGCTCTGCAAAATGCTGCAGTACATGGAATTTTTTTTCCAAGTTTTCAGACTTTGCGTTGTATGCTGGAGGTAACTTTTGTGCAGTGTTTCAATAGCTCAGCATAGAGCTGCCCAAATCCCCCAATTCCACGGAGAAATTGAATCCGTTTTTACAAAATCCTGGTTCTGGGTTTGGCCAGCTAAAAGGACTGTGTAAGTTTTGATTAAAAACATGAGAATAAATGTAAATCATATCCCAGGCATTCATCTGGTCTTCTAGTTGGAAATGAAGCTGAGTGATCTTTCTGGAGTTACTCACTGGGATCTGTGGGCTTGTAAAATTTAGATTGGCACTTGAAGCAAATTTGAAATTGTTCTCTTATGCTTTAATAATTGTATTTAGTTTCCTAATTTGGCCGGTGAGTTTATCAGAAGATAATTGAACTTTTAAAAGTATACTCTGTCCAGACTGTAGGAAATACTTTAAAATAAACTTTCTTTCTGAAACTTTGCTCAGTTTTCATGCTTTCTCATGAAAGCCGTCTGTCTGCCCACATCCAACCTGCAGAGGTGCACGTTCCTAAACCAAACAGCTCCTGAACGAAACCAGGTCACTCCCCGTACACGGTGGAAGTCGACACGTCCCTGCCAAGAACAACCAGCAGTGTGCGGGTGCAGCTGGCTGCGTGGTTTGGCTCCTGCTGCCAGCCTGGGTGCCCGCCTGCACCCTCTGTGTGGGCACAAAAAGTTGTTTGTGAACTATTGCAGGGAGCAGAAGGAATGGATCTCAAGTCCCTTTTGTTCCTTAATGCAACTTCAGCTGTTACTAAAGGTGAGGGTCTTGCTTTCTAGTACACCAATCCGGCAGCAGGAGATTGGTGGCTTGCTTGGCACCGACTATCCCAGCCGGCAGCCTGCAAGGCACGAGCCGTGGGCTTGGAGCCCCTCGCTGGCTGCTGTTCTCGAGCAGACAGTGCCCGTGCTCCAGCAATGCCTGGCCAAGCTGTCCCGAGCAGCTTGGGTCCCATGCGGGCTCACGTGCCGTGGTTTCAGGTGCCGGTGTGCTTTTCTGCTGTTCGCAGTTGGCTTCCAGGAAGCGAGCGTGGTTGCAGTTGTGGTGAGATTTAACCCGACTCCTAGAGTTCTTGTAAGTGGTTCCTGAGCTCTGGGGTAGGTGCTGTTCTCCGGTTTCACCGATAGTGCGGGGAAGTTTATGGGTCTGTTGCAGACCTGCAAACTCAGGTTTCCCAGGTCCCACATTAGCATGTTAACTACGGGGCTGTTTTTCCCACTCACCCTAGCTGTTTTCCTTCCTGGCTTAAAGAGGATTTGCTGCTCTTCATGTTCTCCATTTTATGAATTTGCAAAGACTTCTGTTGCTGTGAAAGCCAAAGATTTTTTCCGCTTATTTCGGTGCTTATGGTTTACATTTACTTCCCATTGACTTGCACAGGTGTCAGCAAGGGGAAGACCTCTGACTTTCCTCTTGGTCCGTAGCACAATTGGGAAGCCCCCAGCTCCAGCAATCAATCACGCTGCATTGATAGCTGCTCAAGGAGTGAGCAAAGATAAATGACTTGTCCAGACTGAGCTTGTCTTGGCTTTAAAAGGGGAAACACTGCTCAGAGCTCCCTCTGTGTGTGCCAGGAGGGTGCCTTTACCCACTGCTCGCTGTGGCTCTGCTGCAGAAAAGGTCTGTTAGCATCAGCGCTGCTGCTGCTCTTCACTGGGCTCCGGCCATCCCTGCCCACGTGAAGGTGAGCATTTGTCCATGGCTGTGCTTCGTATCCACCTGCACAAGCTGTTTTCTGTTTTCTTGTTGCTGTCAGCTCAGTAGTGCTGTCATTTTCCAGACACATGGTGTGTAATTAATGAGAATGTCATTTCCAAGTTGTTTTCAAAGACTAGATTGAGCATCTGAGAAATTATTTCACTCAATGCCTTAGGATTTTTTATTATTTTTTTTTTAATTTAGAAAACTATTGTCTTAGTTACTTGGTTTGGGGAACTTCAGGAGGGAAATAGCTGTACTTATGTTTCAAGGACATGGCCTCATCATAAAGCCACAGAGCAGGGGTTCACATGCTGCTGACCGGGGGCAGTGGTGTGCTTGGGGCAGTACAAGGCAGGCTGGCTTGTCCCAAATCGTGGCAGCCCCAGCAGTGCCAACCTCCTCGCCGTGTGCTGTGAGGATCGTCTCCTCGTGATGGCCTCCAGGGACAGTGGTTGCATGTGCTGTGGGTCCGATCCTGCCCCGTGGGGCTGCAGGGTTGGGGGGACGCAGTGTGAGTCCTGCCCGGCCCCCTCGCTGCCCCTCGGGGCTGGCTGGGCTGGGCAGAGGTGTTGGCCTGGATATACGTATTTTATTAGGCCTGTTGTTTCCTTCACAGGGGCAATAAGTCTGCTTTATGGGAGACCCCGAGTGACTTTGTACAGAGCACAGAGATTGGTTTTAGCCACCTTTGCTCCCCAGGGCGATGCTGTCCCAAAGGCTGGATGAGAGTGCTCAGGCGCAGGATCCAGTGATGCACGGCGTGCAGCCGCACCACGGGGCTGTGGCAAGGGCATCTTCCTCAGGTTCTTCCTAAGAGCTGGGTTTGGGGCTCATTTAGGGATATTCTCTGCCATTCTCCTGAGCAAACACCTCCAAGTGTCTCCACTGTGCCTTATATTGCTCTATGATTTGATTTTGCTGTTTGTGAAAAGGAGGGATGAAGGGAAGGACTCTCAGGCAGCAAATGTTTCTCTTTGACTCCTTTCTGCCTCAGTTGGCTAAAGCAATGTTCCCTGCACTGATCGTGCCCCCAGGCACTCCAGCAATGCTTTGCAACAAGGCCCCCTGCAGATCTCAGGTCTTAAGGGCTGGCCAAGGCTTTGCTACATGTTGGTGTCATGATCCACGCTTCTGGGCTGCTGCCTTTGTCAGGGGATGTGGCACACACTGCCCCTATGTACTGTGTGGGTTCATGGTTTTATTTTTATTTTTTTTCTTTTATTATTATTATTTTTTGAGAGGGTGAGTATTGGAAAGCAATGAAGTGGTTGGTTCACTGAATATTCTGAGCATTGCAATTATTTTATTCCCAATGATCTGCAGGTGCCTCTCGGGTGGGTGAGATTCATGCAAAGCTGAGCGTGTGTATGTGTCCGTGTCTCCTGTGATATACGGAGCTTTGGTGCTGCAGCTGCCATTAGTGTTAATGGGCTAAAACCCTTCACATCAAGCTGAGAATATACTCCTGCTAATTGTGTACCAGCCCTCCCCTGGGACTTTCATGAGAATGATGCATCCGAGGAGAGGCGCTTCCAGTGATACAATGCTTTGGGATAAATAAATAAGGGGCTAAAGTTAGATGTTGGTTCAGCGCCAGCATTATAACACCGGGAAATCAGGTAACAGCGATGCCAACCCCTTTATCCTCTTGGTCCTGGCCTGGTCCACTGCTGCACGGTACCATCTTCAGAGCCATACATCACCCCTCAGCCTCACCTTGTTGATGTATGATGCCCATAGATCCTTATAGCGGGAGTGCACTCTGATGTATTGCGCCAATACATCATGGACAGGGTTCGCCCAGGTGATGTATTAGTGCCCTGAGAATGTATTACTCAAACGCTGGTATTGTTCAGGGATAAAGCCAAGCCGAGGAGTGGATTCAATTTAATTACAGTGCAAATGATATCCCAGTGCCAGGAGCACTTTGGTGCCGAGATGCTGGCACCCCGTGGAAATATGAGCTGTGGCTCTGGTGCTGCTGAGTCACACCACAGCGTGCCATGAGAGGAGGTGCCGCATTTTAAAGGAATGGTCATTTTCAGAGAAATATAGGAGGACAGTTTTGAGAACTTGTTATTGGTAGGATGATTTCATAAGAAATTTGGAGAGCTGATTCTGTAGTTTCCTTGGGATGTCTTATGAAGATACCTTTAAAGCAGAGAAAGAGAGGGAGAGAGAGAGAGAAAAAACACTCAGACCATTAAACACAACCTTGATTATCGTCAGTGGGAAACTGCCAGGCGATAGAATCAAACGAAGAGCAGCTTTGTAAGGAATCCAGAAGTGAGAAAGTAGTTCCTGTGAAAATGCACTTTGGATGCTTGTCTCTGGTTTCCTATCCCTGCCTTTTTGTTGCTCTTTTTTACATCTTTTTCTGTTGCACAATATTGAAACAAGAATGTACATCAGCTTTATTTTAATATCAGCTTTACTCCCAAATAAGCCCCTATTGGATTGTCCCATTGTCCTGGATTTTTTTGATAAGGAAAAGACTTCTGTGGGTGTTATCTGGATGTCACAGGACAGCGTGCCCTAACCCTTCTGGTTTTGTAATATTCTCAGTTACAATGGCAGGTCCTCTGGGAACACATGGAACTTGGGAATGAAGGTGACATTTCAGAAATGATCGGTTTAGAGCTCCACATCTATTATGTTCCTGTGAAGGCTCAGAATGTGTCACTTTGACTTCAATAAGAAATGAAAATGTCTTCTCTTTGGCTACAAAAGGTAAAATCTTGCTTCCTCTGAAGTCAAGAAGATCTCTGTGTAGTCAGGATTTGACCCAGCCTCTTCCAGGAGAGTTTCTGATCACTGTCTATCTAGACAATCAAATATCTAGGGATAATTTATTGTTCTTTTAGAAAAATGTTTACTTAGAGCCAGGGGTAGCAAGGTGGCAGCAATACTTGGCTCGTGTTCAGTGTTTTTAGATCTATAAATCCAGGCATTTTCCAAGCAAGGTAAATATAGATTTGCAGATGAGAAACTTGCAGCACAAACAGATAGTGGCTTGTGCAAGGTCACATAGCAAGCTGGTGGCAGGGCTTGGAAGAGAAGCCAGTCGGTCTGACGCACTGCTCCCCTGGCATCCCTGTCATTATTTCACTTCTATTATTATCTTATTCGCTCCATTGTTTCAAATCAGACCTGCTCCTACCTTCCTATTGTTCATGGCTCTGAGGCTGTAATTTTTGGTGCTCTATAATGGAGAGAAAATGTCTTTCTTTTTTTTTTTTTTTCTTACTTTCTTTGCCATTAGTTTCACTGTCGATAACTCAGAAATGCTGATTTTTCATTATTTTTTTTTCGGTGCAGAATGTGGAAGGCTCAGTCTGATGCACAGGTACAGTGGATGCTCCCAAGAAAATGACATCTTTGCCTGGCATTACAAAGGTCCCTCTCCTGCTCCTTGACCGTCCTTCCCTGTCACAGCTGTACCATCAAGTAAAACAACACGGGTACCCTTCTATTAGTTTGCTGCTTAAAATGCCCAAGAGAAGTGGTGTGGCCCAGGACAGCAGGAATTTATACTGCCTTTCTCAGATTCTGGGCTTGCTGTCTTTGGAGAAGAGCGTGCAGTGCTCCTGAGTACGTTCCTTCTGGGCTAGTCCTCTCCGTGCTCCAGGAAACCCATTGGTGTCCCCGTCCATGAACGACCCTAGAAGCTGTTCGTCCCTTCAGAGTTGTGTTGCCTCCTTCTTTGGCTGGTTTGTTGCCACGCTACTCCACCATGGGGCCTATGGTTCGTAGTCATCCCTATCATCCTGTGATAACTGTTGTAAAAGTTTCTATAAATAGAATTTCCTCCTGTCCAAGTCTTTTTGCTAACTCAGCCGTTTTATTTTTAACGGAAAGTCATGTTGATGCTAAGCAGAAATATATTTTTTTTCAAATCTCTCTATTAAACATGAAAAGTTGCTGTGTCTGAGTAAAAAACGAAAGGTGCCCCTTAGATATTTTTAACACTTCCAAAAATAGTCTCAAGTCTGTGACAAAGATTATTGGGTGGGAATAGTTGTGGACAGCAATTCTTCAGTGGGAAGGATCGTGCCTCCTCGTGCTTCTGGCTGGGACCTGCAAGGAGGGAGAGCAGTTGGACAGAGACCTCTAAAGGGAATTAACTGAGGGCTGCTCTTTAGAAGGCAAAGCAGCAGCACTGCCCAAATAGTTCTGCTGGTGATCTCATGTCTCTCTTGGGCTTGTGACTGCCCTCGAGGCTGGGATCCCATTTCTGGAACTGAGTCTTTGCTGGAGATCTGCAGCCCCACTGCGAGAGCCACTGCTGTGCAGCAAAGGGGTGACGGGAAAAGGCAGTGAGTTCTCCGCCTGGTATTTTGGAGTATAAAGGGAGCAGGAGGGGGATTGCTAATTTTGCCTTGTAAGCACAATTTATATTTGACTTGGAAAAAAAAATTAAGACTGGGTTATTGTTTCTGCCCCTGCACCCTCCGGGTCAGAGCACAGCCATATAAGCAGTTGGTGCAGCCTCCAGCACAACTGGGGAGGCAGAAAATTTGAAGAGAGAAGCAGATGGGAGTGGGGCTCTCCAAGGAGATATGTTTTACAAGGTTCCCAACACTTCTTCCTTCTCCCCCATAGTGGGGGCTTTTGTTTCCTTGCTCATGGCAAATGCCAAATCAACTTCTTGTGTGTTCACACCCAGAGAGAGGAGAGAGGTCTCTAGAGATCTCGTGAAAATTAAAAAAGATAAACTGATTATTATTGAAATTGCAAATATTAAATTGGTGACTGCTGAACAGCTTATAAGGAGAAGAAAAGAGAGCATTAGAAAACAGAGGGAGATCTTCTATTGTTTGCAGTTAGGAGAAGAATAGAATCAGAGGCAGTAAATATTAGCCTGCTTAATCCCAAAGTGACTAGTTAGCTATGCTAAAGCAGCCTGCATTTGTGTGCAAACTCAGTGTTTAAGGTAGGTGAATTGCTGACCATGCGACCATAGGGTTTTTCAGAGGGGCACAGGCAGTTTTGATCTCCCGTATGGCAAGGCACAAGAGGTGTGTTTTTTTTTTCGGACTTCATTGGTTCTTGTAGCAGAAACAGGACTAGGCAATGGATTACAGTTCTTACTTCTCCTGTAAATATCATGCATGTCCTCAAGAAAACTGATTTATGGCTTTCAGCCATGATTCCTCACCTGTAAAATTGGAAAAAATACTTCCTTAGTGCCCCATTTATTTATATGGTTATCTCTTCCTATCTGGTACTGTGCTTAGTGCAGCGACAGCTCATTCCTTCCTCGGCACTCTGTACAACAGCTTATATTGCAGCAATCCTTATAACTATCAGTAAAATAAAATTGCCGGGAACAGACATAACCCCTGTGAAACACTGGTGCTCGAATCTGAATGTAAAGCTTGCCTGGGCTGTCCTCTGCCCATAGCTGTCAGCCTGCACCGACGCCTGTCGGGGCGAGTGATGGATTAACGCCTGGGTAATGATCCGGTCCCTCTCCAGCGGCGCTGCCCGAGTACCTCCAGGTACGCAGAGAAGGGGGACGTGTGGCATCGTCTCACCCGATAACATGGGGCTTGGCAACTGGCGAACACAATGGTTGTTAACCCATTTCAATGTGCTTAAATAGGTGGGCCCTACGAAATGCAGGCCAGAGAGATGAGGGTCTGGTTCCATTTGTTTTAATTTTTAATCCTAGGGTGCGCTTTGGCAGCAGCATGTGAAGCTTCTGAGCTGAAAGGCTTCGTGCTCTGTTTTATTCCTGATGATGTTAGTGAGGGATCGGCTGGGTTCACTGGACTCCACAAGGTACCTTTGTTTATGGATGAAGCCATGCAGATGGGGATCAAAGGTTGTGCATAGCTGCTGTAGAGCACACTGGGGCTGAGAGAGGTCAGGCACTGGAGATTAATTTCTTGGCTGGTTAGAGCCAAGGTTTAATAGCAGGCTTGGAGAGGACAGTGATTGAGTTCACTGCTAGCAGAACCTATAGCTCAGGTCAAGTGAAAGGAAGGAGCTAAGGGGCTCAGTGCTGCCGGAGGATGCCTAATGGCTTAACAATATGGGGCCGCCACAAGACGTATGAGAGCCGGTGCCGGCGGCGAGCCCCACGCCGCGGTGCTGGGTCTGGGGGCAGCAAGGGCACAGCCCTGGCTGCTGCATGGTGGGGCGAGGCGGGCACGCAGAGGAAGCCTTGGTAATTCTGGAAGCGGACAAGAAAGGATGGAAAACAGCAGTGTTTTCTAAATTGGGAAAACGGTGTGTTCGAGCTGCAATGGAGGAGATGTACTTACTGTTTTTGAGTTGCATGCTTCAGCAAACCCATGTGGATATCAGATTTCCCAGGATCAGGGCTGGGTGTCCTATTTTGGCTAAATCAAGAACTGATTTTGAAGCTGAAATTATATTCTACTCTGACTTTTCAAGCTACTGTGCCATTACGCTTCAATTTCTAAGTTTCAGATTTTTTTTTCAGTTGTGCCCTTTATTTATGTAACCTATATAATTGCATCTGAATAGTGTGTGATTTTCCTCCCTCTGCCTTCACAAATGCTTTTGGTTTTATATATATATATGTGTGTATATATATATATAAACAAAATTTTTTTATTTATCCATTCATGCTATGTATTACAAAAATTGCGCCAGGAGAATTTGCTTTGAGCTCTCATATTTTATTCTATATAAGGCTGAATATTGCCGTAAATAAGTCATGTAATGTAAAGGATTTGTCAAGTGATTTTAGGTTGATCATTCTGGTGGAAGGAGCCTGGCTGTGTGCGGAAGAGACTTGGTGTCAGTGGTACCCCCAGTGCTGAGGACCCCAGATTAAAATCTGCATGCAGTAAATTTGCCTTTCATTGGTGATTTGTTCTAGAGTTACCAGGGGACAAGAAAAGTGGGAGAGTGCAGCAGGCAGGACATGACCACGGTGCTCGTAGCACTACCAGGGTGTGTCTTGGTTATGCAGAAAGCAGCAGCGTGCTCCCTCTGGAAATTTCTCATTCTGTGGCTTGGAGTAAAGTGTCTATTGGATTTCCTATCAAAACGCTTTCCTAACTAGTCCTGCCTTAAATCTCTTCCTTGGAAGTCTCCTGGCTCACGTAAGGTTTTGCTCACCTTGGTGTGCTTTTCTCCAAGGAAGGCAGCAGGAACAGCAGCAAATGTGAACGGAGTGGCATGGATTTGCTGGTTAGGCACAGATGGGATTCCTCTCCCAGAGTGATCTTATGTTGTCTCCATTCATTAAACTCACTAGAAAAGCTATTGACACAACTCTGCAGTGTCTCCTGTTAGAGTTATTTCACTCTTTTAGAAGTAAGCACTTGTTGGGTCACAGAGAATTACCTGATAACGTAGTGATTAGGATCCTGGCTAAAGGTTTGGACCTCTGCTTCAGAGCAATTGGAGAGGGGTTTTTCACGTCTCATGCGGTTGTTGGGATGAATTCATGGGGACTTGCAGATCACTGAAGACATTCTTCTGAAATGTTTCTGGTTTTGCCATCATGTAAAGTGAGAAAAACATATAAATATTTTTCTTTTGTTTTGTTTGAAGGTTGTTTTCTTGTCCAGTTCAAATTAGCAAGATACAAGAAGGAGCTTAGATGCTTGCTTGGAAGCCATTTATGAAATGTTTTTAGGTTTTGCATTCTACAGAAAGAAATTTTGGAGAGGATTTTTAATCTTGTGAATCAAAGCTTGAATCAGTCTCTAAATTGGTCTGCAGCAGTGCAAGGGCAGAGTATCCCAGGTTTTATGCTGCAGGCTTTCTTCTTCTCGAGAGCACCCTGCGGTAGCTGCTATCACAGGCGGGACAGCAACATTGACGGAGCCAGGTCCACTCAGTGCAAGCTCTGATTTTGGTGGTTATCAGTGGCATGTCATCTTTAATATACATTTTTTTTTCTTTTCTCTTTTTCCAGAACCTTTATGTTCCAGCTGACTTTCTTTAACAGAGCAACCAATGTGCTTTTTCACCAGAACTAACTGAAGCACAAGTTCATTGGGACTGAAGGAAAACTGTCTCAGAGACAAAAGGTATGCTGCTTCTCTGGTTTGCTGGCTATACGCCTGATCTGAAATCTGTGGGGAGTTAGTCTGCCTTGGGTTTTTCACTTTTTGCTCACCCTCTGTAGGCATTACCAAATTGTTTGTGCTTTCTGCTCTGATTTTTTTTTTTTCCTTTGGGGAAAAAGCTACACAATGGTTTCTGCACACTCCAGATGCTGACAGTCCCTGACCTGAGTCCCAAGAAAACAACCCCCAGCCCATGCCCCTTAAATGCTGTTTGAGAACTGCGTCCCTCTGTAGGGTAATACAGTTATGGTGGCATTTTAGAAAATTATATCGTGTCAGAAAGAGAATTCAGTACAGCTGTAAGTTTACCAATAAAATTGCAGAGAACAGTGCTGCTCTGGAAAGTCAGAGTCATACTTGTGCATGAGCCTGATGTTACTGAAAGACTGAGATAAGCAACTTTCCAATTTTACTGCTAAACTGCCCCTTCTCAAACCAAAATCAGCCCAGTTTTATCCTTTTTTTAACCCCACCTCAGTCAAGCTTCTATTTAATCTGACGTGTAGCACTGGCTGCCTCTACCAAGCAGGGTAGCATCGTACAGGACGGAATCAATGCTTTTGAAAAACTTGATTTCATTGTCCCATGAATGGCTGTGCATGTTCTCCCCCAGCCTGCACCACCCAGTTTCATAAGCAGGACCCCGAGTTTGGGATTTAGCCCCTCCATCGAAGTTTCTGGCCACATGAGCTGATGCATTAAGGTGCTTTCCTGCAAATTCTCCTCTAATTGCTCCAAGCACTGTAGTGCAGAAATCCAGTTGGTAAACTCTGCAGCTCGTGGACAACTTTTCTTGCCAACCATGCATTACGAAGGGCTAATTGTAAAAGTGGTGCACCTGCTGGCTCCCTTGGTGGCTGGAGCCAACAGGAAAAAAATAGTAATTTATTAATGATCGAGTCACAAATAGTAATGAAAACAATAGGAGCATCTGAAGGAAGCACTGCTGGGGGCAGAGGTGCAGGTGCTCTGTGCCCCGAGCAGGCTTGTCGGCATTTTTATAAAGCTACTTTACAGCCCTTATCAATTTCCTACGGCTTTCTGTGTACCCCCTGCCCCTTTGCAAATGTTTTGCCTGCACAACAGGCTCAGCATTTCTTGTTGTAAGTGATAAAAGAGCTGTCACCCTGCGGAGGGAGAAAAGAGGCAAAAAAAAAAAAAAAAAAAGGGAAAAAAAAAGTTATGTCCAGAAAAACAATGTAGAGGAACGCATTTCACAGCAAACAAATGAGTGCTAATGAAGCCGCTGAGTCGGCACAGGGAGAGCGATGAAGGGATCGGAGCTGAGGAATGCGGAAAGATGGGGGGTAACAAATGCTGGAGGGCAGGAGAGGCTCCTGCCTTAAACTGAGGCACTGCTTTGTGCCAGGCCTTGGATTTTGAAGGTGACTGGCATCTACACACCTCAACCAACGCCCTCTGTGAGGGGTTTTGGATCTAGAGCAGGTCTCTGAAAATCCCAGCCATAATTTAAATAACCACATTGCATTGGGAAGCTCAAGACTTTTTCTTTCTTAGCAGGCAGAGCAGAAAGCGCATGGGCATTGCCAGATTTGCCAACCTCCTTGTACCAGCTGAGTGTTTTAAGTAGTCATAAGACATGGTCATGCTGTCTCTCAAAATACAGTGTCTCTTGAAATGTGGGAATAGTATAACCGATGTGCATAAATGGATGTAAAATCCTTGATAAAACAGTATTCACCACAGTGGCACAGCACTGCGGTGCCTGTGAAACCTGGTGGCTGATTGCAGAAGGACCAAAAAGACCCTGAGGTCTGCTAATATTGCAGCTTTGGTAAGCTTGCGATGCAGGAAAGCTGAACTAAGTGGAGAATTCTTGCACTACCATGGTTTAAGTGCTTGTACATGAATATTTACTGTGTCTTAGCTGGGATTTGGGAACTTTTTACACTGTGGGAACTTGCTTGTGTGTGCCTGAGCCCATGCGCTGCTAAATGTAGCCTGGAGGTCTAACAACTGTTAGTTCTCCAAATGCTGCAGGTTTAGATCTCACAGCAGAAAGGAACCAAACTGAGGTCAGAATGAGTCCGTACCAGATCCGTGTGGGTCCCATCGGAGCATTAAATGCAGGGCATGGGGTTTAGTCAGCTAACAGGGCAGTCAGCACAGAGCACTCGCAATACCCAGCCAGTGAGCGTGGCGTGGCAACACCTCCCAGCATTTACTGCCTGCTCTAGCTTCCAGAGAGCAAGAGGTGCCCTGCCTCTAACGTGGTTTCAGTAGAGAGAGGGGAAAATAAATAAATATATAGCTCTGTAAGAGAAAAAATAACACGCAACCCCTTCAACAGGCCAGATGCAATTCTCCCAATAGCTGAGTTGCTGAGCCTACAGGGTGTTAAGTCGAAAAACCCAAAGTATCACGGTGCTCTGCATCAAATGGGGAGTTGCTGTGCCTCCTTTTTTGTTGTTGCTACTGTTCCTGTGTACAGTACTTTCAAGTACAAAAAAAAACTTCATTATTTTCTTTTTTTTTCCTTCGCTTCTCTCATTCTCTCTTTCCTTTCATACACCCCCAAATCCTAAACCATCAGACAAATGCCAGCAAGTTCTGAGACTGACTTAAAGCACACAGTTTTCTGCTGTAGGGACAAAGCTTCAGCTTTCAAAGCTTTTATTTTATTTTATTTTATTTATTTATTTTAATCCATAGGACCTAGTAAACTAGGCAATTTCTCCTGAAATTCTTGTGAATTAACTTGAATTCAGGAGTTGTGTATTTTAAGAACTGTGCCTCGTCCTGTGAAAGCAGTGCTAAGAATGAGCAGTTGGCAGTGCTAATTATTGCCCAGTAATTTGAGGGGACCTGCATAAAGTGAGGACATGCTAACACATCTATGATGGCATGCAGCATGATACATGAGGAAAGGTGAAGGCAAGGCTCATATATCCCCATAACATCGAAAGCATATTCCCCTCTCTAATAACTTACACAGTCACCATTTGCTGTCTGCAAAATTAACCTCTTGTCTCCACCAGCCTGCTTATTGGGTGCACAGATATAGGATTTAAAGCTTCTCTGTTGAAAAATGTCCCTGCAAAGCTGTCCATCAGAACTCCCGGTGCTTTCCGGAGAGTGTTATTAATAAAGTTCTCCGTAGCAGAAATGGGACCCTTTTAGAGCTCAGATAAGGTTTTTTTTTCCCTGTTAACCAGCTGGGCTGTTTGGCTGTAGACAAATGCAGTGATGAATGACGGGTCAAGGATGGAGCAGGCTGATTTCTCTCCAAGCTTGACCTTGTCTCTGGTCTGACATCTGAAATGACAGGTGCATTAAAAAGTTATTTATTTAGAGGAGCTGCTGTGCATTGTACCCTTTGCAAGGTAGCACCTGGTTTTGCAAGGGTGTTAGAATAAAGGCTGCTAGAGCCATCCCCTCTGTGTCTGTTGCCTCATGTACCGCTTACCTTCTCCAAGCCGCGGCTCTGAGAGCAGGCAGAGAAGTGCTGTGAATTTGTCAGAGCACAGGAGATGCTCTGTGAACTGAAAGGAAAAAAGGAGCAGGGCCCAAGCACGCCAGCAGGCTGCTCCCGAGCGAATCGCCTGCATTATCTGCAAATTGCCTGGCTGCGGAACAGCAGTAACCAACTCTGGAAATGCACCTGAAGGTTTATGGGCTGTTGAAAGCCCAATGTTGTGGATAAAATGCAGCAGTGAGGATTAAATGACTTCTGCTGTTCAGCTTCTTATGGCCTCAGTGCAATTGTGAGACTTTCTTTTTTGACACCTGGATTCTTTGTGGCTAGTTGCACCATGGCTCACTTCAGTCTTCACTATTGCTGAAACTAAAGCGACACTTCTGCTTTTTTCCGTCTCGCTACAGGACACATGGGTGGAACTGTAGCCAATCTGCATCCCATGAGCAGTCACTTCATTTTGGGGAGGTCAATTATTGCTGAATGGTGAGAGACCTCAGCCTAAATCTGCAGAAAAGTGCATGCATAACCCGTAGTGCTTCTACTTTTGTCTGCCTGATGTTGCTGCAAGTATGTAAGCTGCTCGTATTTTGAAGTCAAGAACTTTCTGTAGAAAAATAACCTGGCTTATACACACCTGGTGGTGCATGGCCAAGTGGGGATGCAACATCCTCCTGATAAGAGCTATGGCATGGATTTAACTGTAGACCTAAGTTCATGGAAGAGACCATGTGCTCTGATTTCTCCATCCTTCTAGAGTACTGGTAGGGCTTAGATTAGGGAACAGCGTGGAAACATTAAGGAGCTGCCACTGGGCCACATCCTTAACCTGCTGACCTCAACAGAATTACAGCAGTCAATGCCAGCTCTGAATATATCCGTTCCTTTTTTGCCATATTTCCAACTGCCCCAAAATATCCTCTGAAACAATTGCAGTAGAGATTGTAAAATGCATGCAATAGTGTGTTTTGCATGATGGGACTGTTAGAAGGGCTGGATGTTGGTACGGATCCCACAGACATTAACTTCAGTGTCGGGCTGCAGCCATATTTGAGCGACTTTGCAAGCCCTTTCTATGACTGTCCAATTAAAACCCATGTGTGCAGTAAATGTGTAGTGTCTTTACAGTATTTTATATCTCTGTTTCATATCAGGATTCTAGCGGTTGGGTCTAGTACATGGATGAATCTTGCCTCAAGGCAGCATCTGCAGGTGTTGTTTTTTTTCAGTAGAAGAATGAATGATCTGTGGTGTAATGAATGATTTTGTATAATACCAAAGAAAAAGAGTATCAGCTGTGCACTTCATATACAGTATTGATTGCAAGTACACTTGTTAATTTGTGTGATACAGGAAATTCCAGCCAAGGTTAGGAAGGCTTTGCTCTGCAGTGTAGCTGTGGCTCCTATTGCCTTCAAAGAGGTTTCAATTGGGTTGCAAAGAGCCAAAATTCATACTTGAATTATCCAGCTATGGAAGTGTGTTGTCACAGGCTCTTCTTCTTCTGGTGTAATAATAAAGGAAAATGGAGATGTCCTGTTCCTGTTTTGCTTCTGCTTAAAGGTTTGATCTTTACCATTTGGGGAGTTTTGGGGGAACAAAGGATGTGCGAAGGACCCAGGCTATATTCTCCTTGTAGAACAACAAAGAGAGGAGTTGGGCCGGGGGATGGGAGGGAGAAGGTATGTTTTCCACCATGGCCTGTTTAAAACATTACGAGCTACCTCTCTTCCATCATGAGTCGTGGTTTAAAACTACTGCCCTGGGGCATAAAAATCAACTCCTAACAACTTCCAGTGGGACCACTATTCCATCAATGCTCCCATCAAATGTTGACTCCATGATTAATATTCACCCTCTTTCTTCGTTAATCATCAGTCTTCATTCATTTTTTTGTAACTTCCCGCTGACAAGGGTAGTGTTTGTAGAGCAGCTGGTAGGGGAAACAGAAAGAGCTGAACTGCTGTACACAAGCTGCGAAGGGAAAAAGCCACCTCAGTGTACTGTGTCAGCTCAAAATGATTCCTAAGGATGCAATTTTTTCCCTACAAGTCCTACAACCAGTGGGGCTGGATTTTCAATAGCCTTTGTGAGATGGAACCTCCAAACAATCCATGATTACTTTTGTGCTGCTTTACCTTGAGTGTCATAGCACCCCGTAATTTAGGGCAGGAACTCCAGTGATGAAGAACGAACTGTCAGAATTTGGCTCATCACACAAAATCTGTACATGATGCTAAAATAGATAGTTTTGCAATTAACACTTGCATTGGAATTTGTGAATTGCAAGCCCACTCCGGGCTTTGCCACAGCCTTCTTGAACGACCTTGCATGTGAGACTGAATCTCTTCTTCGTAGTCCAACCTGTGAGCTGGGAATAGTCACTGCTTTTTCTCTTGTTCTGTCTCTCCGGGCAGTTGAAATCATCCATTCTGCATCAGAGGGACTCTGACTGTTGTCAAAGGTACTGTATAAAGATGCACGTTCAGTGAATGCTGGGGTAGATACACACTCCTGAAATAGGTGATGCATGTTGATCTATTTTCTAGAAAGCGTTATGGCCACTTCTGCAATCCCTTTCAATGCTGGTAACTTCCTACAGAGGTCTGCAGGCTGCATTCCCCAGGCTTAGAGTTTATCCCTTGAGATGTTTTGTAATGTGCTTCAATTTGTTTGATAGAAATGCTGAATAAACTGCCTTACCATTGTGATTGTGGCAAATAAAGCAATAAAGAAGCATCAAAAAGAGAAATAGTTGAGCTGTAAAATCTAGAGCTTGGTTTGCTCTGCTCAGACACATCAGAAATTCTGTATGAATCAACAGTGAGGACAATGAATTGGACAGCAAAGTCAAAATTCACAGGTCAGTCATGCTGGTGAGAGGAAGATCTGCAGGTTATACCTGGTTTTGCAGTAAGTAGCTGGTACATATGTGATCACTCCTTCAGTGTAGGCTGGCAGGATGCACAACTAACTAATGGCCATTGCACATCAGGTTGGTGGCAGCTGATGGGACTCTGCTGGGAGTCTGTCTTCTGCTTCTCCAAGGCAGAGGGACCTTCTCCCATCCCAGCTTTTCTTTTTGGTTTTCCTTCAGGGATGTCTTTATCGCACTAGCAGTTTTCTGCCTTTTTGCCATAGACCGCGCACTTCTGACAGCAGTGTTGTGCACAGGCTCAGGAGCTGTGCTGGAGGACTGAGCTCAGCTAGAGCTGGTTTCCCCGTTCCTTCAGGCAAGCAGGGGTAGTCCTTGGTTTGAGTAATGCTCAACATCCGCACTGAAAAAAATCTGGCTGTGTAGCTGCAGTATACGTTGACTGGCAGTGAAAGCGAATATCTATGTACTTCCAATTATGGCAGCATCTAACGCAACCTTTTTTTGGGAAGAAAAAAAAGAGTGGCTATTGTATCCTTGGCTTTGCAGAACAATACTGCCTTGCACACAGAGCTTGTACTTGTCTGCCTGTTTTCTGCCCTTTTTTTTTTTTTTTTTAGGATGCATCTTTATAATTAAAGATAAGAATTATGAAAAATAAGAACTTGCTCATTGTAAACTGCATCTTTTGCAATACAGATAAAGAAATAATAGAATGTGGTAGAGATCTGGTGTCATCTGAGAAGGCATGATAGATTCAGGAAGGGTCAAAACATAGACAGCAAAATGACAGGCTTGCAGTGTAGGGCTGAAAAAGAGTCCACAGTAGCATCTGCTCCTTTGGTCAAAATGACACGAACTTTGCTGCAGAAAGAGTTTAAGAATGCAGATCTGAAGGAATTTTGACTTTGACATTTTTAAGTATTTTAAATCAGAAAACTGACGGTGCAAGAAAATGTTTGCATTATTGTGCTGTATCTCCATTTTTTTCTACTCTTCTAGAGAGAATTCTGCAAAACAGCAAAGGCCGCTGCTGCAAGTATCTACAAGAATTCTCTCTTCATCTTCCCAATATTTTCCCCTAAACTGAAATAACATTCTGTAAGTATTGCTTCATTTTTCTCTCCTATTTTCCACTTTGTTCTTTCACAAACATCTTCCCAAAACTTCCTCTACATTTTGAAATCTCATTTGGCATTAAGAGAAATGGAGCAGTAAAATAAATAGATGAATAAATAAATAAAATCGAAATATTTAGATATTATTCTGGATGAGGGGAAAGAGGGCAGAAGCCAGGACAGCAGTCACCTCACCACATTTGTTGAAGGGAGAGAAAAGGTATGAGCCATATTCAGTGTTCACAAAAATTATTTAAAATTGATGCAAGAAATTTTATATTATTAATTGTGAGCATTGAAAATTCAGTTTGGATTTTAGTTTTTTGTGTGCAGGTGAAAATAAAGATTTTGTATCTTTTATATTTTTTTATTCCTGCTTTTTAACTAATTCTAGCTTAAATGTCATTATCAGAAGGTCTTCCTCTGAGAGCCTTTGCTTTCCTGACAGTTTAGTATCTTAATATTTCATGTTTTCATATCAAAACCAGACAATTTATCTGATATCAGAGAGAGGCTGGTGTTTTACTCTTTTTTATTTTATTTACTGATTCAGGAGATGGAGTAAAAGGATATAGTGTTGCTGTAATCTCATCCACAGCCTGATTACACACCAGCAAGGTATCTAATTCATAGACTTTTTTTTTTTTCTTTTTTCTCTGAATTAATGTGAAAAACTGCAGGAGCCTGCCAGGGATGTGCAAGTGGTTACAAGTAAGTATTTTCATTTTCTACACAAACTCGGACCCATATTTTGAAGGTGTTTTCCAAAATGTAGATTGCTAAAGGGCTGGAGGCTCCTGTGCTGGTCAGCATCCCTCTCCCGTTTATGCAGGAGATAAGCAAGGTTCACCCCATTGTTTTAGGGGGAGAAAAAATCACCAGGCAATTTGGACAATACAGCACCAGTATCCTCATTACTGAGTGTTGGTTTTTGCTCTTTAAGCATGGTTTTGGTTTAGAACAATTTTCTCTTCTCTGCACCCCAGTAATTGAAAGCTGCCCAGGGCATTACTTTCCTAAATCTGTACCTGTCTTCAGCTGGGGAATTGGGTCCTGTTCTAGCATGTATGATCCCAATGAATCCTTCTTTCTTTCCTTTTTACTTTGTCATCTTTGCCTCAGTTTCCCCAAGCAGAAAACCATTAGGGCTTCATCTCTGCTGCACAAAGTGACTGAGGCTTAAAGGAGGAAAGGTTTGAAGGTGTTGATGCACCCTCACTTGAACAATGCTGTGCCTTTTGTCCCACAGGAATAACGTAGTGTCATTTTAAATGGCTTAAGCTCTTTCATCTTTCAGTGATGTTTATTATGGCTTTGCATTCTGCAAGCAATTGGAATAGCAGTACATAGATAACTGAACTTACTTGTATGAGAGGTCCTTATCCCTTTAATTACTACAATAGTAGATCGCATTTAATATTATTTTGGGGTAAGAAATAATAGTGGGAGCCTAGAGGAAAGGTTTCTTTGATTGTCCTTCTCCATTACTCCAAAGATTGCATTGCTGGAGCATTAATAGCCTGAGTAGGAAAGGTCTCCAAAGTACAGTTTACCAGCTCGCTCAATACCAGGCCACAGCAGCCACTGCTAAAGTAAAGCAAGCCTCAGCCATTATTAGCCATGCAACGGGAAGCATTGCCATTAGCTGAAGGGGCCAGTTAAGCTCTGTTATACGCAAGCGGCTGGGCCTTAGAGACTGCCAGTTGCTGGGCCCATTCCCTGATCCTTTCTGGGAAAGGAACCATACTGAGCTGGAAGTGCAGCACTGGAGTACATCTGCTGCCGTGCAACAAGTGAGTGGGCCAAACCAAATTATTTGGGGCTTCTGACCTCTCAGCTGTGCAGGGTGGGTATGCAGGCAATTTAATTTAGATCTGCTTTAATGAGAGATTTGTTGGAGAACGATAATCTTTTAAATGCATGTACTTAAATACCCAGTGAAAAGAAACGTACACTGAACAGCAAGGTTAGGGCACTGAGGGGGACCTCAGAGTCTCAGAGACCACCTTGCGAATGGCAGCTTTCACCTTGCCGTGCTGCTGGCAGGACCGGCGCCTCGTGGCACCCTGGGCACTCCCAAGCAGGTAAGGCACACATGAAAGGGTCACAGAGGAGGAAACATGCTCAAGTCAACAAAGATGATAAGTAGTAATGATTTTTTTTTTAGGTGTTTATTTTTTGAGTGCTGGGCTGTTCCCCACTAGACTTCTTAAGGAGGGGGGAAAGAAATCACCCTGTATATACTTCCCTATCACCAGGAACTGTGAATACAGAAAACAACACATCAATGCTCATCAGCAAGGGCAGGACCTTTATGTCAATGTTCATTTGCAGAACAAATGCGCGGTGGTACCTCCCTGGGGTTGTGAATATCCCCATTGTGCTAGCCCAGGAAGGGCGGTCGCCTGAGGTGGCTGGGAAACCTGGATTAGCATAAAGAGAGCCAACCCATCCCTTCCTCCTCACCAGTCACGCTTTTTCAGAAAACCCAAATACTCTCTGAGTATCCCCACAGTATCAGCCTTACTGCCTCTCTTTATAGTGATCTTTTTCCTCCGGATGCGACAGCAGGAAGAGAGGTCTTGTCACTGCTGCCGCAGTGTATCACGGCTGTGCTCTTTGTAGAAGAACTGAGGACAGGCAGAAGCCAAAGGGCAGCGATCCCACCCAAGCTCCCTCTGCTCCTGCAGGGCCTGAGAGGACCCCACAGCACATCAGTGGTGTGCCTGTCCCCAGGTGAGTGCTGCACAGTGTGGAGCAACAACAAGCCACTTGAAGGCGTCGTGGCAAACTGGTGGTTCTCATCCATCTCTCTGTGAGCAGATCGTAAGGCACCAATTTTATTTTCCTGCTAAGCTGCTCTACCCCAGGTTGCTGTGGGACTGCGAAGCTCTTGCATTTATCAGCATTAAATAAGAAGCAATAAGCTCCTGGCGGTGCCGTGAAGAGCCTTCCCTTCCTGGGTAGTAAATCTGCAGTAACTCTTACAGCTTTATTGAGGGTTATCAAGTGTTTATTTAAAAGGCATTTCTGTGCATTCAACGTTCTTCTAATTGGGCAGTGAGTGGTAGTGTTCTCTCTGGACACACTATTATTGCTGTGGTAAAATTCTCTGTGTTTAGTCAACAGACTGTCAATGTTGTTAACTTGCTGGGTGGAGAGAGGAAGTAGGGCCATATTGGCACGTGGTTTCTTTTGCATGGAGTTGGAACCTTAACTTAAGGAATCAGCTTCCCCAGAGTGCTTGGATCATGTCCTGGGCTGTCTTGAAAAACACTGTGAGATGTAAAAACCTGTGTAGAGAGGCATCTTCTCCTTTGAGGAACCCTTATGTTGTGTCTGCACGATGTGCAAGCAGCCACGCTGGTGTGCAGCACGGCTGAGATTCAGCCCAGGTCTCTTGTCCTCAAATAACAAGTGCTGCAGAGGAGCCCTTGCTGAAGCTGGCTCCTGCCGCTTGCTGGCCCCATGAAATGTGAGCGTGGTCACCTGCTGTGGTAGGCAGGGAGGTTAAAGAAGGTCTTTATGGTCTGAGCTCAACACAGAAACTGTGAATTAACAGGGTGGTTTGGAATGGAATCTCTTTGTAGGGACATCCAGAAACCTGGAAAGGCAACTGGGAGGGGGTAAGCTTGTAGGTTGGCCTGCTTTATTTGTGAAAAAAGAGTTCGTTCATTATTTGTTCTCCCTCTACTTTTAGTACTGGTTGTTGGGACGAAGAAGTCAGAAGTAGGGTGGCCAAAAGAGGGATGGAAAAGAAGTCACCCAAACTTTCCCCGTAATGGCACATTACATTGGACACAATAAAAGCAGGCTCACATTTGGGTGAGGTGTGGCCCATGCATGGCTGAGACCCCACCAACGTCTTCTGGGCTCACACGTCGCTCCTGCCATCGAAGCCCCCCTTGTGCAGGATGTGCTCCTGCTCTGCCTCAGAGGGAGGCGGGAGGAGGAGGGAGGATGAGCCGTGCTGATGCAGCGTGTACCTGGACAGCTGGCACTTCTCGCCGTGCCTTCATTTTAAAGCTATCCATCATGCTCCAGGGATCACATCCAGGCCCTGAATTGCAGAACTGGCACCTTGGGAAGTGTTCAGCTGTGAAAACTGACTTGGCAGGACAGCTTTGCTGTATGAAAAAAATGCTTTCACTTTCTTATTTTTAAAAGGCGGAGTAAACAGGAGAGGCTGAGTTGAGTTGCAGGCATGTTTGGCGGATACATGCTTCCCCTGTGCCCTTGTTGACAGCCGCTGGATGGAGAGAGGCAGCCGGTGTCATGCTGAACTTCAGTCTCCCAGCGATGTGTGTGCTTCCATGGCAGAATGGATCAGTGAAAAAGAAGTAAGAGCTCTGAGGTCAGGACTGCACACTTTGGGGCTGAGGCTTTGCTGCAGCGGGGTACTGCGGTGCTCTTGGATGAGAAGTATGGGTTGGGCTGATAGTGGCCACAATGGTCCTCGTAACTCCTAAGTTGTCAGCATGTAGTGATTTGGGATCTGTACTGCCATTCAGGTGAGAAAATCTTGAGGTGCCCACTGGCCTCAACCTGATGATCTGGAAGTGAAATGAAATCAGACCAAGGAATAGCTGATGTATTTTCCTTGGTTTTATTCCCAGTACCGCAGGTCGCACTGGTTTAGCAATTTTTTGTAGGAGTGGATTGCACAGAGGGAATGTAAGGCTTAATTAGTTTGCAAAGTGCTTGGAGATCTTTGAGGAAAGGCAAAATAGATGCAGAAAGTTACCTTTCCTCCTCCTCAGAGGCTGTGTTTCAGTAATGGATGAAGTGACCCCTAAAATATAATACTAATTCTGCAGAGCACTTGGGAGTTGTTCTGAATCAAAGGTGCTATGCAAATGCATCCTCACTTTCCTTTACCAGTCCCCGTGAGCCAGCCAGTCCACCATTAGTGGCGATTCTCATTTAATCAGAATTCAGCCTTCAAATTTTCTGCAAGTCCATAGATAAATAAAGCAGCAGCCGTGGTTGATCATTTATTTATAAATCTATTTATAATCTATGTTTTGCATATTAATCAAACCTCCGTCCATGTGGCAATTCCTGATTAAGAGCCATTTTTTTTGTCTCATCTCTTTTGCCCCTGGATAATATGTGAAGAATTAGATTAGAAATAGTTTTTATAAATAAATTATGATAAACTCCTGCTTTATTTATATACTCAGACAAAGGTGCTGGACTTCCCAACACTGGTTTTCTCCCTCCTCCTCGTCATGCTTCCATCTGCCTGCCACGTGGTAAGCTACATCTGTTGTGGCACTCGGAGGGGATCTTTGAACAGGAAACTCTTGGTTTCAGGTGGAAAAATGCCACATCCCACCTCAGGTGAGACAGCCCAAGGCCCGACCCAAGGCTGGCAATGTAGAATGAGCTGAGGAGTTCACAGTACTGCTTGTGCACACAGAAACTAAAGGGGAAAAGTTGGTAAATTGAGGAAACATCTTGCAAGGTTTGGGGCTTCACAGTGTGAGCTGCCTGGTGGGAGAAGAGCTAGAAACAAGGTGGAACCAGTGGTTCTGAAAAAGCAGGAGATCTCCCCACCTGCACCTGTTGAAAAGGGATAAATGCATATTTTTTTGTTAAGGTTGGTTGGATAAAGATGCAGAAAGCAGGCTCCTGCTAGGTCTGTTAAAGTGTATCTATCTGAGAAATTGGAAACTCAAGTACCCTACTGCGGAACATAATTAAACACTGATAGTATTACACATATTGCATATTTGAATTGGCCTTGGTGGGACCACAATAGTTTTATTTTAATCTAGGGGTTTTGGTTATTGTGCACATTACCTGTTGTGTAAGCATTTTAGATCGTTAGGGAATACAAACGCATTGCAACCAGTTGGCAAGAATTGAGAGAAATTACCAGATAGCGTTAGCGCCTGGAGCCACATGTATTTGTGGTTCAAGTTAAGCCTCTAGCCTAAAGGGCTGAACGGAAAAGGTTGAAAATAAAACATAAATACATTCTGAGAACAGGAAGAAAAAGAAACAAAGGGAAAAAAAATCCCTGAATATCTTAGGTCGTCATGAAGGAGGTCAGGAACTGGGGTATGACGAGGGCCAGGAGACCTGGCTTCACTTCCCACTCCTGCCGCGTGCTCTCTGTGTGACTCTGAGCAAGACAATGCTCTTTGTCTTGGTCAAGTGGGAATAGCAACAGCTTCCTATGTTGTGACAATGTAAGATGTTGCAGCGATAGCCACAGTTACTTAAGAGAGAGTTTTGGATACAAAGGGGTGATTCTGAAAGTCTTTTCCATGCACGTGGATCTTTTCCATCAGCAGTGAAATGCAGCAGCCTCTGGGGTGGGACGTGGCATGCCCAGGGGCTGGAGCTGTCACGTCAGAGGTTAAGTGTTGGAGTTTGTGGGGAGTTCCTGTTACTGCAGCTTGCCTGAAGACACCAACTGAAGGATTGCCGTGTACTGGTAGAAACTGAACTGTAAATACAGCGTTTGTGTTGCATGTTTTATTTCTGTTTTGATGCTCTGTTTTGTACAGGCACTTGTCAGAAGCAGAGGCAATGTTTTATTTGCTAGTCAGAATTGAACAGATCTCCAATACAGAGGAACAAACACTTACTGAGAGTCATTTCTCAACCAACCAAGAGTTTGTATGAACAAAATATCGTGCTAGAGTAATTCTGAGCAGCAAATTTAGGCTAAAAAACATTGGGCATTATTTATCCAGCCTTAATTCAGCTGACTGCTGAACTTTAATTTAAACAAGGGCTGATGCAGGAGAGCAGTGAGATATTGCACTTTGGGCTTTCCACTCATTAGCGCTGTTTCTCCAGCCCCTGGCCAGAAGCCGTGCACCGTCCTACGTGGAGCACTGCAGTGCGGGGCCTCGAACACCTGATGTTGTGTAGGGCACAGCGGACAGGCCCGGGAACACATGCCCTGCTGTGTTTTATCTTGCTTAATGAATACTCTTCCTTCAATAACCTTATTGCCCCCTCTGTGTTCCAGGATCCTTAATTACTTTCTGCTTGGCAGACAGGATCTGCTTTTTTATTTTATTTTTTGTTAAGTATTACCAGATTCCCCAAGCATCGCATTCCGCCGGGAGAATGTCATAATTGAACCGCAAATAAACTGTATGAAAATGAAGACAAAAGGGACAAATTTAAAGACAACTCTTCTTTCGCCTTCAAAAAGAAAAAGAAACATAGAACTAGAGGCTCCTCTCTATGTTACCTTTAGAAGGACATGAGACATCTCCATGTGTGCCAGCTGTGCACACAAAGCCTGTGGGCACAGACAAAAGGCCAAACCTGGAGGCTAAATCAAGATCTGGTGCAAGATTAAACTGCTCAGTTGTAATTATGGCCTTTGGCAATAAGATCTCTGTTGAATTATCCCCACTTTGTGAGGATGTTAAACTCTCCCCTGCTCTGCCTGTGCTGTTATGAATGATTTGGTGAACTCAGTTCTCTTCTTGTGTGTTTGAATTCCTTTCGTATTTGCAGCCAAATATTAAGTCGATGGCTGTGATTCCAACACTGTCAACTTGTGCTTTTTCTCCCAATTTTCATCCATTTGTAGACTTTGTCTCTCATGATCTCTGAATATTTACTTGCATGTGCTGATACTCATTTTCTCCACTTCTTCCATTCACTATCCAAAAATGTCTTTCTTCATCTCACTTCTGAAACTCAAAATATTTAAAATAAAAACGCATTTTTTACTGGCTATTCAGAAATTGGGTTTAGATGAGGATCAGTGTTTAAAGGTTTTACTCTGAGATTTTCTGTCTACAAATTTAGAGAGAAACAAGTTTAGAGCTGGGAGAACAAGCTTTATTTCAAAAATAGCTTTATTTCCTGATTTTTATCATGCTGAGATGTCTTTCTTTGTCTTGGCATTTCAGATTAATTACACAGCTAATGATTTTTCCCTTCCACAGGCAGAGCATAGGATTTACTTTGTGTGCGATGGTTTGAGATTATTCTGACTTCCAAAAAATAAGAATTACATTTTTCTCAACCGAAGACCCATTCACTAAATAGAGCTGGAATAGAGTGAACTGAAGCGAGGTTTGGTGTAGCTGGGTAGGATGGATTCCTTGACTTTAGTTTAGTGGTATACCAGTGCTCTTCCCTTTCCTGTTTAGTTGCTTCCTTTATACTAGAACTAAATCTGGACCAACGTATGGGGAACTGGAATGGGCAATGCTGGCAGCGACGTACTGCCTGCTGCTATGAAGTAAAAGGGCTGAAATCCCTCACAGAGGAGAAAAACAATGTTCCTCAGTCATGCCTTCTCGGGCCCCCCTGGTCCTGTCCTTCAGATGGAGACAAAAGCCGTTCTGATGTGTGCATCGTGCTCGTCAGTGGGCCTGGTGTCGCGGCTCGGAAATGGTGCATGGGAGTAAGTTAAAAGATCCTGTCTAGGTGCTTCCTCAGGGCGTTTAAAGAGAGTAAAAAGCCTCGTAGCTGTCTCGGAAGTGGTCAGCTGAAGACACTGCAAAACAGGCAAGAACATCCAAAGCGGTAAGAAACAGAAGGAAAGAGAACAAGATCTGTCCTCGTGTGAGCGTGCAGCTATTTCACACAGGAACATGCAAGTCTTCCACTGAATTGGGATGCTGGTGTTGTAGGGGCACTTCCCTCTGAAATGGTCCTGGTTCATGGCCATGCTTCATCTGCTGACGGGCACGGGGAGACAGCTGGGGGCAGGGGCAGGGAGGGCGGACAGTTCCTGTTCATCCAGGGCACCTCTGTCCTTTGTGGTAAAACAGAAAAGGCCCCATCCTGTGCTGTCTTCTGCAGCTGTCAGGCGCCGCTTCCAAGCAGCTCTCCAGAGCTCCAGCAACTAGCAGGTTACTGGGTCAAAGGCCTGGCCTGGAGGAAGCGAGCCGAAGATTTGGTTGTTCGTGCAGGACTTCTCCTAGCAATAGGTGGTTAAAGCATCAATGGAAAGGCAGGTCTGTGTGCCTGCTGGCAGCAAGTGTCTACCGGAATAAGCTCCCTTGCTGAGAGGCAGCAGAAGAAAGTGTTTTTCCTTTACATCAGCCTTGTAGCTAGGCCCAGCACTGGGTTAAATTGTGATTCTGGTTCTAAGGAAACATAAGATGGGCAAGTGGTGACTGAGAGTTCAGCTGGCAGTGGTCTCCGCAGTGTCTGTCACCTCGTTACTGTGCAGACAGGAGATACCAGAGCCTCCTCGTGTAGGCTGGTGCTTGTGTAGATCACACAGGACTGAGTAGTGAAGGGGAAACTCCTCAGAATGCTACTTTTTGGGTGTAAAGGGGTAACTGGAAGCTTGTGCCTGGTAACACAGGCATAGGAAATAGATGAGGTGACCCCCAAGGAGTGAATATCACGGATCTTTGCAGAGCTGTCTGCTTTTCTGGTCTGTCGTAAGTGACAAGGGCACAGCTCTCAGAGCTGCCATCTGATTCACGCCCCGTGGATGCGGATGGAGGTGCCTGCAGAAGGCTGCCCCATGGACACAGGCAGAGGGAGGCTACGGAAGGCTGCTACAGGTGGGATGTTGTTTTCTTTAATCCATGACCAGAGATTGTCACAATAGCAGTGAAAAAGAAAAGCAAGCCAACAAGCCGCCTGCTGTTTACTGCCAACAGCTCTTGATTACTTCAGCTAATTTTGGGGCCTGGAAACATTGTTGACAACGTGATTTCGGAAAGATAGGAAGTGTTATTTGGTCGTGCAGTCTGCACCGTATCTGTGTCAGGAGTTTCACTGCTGTCACTTGCAGCAACTTTCACTGCTCTATCATCATCTCCCAGAACTAATTACCTTAAACTGATGAACGTAGATTTTTAAAAGTAAAATGCTTTCTGTTATTTGCGTTTCAGGTTGCTTATGAAGTTGTTTTAGCATGCTCTGTTGAGCCATATGCTTGCTTACATCAGAGAGTGGAACAGAGCTGTGGCAAGAGATTTTGGAGGCTGGCATCAACCGAGGGAAGGATTAAGTAGGTAGCAAAATGTGTTGCCTACATTGCCTCTGCCTTGCTCTGTTTCACACAGCACTCTGCTGTCTTTGCATCTCCCTTCCATTTGCTCCCTGTGGCCAGGTGAGAGTCATATCCCTTCTGCTGCTTGCTGCTGCTGTCCACTGCACCCCTTGCTGGCCCCCATTTCCTATAGATACATGTATAATGTGTCTCTGTGTGTATATATATATATATATATATATATATATGTAGAAAAATATGTTTTTTTCCCTGTTTGGAAATAATGTCAGTCTGCATCAGTGCTTTGTCTTTCACATCCAAATAGAATACTACTACACAGCATCTCTGTTCTTAAAGCAAATTTAATAAAACAAAATCTCTTGCTTTAGCACCTCCTAGTGCTGACTTCCTGTTGTGGTTTAACCCGGCTGGCAGCTAAACACCACACAGCCGTTCGCTAGATGCGGGAAAGTGAACTGTGAGTTGAGATAAAGACGGTTTATTAAGACAGGAAAATAATAATAACAATAATAATAATAATAGTGATAATGGTAATAGTATTAACAATAATAATGTGTCAAGTGATGCACAATGCAATTGCTGCTGATACTATTCCCGAGCAGCCGGCCCCCCCACCCCGGCCAGCCACCCCTATATATGCATGACGTCAGATGGTATGGAATACCCCTTTGGCCAGTTTGGGTCACTGGGTCTGTCCCCTCCCAGCTCCTGCTGCACCCCCAGCCTGCCCGCTGGCAGGACAGAGCGAGAAGCCGAAAATCTGGTGTAAACACTGCTCTGCAACAATTAAAACATCAGCATGTTATCAGCGCTCTTCTCATCCTAATCCAAAACATAGCACCCTACCAGCTACTATGAGCTACTTAACTCTGTCCTAACTCGAATGACTTTATGAGTGCTGTACTTTGTATGCCCTGGTACAGCACTGGGATGCAGGATCTCTGTGTTAGTACGGTTTGAACAAACCCCTCGAATTTTAGAGCATTCAACATGATGCACTTTTTTTTTTTTTTTGGGGGGGGGGATGCTAGTATTTAATTTAATTTCAGAAAAAACAAACAAACAAAAAAAATCAAACAACGTGTAGTCGTTTTGGTAAGGTGTTAACTGGTAAGTACCTATACCAATTTGCATGATTACTTGGCATATGCTTCTCGCTGGGGCAATGCTTAGGTTGAGCTGACAGTGTTGCTCAGTAAAACAAATTTTGTAGCGCCTGGAGCTTCCTTGCTGCAGAATTTGTACGTTTGGATTTTCTGTGTCTCACCTTCTGAAGCAAAGTTATGGGATATAAAGTGAAGGAGTGAGTCTGCCCAATAGATTAGTCGTTAGCACTCCTATGGGATGTTAAGCCTGAATCCTACCACTAGCTGTTTTTGTCACAAGATCAAGTTTGTTTCAGTGATTTATTTCTTCTTAAGATGAATCACAAAGCTCAGTGTTTTTCACTTTCATTTGTATTTGAATATTAAGGAAAAGCATCCTTTCTTCTTCCTCACCGAGTTTAAATTATTGTTTTTATTATTAACAACTTTAAAACTATTTTGATTTAATGCTGAGATATTTCAAATTACTAAAGACAGTTTTATGAAAGAGGAAACTAAAACTTAGAGTCTGTGTTCATTGTTTTCTCAGTTGCTCAGAGATAATGTATTTAAAGCAAAAACTGACTTTACTCATGTAAGACCTTTTTCTGAATAGTCACTGCTGAACTGCTGGTGTTTACTGCTCAATCAGAACTGCTTGCTCAACAGAGGGGCCACATCACCTCCGTCTGTCTGGCATCAGGCAACAATTTTCTTCTGTCCTGGGCTTGCCTTCTTTCCCTTGTGTCTTCAGTCCAAATTTTCACCCTCTCCTTCCCTTTCTCACATCAGCTTCTTGCACTCTGACACCTGATACACATCCATTCAGTCAGTGTTTAAAAGCCGCCCTTGCTCTCCAAACAAATATTACATGTGGAGAACAGATCTGTGTTATCGCTGGCTGGCTTTTGTCTTTTTTTTTTTTTTTTTAATGGATATCTTAGAAAATAAGTGGGACTTTTAGTGTCCATTAACTCTCACTTAACTAATGCTAAACTGCACTTGAGCACCTATGGACACACTTGTGTGAGCAATCCTAATACCAGATGAATTCATTAGAAGTGGGACTATTACTTCCAATGTAAAATGAATTCATAATGATGAGAAATCTAAAATAAAGGTTTACCAAAAAATACTTGGTACCACATTAAGACTCCATTAATGCAATGGAATAACACTTGGGCTTTTGTATATACAAATGCTATCCCCATGAAGGAGCGTGGCACCAGGGACCTCTGAGCAGGAGAGTGTTCATAACATAAAACATGGAAATTCATCCCCTACCTCTGACCTTCAGTGCATGTGAGTGGGAAGAAATTAACACAACACTTCCCTGATTACAGGCTTTTATATTGTAAATCACATCAAAAGTTTCCTTTGAATTTCAGGATTTCCCTTTCTCCATTAAGAGAAAAAGGCTTGTTGTTTCTCCGTTTTTCACCTATTGCCGTTGCAAAAAATCGAGATCTGAGTGGAAGGGGCTTAGAGGCAACCCAGTGGCTCTGGGAGTTCCTGTCCCCTGAGCCATGGCCTCTGAGGGTCCTTGCCCAGCGTGGGTGTTCTCAGCTCTGCATGACCCCAGCTTTGCTCTTGGCGCTTCTTGTCACGTGCGCTCAGCTTGCCAGCTCTGCTCTTCAAGGGCCACGGCCCTTGCTGCAGCTGAACCTTTTGCTGTCCTTTGCAGATGTCACGTGTCCCCATTAAAATGTTGGGAAAAAAACAACAGTGCAGCAAAACACAACAAATAGTGTTAAAAATGTCTTGCAGATGTGGTAACTCCCACTGCTTGCAGTAGGCAGATGACTGCTTTATTCTTGTTTCGATCCTGCTATTGAGTGAGATCAGGATTTTACATGTAAATACAGCGAGAGACCTTGCCCTGCATGGCTTGAAAACTGTTAGAAAATGGTGAAACACATGTCCCAAGAGATGAAGAAACTTGTTCAGTGGCATGTGGCACTGCTGAGCTCTTCTCATCCCCTAAATACTCCAACGTATGGAGGCAAAACCTTCCTGCGGGTCTGTGCCGCAGAGATCTTTTGCTATCAGACCTTCTGATGACCCTGAACAGCTTCTGTTCTTTGAGGGCTCTTTTTTGTCTTCCTTTTTTTTTGTCTTTTTTTTTTTCTGTTGTTGCTCATATTTTCCCCTCACATTAATTATACAGATGTACTGGGGGCCATGTGCTTTGCCACATCACAAAGAAAACCACAGGATTTCAGATCAGAGGAGCTGCCAGATGTACTCGCCTGGCAGAACACCACGCAAGGGTCACAGCTCAGGCTGCCAGACCAAGCTGGCTGCCTCAGCAAAGCAGGATGGGGACATCACCTGTTCCCAGAAAAGGGGGCCACAGAAGAAAGAAGCTTGGTGCAAGCGCATAGCAAGATCTGGGGACTGATTTCTCGCAGTGTTTGTACTTTTTTCCCCCTTTGGTTACTGCATTAGCTACCAGGATTCCTTAAGGTCAGAGCTGCCTGTTTGTACTTAGGCTGAACATTATCTTGTTTCCTGACAAGGTGCCCTTTGCAATTTCAAGTCCAGAATTGAGACTTTCAGGACTGTGCCTGCTTGGGAAAATGTGCTGTTTGTGTATGCTTCACATTGTTCTTATGTATGCCATTTTGTTACAGCAGTAAAAGATAGTAAACGACAAGGGGTTTGAAGTGATTGTTTTCTTCAAGTAGCAACTCAGGAGCAAGTTGTACTTTGTCTCCTTTGGTGCTCTCACAGCTGCTTCTCTCCAAGCAGTCTGCCAGGGATGCACTGTAGAAATGGCAGACAGAAATGGTTGGTTTCACTTCCAGGACTCTGCTTATTCATCTTCTCTGCTTTTGGAAAGGTGACTTAAGATTTATTTTTTTGCTGGATGAAGCAGGTCCCAGCAAGTTCTTGGCAAGAAGGATACCACGTGAGTTGGTATTTCTTCCACTACATCTCTAACCTACTTTGTTCTGTGTATGTGGACGGGCAGGGAGAGGGAAGAAAGCCATTACGCTATTTCTATTTCTCTCTCCAGAAAAATGGAAAGCCAGTCATTATGTATATCCAGCTTTTATCTCTGAATCTTTCTCCTGTTCTTTATTTATTCCCTTTCATGATATTGGGGTATATGATCAGCAGACACATGATTTACTGTAGGAGCAAAAAGTTCCTTTTCTGCCTTTGGTCTGTGGATCTGGATTTCTACTCTGGTAGAAAGTAGAATTCATCATTGAAGCAAGTCTTGGGGTAAAATTTTCAGAAGCACGTAAGTTACTCTGGAACTTAAGCCCTATGTTTTTCTCAGAAGTGAGTTATCCATTTATGATGCCTTAACCCAGTCGTTGCAAAGCCTGTTGAGACTCTGGAGCTATCCATGCAAAATATATCAGTGGTGTGTGGAGGTACTGGCCCCCCGAACCAGCAGAGGTGCATGTGTATAATGTTGTTCCCCGTCAGTGTGTCTGTACACTCGTGCTGGCCTTGCCTCTGGTTCAGGACCAAGCTTGCCCAGGCTTAGCTGGACAATGTTATATTCAAATGCTCCTGACGGATGCCAAGTCTGTAGGAAGCCTTTGGTACAGTGCTAAAAGCTCCACAGCACTTTAGGCATCCTCAGAAATTGTACCCTTCCTCCTCTTAAACATGGTGACTTTGTCTTTAATTATGCTTGTCCAAGGTTTCTATTAAACAGATTATAATTTCAAATTCCCCACTTTAAAAGTACCTGGGAGTTGCCAATGGTAAATGGATTTGCAAATCCATCTGATGCATGTAAATACGGGATATCAATTTCAATTATTTGATAAATTCAGTGCAACCAAACTAGGTTAAAATCAATGTGATATTTCAGTAGTCAAAAAAGTGAGGAGCAAAATACATTTTTATTTTAAAAGGGTTTACAAGGCTTCCACGTTTTCAGAGAGGTGAAATATTGGCAGTTGGGGATTGGGTTTGTTTCTTGTCGTTCTTGGAAAATTCAGCTGGTGTCTTTTGCTACAGGACACAGGATAAATGAAGATCAATCCCCTATCATCCCTTGCAGTCAAGTAATCTGTGATCTACAGAATTTTCCTCCTATAAAGAAAAAGGAAGGCAAGAGAGAGAATCTTCTGCCAGACACAGATAGTGAAAATGATTTCCTTTTCTTGCTGGAAATGGTGCCTGTGGGAATTCTATGGCTCGCATTTAATGGTGCTGCCGATCTTAGTGTAATTTCACTCGAGCCTTTGTATGAATCAATGATGAGGGCTTTTCTCTTTCATTTCTGAACCTGTAACTTTGTGTAGTCCCAAAGAATAGAAACCTCTTCATTTTCACCCTCATGTGTCAGCCCTAAAGAATGCTGCAATCTCATGGTGGAGTTTTCTCCTCCGGGGCTCCTCAAAAGCACACCTAAGAAAAGGAACCTAACGATTTAACAACAGACACCAAAACGCCCAGTCCATCACAGACCCCAGGAGCAACTTTAATGCTGTTCTTATCTGTGAAGCAGGGAGTTCATATTGAGTGGTATTGTTCCTCTACCTGACCAGCACAACAAAGCACTGACACCTGCTCTGAGCAGATTTTGGGGGTGCTGAACCTCTCCCTGACCAGTGGGCACCCACAGCTGTGCCCCGGCCTCCAAGGAAGGCAGAAACCTCCTGGGCCTTGTCAACCTCCACCTTCCTGTGGGTGCCTCATGGGTGCCAGGTGGAGGGAGTCCTGCAGTGCTGTCTGCAGGTTCCTCTCGGGACAGGGCAACAAGCAGCAGCTGAAACCATTCTGTGAATGAGTGGGTAAGGTTTTCTCCTAAACTTCTAAACCCTTTGCTTTGGGGTGAGTAATATCTTCTTTGCTAACAGAGAGCCTTTTTTTTTTTTTTTAACTAGTAGATTATGCAAAATGTTGTAAATTCTTGTTTTGGTTCTGCTTTCTTGTGTTTCCAGCTACCTTGCGTCAGGGCAGATGACTCTGTGCATGCCACCACGAGCAAACTTGGGATGCAATTCTTGATTGCTTTTCAGGACTTTGTCCTTTGATGTCGCTGATACAAAGAAACTGAGATGAAGAACCATGGTAGTGGTACCAAAATGCCAAATGACCCTATTTCACTAGGGCTAGCTAGCTCAAAAGCCAAGGAAGAATGCACAGTGTTGGTGACTTTTTCCTCTCTTTTTCTGTGAACATGGGACTAGTAGGAAGCACTACTGCAGTTCTGTCTTGATCTGTGGACCTGATTACAACAGCTGACTGTGAGCTGAATGTAACTTGCTTCAGCTATTTCTGTTTTAAATGCTCCTGGCTGGATTTTGGTTGCTTGTCAGTATACTTTGTCTGCCAAAGAGACATTCGTTTGTGAACTTAGCCTGTCCCATGGCTGGGATTGTCACTCTTTTGGAGTTTCCCTAGAGAGTTTTGGCATGCAACAGATTTAATTACTCAGCTAAGAGTTTCTCGAGTTCACCAATGTAGGCTAGAAAGTGTAAATGATGGAGAAAGCGAGACAATGGCTGTGGGAGAGCGAATAAAGAGGAACAAAACTGTGATCTCTCCCAGATGTTAAAGAAATTTCTGTGCAGCTGAACAAAGGTGCTGCCTGTCCAATATCATTTTTATTCCAAACCTTCAATATTGCAGCTGACGGCAGAAAATGTGCAGTAAAACATGGGGAGGCCACTGGGTAATATCCACTGTAAAGTGTTAATTGCCTATTGAGGCTGTAAACTATGTCAATATGCCTGGATCTGAGTTATTGACAGGCTCCTATTTATTCCAGCCTCACAAAGCTGGGCTCTTTAGAACTGGGCTCTAATCAGTCATGCTTTACTGATCCCACCAAGAAGCACCAGTCAATAAATGTGCTTGCTGTCTTAACCCTTTGAAGTTTGTAAAATTACAAGTGGGATTGATAACATTGATTTGGGGAGAACTCCTGACAGTGGAAACTCTTCGGAAATAAAAGCTGCCTGCAGTAAATGATCCCTACTCTGGGGCAATGGTTGGTTGTGGGGCTGAACCCAACCCGAGTCCTTCTGCCAGCACCCACCTGAGGGCAGAGCTAGGGGAAGGAGAAGCTGCATGTCCCTGAACTGAACCCTTCCCCCCCAAGTATTTTGTCTTCCCAGTGTCAATGTCATCCTGTATTTGAGCTTGTCTTAAACTGCTACCGAGTATTGATGTACAGCAGCTGTGGTGGCATTTGAGGTGTGAAAGAAGCATTGAGGGCCAAACACTGCTCAGTCAGGGCTGAGGGAGAGGAGGAGGTATGCCTTTGTCTGCAAAGTGCAGGTTTTGAAAGCTTCTGAGATATGGTCTGGCTTGTAGCATGCTTTGAGTTGAAAGATGCTTGCGGATGTGAGTAAAATTTTACTGGTGGACTTGGTAGAATTCACCTTACTTGGTTACTTATGAGTATTGAAGCTAATATAGTTGTATTAATTTACTGCATGGCTTTTTGTTTGTTTGTTTTGGTTTTTGTTTTTAAACAAAGTAGTTAAAGCCTAGGGATAGATAGCTGCTTTTTATTTGCAAGGAATAAAATCCAGATAAATACAGATTAATGTTACAAATTAATACAGATTAATGAAAGCTGGAAGAGAAACAAAGCAAAGGTGCTGCTACTGCTTAAAATAATCTGTATCCAGTAAAGGTCTCAGAAACATTGCAAAAAATTTGAATTGAGGCACAAAACCCTTCCTGTTGCATTTCCTTATTAGAATAGCTGATTGTCTTGCAAAGGAATCCTGGTTAACTGTTTCTTCCTCAGCCTTTTTCTAACCATATACAAAATGTTATTAATGCTTTGATTCTTCTTTTTTTTTTTTTTTTTTCAGACTGATGAGTTTTCATGCTGAAGTATGGGATCAGAGTCCGTTCTTGTTTAGACCCTATCTGGGAAAAGATAGACCCTATCTGGGAAAAGATAGTGCCTGTTTAGGCACTATCTGGGAAAAGATACTCCACTGTCTTTTTTATTTTTTATTTTTTTCAGACTTTTATTTTGATGTAGTTTCCAGTGAAGGAAAAAAGAGTGTTAGATGGTCCAGGCCTTGTGAGACACAGTGACTACACTGACCAACTAATGTGTTTGTTTTTTTTTTTTTTCTTAAACATTATGGTATGCTTGTACTGCATGCTAAGTGGCATTTTAATCATACTAATTAATTTACACTTGTTAAATTAAGTGCATCTATGTTTCAAGCAGAAGGGTTAGACTCAGATGAACTCTATTCTGGTCCTTTTCATGTAGAAATGTAAATCTTGTGCCTGTCAGAATTAAGCCAAACGTCTTCAATTCTGTTGAGAGATACAATTAAAATTCAAACTTTGTGTCTGAAAATATACACTTGCCTGGTAACTTTGGGATCTGTTCTGCAAAGTGTACTGTATGGATATTCCGTATGGCACCAACAGCTATGTATGCTATAATCTCACTCAGTAGTAAACTGGTGCACTTGCAGTTGCTGATATTAACGTCTCAAAGAACCTGTGATTTTAAGAAAATCAGAGGTGGGTAGAGTTTATGTGTTTGTGAATTAAGTAGTTGTTTTAAATACTTACAAGTGCTTTTGCTGTATGCAGAATAATACTTTAAACAACCACTCCCAAGCTGCAAAAGAAAATAAGGAATTCATTTTGTTTTCAGTTCTTTCCAGTCCATTTTCATGCAATAAATCAACAGGGATTTAAATATAACTTAAACTTTTTCAGTCTGGTGGATTTAGGAGGAGTTTGGCTAGATGCTACCGTCAAACTACGCAGAATTGAGAGTGGAGGTGCCACTGTCCATGGGTTCTGGATGAAGCAGGCTGTTGTCACATGGAAGCATCTCCTGATAAATTTGTTCATTGCTCTTTTCTTGCACACCCCTCATGCAATGTGTGTGCACGTTTTGGGGAATGGGTACAGGTTCTTTTTCGGGAAGCTGTGAAACAGCAGCGCTCCTTGAAGTCAAATGACTAATATAAAGCTTACCTGTCAGGGATTTGATTTCTCTTCTTTACATTATGAGGGCAGGAGGAATATTGGCAGAATACTAGGCTTCTTTATTCCACTTGTACTGCAATCCAAAAAGTGCCGCTGTCCCCATAGCCAAAGAGGAGGATCCAGGCTAATTTATAAACGCAGCTAAATGAAAACTCTGCATGCCTTGCAAGCAAAATGAATAGACCTACTCAGACTTGCCAGCAAGTGACTGCAGGTCAAAATCCCGGATGGTGCCTGAGACAGAAGGTGGCTGTGCACGGTTACGGACAGCAGGGTGTACAGGCTGTGTCTTCTGCAGCACTCAGAACTGTTTGTGCTGATTGGAGCAAAGTGTGGTTGATTTGACATAGCCACAGTTAATCGCACTTCTCTCTCATGCCGAAAGAAACATAAATTCTGGAGGGGGGGAGGAGGAGATGAGACTTTTTATAAGGGAAGAAATGCTCGAAGTTGCAGTAAGCGTGAAGGGTTTTGCATATTTTTTTCTATTTGATGGAGAGGCTTTCAGCTACACTTAAGACAGTGTTTTCCATAGGCTTTGTATATGCTGTATTCTGTGTGATGTGACCACTAGAGAGCAGACTTAACCTAGTAACAGGAGCTAATTAGTTCTTGGCCTCTTCCTTTCCCTCGTCCCCCTCCCCCTGACTAGAGGCAGAGGGGGCTCGGGTGGCTCTTAGCTGTGCCTCCACCACTGTGCAATCCTGGGCCTAATTAAAACGCCACAGACGGCCCGAACCCAACATTAAAATTTGATGAGGAATTGATCAGCCAAGCAAACAGGAAATTTAGCTGTGTGAGTGAAGGTAATGTTTGCTCAAATGTGTAATGAGGTCCATGGGGAATATTTATGGGGACCTCAGTGATGGTTTCAGCAGTTCCTTTTCCTTGAAGCCGTCCTACCTACCTGCCCTCTCCGTCATCAGGTTGTGGGCAGAAGGAAATCCAAAGCTGCGTCAGCCAGGGGTGGGCAAGCTGAGGAGAAAGAGTTATGTTTGGCTAAGCTGGTGCCGTGTAAAGCTTGGCAAGAGGAGCTATGAAACTGCAGCCTGACCTTTTTGTAGCTTTGCATTTAAACCAAAACAAACAAACAAAAAAAAAGGCCCCTAACATAAGGAAACGTGTAGCACAATCACTGGTGGAACTCCTTGAAGTATGTCAGTACACAAACCCCTAAAAAGGATCAGGCGTTGTGTTACAGCAGATGTCAGCTGTATCTACATAGACTTTAGGACAAGCCATAAAAGCTGTCGGCACACAGGTATTTGGAGGAAAGGCAGTGTGCTGTCTGAGGGCAGGGAGGAGTGCCTTCCTCAGGAGATTCTATTTCTAATAATTAGTCAATATAGAGCATAAATGCCTTCCATATGCAGCAAACAGATGAGTTTTTCCTGCTTATTTATCACTACTCTGTCCAAGGTAAATCAGCACATGAGACTAATAGTGAGCTGTTATCAATATCATCACCTTCAAACCAATATCTGCAAGCCACTTCAATTGAAAACTGCCCTCAGCCTCTGGCAGTGGTTCAGCGTGCTTCTGGAGGCTCCTCCTGCCTTTGCAGAGCATCTGGAGCTCACCCGGATGCATCCCAAACTGGTTTCCTTCCTGTGCACTTCCAACTTTTGACTGCTCGCAATCAGAGGTGAGGTTGATACCTAGAAGGACTTCACTTTGAGCAAAAAGCAGCAGGATGGCTGGCTGGTCCAAGCCCTGAGGCACAAAACAGGCAAGCAGCCGTGGCCCTCTTGGTGTGAACAGGGTGAGGGCAGCTCCTGGTGTGAACCCTACAGATGAGGGTGGGCGTGCTGGTGATCTGGGACTGCAGTTCCTGCCTGCGTGCAGTTCATTGCTTTGCTTTCTACTATGAGGAAAAAAAAAAAAAAGCTGTTTATACAATGCTGTGAATTGCTGTGGATATGGCATGAGAAGTCAGTAGAGTTGTAATGTTTCTTACCTGCAATAAAATCCAGGAAGGTTTGGTCAGTTTAAAGTACACACAGAACAGCATGGACACTGGGCAATTTTACATCTTTCAAATGTAGCAACAGTAGTGATGAGATTTATGCAAGAGAAAGCAATTATTCTTACTTACTAGAGGCAAATATTGAGGAGAGATGTTTGGAAATATTGTTATTCTTAAACAGATCACAAAAAGCTGCAGTGGCATGGAGTCTAAGTTTTTCTTAGTAGCCCAAGGAAACCAGTTGCCTGGTCTTGTGCTCAGAGTGTTGGAATAAAACGTTGATCCTGTACATCTAGGTTATGGTTTACGACAGCACCTCAGACCATTTTCCAGGAGGAGGAGCAGTATAAACGCAGTGTCAGCACACTCCTGACTGACTTGGCTGTCTTGCTTTCAGAAGCTAGTGTCTGCATGCTGCTGACAAAGCCATGGGGACACCTAACCTGCTATATCTTCAATATGTTACTCCATTAATGACCATTTAAGCATGCATTTATGAGTTGAGGTCTCACCAAAAGAGCAGCTGTACTTAATTCCTGTCTACCCGGGGATCAGAAGATGTTAAAATGAAGGACCTGGCAGGACATACCAGTCAGACTGCAATCTGCCTCCTGTGGAAACTCAGGCCACTCAGCCTGGTTTAGTTGCATAGGAAAATTAGTTGTGGAAAAAGCTAAAATGTGAACTAGAAGTTGAATCTGACTATCCATGTTGCAGTTGTTTATATCCAGCTCTCAATATCCATTTCTGAATGCGCTGCTTTCTACCTCACTGACACTTCATTCAGCTTAAGAGATGCGGATTTTAAACCAAATATTAAAATTTCAGAGACTGCTAATAAGTCTTATTTTGCATTGCTTCTGTCTTGCTAATTACCAGTACTATTCAGAGACAGCGGTGGGGGGACACCAGCTGGTGTGAGCATACATTAAGTAACCAAGTAGTGATTGCATTAATTCTCAAAAGTAGGGTAATTCATAGTTTAGGAGAGTCTACCGGAATTCTTTTTCTTGGATATTTACTCATTTTGGCCTCTCTTACTGGGAGCATTTCTAGAAAGTGCCAGGCAGTGCTGTACTGTGCCAACAGTTCTGACCAGGCTGGAGAGAGATGCAGAAGCCAAGAGGCATGAGATTTAATTGCAAGCATATCTGGATGCAGGCTGAATGCCTGCATCACGTGCAGGTGAGCCTTATGAGTCGTATTTTTCTTCTGAAGTGTTTTGCACTGAGTAACTCGTACTTTGTTTTAATGGTAATGGTCTTGTCAATGCTTATACCAGTCTTCAAAGAAGAAGAGCTTTCCCCTACTCCGGTCTTCGTCATCTGTTAACTTTATTGACAATCAGTTTCATTACTACCTTGATCTTTTTACAGAATACTGACTAGGGCTGGACCAGAAACCAATCTCAGTGCAGTTGCTGTACACGCCAGTAGCTCTCCATTAACAGCTACAGTTTGAGGTCAGTCAGTGAACCATTTGCTTAATCCACTTGCTGACTAGAATATGGGGTTTTAAGTAAGAATTTAGGTATAGTTGAGTCAGAAATCTTGGAGAAGTCCAAGTCCACTTTATTCTCACAGCTGCCACTATCAATCAGACTTGTAATCCTGCCAAAAAAAAAGATGTGTGGTTTGTTTAAACCAATTTTCCATGAAACACAGCAATTGTAGTTTTAGTCTGCAATTCTTTGTTGATAGGTCATGAATAAATCTTTTATTATTTTGCCAATTATTAAGACTAGGCTAGCTGGTCCACAGTTCTCTGGAGTCATCCCTAACTCTTTAAAATTGAAATTTTGTTGGCAATCCTGCAACTTTTGGCATTTATGAGGTTGTTTTCCATGATGTATTAAAAAGTTAACAGTCCGCTAGTTCCTTTAAAACTCTTTGGTCTTTGTTATCTTGACCTGCTGATTTAGTTTTGTTTTTTTTTTTAAACCCTTGGCAGACAGCCCAAGATAATGCAGGCAATTTAGTTGCTTGATTATCAGTAATCTGATCAAACCAAGTTGAGCCACAACTCTTTGTTAAACTCTCTAATCGTAGCTATAGATGAAGAGAATCTGTGAAGCATTTCTGCCTTTTCTGCATCCGTGTGTAGCTTTACCATCTGTACTTAGCAATGGATATATACTTGCATGTAGAATTTTTGATATGTTTTAATACGTTGCTTATTGTTTATTTTGTCTGTTGATATTCTATTTATTCCATTAGCTGCCTCTTATCAGTCTAACTTATTTAATATTGCTTGTCTGCCTTAAACAGGAACATTTTTTGGCCAGCATATCTTAATTATTGTTTAGGTAATTATGGCTTTTTTGATCCACCAGAAAGTCCCTTAACAATTCATAATTATCACTAATGCTTTCCATGTGAGATGTGATGCTCCTGGTAAGTTATGCTGGGGAGTCTTTTAGGCACAGAGAATAGTTCTTTCTAAAGATCTTATACTGAACAGTGTTCAGGAAATACAAAATATACTTGTCATATCAGTTACTGGTTGATTCTCCTGGCTTTAATCTTGCAGACATCTCAACAACATCGGTCACTTTGTCTGCTTGTAAAGCTCCTGTTGGTTTTAAGATACTTCTGTCTGTGCAAGTATGTTTGAAGGATCTGCCTCTAACAAAGAACCTGTGTCAAAGGAGAAGCTTAATGTGAAAGTAATGTGATCAAGCACTAAGTTGCCTTCACCAACAATTAAGTGTAACAGCACCTAATGGAAGGCTAGGAAGGATCAGCCTGAGGGCAATTTCTACCACTGCTTCTCTGCGGCATCGCTGTCTAACTTAATAAACTTTTCATGCACAAAGTTTCAATTAAAGGGAACACGCTTTGTATTTAAAATCAAATTTGGTATGTGTTCTCGATAGTCATGTGGTAGCTGAGATGCTATGGTGAGGGCACTGCCTCTGTTACAAGACCAATTAGAAAGGACTGCTGATATGCAGCTGTACCCGGCAGATACAGCACCACTGCGAAGCATCCTATAGGAAACCGTGCCTAATGTGGCAGAAGAGCTACCGTGGATTTGAATCACACTGAGCAAGTTTGGCACCTGCCTCACAGTGTCTTCTCTTCTGTGCCTCAGACAAGATGTTTCTGCCTGAAACCCCCAGTGTTTCTTTCAGAGCAAGGGGGAAGACAGTGTGTGTTAATTATGTGAACAATTTGATGAATTAGAAAATGACAGCCCTGAGTTTTCCTGGCATTCCCAGGGCTAATATTGAGACATACGGTAAAGGTGAAGGGATTTTCTTTCCCTTTAAAGGCAGAGACCTAACTTTCTGTTTTTAAGCACCATTTTCTCATTGTCTTCCCACCCTGCTGCTCCAGTCTGAATCCCCTGTGGGCATTCCTCTGCTCTAGCTGATCTAAGGCACAGCAGAAGTGTGTCCACTTGAAATGTCTTTTTCTTATTGTAAGAGAAAACACCCAAACTCTAATTCTTCTAGGAACACTAACGAGCATGTCTTTGCAGGACAAACCACCTACTTTTCCGAGTGCTAGTGCTCTGCTCTCACATCCAGACTAAGAGCAAAGAGAATGCTTTTTGCTCTGGCAGTGTTGCTATGCGTGACTATGTTTCTGGTAAATTAGAATGCTGACTCTTTTTTGTGTCTTTAGTAGTGCAGCTCCTGTACAAATATGTTACAGAGGCTGATCAGCTTTTGGAGCAGTGTGGACCACCAAATACTACAATACTGAAACTAACATTGGACTCTTAATTATTGTTTAAAAATCCAAAGTAAAAAATGTACATGTATTTCAATACCTTTGCAAAAGCTAAGGCAATGGTAGAGTACTCATCAGTTGCATCCCTGAATGTGTGTGACCACTAGCCATTTGCTACGGAGACCTTTGAAGCCATGGCATTACATGCTCTGTAATGTAGGGAGCAGGGGACTAGTCAGAAGGTTGTTGTGTAATGACAGTTTAAGGCTTATGGAAGAGTTTGTTTTATCAGCATTTCTCGGTATACGTGTGAACGGGAAGTGAGTAGTTCTAAGCTATAACTTCCAGATTTATCCATTGTCAACAATGCCTCACTGGGAGTAGGGACCCTCCACACTGTCTCCAGTTTCTTCTTGTAATCTTTTGAAAACTTATAGAGAGAGAGAAATTATGCAAACTGTTAGTATACTTCGTGAGTCAAGCTAATGCTTCAGCAGACAAGGTTTTGTGTTTTTAACGGTGATATCAGTAGCAGCAACGTTATGAAGGTGTCAGTTTTCTTCTTTTCTGTGTTTTCCCCTGACCCCCTACCTGCAGACTGACTAGTCATCCAACCTGGCAACTTCTCTTCTGTAACCCAGGGTTGTGCAAAGAGTTCAAACCCGGCAGTTCAGCTCTTTCACTATTTCAGAGGGTACCTGTGTTGTTCCTTACCAAAATCCTTCAGCATTTTTTGGAAGGACTCCTCTTGACTGAAGGCCTCAAGAGCCCAATCTTCAAGTTGATTCCTTATGGAAGTCCTTCAGCATCCCAGGAAAGACTTACAAATGTCCTGTCATCACTTCAGATTCAGTTCTGACAAGAAGCCACAAGGGTCCCATTTATAAAAACCTTACACATCATATTATATGCCCACAGTTACTGTAGACATTTCTGGACTGCAATAAACTTGCATGACAGAAACCATTCTTTCTTTTTACAGGTGACATCCTCAAATTGCTGGGTCCTATTCTCCATTGCTTTGCATCTTAGCTGGTCTTATGCAGCTGTGCAAACTCCTACCAGATGAGAACAGTAGCATTTCATCCTCCTTCCCCAGGGAGTTAATGCTGGCAGAATTGAAAGGCAATGGAGGATTGAGTTATACAGCCTCACTCTTCTCCCAAAGTGAGCGTTTCAAAGTTGCTCATTCCAGACATAAATGAAGGTGTGGGATTTGAAGATGTCTCGGATAAATGCATTTCTTTGTGTGACCTCTAAAAATGAGGGGACAAATATGCTGCAATATGTTGCAAGTTACAGAGCAGTAATTAGCGGGGGAAAGGTCAACCTGTTTGTCAAAAGTACAAAATTAGATTAGAGAAGGCATTTTGGCCATGGGGCCTTCCTTAGGCTAAAGAAGAACAGGATGTTGTTTAATTTTACTGTGTCCTAGTTTCACCATGCCCTGAGGAAGACCCCCAAGGCTGAAACCTTAGTTCTAATTGTTTTATAAATGACTTTTTCTTCCCTTTTTGGTGTTCAAGATAACACCAGTTTTGAACTGATGTGTTTCTGTTGGACAGACGCTTCCTGAAGAAAGATGAATTAAATTTAATATTTAGTCCCCATTTTGTTGACACTTTCACTTTTCTTCCACAATCTATTTCTTGCTAGACTGAGTTTGTTCCTTACCTCATAACCTAGGTGTTTGGTAAGACTGGGTGTCTTGCCCAGAAAGATTAAAAATTCCAAAGAAACATAAGAAACACTAAATGTCTTTTATCATTTGCTTTGTTCAGTTATCTGCCCCTGGAAACTTCCAGAGAACTAATGAAGTCTAAATCAATGCTGTGCAGGAGATGAGCACTGCCATCCTTATTTCAGGAACAAGACTATCAAGGTGCACCTAATTAAGGATAGAATCTCAGCTTTAGATGCTCTAATACTCTAGTGGTTGGCTTCTTAGTAGTCTTTCCATCGGAGCGCATGTCCATTTCCACCATTCATGCTCATACGGTAAATTAGTTACTTGGAACACTAAACTTGCTAGTAGCTTATGTGGCTTTCAGTGTTTTTGGACATTTCCACAGTAGGAATAGGGGTCTGAATATGTTGATATATGAGGTGAGATTTACTTTGTCTAACAATATTAATATTAAACCATGAGTGATATGTGTTCTTATGCAATAAATTGCTTAGAATATTTTGTAGTGTAGTCTCAAGAGAAACTCAATAGCCTGAGAAGCTGGGAACATCCAGAATTTCTAAATTTGTGTAGTAACTTGTGTAATACAAAACACTCTCTTCAGAACCTGCTGGTAGGCAAAAGATCTAGAAATCTTGAAGATGTGGTGGGGGACAATTCTTGTGAAGAAGTTGCGAATATTTTATATTTCTACATTATTATATGTAATGTATATACATATAAAATATGAATACAAATTTGGGATTGGGAAAATACTTGTAGCTGCACAGATAACTTATCAAAACCTAAATTCATTTATACTTTGAAGGAGAAAATTACATGCAACTTGAATTAAAGCTCCTGTAATACTTTGAGGTGTATTTATGAAGATTTTTTCCTCTTGCAGAGCATTAAGTATGGAGCACACTAACATATACAGGGAAACAGGGGAATGCTGTCCTAAAATAAATGAAATTAAAATAGAAATATTAGTGTTCATGACTAGAAAAAAGAGTTGGACTGTAACTGTAGGGCTGTAATTTGTAATAATATGAATACAAACTTGGGACTGGGAAAATACTTGTAGCTGCACAGATAACTTGCTTATCGAAACCTAAATTCATTTATACTTCGAAGGAGAAAATTACATGCAACTTGAATTAAAGCTCCAAAAGTACTCTGCGGTGCATTTATGAAGATTTTTTCTCTCGTAGAGCAGTAAGTATGGAGCACACTAACATATACAGGGAAACAGGAACAGCATCCTAAAATGAAGGAAATTAAAATAGAAATATTAGTGTTTGTGACTTGAAAACAGAGTTGGACTGTAATCATAGGGCTTGTAATTTGTCCATAGGGACACCTGGTTTTGTTATTGTTATATAGCCTATCTGTAGTTTCAACATATGTAATGAAACTAGTTAACCTAAATGTGGTAAATCACTTTCTAACAAACTGAGATAGCAGTTTAATCTTAGGCAATACTGAATAGAAACTCTAGATCTTCCAAAGACGTACTGAGTATGAACTTGGTGTTTTTCATATATTTCAATTTTTCTCTCTTCTGAAAGGTCGGTTTTCAAATACTTAATTCCTCAGGAACAGTCACAATTTGAGCTGCCAAGATGTCACCTGATTTATGGTTAAAATTTCTGATGTGTTCCCCCCGTCTTTCCAAACTGTTCTGTGATTTGACATTTTTAATATTTTTTTCTTTAATGCATTTTCTAAATGGTTTGTGCTGATGTTTTATCTACAGCTTGTCTTAGGTTAGGTTTTCGTGATGTTGGTAACATCAGTTGTGTGAAGTAGCACACCTATATACAACAACACTTGGGAAAATGAAATATGTGGAGAAAATGCTTAACAATTAGCTACATTTTCTCTCTTTAACTGCAACTGGCTATGCTGAAAACTTTTCTGACTGGAATTTTTAGAATTGGAAGTCTCATGATCGGAGTATCATACTGACTCTAGAAATATGCCTGGATTTAACACTTCAATCCAAATCTTTTTAAGTAGCTGCTGACGTAGAATCATAGAACATCCCGAGTTGGAAGGGACCCATAAGGATCATCAAGTCCAACTCCTGGCACCACACAGGTCTACCCAAAAATTCAGACCGTAATACTAAGAGCACAGTACAAATGCTTCTTAAACTGTGACAGGCTAGGTACCGTGACTACATCCCTAGGGAGCTTGTTGCAGTGCACGACCACCCTCTCAGGGAAGAACCTCTTCCTGACATCCAGCCTGAACCTCCCCTGCCTCAGCTTGACACCATTCCCGCGGGTGCTATCGCTGGTCACTAAAGAGAACAGATCGGTGCCTGCCCCTCCACTCCCCCGTGTGAGGAAGCTGTAGACCGCGATGAGGTCTCCCCTCAGCCTCCTCTTTTCCAGGCTGAACAGGCCAAGTGACCTCAGCCGCTCCTCATACATTTTCTCCTCTAGGCCCTTCATTATCTTTGTAGCCCTTCTCTGGACACTCTCCAACAGTTCAATGTCCTTTTTGTACTGTTGGTGCCCAGAACTGCACCCAGTACTCAAGGTGAGGCCGCACCAGTGCAGAGTAGAGTGGGACAATCACTTCCCTCGACCGACTAGCAAGGCCGTGCTTGATGCACCCCAGGATATGGTTGGCCTTCCTGGCTGCCAGGGCACACTGCTGGCTCATATTCAACTTGCCATCAAGAAAAACAAGATCCCTCTCTGCAGGGCTGCTCTCCAGCCTCTCGTTGCCCAGTCTGTACGTACAGCCAGGGTTGCCCCGTCCCAGGTGCAGGACCAGGCACTTGCTCTTGTTAAACTTCATGCGGTTGGTGATCGCCCAGTTCTCTAATCTGTTGAGATCTCTCTGCAAGGCCAAAGTAGTCAGAGGGCTGTACCAGGTGGGTGACTTTCCTGGCAATGTCTCTTACCCAAGCCCCAGGGAGGCAGCAGACTTCCCCGTAGGCTGGGTCCGGATGGAAATTAGGCCCTCTGTCCCTTTCAGGAGGGAGTCCCCTACGATGATAACCCTCCTTTCTTTCTTGATGGAAGATCTAGTGATGTGGGGAGTAGGTTGTCTTGCCTTAGGCAACCTTTCCAACTGGGATGGGCTTTTGTCTACATTGTTGTCTTGACTGTCAAGTTCTAGAGCAGAAACCAGCTTCTATTCCCCCCTTGACCTAGGTCCCCTCCTGCCTACTGGTGGGATGGGGAAACCTTTGTTTCTTGTGTAGTGGCTGGCTCGTAAATGTGTCTCAGGGAGGGTAGAGTATGCTTCCGCCAGTAAATTTCCCTGTCTGACTCCCTGATGCTCCTCAGCCTGTTCACCTCCTCCCGAAGCTCTGACACCAGGCTGAGCACTTCTTCAACCTGGGCATGCCTCCCACAGGCACACCCACTGCTGCTGCTGTCAGACACTGGCAGAGGATCCAGGCACACCGTGCAGCCCAACGCTTGGACGGTCGCGTGTTTCCCCGAGACCTCTGGGTAGCCACAACAGTAGCTGTGGCTGGAGAGGCCGGAAGAGATGCAGAGGCCGTGGCTTTCTGCCCGTGGCTGGGCTCTTCACGAGCACGTTACGACCCCCATTGGAACAGAGCGGTGAGAGCGCCCTCCCTGCTCGCCCTGCCCCCGGGAGCTGCCGCACCGCGTCCCGGTTGCCCGCCCCGGTGGCCGCGCTCCCCAGGGGCTGCCTTTGGACGGCACGGAGGGGGCGCTGCCGGCTCCGCCCGCGCCTCGTCAGCCTCCCTCGCGAGGGCTGCCGGGCCCCGGCGGGTCCCTCGGGTGCCTCGAGTGGTCTGGGTGCCGGAAAGAGGGGGCGGGGGGCGGAAAAAAGCCTGCCCGCCTCGATCCCCCGCTCCCCTGCAGCACGCGGCTGCCCCGGAGCCGATCGCCTCGGCTTCAGGCGACTGAAGTGATGGAAGTTGGTGACTACCAGCTTATATTCAAAAAGTGGCAGTCAGCACTGCTTGAAACCGTTCCTCCTTTTAGGAGTGCCTTTTAGATTAAGGTAAGAATATTTTAAAAGCGTGAATCAACGGTTTTTGTGTAGGCCTAGCTTCGGTGGGACTTTGCCCTGACAAAGGCAGAGCGAGTGGACAGACCCCTGTGTAAGATTTATTAAGCAACATGCAAAAATTGCTGTCACAGTTAGAAGCTGAAATACAAAATAAGACGAAGTAAAAGCCAAAACTAACATGAACTGATGATGCGTCAAATAAAAATGTCTAGTGTGGTGCCCAGAATGTCAGGCTGTCCTCTGGGAAGAATGACTTCCACAGGGGCAGGAGGCCTGCGGGTGAGAGCCGGCCTGCCAGCCCTCTGTACGCTCACAGCAGATATTTATAGCATGCTTAGAAATGTAAATAGAGGGCATATGAAAATGCTGAGTATAAAACATTATCAGAGATGACATGAATCGTAGTTCTTAATGAATCTAAGCAACCAGCTTTACTACTTTTTTTTTTAATGTATCTTATCATACGCGTAGATCTTTAATGAATGGGGAGAAATGCAAAAGGTTGCCCCAAGCTATCGTGGCAGATCTGGACTGATGCAGCCGAGTAAGAACAGGAGGGTTTGGAGGTGAGGGAATGAGTTTTTCATGGGTTTTGCGTTTTATTTGGAAACATACCCGAAGGCATCGCTGACTTTGAGGCTAAGAGGGGGTCATTAGACTGTATTATCTGATTCCAGTGTAACTAGGAGCATATAAAAGCATCTACTTCCTTCATTTTGGAGAGATTTGAAACTTTAGATGTCAGGATCACCCAGCCCTTCCACACATTGCTCAGAGGGATGGGGGTCTGGCTTTGTCCCAGTACAGAAAACGTCAAGTACTATTATAAGCTTTATTATGAAGTTTCTCTTCTGGTTGTTACTGCTTTGCATTGAATTTGTGGGGAGATTTTATTCAGGGATAGCATAAGGATGGCAACACATAAATGGTAATTTAAACTAAAGGAGAAAAACCTAGCCTGAGTATCAGGAAAAAGCTCCTGGTACTGTGATTTACCTGCCAAAATGTGTCCATGAGGAAGCCACGGTGTCCCCATTTCCTGGGATAGTCATCAGCAGATTGGACAGTGTATAGCCAGGAACAATGCTGGACTCGTAAGAAAATGCCCTGAACAGGCTTGTTCTGAGATCAAAAGCCTTCCGTGGTCATGTGCAGGGCTTATGAACTGACAAGTTGTTTTGATGTCTACAGAACAAGTAAGTGAGTAATATTTGAGCACGATGGAGTCTGCTGCTCGTGGTGGCTGTCCTGACTGGATTATGGGTCAGGGGAGAGGTACGTTTGCTTTGTAACCCTCAGACAAGCTAGGGGATATGGGAAGAGTTGCACACAAATGGTTTTAGGACTGAGGAGGCAGTGCTCCTGCACTGGGAGATGGGAACGTGGGGGGAAGAGGGAGCAAAGCAACTCATTCTGATCCAGGGGCACAAGCATCTCTTTCTATGAGCTCTTAGGTGTTAGAGTGATCTAATGGCACACACAGCAGGTGTTTGTGGGCATACATCCCCGTCCAGGGGCACCAGGCACCATCTTGGCTCCAGCACCAGGCCTGGGCTGTGCTGTGGGCGCTCCTGTGCCTGGTCTGGTTCCCGGCCCTTCCTAAATACCCTGGATTTCCCAGGCTGACATCAGCGTGGATTTGCCACTTTTTGCTGCTGTTGGGCCTGGCTGTCCTGCCCCGGGCCCTGCCCTGTCAATGGGAGCCCAGCCTGGCATTGCCTGCGCCTCCCTTGGCCTTCGGGCGCTGCAGCCCCGATGCGCTGGGACACAGGGCTCTGAAAATACGGGGGTCAGGAAGGATCCGTCCACCTCCCTGTGTGTGTGCCACAGCTGGAACGGGTGCAGGTTGCTCCCCAAAACATCCTGGAGTTGGCTGCATCTTTGAAAATATGGTACTTGGCGATATTTGAGCTCATCACGCAGCACAGCTGACCTAATACAGCCAGAACAGATGAGCCATGTCCGTGTGTGTTACAGATGGGTAAAGGGAAGCAAAACGCTGACTCTTAAGATAACATTCTGGGTGAGAAAAGAGAATCTGTTAAGTAATTTCAAGGCCTAAGCACATTGTGCATAGTGGAGGAAGCAGCACTGTAGTGTGTGCTGGGAAAAGCAGCTTCCTCAAGGACTGCAGCCTTTTTGGGGAGAAAAGGGGAGGATCTGGGAACCTGAACTACTGTTCTGGAGAAGAGTAGCATTGCAGGAAGTGTAATGTGGTACTGTACTGACTGCAGCAAATCACTCTACTTCAGTAGAGCACGCTAAAATGTTTAAACTTGCTTCAAACCGGCATGAAACAAAATGCTTCCTTCCCCTGCCCTCCTTGCATGTGGAAGTTTTCAATTTGGCTGAAGCTGCTGGAGGTGGGGGAACAGAGGTGGAAAAACTGTTGTTTTTTTAATGACAGATGCCTAAACTGTTACAGGCAAAAACCTTAACTATGGCAAAGAAAATAGAGGGTGGATCTGCATATTGGTGTGGGGAATTCCAGTAAGAAGAGTGGGGTTTGTTTTGAGGCCGGGGGAAGATGTTTGGGCTACTGGCCAAAAGTAATAGAAAAGTTCATATTTTTTCCAGATCTGTGAAAAATGAAAAATTGTATGCTTCTGCCTCAATTTATTTTTGTTGTTACTCATCGCTAAAGCAAAATGTGCTATTTATTGCCTAAGTGACGTTTCCTACAAACATGTCATAATGTCTTTACCAAAAAGTTTAGCATCTGAGTGTTAAAAAATGTGTGTGAGGATTTACTTTTTGTTCTTTCAGTGAATGCTGCTGTTGTTCGCATCTGAAAAAATTGCTTTTTGCAGTGACAGAAATAATGAAAAATGACCCAATTTCAGATTATTTACACAAACTAGCTTTAGTTCCCCACTTCGCTTACAAACGTGGATCACAGTACCACAGTATTTAGGCTCAGGCTTAACTTTACACTTGTGAATAGGTTTATTGACTTCAGCAGAGCTGCTCATGGTGGAAGCTCAGTGTGTTGTTACGTGTCTAGCAGATCGGGTTTCAGAAAGGTGGAGTGGTTGTGCCTGGAAAATGCTGGGCTGTCTGTGGACTCACAGCCTGGGTCTGCGAGGGGCTTCCTTTATAAGATGAAATTAATTGTTCCGTGTCACTTGGTTCACACCTCCACCTTGGTTCACACCTCCACCTTGGAACCTATTTTTATCTGGCTTTTTTTTTTTTCTGTTTTTTGGCCATTTTGATAATAAATTCTCGAAGATGGGAATTTGCTTGGTGACTAATACCTGGTGCTCCAGGTGCTGAGCATATGTAGGTGTACCAGCGTGAAAGATGGCTCGTCTGTACGTCCTGCTTCTGTTCCGTTTATCATCTGCGTGAAGCCTCTCCGCTTTGAGGGCTGGTGAAGCTTGCTGGTACCCAGGTGCTCGTCCTTGCTTTCAGGTATAAGCACGATGCGGTGCACAATGGAATCCTGCTCCCCTCTGCAGCACAGACACACTTGTAATTTCCACTCCATGACTGTCATTAGTGCAGTTCTGGCTTTATATTAATTACCAAATTTAGGAAATTAAAGATTTAATAAAAGCATAAATCTGGGTCAAATTGAGCTTGAAATACTGAAGTGCATGTGTAACGCATTCATCCACATGATCTTTTCTATTAATCCAACAAATGTCTTCCTTCAGTAAGCAATTCTGTTTCCTGTTTTTTGCCCTCATCCACAATAAGCAGCTACATTTGTTTCTTCTTTTTCTTCTAGCCTAAAGATAATTCATTAAAGTAGCTCTCCCTCCCCCTTTTTTTGATCCACCTCTCCACCTCCGAACACCCCCCCCTAAAAAACACCATCAATATTTCATAAACTTACAGTGACAAATGTATTTTAATGTGGTCCACAGAGAACCAGAGATTGATTGGCCTCTCAGAAATATGACACGTTTCAAAGCAGGATATTCATGGAGTGTTTTAGTGCCTACATTAGTCAGAGAGAAGCAGCGCCTAAATTTATCATAGTTATGGCTTTCTCGGTATCCATTTTCTTTTAGCCGCTGACAGCAAGTATCTGAATGGTCTCTATTGATTGGCTTTGTGGTTCTGTCTTTAAAATGCATTGGCTGTGGGGGTTTTCAGATCAAATTAAGTCTTGGCTTCCTGGAGTTTGTGCATATCTACAGCGCAAGTGCGGACAAAGCTGGCTTCATTCATGCTGATTTTCATTCACAAGGGCATTACGCGTACGGGAAGGGAAAACTGAAATCTCCACTGATATTGCGGGTGAACCAGTCCTATTTCTTTGAAGGCGAACACTTCACAATCCCAGAAGGAAGCAGCAAGGAAGGATGGGGGACAGGAAGCACCCGCTGCTGCTTTCATGCAGACAGGCAGGTGTTCCTGCACCGATGGCACGTGGCCTGCGAACCGGGGCTGGGAAAAGCTGAGATGTCTTCATGTCTTCAGCACTGCTCTGAATACCTAATAACAAGGAGTGTTGTCTGATGGGCTGCGCAAGTTCCGTGCTGTTCTGACCAGCAGACTCGTGTTCATTTAATATTCTTTCCACCATGGTACAGTCCTTCCTTCTGTACCAATTAATCCGGTACCACGGAGCGGTGCGAGTGAATTTTCAGTGTGGGGAGCAAATCTTGAGATTACCAAAGTTGGTTTTCTTGCCAATATAGTTTATTATTTGAAATGTTGAGCCAAAGCAAATGCTTTAGGTGATGTTGTCAATTTACTAAGTGGTAAGTGGTATTTAGTAAGAGGTAAGTGTCGATTTAGCTCACGGATTGTGTATATTACACAACAAAAATATCCAAGTATGAAAAGTTATGGTCTTTTACCACCCTCCCAATTTTTTTGCCAAATATATATATATTATATTTGTGAAAAGCTTGGAAGAACCTGAAGATGAGTTCTGTGAAACTGATTTGGTAAATACACAGTTGCTTACCAGCACCCTCTCTTCTTGATTTGAATTGCAAGGCTGGATCAGAACAAACGGGGATGATAAACTGCGTTCTTTAATTTACAGAGTGTTCCTTCTGTAAGGCATCTTGTTGGATGAGGAACTTTGTGTGAACCATTTTAAATTCCTACTTTCTCCCCTCCTAGTCCCCACCACCCACAGTTTATCAGGGTCATCAATCTAATACTCCTCATGAGTGCAAAACTCAGGTTTTAAAGCAAACGCAATGAATTAGCTTATGGTTGTGCCTCAGCACATACTTCAACCTGGCTTCGGATTTTGCTCCCATCTTCTGTGCAGTTGCGTTGTAAGACACAGGAGTTTCAGCAGTGACTGAGTGTGGGTGGAAAATCAGAGTGATCGGCTTTATTAGGAAGGCATAAAGATGGTTTTTCCAGAGTTCATAGATCAGCGGAGTCAGAGGGACCACTGGGTTGTCCTGCTGCCTTACTGTACATTGCAGGCCGTTGCACGACACCTGGTTACCCCATCTTTGATCCCGTAACTTTTGTGCCTGCTGGCAGGGTAATTTGTAGCTGCCTAAAGCAGGCGCTCCAGACAGCATCAGTTTCTTGATCTGAATATATCAAAAGGTGGAGAATACCCCATGATTTAAAAAATTGCGCCTGGCTTTTAATTTAAGTCAGTTTGGCTTCAGCTTCCAGCCATTGGTTTTTGTTATGCCTCTCTCTGATAGATTAATGAGCCATTTAATACCCTTTATTTTCTCCCCATGAAGGTACTTATGCTCTAATCGAGTTACCTTTCAGTCTTGATGGGTTAAATAGATTGAGCTCTTTCAGCTCTCGTTGAGATCTGTTATTTTTTCCCCCAGTTGCTCAGACCTTTATTTTTCCTCAATATTGTTTAAAAAAAAAAAAAAGACGCTACAACTGAGCTTTGCATGCCTTCCGTTGGTCTCAGCAATGCCATAAATACAAGTACAATCACTTCATCAGTCCTGCTCAGGACTCCTCCTGTTGATGCCTCTAAGACCAGCGTTAGCCGTTTCTGTCACAACATCGTGCTGGGACTTAACGTCGAGTTGCTCGTTGGGTGCAAGTCTTTTTCAGAGTGATTTATTTGTAGGGTAGAGGTCCTCGTTGAGCAGGGAGGGATGGCCTTCCTTTTTATTCATTTTACTGAGCTTTCACTTCTGGCTACCATTAGGAAGATACCAGATTTCTGCTTTCCATCAGCTAGGAAAGCTGCTTTGTATCTGCACGCCGGGGTTGTGCCTGCCTGCCACCGCCTCGGGCACATCGGGACAGGAGTTGTCAGCTACCGCCATGACCCCAGGGTTTCCAAAACAGCTGCTGGTTGTTCGAGGGTGGTACTCCCACCTGTTTTGTGCTCTGATGCAGTCTCTGGTTTTAAAACTAACAACAGAAAAGTGAGAGGTCTGTTGGTGTGTAGATGGGATGCAGAGGGAGAGCAGCTGTAAGCAGCACCACGCGGTGGGGCCCATCCGGGAGCTCCTTTCTCCAGCTGACTGTGATTGGCTTGACTCAGTCCCAGCCCAGCGCGGAGAGACTCGTATTATGCAGCCAAATTAGCGATACTCGCTTCACTTGGTATTTAAAGAGAAGATGAAACAGTAGGTCTGAGGTACGGTAATGCTGAATGTGATAATGATGCCTCCCTCCTAAAGGAACCCATGCTGAGACTGACATATGCTTCCGTCCTGCAGGACAGCCTATTCGGTTAGTCTCTTTTTAACTGAATGATTGGAGCTGGCTGAGAGGATGTGCAAGAAGGTTCTGCAGGCTCCGAGACTGTGCAGTTGGATTTGTTCCTCTGTATTTACTCTTTGGAAGTTGATTTTGTTTGTACTGGGGATTCATTCAGAAGCCTTAATTAAGATTAAGGCTGTTATGTGAAAACGGATCAAACACAGGCACCAAAGTGAGACCCAGTAGTTTGCTGACAGAGATTTTTGGTATCTAATTTCTCACACTTCAGGGATGGCCGGGGTCAGGTTTTTGATGGACGGTGGGTACGTGGTGGTGTCTGACAAACGGCCTTCTCAGGGGATCTCAGGGCGGGCCCTCAGGAGTGGAAGCATCCAAAATTGTTTACTTTAATGTCACATATCTCTTCTAGAAAAGATTAAATGGAATTTTGTTGAGGCAGAATCTTAGATAGTGGCTCTCTTACATACAGAGGCTTGCCTTTGCATGCCAGCAGTAGCTATTCATGAACCTACATGAATGTTTCCCATTCGTCAGATGCTGTTTGTAATTCCCCTGCTGAAAAGGTTGCAGCCAGAGCAAGGCGAATGCAAGCTGTGCCTCTCTCTCCACCAGGAGCAGGTAACGAAGACAGCTCCCGAGCGTGAGGTGACCTGCCAGGGTTTGCTCCAAATGATCTGTGGTACGCTGTGAAGCAAGAGCTGAGGGACAGGGGAAGACGTCCACAAGTTACCTGTGATCGGTCAGTAGGGCTACGTGTGGATGTTTTTCCCTAGTTATTTACGTAGGTCTGTAGACTTGTGCAAATGCTTCGCTTTTCATGGATAGAGCATGAAACCGATAATTTTATAATGGAGTAATTGCAGAATTCCAAAAAGATGAACTTCATTGGAAACTGAGGAAGAAAAAATAACACAAAAACCTCTGACTTCTTAGCAGCTTTATAGGTAGCACAGTAATGCATGGCATCTCGTACAAGTTGTTTTATGCAAATAAAGGGATGGAGGGCCTGTGGAGCCAGCAGGCACGCTGCGTTGGGGCGTTTTGTTCCTGTTTCTTGCTGTCGTGCTACAGTGAATGAATCTTTGGTACATTCTGTCCCAGGGCTGTCCTTCCCCCAGCTCCTCTTTGAAAGCAATAGCCCTGGGAAGCTTCTGCTGTGTTTGTAGGAGAGAAACTGCGAAGAAGAATCAGTCTGTAATGCAAACGCTTTATTTGAGCAGGCTGGGAAAAATAACGCTCAGTCTGGTGCAGGTTTCTTGGGAGCTGCCTGGTGTTTGAGAGGCAATGCCACGTACTCGGAGTAGACGTGGCCCTTGGGCCCTGCACCTTTGGGGTTGAATTCTTTTCTGATTGCAGTGGCGTGTGTCCTTACAGGTGGAACGATGGTGGTTTTCTTTTCAACCTGACTTTGTTTTTTGTAAGGTGATAAAGCAGCCTGTCTTTTCATATACAAGTCTTCAACAGAAGAAGATAGAGAGCAGTCAATGGACTGATGGCTTGGCTCAGACGAGGATCCAGCCTGTCCCCAGACTGCTCTGAGCTGGCAACTTTCATAACATAGCCAATGTGCAGTTACATAAGAAACGAATTTTAACATGTATTTGACTGGCTAAACTTTATACGTGGATGTTTCTTTTTTGTTAAAAGTTGTGACCAATGTAAGTTGGTGATGTGACTAACTTGCTCGTGATGAGACTTCACTGCCTGTATGTGACCCAGTTGTCAATTTTAAAACTTATAGAACATTTTTCATTTATTGATTCAATTTACTAATAACTACTCTTCGCTTTCCAAGCTGTCCAATTTGAGGTAAGCAGAAAAGTTTTTACGCTGATAATTTATCATACTAGAGTGTTTTTTCCCTTTCTGCTTCCAAAAATGAAGCATCAGAATAGAGAGGTTTTCTTTGGGTTCTGTGTTTTGAAAGCAGAGGTCCAACCAGCTGATCAGATCAGTTTGTTCTATAAACTTGAAAGTTGTAACTTTATGTAAGCTTATTTTGCAATTAAAAACCTTACTTTGTTTGAAGACGAATCTATTTGAAACTGGATGTTTCTATTTTATACCTTTTTTTTTTCAAGTGGGAATTCTGAAAGGACTCTGTAGGGAGTTTTGTTTACCTTCAGTTATAAGAAGCGGCTATTCTGAAAATCACTGGTTTTGTAAATATGGTTGGTTCTCTAAAATTGTTGTGTTAGGAAAAAAAAATCAAAATTCTTCAACAGTCCCTATCATCTTGCAGTTTATTTGAACTAAAAAAAATACTGATCTCTCCAGAATCTCTCTTCTTTTAAGTGTCAAAACCTAATTTGATGGATCTTAGGTTTGATGCTGCTCCCCTAAATATTTTTTTGCATGGTTTGCAAAGTGTTAAGGAGGATTCAAATAATTTTTGCCTGTTACTGGCCAGGCCAAGCTTTACTTATGCATTTGGCAGCTGCTTTGTCTTTCGTTTGAATGCTCTTTGCAATCTGTAGAGCACACAATGGTGGATTTAGAGAGATAGCTTATTAATAAACATAGGAAAACAAAAGCTTTCTGGCAGCAGTTTAAACTCGCATTAAAACAGGAGTGGATTTTTAGGGGATAAAGCAATGCTAAATGGGGGGAAAAATAACTAAATTAAAAGACCACTTACAAGTAATACCTTTTGGGGAGACTGGAAAGTTTATATAACAGTGTCCCATAATTTCAAACAAGGTTGTGTGAAGGAAGATTATGAAAGGTAAAAGGAAAATTTCCAGATGTAGAAAACGGGTAAAAACTACTGGTATAAGTTACATTAGGAAGTCTGATTACACAGTTGTTCAGGGCTGGAACAGATTTTTAAAGTATTACCCTTTTGATGAACTAACAGCTTTTGAGTACTTCTAAAAATAGCTGTCAAGGAAGCTGCCATCTCCTTAAATATTTCAGCTTGGTGTGGTATTCTGTAAGCTGATACAAAAGCGTTCCTGATTTGATAAATCCGTGCAGACCACGCTGCAGAACGTGGCAGGGTTTGAGCTGTAGTTCTTGCATCGTCCTGCAGGATCCGTGCACCTGGCGTCAGGCAGCCTAGCGGGTGGAAACCCAGGCGATCCCCTCAGTGTCGCGCGGTGCAGCAGCTGCAGCAGTGTCAGAACTGTAACTCTGACTTACCTTTGTGTGTCTCGTACGTGCCAGCACACAGCGAGCCTTCTTAGAGAGATACGGGGGAAAAAAATGGTTCTTGTCTTGATTTGATTAAAAAAAAATTAAAAAAAGCCCACTTCTTTTCATTGCCTAAGGTCATGGGGTGGTTCTGTCAATCCCCCCCATCCCCCCCCGAAGTAAAATGGTATTTTGGACTCTCTTGATTTTTTTGGTAGTGGGAAGAAAGGTACAAAACAGGTGAAAAACAAACTGTTCGGGCTTGGAGCCAGAAGCACACTGTCGGGCTCTTGAAGCATAAAGGCTGCAGTCGTTCCTGAGGGCTTCCTCCGGTGTTGTCTTTGGTTTTAGTTGCTTGGGTTTGTGCTTCTCAGTGCAAATTGTCAAACTTTCTTCTGCGGTCCAGTTAAAAGCACATGTACATTAATGTGAGGTCTTTCCCCTCACTTTAACAGATCTGGGGCATAACTTGTGCCTTGGGACTGTAGTGGGTAGGTGGCGTGCATTGCGATTACAGCAGAGTGGTGAACAGCAAGCTTTTTTTTTATTTTTTTTTTTTCCAAGAAACTTTACATCCCTGACAAATTAGTGAGGGATGCGCTGTTGGAGAAGAGTAGTCTAATGTGTCCCAACTTTATGCATGCTATTTTCTGCTGATTATGACTCCTCCATGTCTGAAATAGTCTGAATTAGTCTCAAACTCCTAAACTCTGTTAAATCACTTTCTGGAAAAATAAATCACTGCTATTGTGGGTTCCTTATCATACTTATCCATACATGAGTTTAGAGCAAGGCGGGCTGTATCAGAGGGGATGGTAACTTCTTACTAGTGACTGATGCTGGGTGCTGAGGATAAACAGCCACACTTCTGCACCCAGCAGGCCCTTCTTGGAGGTCCCAAGCTCGCCTGTTTGCCCTTCTGCTGATCTGTCGGTTGCTGTCCCTGGAATCCCACCCAGCATTTATGCCCCGACCGTTGTTGCTTTCATACTGCTGCTGGCAGAGAATCGTCAGTTGAAAAATTTCCGCGTGAGAGCGTGTAACTAGCTCCTGCCTGGGCTTGTGGTGGCGGTGTTCCCTGTGAGAATTGGAAGTGACTTAAAATTGCAGCTGATGATGGGAATGTCCGGGACAATGGAGCAGCCACCACTGCCAGCCTGCCCTCTGCGGGGGTGCTCTGGGAGCTGAGGAGCTGTGTGAGATGGGATGCTCAGGTGTTTCCAGGATATGGCTGTACAGCTCCTTCCCTACGTATATTCTCATTCTCTCCCCCCCACCCCTCGACCCCCACCATCTTTTTTCTCAAGAAAAAAAATAGTATAATTACATCAAAACATCCCTTACCAGCAAAGCCCTACAAAAATACACTTTTTTTCTTACTGCTTGTTCATTCCTAATATCTTACAAGGTGTGAAAAGCTTGTTAATCATGTAACAGATGAAGTGATGATATTTGGACACTCTTCCAGATGGCAAGGTTTCTCTCTTCTCTTTGCAAGAAACTTGGTTCAAGGAATGTAGGGAGCGAAGAGAAATGAAATAGGTTGGAGTGTTTCAAATCTGCACGAGCACACGTGTGTTCTCTCCCCGCGTCAGGCACGCAGTGGGTAAGGAGGCATGACAGAGATGTGGTAAGTGTCAGTCATCCCCAGAGCCTCCAACAACGAATGAGGATTAAACGAGAAGCTGTGGAAAAGGAAAAGAGAGCCTTGTGCAGTTTTTAATAATTCATAAACGTTGCTTCTATTGTACTATTCTCTGCATTTAAAAACAATGCCCAAATGATGCCTGCAAGCGCAACTTTCCCCGTACAGTAAAAGGGGAAGAATTCATTATGGCTCAATCGTGGTTCTGCCTTTTTTTCCCTTTTTGGGTGGTGGTGATCTTGCATTTAGTGGATGAACCAGATGGAAAACGTGATGAGCAAACCATTCTGAATTAGAAAGTTTTCATAAAATTGAAATCTAGGTAGAACCTACCGTGAGCCGCAAATGATCACAAGTTTCAGAACTTCATCACTCTGTAGCTTTGCCACTATTAATTTTAATAGACGTTCCAAGCTAGAATTATCTATCAGTAAACTCAGTGATGTCCAATGCAATTCTACTGCAATGTCCAGGATGAGAGAGACAAATTAGGATTAATCTTTTGAGGTCAGTGGAATTAATGATGTTGGGAGGGTGTGAAAGGAGAGTTTGATCTCCCTCGTCATCGTATGTCACAGCGGAAACTTCTCTTACTTGGGGATCTGGAGCACAGAGGTCTCCATGCTGGAGGGATTTCCAACCTTAATGGCAAACAGCTTTGTGATGCTGTTGGTGCTTCCCTAAGATCTGAGGGTAACTGCTGAGCTGATTAATGCACTGAACTGACTCCTATCCACGTACTGGTTCTGCGGCTGGGAGTGCAGGAAGTGTCAGCGAATGTAATTTAATAAAGGCAGTCCTGCCTTTGTAACAGCGCTCCTTCTCCGGCTCCCAGAGACTGGTCTGTATCACCTGAGCTGTGACTTTGCAGATCCACACCAAAGTCCCTCCCTTTCCCCTTTTGTGTCCTTCTGTCCGTCTAGTGCCCTCCTTCCCTGCAGTGCAGGTGATAGCAAGGGCCAAGCTGTAATTTCAGTAATGTAGGAACAGAAACGTGGGCCACCATCCAGCCTGACAAAGGGGAGAGTGTTCTGGTTACAGTGCTGGGTGCTTATTTCTCTTCAGGAGCTGCACATCCAGGCTTACATCTTTTTTTTTGTTGTTGTCTTTTAGGCTTTTTCCTTGCTGGGGTGTAGTGTCCTGAAATGAAAGGATGCCAGTGCTGGTTATTTATTGTTTTTTTTTTTTTTTTTTTTTTTTTAAATCTTGTCAGTCTTTTAAAGCTAGCTTTTAAATGCATCTTTTAAATAATACTATTGCTGGACAACCAGGACGCACTTGCTCATGGTAATCCCCCACGCATTGAGATGCCGTTGTTTGGGTGGTGTACAAATAAAAAGCAAGCTTGGGAAGTGACACCAAAGCCCTTTTCTCTAAAGGAGAATTAAGAACCCCAAAGTTGTATTCTAGGGCTCCGGTGTGTGAGAAGACAACCTTCCTTATAGTAATAAGTTAATGTTTTTGGTTTTGTGTAGTTTTCATTTTGGTCTGGCTTTACTTTGCTTCTGACTCTTCTGGAAGTGTGAAAAATTAATGAAAGAAGGTAATAAGAAAAAGGTGACTGTTCTGTACTCTGTTCCTTATATCTGCCTCCCTCCTGCCGGCAAGATTCCTACTTTATTGAGTTATTTTATAAAATGCTCTTTTTTCCATGCACATGAAGTCAAAGAAGTTTGGAAGGAGCATGGAATTATGTTTAGAGGTGGATAATGATTCATTGATAATTAATTGCTGTCAGGACTGTGGGGTCTGATTCAGGTCACTGTTAATTTAACGTAGTTCAAATGGGAATGGATACTTTTTATTCAGACACATTTAATCAAAAAGTCCCCGGGGAGAAACAGAAGGCAGATTGTGAAGTGGGGATCAGCTAGGAGCATACAGGGTTTCAGAGTGCCAGTTCTGTTCTCTCCGGGAACACTGGTCTTCCTCAGGCGCTTCTTTTCTTCCAAATAAAAACAAAGCCAGAGGAGACTGCTCCTTAAAGTTCATACAGGTTCTGCTGGTGAGGTATTCCTGAGCATCACTGACAACTTAACGTGATTTTTTTTGATGAAAACAACTTGTAGCTCCTGAAATCATGCTTTGATTTTTTTTTTAAAGTGTATATATATATTTCTTCTTCCCTGACTTCTCATTCACGATGCTTTATTGTGATATTTGTGCTCAGTTTGCCCTCCACCCCGCTGCCTGGAAGGTCTTGGGAAGAAAACTGATTGAAGGATGCGGATTGAAGGAGCTGAGAGGTGCATCCTTAACACCCTTACAGGCAAGAGCAGCCTTTTGCATATTGCTGAGTTCCAGCACCGATAAGCAGTGTTGTTTGGATCTTGTGTGATCTCAGAACTCTGACAGTATCTCCAAATATTCCTGTACTAGAAAACCGTTAAAAAGTACGGGTGCCCAGGATTCCTCACGCTGTCGGTGATGTCTAGCACCTCATCAGGTCAGCCTTGGGCAATAACATTTCTGGTTGTGTGCTGCTCCAGGTGGTCCTCTCCTGCTGGAGAGCACATTCTGGGAATCTCCTGGCTCCGAAATGTGCTTCAGCGTAAAAACACAGGCTTGGCAGGGATCACAGCACTGGGATTTATACGTATAAAAGGACTTAGTATCCTGGTTTGTGAGTCTGATCCTGGAGGTGAGGGACTGAAGGCGCTGGTTATAAGTAGGCCTGGTGAGAGCTTCGTGCCTCTTGCTGTGCTTCGGCCAGGTGGCGTGCTGGCGGAGCTGCGCTGCTGGCAGGGTCTGCCGGGAGGGCCGAGTTGCGTGACTGCCGCGTGAGCGTGGCTCCGGCCAAATACAATGGTCAGGCTTGGTCTTGCGTACGATCTGTGCCAGTTTGGGGGTCCAGCTCAAAACTCAGCAGCAGGAAATAACGCGTCAGGTCAGAAAGCCACTCATTTTTCTGTTTTGAAAGCACTTGCTGGCAAAGAATTGTCTGCTGTGAATGACCAGCTTGAGATGGTCTTTGTGCTGTTTGATACCCGGGTAAACTTCCACCTGCCTCCGTTACCTGCAAGTCAATTTAGAACTAAATTATTTTTTTTTGATACCTGTTGAATTCATGTTGCTATCTAGTATTACGTACTGCTCTTGATACGAAGGGGAGCTGTTCTCTTCCTCTGCAATGTAGAAGGGTAAGTTGGAATTGGTATGTGAGTTAAAACCGAAGAATTTTGCTAACGGTAAAACTACGGAAAAAAGGGACGTTGTCAGTCAAAGAAAAAGGAGGGTTAGGAGAGAGCTGTTGGTGCCTTTCCTGTGCGGATATCCAGTCTTGTGCTTTCAGATGAATCTTTCCTGTGATCTTAATGTTTAGTTCAGGGTTCAATTTTGTATCTTGTCATATGTCTTATTAAAATATATATTGTGCCTTTATGAATATTTAATGCCAAGCACTCAGTAAAGATTTCATAATAGCCTCTAGTAAGCTTTTATAAAACATTAACAGTGGTGTGAGGAACTCATTTGTGTGGTTTCTGTACAGAGCCAAGGAATGGAAGATGGGAGGGAACAGAACCCTTGTGGGATAAGAAAACAATTAATCGATCATTAATTGCCATTAAAATTGTAATGCTTGATTCAGATCAACTTGATTTAGGTACCATTTAAACTGGAGCGAGGGACCCACCTACCCAGCAAACCCCTGCTTCTTACCCTGTGGGGAAAAAAAAAAAAATCAGACCTTTGGGTATTTTTAGGGCAAAGCGTTATTGGTTGGCTGTGAATGCAGTCCCAAGGAAGCACGCTGGCTTTGGTGTGGACAGACAGATCCTCCTTGCCTGGCTGGAGTCCTGCCTTTGTATAATAATGTCCAGGATTAGAAAGAAGGTGGCTAAACACCTTCTGCGAAGGAATTTTGGAGCAGGAAAAATGATTTTTAGGGTAATATTGGAGCAAAAATGCAAGACACATTATTTTATTGCTTAACAAATAGATTCCCTGTAAAAGATTGGGGTCAGACAAAAATGCACATGAGCTGAACCAGCTTTCTGTATTTTACAGTCTGGATGTAATGTGTAGTCTATTTTCTCCATTAAAAGGAAGAGTGTTTTGGCAATTACTTGAAAGCAATTTATATGGAGATATCTGTGTTTGTGCAAAGGAGCAGATCTGTTTCTAAAATTAAAATTTGCTGGGTCTGTGTATGACACAGAAGACAAATCTTGGCTGCAGAATATTTGGCTACCTGGTTTGTATCTTTAAACAAAACATGAGTCCTGATTAATGTTTCATTTTTAACAATTCCTAAGAACATTAAAAAACAAAACAAAAAACAACAAGAAACCCACTCTACCATTTTTCTTTCTTGCAAAGAATTTTTGGTAAAGCCTTTTTGGATTTGTTTCTTCCTTGAAGCAACCCAGCTGAAGATTATATTCAGAGATCGCTCTCTAAGTATCTGCAGAAGTTGCAACTCTCCTCTGAAAAGCAGATCGACTGGGATAGACTTGTAAATCTTCCAGAAAGTCCATCTGCATCGTTATTATTACAATGTAAGGAAAAGCCAAGACGTGCAGCATCGGGTCCCTACATCATGCCATGCTGTGACAAGCCAATGGGAGTTTCAGACTAATGCAGGTTCGTATACACGCTGGTTTAAGCACTTTTTTTCTTCCATCCTTGCTTTCTTTAGGCTTCTGGAGCAAGATGTCTAGCGTCAGAGCTGTGAAGAGGGCAGGTGTGGGCAGGATTGTTCCTGCGTCCTTCTGGAAAAATCGCTGCATGCCTTTCCTGTCCCATTCTATCGCATCAGACACTTAATGGTCACAAACCAGTGATGGGCTATTGAATGTAGAAGGGGAAATTGTAGGCGAACAACATCAGACAGATTTTCTTCAGGTGGCTGTTGTAGGGAAGTTCTTAGCTCATCACTGGCATGGCAGCTGGTAGGGAGCAATGTGGAAGGGAGGGAGAGTGGAAAGAGGTAATGGAGGGAAAAGAAATCTTACCTTGGCTTCACCAGTGGCAACATGAGCATATGCAATTATAAGATAGCTGGCAGATGACAGAGTTAGTTAATGTAACAAGCCCTGTAAAGCATTTAGCCACATTCTAGTGTTTAATCAGCTGTGTAAAGTGCAATATCTATCTTTCAATTTTATGCCATTAAGGGAGACAAGATTTTGATTAGGTACTTAATCTGGGCAAGAGGAAAACAGGCCCAGAGCAAGCCCACAATAGGCAGCAGAAGGGACATTCGACGAAGGATTCGATAAAGGAGAAAGACAGAAATTTAACATAAAAGAGAATTAGTGCAGCTCCTTTCAATTTAGTGCACAGATTTTTATGGACTAATCAATTAGAGGCTGTGGCTGCGCTGCTGGGAAGTGGTGCCGTGTTAGAGGCTTTGCCATATTAATTCTGTTCATTACACCGAGGTCAGACGGAGTGCTTTGGAGAAGCCCCTGCTGCTGAGCAGGTCACATCCTGGCTGCTGTCCCTTTGTTCAGAGGGGTAAATGGGTGAAGCCACACTGAAGTTGTGGGGCTGTTTGTAAAGTGGGTTGTGCTGTGTGTGCATGCGTGCAGGTTCTTTTGCTTGCTCGTTTGGTCTTTCCTTTGAAAGCTGGGTTCTTAATATTTTCCTTTATTGAGGAAATGGTCTTTTTAGCGAGGAAGTGTGGTAGGGTGCTGGGTGGAGCGCTGGAAGGTCGGGAGGTGGTTTGCAGGTTTATTTAAGACTTCTGACCTTCGACAAATTGAGCAATTTGTCCAGGTGGTACCTCAGACATCACCTCCCACAAAAGCGAGGAAATGAACTACCTTACCCTGATGAGACTAGAAATGGAAGCACCTGTGAGTTACAGGTACCTCCGAGCTAAGCACCCCTCATGCCACGCAAATAACACCCGTGTGGGTGTGCCAGAGGTACTGCTGTGTATTACAGGCTGTATCTTGTGCAGTGACAAGGCCTGGGCACCCGTGGACGTCACAACCTCTGAGAGTTTGAGGCACCTGCCAGACTTGTGCCTAGGTCAGGTGGGTAGCAGCTGTGGCCTTTCTGGAAGAGGGAACCTACTAAAATGTAGGGTTGTGCATGGAGGAAAGGGTTTGTGTCTGTGGGAAGGCTGCTGCACAGTATGGGGCAGGGGTGGCAGGGAGCAGAAAGAGCGCCTGGCTCTGAAACCCTGGTGCAGACCTGGAGGTGAGCTGAGGCTGTGAGCTGTCCTGTGCTGTCGGTGTTATCCCCTCTCTTTGGGGTGTACATGTGCTCCTGAACAGCCGGGAGGACACTATCTTAAGAGAAACATGGTCTTTTTTTCTGCTGCATCTTGTTTGTGGAGTAGCAGCTAGGACTTGCACCGTAGTATGCTTTGTGCGTTGGTTTCAGACCCGAGTAAGCCTGTGAAAATCAGGGAGGGGAGGACACTGGAGGCATAAAGGTAGGAAGAGAATCTTGCTTGGCTTGTTCTATGCAGAGATTTTTCGTCAAGTGTTTCTTAAGGCTGTTACTCTATTTCTCAAAGCAGTGCCTGCTGTGGGGCACTCTTCTACCTTGCCTCTGAAGCTGGCCCACCACACTGAGACTTGTGGTACGATGCACCCCGTTACAAGTGCAGATTTGTCAGTCCTTCTGGGTTTGTGCATGTAAAACAGTGCAGTTCTTGTAGGATCTGAACTGCGAAGTCCACGGTCTCTACAAGAGCTTAAAATAGAAGTCACTACTTAGCTCCCCCTTCTTTGGTGTGGTGTGTGGGTTGGGATTTTTTTTGTCACCTTCCATCTAGTCTCCATCTGCACTTGGGCTTCTGATGATTCCCTCTAATTCTATTAAACCACAGAATTACTTTTGTTGTTCTAAATACAGTGGCTCTTTCAAATTTCTGTCTCCTGAGGATGATGTGACGGAGCATATTAGTTTATGGTAAGCTGCAGAAAACTTGAACTCCCTGACTGTTCAATTCATGCAGAGTTATGACAGGTTATGCCTACAGGCTACGAGTTAGGGAAATTATTTTCTGTTCAAACATTTCATTTCTCTGCAACTCTGTAATTCTATTTCTCTTCTTTTCTTTTTTGTCTCCCTGCAAGGGAAGTGCTGTGATATAAAACACTTTGGCTTTGGGTGCTCCTTTCTCTCATCTAAATATGAGACTCGGAAAATGATATGCATTTTTCTTTAATCATAAAGCCATCTTGTTTGCTAACCAAAATCATTTTAGGGAAGTCACAGCTGACAGCATAAAATGCAAAGGGAAAAGAATACAATTTTTAATCTCATTAGGTCTGTAAAAATGTGACTTTGAAAGTACTGCTAAAAGCGGATGTAAAAGGGGATAAGGGGGAGTAAATCCCAGATTACCAAAAGGGCCTCGGTTACATTTTGGTCCTGTACAGCTGGAACCAATGGTGGTTTTGTCATTGAGTACAATGGAAGCAGGGTCACACTATTTAAAACAGGTGGGAGGTGGAGGGGATGACAAAGAGCCTTCCTAGACTGCCACTTCACAGTAAAACTGGGCAAACTGGGCAGATCTACCTGCTTGCACTTGTTCTTCTGCAGGTAGATTTTATCTCTTTTAAAGCTGCCTGCAAGGGCTTTCAGTCGTGTTTAAGAGCCTGCTTTTGGGCCAGCAGCCCAAGTGCTGTGGTCGTGCACCAGGACTTTTCACCTGACGTAGGAAGCTGGAAGGTAAAACTGTCCTAGGAGTCGGGGACAAGTTGAAAAGAGTAAAATTAGCCGGAGTAAGGCTATAAGGATCCCATCGTGGTCATAACTTGTTTCTGTCCTTGAGGAGCTGCAGGTTTCCTGGCTTATCCTCTTTGTGTCCATGAACTAAGCCAGGATCTGATTTGAACTGGGATATAAATGTACTTCAGGCAGAAAAATCCCTGTTGGCAGTTCCCATAAAACAATAAAATCATGTCAAATTTGACTAATTCTTGGGATGCATTGCCAGCAGAATGCTGACAGTCTGAATTTGTCATCACTGGAGGGAAAAGTGTGTGTGTTTCTGTGTCTGTGCAGGGGTGGGGAACGGACCGGCGGAGAGTGAGGCAACTAATAACAAAATGGAGACGGCATGGTACTCCATTAATGTTATTAATAACCCTATCAGGTTTTATTGAAAAGATGCTCTCTGTATCTGAATTTGCCACTATTTCAACCCATTTATTAAAGCTGAAATAGCTGGAGTCAGTTCAGACCATATTTATTATTATTATTTGCTGAATGAATGCTGTGATTATGGGTCCCAGAGGAATTAGGAAAGATAAAGTGTCATCTTTCAGTCTCTTCTCACCTTCCCCAGGGAGCAGTGGAGAGAATGGCTTCCTCTCTGTCTTTTTCTATTAGACTTCTCTCTAATTTCTATTAATAGGGTTCTGAGACCTGCTGTAACACTTGAAAATTTATCTCCTACATTTGGAATGGTGATATTTAACAATAATGGTATGCTCAGAGGGGTATTTTTCTTTTATGCTTCCTCCTGCGTCTTCCAGAGCCGGACATCGATTCCTACAAATTTAGTGATAGTTCAGGGTTTTTTCTGGATGTCTCCAAAATATCCTGTGGGTTCACTCTTGCTCGCTTTTGATGAGAGATAAAAAGCCTGTATTGACAGGCAAGGCCGTGTTAGATACGGGGAAAACAAGAGCAGGAAGAAGGTGCCAGACAAAAGCACATCCAGGTTACCTGTGAAGCCATCCGGCCTCGTGGGTCCCCTGCTGTGGTTTTAGGCAGGAGGCTATTCGTGCTCAAACCTGGCTCTGACTGCATGCTGTTAGGTGTGGAAATTATATCACTGTGGAAAACAGTTGGAATGGGGATGAGATGAGGTCATCCTGTGTAAGAGCAAAGGATGTGGGTGATGCTGAGTGAAATAACAACTGTACTGGGATGTGCTGGTCCTATAAGGAGAACCCAGGGTGTAGCACTGAGGCAGTGGGCAGCAGGCAGTGCTGGGGAGGGATGATGGATAGTGCCAGCACTCCCCTTGAGCAGAACTGGGAGGGAAGGGCCCCGCTGACCTTTTATTCTAAGAGGAAAATAAATGCATTTCCTTGAAGGATGAGGCTTTGTGAGCCTTTCATTGAAAGGGGTGATGTGGCAACCATTTGTGAGGATTAAAAGAGCTTTCAAATCTATGTACTTTATTCCCTTTTATGTGTATCTGAACTGTGCTGTTAAAAAAATAAATACTTATCTCAGATTCTCAAGAAAAGGCTGCTCGTTCATTGCCTAGCTGGAAGTGATTGTGGCCCTTCTTTTGAGAAGCTGCAAGCTTCTTATATTTGTTCATATAGGTCACCAAAATTTCTGTTAGTATACCCCTCTCCCTAGACATTTTTATACTTTGGTTTATTTAAATATCCCCCAATATTTGCAGGTACAAATCATGGTGCCAACAGGTAAATATTGGAAATGGGGAAAAAAGACAGCTGAGTATATAGTCTATAAAACAATCAGCAGCTCTCACGTAGAGATAAGCCCGTGTAAACGGCAGCTCTCACCAACCTGCAGGCGTGCTGCGTCTGTTTAAGGGACCCAGGCAGTGATTTGCCTCTGAGAAGAGGGTGGTGGATGCTCCGATTCCTCTCGGAGCATCCATGTGTTTGAGGAGCAGACTAGAGCTAGACTCGAGCAGCAGTCCCGAGAAACCAGCCCAACCCTGGCCCAAGCTGCTGTGCTGGCCGTGTAATGGCACCGGGGTGGTTACGCTGGAGTGTGCTGGGGCAGCCCGACTCCTCGGAACCGCTGCTGCTCTGTCGTTCACTGATGTAAAAACAGTTGGAAAACGAGGCATTTGGTCGTGCTCCAAAATGTGTGCATTGCACTTGCAGCTTGTTTGGGCATCTTGGGGTCAAGGTTGACTCTGCAAGAAAACAGTGCTGAAAACCAAGCCTGTGTTCTGCATCATTGCTCTATCTGCCGTTTTATTTTCCGCTCCCTGAAACCTCTCTCCTTCTGTTAGTGTTTAAATTTCATCAGAGATGAAGAAAAACAGCTACTGTGTAAACAGAGCGAACAACAATAAGGGAAAACAAACATATATTAGGAGCCTGGAAACATATTTTCCTGCCTTCCTGTATAGGAACAATACCAAGAGGAATAAGAACAGCAGCCTTATGCCAAAGTGGGCCTGAAAAACAAGTGCGCAGTCGAATGGACGTCCTGAGATCATATCAACTACTTAACCTTGCAGGGGAAAAATGAATTGAAACAAGAGACAGCATGGGTAAAACCCTAGAGGAACACCTTGTGTTCTTCTCCTGCCGAAAGGAAAAAAAACTGTCTCCCAACTGATCTAAAGTTTCTCGGCAGCTTCCCTGTTTGCAGAAATGTATGGCATGCCTACAAAGGGAAGAACGTCTTCTAAAGACACTAGTGATGTTGGGTACTTAGCTGGTTCGTCTTCATGAGGCCTGTTTTTCTCAAAATCGTCTGGTGAGATAGGGTGAGGGAAGGCTCTTTAAATGTACTGCTTTTTCCCCTTTAAAAACCTTGGTTTGATTAAGTTTTGGCATTACATTTGTTGCATGAAAGACAGGAACTCCTCTGATTATTTGGATCGTAGAGTCAGGTAAATCAAAGGAACAGATCAAAAGAAGAGGAAATATTAATGAAAATCTATATTCTATGGTCAGCATTTTTAATAGCTCTTGAAGAAAATCAAAAAGGAGAATCAGCTGTACCTAGGAAACTTGTCTGATAAGGATGATATAATGCGGTGCATTAATGCAAACTTCAGTGCTACATGCAGCTGGAAACAAAACCGAAAAATGATGTTCTAAATAATAAAGCAATATTTGACTGTTTAAAAGCCTCACAGTATGAAATCTGTCAAAATTTGACTCCTATGATTGGCCTGGGGAGGCAGAGCACAGCAATAAAACCCAAATCTAAGAGGCTGGTGCTCTTGCATCAGAAATATAACTGGAAGAATTAATCACACCACTTGCGTTTCCTGTGTGACAGCTGCTGAGTGGAATATGGGGAAAGTGGTTTTTAATTTTTGGATTCTTTTGGCTTCTCTGCTTGAAACTATGCCTGATGTTGCACAGCTAAGTGGAGAACTGGGATCATCCGTGCTGGGTAAATTTGGCTGGATGCTTTTATATGGAAGTCGCCGTTAAGCATAAATGAAGTTCCTACATGTGGTTTTACTGGAGCTTTTTACACCAGGTGGTGTTCCTCATCTCAAGGACAGTCACAAGTGCAATGCGTTGCATGAGCAGAACCTGTAGGTGAAAACTGAATTTCTGGCAAGCTTCACGTTTTGGGAAAAGTCGGCCTCTGCTCTGCAGCCTGCTTCCAGAAACTGTACGTGGAAAATCACTGTCTGTTCTTGCCAAGCTGAGGGAATCAATCATGCGGAAATGCAGACTGAGTATCCATGACACTGACTTAGATTGTAAGTGTAATACAATCTGAACATCATTCACTTGCTTTCAGTTTTGAGTCTGGAGGGTGCGCTTAGTCTGTTTTCAACTTCTGTGCACAGCTAGGAAAGCCCAGAGCACTTTGAAATGATCACACGATCTCTCATGTCGCTGGGTTTAGGCAAGGGTGTGTTTTAGCAATCAGTGCACAAAGTGTTCACGAAAGCTTGCTGCGATGTACATGGGCTGCTGCTGATTACTGTCCCTGCCTGCATTGCTGTGATGTATCTGGTGGGAATGAGAGGCTGTGAACCATTTATCGTGGCCCTCTAAACTGAGAGCATCCCTTCCTTAACTGCTTGATACCAGCTAACGACGAAGGGGCAGCAAAAACCCTGCAAAGGAGAACGGAAACGTTGGTAGAAGTGTGTAAGCACTGCTCTGAAGAGTTCCACGAGGAGTACTTGGGCCTAGCGACTCCTGATAGCTTCAGCCTCAAAGAATAACCTCAGTTCCCTCCCCTAGTTCACTCCTCACAGCTGCCTTCATTTTTGAGCTCCGTTTCACTGAGTTTTGGTAGGCTGGTTGTCCGATGGTGTGTCAGAGATGGAGCTAGTATATTTTTAGTGAAAATGTGAAATTTGGGTAGTCTTTGAGCATGGGATTATGAAAGCAGGTTTCCAATGGAGTGAATGGTTTAATAAAATACACGTGGGGAAAAAAAGAGAAAGCACTGACGGGGCATTGCCCCATTCTAGCCTTCAAGGGATTTTTTGCTTCCACAACTACACGATGTGGAAAACTTGTGAGCCGTGGCGATGAGCTCACAGCACACCATGCCCCTAGCACAGGCCTGTTTTGCTTTCATGCTGCAAAACTAGACTGAAGCAACAGCACCAAAAAAGAATAACTTAATCTCTTCCCAAAGGCCCTGCGCGGCACAGGCTGGAGCAGACGGTGCTGGTACTGGTGAGCTTCTCCTGCAGGTCCGTGTTCGTTGTGGCGAGCAGCTCCTGTCCCCGTGGATGTGAATTACTTGGATGTGAATTACTTTGTGCAGACAAACGTTGCTGTCCTCCCAAAGCCCAGCAAGAGGTGCTTGCCCTCTAGCAGCAGCGAAGGATGGGATCTCTCTCCGTTCCTCAGCCAGCTGTTAGCAGCTTTGTATTGTAGTGTGAGTGAAAGGTGGTTGGTTCAGAGCAAACAAGGCTGTGATACTCTCGGACAAGGGGTAGATAAAATCCTCGTACAGGCATCTTGATACAGAATTGGTTAACTTGTGCTGAAGAGCCGGGTGTTTGGTGGGAGCAAAACCTCCAGCCGTCCCTGCTGGTGCTCTGACTTGTGGCAGAGAGCAGATTTCGTTGCTCTTACCCTCACGGATGCACTTGTTTAAAAATGGCTGGAGTGATTTTTTTAATGTAGTAGTGTTTCTCTTGAATCTTTGCAAAGTTCTTTCGAAAGTGTGTTCAACACAGGCCTGGAAAATGACTGAAAAGCTGAGCTCTCTGTGGGGCTGTAGGCTCGGCCCTGCTGCAGGAGCCAATTTAAACACTTCCACGGGGCAGAGAGTCATTCGCCGATTTTGGTTTAAAACAGTGATCAGACGTGGAGGTGCCAGAAATCTCAGTGTGTTTCCGTGCCAGCTCTGCAGCTGTTAAAGGACACGGACTTGGGATAAGGCTCAAATAAACATCCAAGGTTTTTTCTATTGAATGTTTAAATGAATGAAAGCTGAGCTCCTAACCTTTCGAGATTTCCAGCTTACACACTTATTAAACAGAGGAAAAGCAATAGAGCGTACCACTCGATGTTTTTCAGCGTCGTGCCTTCCAAACTCCCCTGTCTCCTTCCAAGCTCCGCTCTGTGATCCTGCCTTCCTATTACCATCGGAGACAAACTGGAGAAAGGAACTTCATAAGCAAGCCCGATATTAAACATATAAATAATGCATCCTTCGGCGTTATTTATAATGCAGTAGCATCACTGTGCTATATCATATGCAATTTCACATTGCCTCTTTTTAACTGCTTTCCTGCCAAGCACATCCTTCAGTAAGTTCAAAAGCAACATCAGCTGCTTGTTTGATTTTTTTTTTTTTAATTATTATTCTTATTTTTTACCCCTTCCCCCCTTTCCTGGTGTAATTATTAGTATGTTGTGCTGAAGAAACTTCTCATATACAAAACATAAAAAGGTTTAAGTTCTAATGCCGGTAGGTGATGATATCATTTCTAAGTCATTATAAATTACAGTACCGTTTGGATTTGGAAGCGGAAAATTTTCTGTATGGGGAAGAATGACCAGGGGGAAGTTAACTAGCTGTTTGAGGCTTGTTTTTCAGTGTTAATGTTGTGCTCAGAGGGTGACTTTAAAGTTATTCCAGTATGATAATAGCAAAATATACTGTTTCACTGGTCAATTGCCCTATGTAGGCACGTTTACATCTTGAAAGAATGCTTTTGTGTCCTGCACATACACACGCGAAATCTGGAATAACAATACTGAGGCTTATCTTTGTAGATCAAATGAAAGCTGTAGTTGAATGTTCCATTTGTTTCTTAATGAGTATTGTCAGGCTGTGCCCTACGCTTAACAAAAGCATATGTGCAGATATTGTTCTGTTATGATTACAGTGTAATTATATCATGTCTGTAATGGATTACTGCATCTGGCCTTTTCTTGGTTTAAGAAATCTAGGAGGAGATTAGTTGATAACTTTCAAAAGGCAGCTAATTTTTTTTTTTTTAATCCTTTTTCTCTTATCCAAATTCCCCTATGTTTAGGTTTGGCAGAACAGTTCTTTTGGGTTGAGGATACAAAATTGCTTGATTAAGGAAAACACTTTTAATTATTTTGCTGTCCATAGCTGTTTGTCTCTGAAATCAAACAAACAAACCAAACAAAACCCAAATTTGAAATAGTAAGAGTTTCTTTGCAAAACAAACAAAAAAACTTCAGCTGGGAAATTATTATTTTTTAATGCACATGTGCCAATGTGCTGTTTTATAATAATTTCATGTTTCACTTTTACCTCATTTTAGCACCTTCTTACTGTGTTTACCCTCTTCCTGACAGCAATGCGAAGTGTGCGGTGTAGTTTAAGGAAGGCACCTTCTCTGGTGGGGAAAATGGTCTATGTAAAGGAGAACAGGGGCTTTTCGGGTTTGTATTTGCTCTTATTTGGGTATGTGGGTGGGAGGAATCAACTTCATTTGTTGATCAGTGTGTTTCATGACACACATCTGTTTTGTGTAATTGCTGCCTGTCACATTAGGGCATGTTCTGCTTTCCAGGCAATGGGGAAAAAGAAAAAGACAAGATGATGTGTGAGAGTGGGCGGCTGCCCGTCCGTGCTGGGCAGGAGCTGTGGGACTAGAGGCCAGTGCCTGGCACGGGGCGACTGGCTGAGAGGGCACCGTCGCTTACCTGGCACACGCTGAGCTCCTTTCCTAGCGGCTGCAAGTTGCTCCTGCTCTTCTGCAGCTCCTCATCAGGCTCTGCTTCGATACGCTGACCCCTTCTTAGCAACTGTCAAGTGGAGGCACCAATCCCCACCACATCTCTCCACATTTTTCGCACCCGGGCTGTGTACGAGTTATCCAGTGGTAGAGGATGTGCTCTGTGTGCTGAGTATTGCCTCCTGCTTCCCACACAATTTGCTTTCTTTTCATTTCTGTGCAGTTTTTTCCCCCTTTTTTTTTTTTGGTTCTGAATTTTAAGTTTCCGACAGACTGTTCTGGTTCTGTTTGCTGAATGAGGGCTTTGTGTGAGATAAATGCCTTTAGGTGCTACGGTGATACAAATAATTAATGAAGGGCTCTTTAATTCTTTGTAATAAATGTTATATGGCATGTTTGAAATACAGCTACCATACAGCCATGTGCACCAAAGTAGGTACAGCACTTACAGTAACTGGTGTGTTAAAATGTGGAGTTTTATTATCAGTAACCTCTGTCCTGCAGGCATTTAAAGTCCTACGATCCCGGGCAGGAATGAGAAAATAAGAGTTGCTGGACAGGAGCCTTCTTTGTGCCCATAGCCTGAGCTGTAAAACGGCGATAGCTTCAGCACAGCTCTTCTGGGCACTGCTCCGCGCTTCCCGGGGGGGTTCTCCCATTTCTCCCCAAGTCAGGCCTGTGCTCACCACGTGCTCCTTGCCCTGTGCTGCGACGGCACCGAGGGCTCTGGTTCATCGCTCTGGCTTTGCGGTGTATTTTGGCAGCCTGGTTGCTGAAGCACTGAGGCTGTAACAAACCACAGAGCAAGGAAGTTACGGTGATGTATGCTGCGTGCTTTCAGGCTGTTAGGATGAAAGCTGCTGTAGGTACTCGTGTGTTTTTCGCCTTAGCTCGTGTTCAGCATGGGTACCCGGCTGTTGTGGTGTGGCAGAGCAGGGTAACTGCTGGGGGATAACCCATGGCAATGATCCGAGTGGGAAGGGGAAGCAGCGAAGATCACACCACAAACACTCGTTGCCTCTCCGGGAAGGCTGGAGCGCAGGCCGACGGGACCCTAGGGGGTGAGGAGAAGCAGCAGAGTTCTCCTCCCCTGGTGAGGTGCCTCGGGCCCTGCATCTCGGCATATCCCCCGTGGTTTTGTTGGGGCACGGCATTAACTTTCCAACGAGCAGAAACCTTGTCGGGCATAGCAGGCTGCGGTAGGTCCTGGCCCGTGGTGTGGCCTGGAGGAGCCCCGCGCCGTGCTGGGGAGGGGGCTGGTTGTCCCCGCGGAGTTAAACCATCGTCCTGGGGGAGGCGCCCAGCTGAGGGGCAACACAAGTTACAGCGGGGCCTTCTGGGCCTGCAGTGCCCTTGTTTTCCCTCGTCCTTCAGCTCAGGTAGACAGCACGTATTTATTTTTCTTTAGCGGCTGGGGAAAACGGAGTCCAAAAAAGACAGGATTTTCTAATCTCCCATAAAAAAAAAAAAAGCTATGGAAATTTGAAAGGAAAGGAAGATGATAGTATCGCCCACACTGAGACTGCAATTATGGGTCCTGGGAGGAAGTGTATAAAGCCTTATTGAGTGGAGATAGCTGAGGAGGCTGCGGGGGCCTGCGTGGTGCGAGGAAAAGGCTGGAGGAAACCCTTATCAGACCTGTTATCCTGTCTCTGTCATTCCCATACAGATTAATGAGCTCCAGGATGCCCTCAGCCATGTTCAGACCGGGGTCTGTTTATCCCAAAATAGAAGGCGCTGTCTTGTGCCAGAGTGTCATATTCCCAGGCCAGCAGCACCATTGTGTTTTATTACCCCATTGTATTCAGGGGTTACATCCGAACTTTTCCTCTCAGCTCCTTAATCACTGGTTTGATGGATGAGCTCCATGAGAAACGCTCCTGCGGCCGTCGCTGCCACCGATCCAGGGTGGATCAAAATGGTTGCTCGGCTTCCGAGCTGTCCTCGCGCCAGCTCTGCGCAAAACAAGGAGGGGGGCGTCCTGCCCTTCTCCGCCGGATAGCGGGAGGAAGGGGTGGGACGGAGGGCAGGGAAGCAGCCGTGGTCCTTCTGCTCTCCCCAGCAGCGTGAGCCTGCTCTGCCCGGCCAGAAGGCCTCAAAGCATGCTTGTGGGGTAGTGCTGGAGAAGGTGGAAGGCAGACTGGGGTGCCCAGGAGCATCCCCTGCCTTCCCGAGCCCCCACGTACCCGCTGGCCTCGGTAGCCCCACGCGCCCGCAGCCATGAACGCCGCAGGGCTGCGGTTCCCTCGGCAGGCTCCTGCTCGCTCTGCCATTTCCCCGGTGCGATCCCGGGGAATTATCCATATCTCTGACAAGAGAATAGGTTACTAATGCACCAACACAGCTGTTTTGACACTTTTGATGAATAACATTCAATACTATTAATTGGAACAATTGCTTTTCATTTAACTAAATCACTAGAATTGCTAAACTAAATTGAAACGGAATGTAATTTTGCCTCGCTCTCCTTTAATATGGGCCTCTAAATGTCTTCTCCCTGAAGAATTAGTAACTTAATCACCTAACAGTGATAACTGTTTCATAGTCCTCAGCTGGAAGGCTTTCCTGCTAAGCAGTATTGCATGGGAGTAGAGTGTTATAACAGGGAACAAATCCCATCTCTTTCCTTTCTCCCCCTCTCGGCTGCAATATTAATCATATTAAAAATGATTCTCTTCCTCTTTTTCTGTTCCAGCAAGATCTTTATAGATCATTGTAATTTTCCCCCCCCCGCCTCCTTTTTGCATTGTATCAATCACTTGGTACGTCTAGCAGGGTGCACAACAATTATAGCTGTCCATTATGTTAAAGATGGATTTCTGCTGTCGCTGACTGGGCGGTGGGCTCCTGTTCATTTTCCAATGAACTCGTCATCCAGCGCCCACGGTGCAGACACTGCGTCGTAACACGGTGACTGCACCGGCCAGAAATACTTCCGAGGCAGGACTACAGGGTAAACATGTGCTTGCCTTTATTAATTATTCCAAAAGGATCATGGCATAACTAAGTGAAAATATTCTGAAATTTGCGTTACTGCTGAGGAAACCTCCTTTCTGGGGGCGTTAATCACTCAACTGAGCCTCTAAAATTCTGTCAAGTTTAACTTTCCCCTATAGCCTTTACATCCTGCTTGTCTATCTCTGGCCATAATGGTGTTGATAGCTGTTTTACTACTTATTCTTTGAATTTTTCTTTTACTTGTTCTATTACTACACAAAACTAACGTTGTGATGTTGGCTTTTTCAGCATTATTTCATGATAAAATGTTTCTGTGTAGCTTAAGTTTACCTGGCTTAATAACTTAGCTAAAGAGCATGTCCTGTGGCCAGGAGAGTCCCTCATCTTGAGGCAAGTTGAAAGCGGGATTGAGAGGGGAAGCCTTTCGTTAGTAGGTAGCACTTGCACGGTTTTTATTTGGTCTTTAACAGATTGAGCTTCTTGTCCACACTGATTCATGTTAGAGTTGGCAAAATTTTGAATTAATGAATTGTTTTTATGCTCTTTCCTCTGAATTTACATTTTCTGTTTTCACAGTCAGTGACTCTTCCGTAGATCTTGAGTTCTTGAGTTCCGTAGAACTTGAGTTCTGAGAGGGAGGCAGGAAAAGATACAAAGCTGAGTAATACTATTACTGAAACGTACTGCGATCTGGTTCCCTTGGGTCAGTTGTTCCCTTGGAAAAGTTTTTGGTATGATTGTGAGTGCTAAGAAGCAGCCCAGCGCTTGGAGGTTGCTGTTCACGCACAAGACAGGAAGATGCCAAACTTCCCCCCGTTGCTTATGCTGATTTCTGCCGTTCGTCCAGACCTGGTGCTGTGGAGCCCTGCCCTAGGAGCTGCTTTCTGCCCTCTGTAAGCAAACTGATGCTGAGTTTTGGTTCCTGCCCATTTGGGCAGGACTGCCCCAGGACGAATATTTTGAGCCTTTTTGTCACCGAGCCTCCTTCCTGGCCAGGTGTGTTGGGCCTGACACTGCATCCTCTGCAGATCCCTCATTTCACAGCCCTTTTGGGTGGCTGTGTGCAGGATTCATTTGTTTTAAGCCTGCCTATTGTGCCTTCCCAGAAGCCTCACGGGAAAGCTAAGGCAAATTAAATAAGTCAAATGGATATAATTTGGAGCATGCTAGATCTTCATTGAAGCATTGTTTTTTGTGTTTTTTTTTTTTGATTGGGGAGGGACAAAGCGGTCTTCATTGCAGATTACTATACCCACCTGTTTTTTGGGTTACAGCTCATTCAGATCTGCTGTTGGGGATTTGCCAGCATTTCCCTTCCAGGTTTCTGACCTGTTAGTGACAATGGGCTTTTCCTAAAAGGCAGAGCTCTGTGGATTCCTGCGGGGTTCAAGGCTGCTCATTTCTGAGGAAGGGATTTTCTACGTGCGTTGCCGCTGCAATTGAAACTATCTCTAGTTATGTCCCAATCACAGTCCACTGAATCAAACAGGTGATTTAATTAATAAGTTTGGCAAACTTGGATCTATTTAATGAGTGATGAATGGAGCTGTGATGCTTCCCATCACCAGGTTCAGGGTTTTATAGCCAAATTGCTTGGTATGATTCGTTGCTGTTACTTTTTCCATGTACGTGGCTGAAAGCCGTTCCAGCCTGTGGCACTGAAGTTTTGTCAAGTCAGTGGTTCGTTCACTTGGTATTGGTTCCGTTTCCTGACCAACTGACTTTCTAAAATTTTAAGACTAACGTGGACTCTGTTCACAAATTGCTAGTGAATACCTGTAACTGTATCATCTGTGAATAATCCGTGAGATACTGCAAATATTCACTGACATTAAGTAATTAACAAGTCCACCATGCTAGATTAAGTAACCTAATGGGGGAAAAACATAGAGAAACGGCTCCCGTACCAGGTGCTGCCATTAATCAAACTGCTGGGACTCGTGTTGGTGGTTGCTGTGCTCTTGGTGCAGTTGGATGGATGGGGGCTGTGGGGCGGGCTGTTATGCTGCCGTTCTGCCTGCGGGCCACAAGTGCGTGCTGGCTTTGCAACTGGACATCCAATTCATCTAAAATAGTTCATCTTTCCCGTTATTAACGTTCCTTGCTTCTCATACTCCACTCTCACTATCTGCAGGGACGTGTGCTGAGCTTTCCTGCTATGCCGTGCAATAAGCGTTGCTGTAGAGAGGAAATCATAGCAGAGGACGGGGTACGGAGAAAGTCTTCTGAAGGCTGAACTTCTGCATACGGCAGTGATTTACAGAGGTTCTTTGACTCTGTCTGGCCACTCGCAAGGTATTTCTAAACATAACTTCGTTTAGACCAGTATCTGGGAGGGGAAAGGGAAGTGTGATAAAGCAAATGATGGAAACTTGCAGCTAAAAGTGTTTTGGCAGCTGAGGCCTGGAGTGGTGCTGCTTGAAAGATGAGCGCTCTGTGAATTGAGGGCATCTCAGGAGAAGTAAATCTGCCTCCTCCAACACAGACTGAGCACTGGCCCAAAGACCCCGGGTAAATAAGAATCAAACTTCACTACAGGACATTTATGTGGTCATGATTTATTGGTGCTCTCAAAGCCTTTGAACCTTTGCAGCCCTTTGGGGGAAATGGTGTGTTACAGGGGCTTAAATAAATAAATAAAAAATAAGAAGAAATACATGCCTATAGCTACAGGAAAAACCTATTGTGCCATTTGTTCCAAAAGCCTTGACACGTTCAGGGCTTTTTCCTGAATTTGATTTTTTTTTTTTTATAGGATTTTGGTCAGTCAGCCAGTGCTGTAGGAAATAAAACAACTCCTTGACAGATTCTTGTTTCTCAGTCCCTTTCCCAGCAACTTCCCCCTCTGGTAAAGTGAACTGAGCTGCAGGATTCTGATGGAAAAATCAAACAAACCTGCCGAGCGTGGCTGAGAAGTAATAGAAAACTACTTGGATCTCAAGGCCCTGCCAGTATAAGTTTAACATAGTGTTGTTTCTTCACCAGATGTCAAATATCCTTTTCCATTTTTCTGTGGTGTATCGTGTCCTTGGTTCATCCTTCTGTGAACAGCTGCTGGTGTGCTGACTGCTTGGAACGCAGCGGTTCTCTCTGTGGAGGCTTTCTAAACCTCTGTACAGCCCACTTTGCTGCCAGGAGTCCATCATGAAATCTAATGTCTTGTACCTTATATTACAAACAGAGCCCATGCTCAAATTCTGTGATTTCTTAGCTACAATGAAGGAAAATAGAAACTTTGCTCTTCCAAGGAAATAGCGGCTGTACTGTGGTTATTTGGGATTTGCCACTAGTTTGTGTTACTGGAAGAGTTTGCATCGCCTTTGTAACGTGTTGCAGCCAGTTGTACTACAGATGTGAGGTACCCCTCTGGCTGGGGCTTGCAATGTGAAAAGCTCTCATGTAGAGAAGATGAAAGGTAAGTTGCGTGTGCCACCAACAGGTTGTTTGCATGGTGGCTTGGTGGTGGTTGGAATGGGGAACACATGTTCTGATGGGTACACAGCTAACATCCAGTTGGTGATGCATACTTATGGGTTAGCATTAAGAAAAATCAACTTCTGTTTAAGAAGCATTGGAATTCTTGATTGTGTTGTGGTAATTTTTGATAACGATTTCTGTACCATGTAATATTGTTGGGAAGTATCATTTTCCCTCCATCTATTATCCCTCTCCTCTTTTACACTGATAAAAGATGGGGAACAAGGTTTGAGTTTGGAAAGAAATGAATAAAAACCAACCAGCCAACCCCTTGGCAATAGTTACCTGTTTGTTGTCAGTCTTCCTTTGAACTGTTAGAGAGAACTCATACACCTGAACTCCTGAAGTTACAGCTTGTCTCTGGTTCAGTCTGAGTGTAAAGCTGGTGTAAGGGTGACTGCGTGCCCAGGTCCTCCTCGGGGAAACTGTGAGCGAGGTCAGCTCTTTGACATAAAAAGCTGCCCATTGCAACCCTGTCTCTTCTCTGGTGCTGTCAGTCTGAGGTCTCTGCTGACAGTCCATACCTAAGAAAAGTTTTCTTCTGTAGCCTAGAGGGAATTAAGGTTGAGCCAAGGCTCATAATGTTTTATAATAGTAAGTATAATTTAATTCTTAGAGGTTGCCTCCAACATCTGCAGGCCAGAAGCAGAGTGTGACAGGGATTTGCAGGTATGATAAGTCATTCTGATTGTCCTGTAGCTTCAGAACATGCTTTGCCTTTCACAGGTCCATCCTAGGAGGCCCGGCTGGGCTAGAAACGTGTTGCTGCCTCCTGGTGCTTTGTGGGGGTAGCTGTTCGCAGGCTCGTAGGGTGGCAAGGTGGGGTGCTTGGTGTATGGAAATAGTCAGCTCTGCTTTTAGCCCCTCCACTGCCTGGCCTCCTTTTTGTTGCTGGCTTCCTGGTGGTTGCTTCCAAACTTGCTCCCTTCTGACCTTTGGCGAGTCCTTTGTTTTGTGGGCCCTCTGCACTGCAGAGCCTTCTACTTGTACTCCTTCAGCGTGGAGCAGGAGGCGCTTTCCGTAGAATTAAAAACTTTAACGTAGTTCTAGGTATCGCTTTATTTTTTCTGACAGTTTTGAGAACAGTTTAGATTTGCAAACCTTTAAGAACTATGAGAACAGCTGAGGTTATGCGTACAGGGAGCCGCTCCTCAGGTGTAAGAGGCTCAGCTCAGCACAGCCCCGGCGTACGCTCTGTTCTCTGCTTCTGCCAAGGGGATTCCTTGCAGCAGTTCCTCAACCACGGCTGCCTTCGCACTTCTCTAAGTCTCTCAAGCAGCTCATGTGGATGCGAGCAGGGCCGGTTGTCTCTCCCAGGAGGTGCAGAGGTGGCTGGGTGTGTTATGGACGGGACTTCACTGACTCAGAGGAGTGCGTGTGACAGTGAGACTGGCTACGCGTGGCTGTAAGCTCTGCTACTTGTCTTTAATTTCTGAAATGGAGAGACCCTTCCCCTGTGCACTGTTCTGGAGCACTTCCCCCTGTCCTCAGAACAAGAGTGTGCGCCAGCAGTTAATGAGAAGCGCTGGAAGCTGGGTCCCAAGAGATGATTAAACCCCGCATGCCAATTAAAAGGAGTGTAATTACATAGCAGGGACAAGTTGTTAAACAAGCAGGAGGTTATTGTCCTTCAAGTCAACGTACTGGAACAGCAAGAAAGAGCCTACCAGGAAATCTCTGGCAGGGCCGTTTTGCTTGGCCTAAGGCTTTTTTTGGAGAAGCTCAGGAGCTGGGTGGGGAAGCAATGGGCTAATACGGCATTTTGCCTTTTGTTTGTTTGTTGGTGGTGGTGAGTACTTAGAGCAGAGAGATCTGGAAAGCGACTGCTGTGTACGTAAGCTGAGCTGTCTCTAGGCTGGTGTGTGGAAGGTGCAACCTCAAGTGCTTCCCCGGGCATGGTCGTTCACCCAGCTGGGAGAGGGGTGTGGGTGGATTGCGAGATCCCAGGGACCCAGTGCCCGGGTGGCACAAGTGGAGGTGTCGGAGGGTATTGCCCCGTGCTCTGCCGAACCCCAAACAAAGCTCCGTGCACAAGGCAGACGTGGGGATAATTTATGGTGACTGATGGGTTCTGTGCTTTTATCTGCTCAGGGGTGTCTGCAGACTTGCAACATGATATCATCACTCTTGTTGTTGAAAAGGCTTGATTTAACTTTTTTTTTTTTTGTGACTTGGATCAAGCACAGGGAATAAGGAGTTCAGTATTAGCAGCGTGAGCATTCCTGGTTACTGGTGGTGGAGGAAATGAGTCACAGCCCACTGTTTCTGCTCTGTGTGTACCCAGTCCCAGGTGCGTAAACCGAAAGCTATCTCGTCCGACCTCTAGCAGTCTGTATTTGGTAGGGGTTCTGGGAGGCCTCAGCGTGTCTTCATCTAGTGGAGGAATTAACGTTAATTAACTGTCGGTCCCCTGTGTGTCCTGACCACTAGGTGACATCACACACTTAACATATTTTGTGAGCACTTCCAGTGGGAATGTTTCATGTGTGACCTGCACACTCGGTTTTGCTCATGCAGTGCACACTTGCGTTTTTCAGACATGTCTGTGCTTGAACCCCATGCACTAATAGAAGGCAAACTAAAGAATGTGGATTTCAGGACAGAGCAAATGAGTTTTCCTAAAACAAGGCAGCTTGCTCCAGGAGTAATTGAACTAGCTCTGTTCCATTATCGGTCAAATTGTTCTTTAGGTGAAAAACCGAGAAATGCTGGGTGGATTTGGCTGGCTCTGTTCTGTTCTCAGATGCTCATCTGTGTAACCTGTGGCCACAAAATGCCCCTTTTTGTGTTGAGATGGCAGTAAGCTATAGCATTCAGGGTGCCTACTGGAAGAAAAGTGCAAGGCCAAGTCTCCCAGCTCCTGTTGTGAAGCTGGTGTGGCAACCGGGCTTGGGAATTCTTTGTTTGCAGTGGTGTAGGGCACCACTTTGTTTGCCGGGGTATTTGTTTGTTTGCCTGTGTATTCAGACTTCAGCCTGTAGTTAGGAAAATGAACGACGATTTACCTTTAAAGCAAATAACTCCTGAGGGCAGAAGGGTCAGTCAGCTGTGAACCGTGACAACTCAGGGCTGAATTCAGCCTGGGGAAAGCACAGGTAGCCCTGACTTCTAGGGGTAGACTGCATCAGCTGTGTGTATGTGTGGGTGTATATACATATTTTTCCCCCAGCTGAAAAAATTCCTCCCCTGTTGGAAAGTCCCCATGGATCAGCTTCTCAGTCAAGGTCAAATCCCCATCTCTTGTACTTTTCTTGGCCATTATTCCAGGTGATAGATGCACTATTGACTGGCAGCAATGACAGAGCTTGGAATGATGGGGGAACTGAGGCATATTCAACACACTGGCACACAGCTAACTCATGCTAATGTTCAATAATCCTATCCTGCTGCTACACTCTAATGGCTGTTGGCTTGATAGAGCCCCCTCATTGAACTGGTGTATTTCTTATGGGCCTGCCCACCCATCCTTCATGAATTTTTATTAAACAAAACTGTAAGCGGATTGATTTTGTACTCCTTTATTGCATTTTTATTTAATTCCTTTCAATGGTGGAGGCTCCATGATGTTATCGCGACGTAAATCACGCTGGGGCAGCATGCCAAAAAAATAAAAAGACTACAAGATCATACTTGCATCCAGTGTAAATTTCACTCCTATAACCTTTATTAGCGTAGATTCATTGATTTTTATTTTACTTTTCCTCAGCCCTTCCCTCCCCATGCCTCCTTTTGGTTAGACTTAGGTCAGAACCTGAGAGCTCTGCTTTTAAATAAAGACTTTTTTTAATAGGAAAAAGAAGTTGATTAAACAACACGTTCTTTTCTGTGATGCACAGCTGATTAAATGCTCGTAATATTGGTAGTTTTGTGGGCAGTCGTAGCTGTGCTGGTGGTGGGGTCGCAGCCCGAGCCGTGCTCTGCAGAGCAGCAGCAGAGACTCGCTCGCAGCCAGCTCCCGGCTGGGATCGCTTCCCTGGTTTTCCTTCCTCATGGGAAATCTGCCTTGGTGCCGAGCGGCATTTTCTGTCCTGCATCCCTTGGTGCTGTTTCTCACCATCATTAGGGTGTTGGTCCATGGCTGAAGTTTTCAGCAATAATTAATCACCTTCTGCAGGACGAGGACGGGGAGCTCCTGCCTGCTGAACTGCCCCTCGCGCCTTCCCCCGTGTCCATTCAGAAGTGACTTTGAGCGGTATTCATAAACGCACCGCCTATGCTTTCTATATGTTGTTTCCTATAAAATATACTTGGTGGATAAATAAGGCACCAGTAGGTGGCATGCGAGAATGTACAGCGTAGTTCCCGTTGTGCTTCAGATGGACTACGAAGGGCTAACATTGAGCGTTAAACCCAGCGGCTCTCGCATTGTCCCTCGGATACCCTGGGGCCCCAGCCCCTGTAGGATGGGCGCCACCGTCGTTGGTTTTGTAGTGGAGTTACACCACGGGGAGCAAAACATGGGGTTTAAAGTTCCTCCCAAAGTAGGTTTTGCTGTGATGTGACATCTCTTGCTGCCCCTTCGGGTATTTTGCAACCCCTTCCTGGCTGCTTGGTGTCACGCAGGTTCCTAATCTAGAGGCAGCGCGAGGCAGGATGCACATTGCTGCTTTAAGCTGTAGGGGCCTGACACAGCTGCACAAAAGAAAACATGGTAAAGGCGAGAGCAAGAGGCACTTTAAATATTTTTTTCCTGACTGATATATGTCCTGAATCCTGCCCAGGATATGTCGCTGATACGATAAAAGCAGAGTCTTGTCCTCTTCTAAGTTACTGTCGCTGTAAATGTGGGAGTTAGCATTGTCTTGCGGAACCCGAGGTTTCGATTTCCACAGCGGCTGCTTTGTGTGGCAAAAGGCCAGTCTTCCCACTGAACCGTGGAGCTCTAATATGACTCCTGAATTTCTGGTTCTGCACAGAGAGCAAGATTACGCCGTGCTCCAGCAAACGCCGCTCTGTGGGGTCGTTGGAGCGGAGCTGCAGCAATCCCTAGCGAGGAATCGCAGGCTGAGCAAACAAGTGGTGCTGACACACGGGATGCTGGTGGCACCTGGCAGGGGACAGCACCAGCTCTTCCTTGCTCGGCCCTGGTCTCCCCTGCTGTGGCTGCAGCCCCTCTGCCCCAGCAATAAGCAGCAAGGGCAAGGGCTGCTCCCGTGCTCGCGTCTCTCAGTTCACCAGTGAGACATGACAGCCAGCCAAAGTGGGCTTGTTTGCCTAAAATCAGACCTGGGTGAGCTGAGCCAATGAAAAATTTTTCGTTGAAGATGGAGCGTGGTAGAGTTGCGATGAAATGAGATACCTGTGGTCTTAACTGTTCGCAGGTAGTATCAGTACATGTAAGATCACTTCTGTGCCTTGTATGGAACTGGTTTCTCACCCTTCTGCCAAGAAACTAGTCTTTGTTTGAAAGTTCTTGGTGAGTTTTATTTTTAAATTACTGCATAGAGGCAAGGACGGAGGTAGGGCAGCGAACATGTGCTCGCGTTGGCTTACAGCAAGAAGCTAACTTTGTGTAGTTTTGGTGGATTGCTTCTGATGATCTCCCAGGGGAAACGATCAAAATGGAAGCAGAAGGTCCTCAGCTCTCCTGAGCTGACACAGCTTGGCTGTGCCGAGTTAAGGCTCGCTGGCCTGGAGATGGGCTTCTGGCCCGAGCTATACTGTGGCAAAGATAGCTTGTGAAGACAGGGCACAGGCAGAATTGTTTAATTTCTTCTCCATTAGCTTGAAACTAAATTTTAAAAACTCATATTTTATACATCTTAGCTCTTTACCAGTATCTGTTAGTTTATTTTACCACTGAGCCGTAATTGCGTGCCGTGGTTCCCGTGGTGGACTGGTTCAGAAACAAAACAAAAAGGCTGATCCTGCCCCCAAAGTGCAAATAGGTTAACTGTAAGGTAAGAACAAGGAGGAGATTCAGTGACACAATAGCTAGAATTCATTAGGGAGTTTAACCGTTGTTGTGGCTTTACACGTCTCCCAGGGGAAGGAAAAAAAAAGAAAGAGAATAAGAGCACTGTTATAACAGTGTATGTAACGTGTTGTGGCTAGAGACCTGACTTGGAGAAATAACGGGACATTCACTGATCAGACAGCTCTCTTTAACACTACTGAAGTGGAGCCTAGAAGCATTTAGCCCCCTTTTCAGTTCCCTTATGTTAGTCCCTTGTTCTTCAGCCTTCAGTGCTACCGTTTCCCCTATGAGCTTGTTACGAGTGTTCAGGATAGAGGGGGCTGAGATGGCTGTGTAGGGCAGCTCGCTCTGTACTAAGGATCCCCTAAAAACCACGCGGAAGCACACAGAAGGCTCCTCGGTTGTTGCTGGTCTGTCTTGTCCTTGCAACAGCTGCCTCCCAGGTCTGCGTGCAAACAGATCAATTTGTGGCCGAGTTCTGCAGGGGGCTATTACTTTAAAAACACAAAATGACCAATAGTTTACAAATAGTTCTGGGTCGATGTATTGATGGGGAGAAGCAGAGGTAAAGCACTTCTGGGGTGGGAGTGGGTGAAGCAACGTATCTTTTGGCTGATCGTTGGTCCAGGGGCAAAAAGCGGCTGAGTGGGGTTAATGCACTGGTTGTTTCTGGCAGCTGAGGAAGGAATGTTTCTTACAGGAACCACGGAATTAATCAGAAAACAAAATGGCACTCTAGAAAGCTAATGACATTCCAGTTGATTTGATTATAATATAATGATTGTTTAACTCTGTCACTCCTAATTTTGTTAAAAGAAATGACGCGAGTTAGATCCATAACTCAGTGATCTGGGCAGAACCTGCGGAGCGTTGAGGAGAAGAGTCTCAGGCCATTAGAGATGCTCGGCGGTTCGGGGCTGCTGGGGCAGGGGAAATGGATTGCCTCCTCCGTGCTACATTACCACAGAGGGACTCAGAGGGTCTTGACCTTTTCTTAACCTTGTATGCTCGAGTTTTGGTCTGAAGTTTCTGTTTCTACCCTGGGTGGGGGTGGAGGGAAAAATCGCTGGCTCGAGGGGGGAAAAAGGGAATATTTACATAAGTCAGCGTGGTGGCTGGAGAGAGAGGTGTGATGCGGCTGGTTTCTGCTGCTGCCTTGGTTCACCTTTGTTAGTCCCATCGTGCGTTCAAACACTTTTAAACAACAAAAAGACAAATTGAACTGTTCTTATCCCTCAGTCTTGTGAGATTTACTTATGTTTTATAGTACTTTTGTCGTGTTGAGGACACTGCATCATACATAAACCCAGCTACTACTATCCAAAAATGTAAAGGCTGAAATGAGCTCTTCTGGTTTGAATGTCTCTTTAAAGTTGTTATATTTTTCCTTTCCTTCTTCTGTATGCCAACCTGGCAGAAGTACCTACAGGGGCTTTTGTCTAATTGGAAACATCCAATTTGTGCTGAAGTCTGTGACTGTTTGGGGATGGAGAGCAGTGTGGGTGTACTGATGGATGTTTGCAGTTCTGGAAAAGTTTGTGGATGTGCAGCATCCTTCCTTGGAGGTGGAACTGTCACCTTGGCAGAAGCTGTTCCTGTAGAGGAAAAGCTGCATTTCTCAGTGCATGAGGTTGCAGGCGCCTCCTGAGGCCCCCAGGCCTCTCTGCTACACGAGATACTGACCTCCCACACCCCAGCACGTCATTAACGTGGAAATCTCGGTGGACTGACTTGAATTTCTAAGCTCTTCGCATCCTGTCTCTCTCCCTATCTTAGTCCTTCTTGCCATGTAATCCCACAGTCTGGCAAGCTCCATAATAAGTGCAGATAGATGAGTGTGTGTACATCTCCATTAACATGACTGTGCGGGCTAATGATGGGGACCTCCTGCTGCTCTCCGCTTGTTTTCTGTTGATTGTTATGTAATGTTCGGCAGCGGGAGGTAAATTCCTCTCCAATTTTGAGACCCGTTGCAGCATGCAAACCCCACTGTGAGAAGTCACGGTGATTGAGCTTTCGAATCAAGTCCCATGCTGATAACTATAAATCAGGCCTATTATACACTCCGACCGACAGCCAGAAACCTTCCGTACGGCATGTGGCACAGCAGAGTCTTGGAGCTGCACCGGAGTTTGTTTTGTAGCTGCGAGCACTTGTGTCTTTGAAAGGCTGTGATTTAAATTTGGAGGGATGTTTGTGTTCATTCAGATGAAGGGCCGCGGGTGCTCCGGATGCCGAAGGTCAAGCTGATGCTCGGGGTGTGCCTTTGAAGACTTGCTCCTGCTCCACATGCTGAGCTGTGGGATCGCAGGGGTTGAAGTGAAAGAGCTCTTCTGGTGGTGGAGTTTGTTCCAGCTGCTCTTTGGTCATCTTTGCCAGGCAGGGCACTGATCTGTGCCTTAGAAAGGTGCTCTGAATTAGCAGCTGTTGCATTTTTTGAGGGACTAAAGTGATGTGTGTCAATGGAGCAATTTGGGCCAAGGTTGCAGGCCTGCAAAAAGCAGGAGAGAATGCTGGGAGCCTTCCCAAGCCCTTCCAGCACGGGCTGTAGAAACCCTTCGAGAGCACAGCAAATCATGCAGCTCGGCATGACCGGCCCTGCCTCCAGCGAGATGAGTTGGGCTGGGGCTGAGTGCCGGGGGGCAGCAAGACACACTTTGCAACGGCGACATCGGGTCACCGCAGGAACTACTGGGTGAAATTCAGAATTGTAGAACTGTAGGGGTTGGAAGGGACCTCAAGAGATCATCGGGTCCAACCCCCCTGCCAAGGCAGGTTCCCTAGAGCAGGTTGCCCAGGTAGGCGTCCAGATGGGCCTTGAATGTCTCCAGAGAAGGAGACCCCACAACCTCCGTGGGCAGCCTGCCCTGGTGCTTCGTCACCCTCACTGTGAAGAAGTTCTTTCACATGTTGGTGCGGAACTTCCTGCGCTCCATGTTGTGGCCATTGCCCCTTGTCCTGTCCCCACAGGACATTCCTGCTCTTGGCTTACGCAGGGAGACGGCTTGGTCGTTCCTAAGACTGTCTTCATAGGTTTTTGAATCTTCCATCTTCCCATGCTTTCTTTTGTTCCCTGCTTCAGTCTTTTCATCGCTGTTACCAAATACCAACACAGAAGCCGTGTCGATGCAGCGTGCGGAACTGCCCTTCCAGTGAGACCTCGGCGTCTGTGCTCAGCGGCTTCTGTAACGGCCTGGGAAACAGGAGGGCGTCTGCTGACTGCGCACTGCTCTTCTAAACTCCAGAAACAAATCTTAACAGAGCTGAAGTGCTTATTTGCACTCTTGCAGTTATTTGCCTTTGTAATATGTAAGATAGCTCTTTTTTAATGGTTACTCTGAACGCAAGGCAAGGCAACGTCTTGGTGGCTGGGCTGAGCAGATGGATGGACTCCATACAACCTCAGCTGCCTGTTCTGGAGGTCTCAGGTCCTGCAGTAGTCATGTGCCTGGGTACAGGGCTTCCAAATTCAATTCTTAGTGCTGCAACCTGCTGTTGCAACTATTTTTGGCTTTGTGGAGTATAGAGAAGAGTTTTGTCTGGGGAAGAACTGAATTAGAAAGAAAAGCTGTCAGGATATTCACCCTTTGCATAGTAGGGTTTTCTAGTGTGCCACAGGCTTGGAGTTCTTGCGCTTTTCCTACTTCTCTGTTGTACTGCTTAACCTTGCAAGGTTGTTATAAAGCTTAATTAATTTATAGAGTACCTTGAAAATGGATGGCCGGATCCTCAGCACTGAGCAGAGTGGGCCCGTGCTGATGTATACGACCTGAGAATTCAGCTTGTGAATGTTCCCACTAAGTACCGTTCCACAGGGGACAAGTCCCACCTAAAGGGTACGTTCGGCTCTCCTGCAAAAGGCACTGGCAGTCGGGTAGGTCCAAATAGCAGAGCGATGGGGTCCCAGTATAAAATTTCTGGTTTATCCCTGTTTAGTAGTCAAAGATTAGCAAGCATCCAGGTAGAGATATATGGTCGAGGCAGCATCTGATGGGCTAATGATGAATGTGAGTTTGAGAGAGGCTTCAGATTAGCCTTGCATGCATAAATATCACTCGTGGGTGACAAGGACACTGGAGGTCACTGAATTGTATTTGTGCTCATTCATGGCCTTTATAAACTCTGTGCTACTTGAGCACGTTCCCTCCGGGATAGAAGGAAGCACGGTCAGATGGCACACTTGGAAACCTTTTCCTCATGACACGGGTTTTGCAAATCTGTTGTAATATGTGTTGATTTGGGGAGTATATGGTATTATTAATAGGTATTGATAATATTTGTCTTCCTGTCGTTCCCTTTCTTTTTTCATGCTCCTTCCAACTATTTCCCTATTCCATGTTGTATTTTTAGTAAAATCTCACTTCTCAAAGTTGCAGGGAAAAAAGCTTTCAGATAGTTCCGATCCTCTTTAGAAATGCTAATAAACTCTTTTTATAGTGCATTTTCTAGTCTAATTGCAGGTTCTACACCCAAGCTTTACTTATGAAGGCTTGTAATATGAATGTTGTAAGCTTGAGTGTATTTTAACTTCCAGTAGTACCAACTAATGAAAAAAACAGGCAAGCAAAACCAAACCTCAGCTATTAACCAAAAACCTGCAAAATTAGGGCTGCCTCCTTCAAAAAAGGCAGTCAGTGTATCTTAAGTGAATTTCTTTAGTTTCTAACATTACAGTGTTAACTGTAAAGGTTGTGAGGGTGTTAATAATTAATGTTAATTAACTTGGCATCTTTGGAGTGCTGGGAGAGCAGCTATGGGATTAGCAGACAGGCCCAGGGTATACTTAGTTACTTTTAGTCTTGTCCTTAAATTTGTAAGTATGGATGATTAAAACCTTTCCACTCCGATCTCCAGCTCGGTGTATTTGGCTGTCACAGTGTAAGCTGTCGTCAATTAGCATTGTTTTTTTTCCGTGCTGTTTATTTCAGAAAGCATAAGAATAACAATAAAAGCAAGTGCTGGCCTGTGAAGCGCCGGCAAGTGTTGGGCAGGGCCCTGGCTGTCCCGCTCTGCTCTTTGATGCTACGAGGCTTAGCGGGCACGCGTGTGTCCCGAAGCGTTGCTGCTTCCCTCGCCCCCCGAAGCTGGACATCGCCTGTGTTATCTGAGGAGTCTGGGAGAGCTGGCCCCCGAAAGTCTGCCTGATGGAGCGCACAAGGCTCCATGTGAAGACCCCCAACGCTTCCGGAAACCAACCAACCGTGTTCTCAACACCTGGGGCACTGCCAGGCCTCAAGCGAGAGCGACGGAGGGAGACCCCAGCTGAGCTGAGGGCTGGCTGGGACGGAAAGGAGAGCTTCAGTTCCCCCTGCGGGACTGTGGCTGCCTCTGAGCGGGAGGGCTGGGCTGGCAGGACGGGGATGATGATTTGGGTGACCTCAGCCAGCCTGGCCTTGCCCAAGGCCACTTTTGACCAAGGTGTTTGCTTTCTCAGCACCACCAAGGAGCTGCGGAAAGGCCAAGGGTTAGCTAAGGAGGCACTGAAGTGGCACTTTGTGTTTCCACCTGGTGGTTATTTTGAACTTCAGGTAAGCTGAAAGCAGTGCTGATACTGCTCGAGAGGAACTGGAGGCTGTGAAAGGAGACCAGGGGGGAGAGGAGGCTCTGATGCACCATCTGTGCCCCAGTGAAGGGGAGGTGGGGCTGTCCTTCAGGTGCTCATGGTGCTGGGAGGGATCCCATGTTTGGGCCTGGGCTGGGTGAAACTTCCCTTGGGCTTGAGCGGCTCTGTCTGAGCCGAACAGATTGCTGTGGCACAAATTGCGTTGGCACGAGCGCTGGGTGCAGTGTGCTGCTGGAAGAGCTCGCGTGGTGCACGCAGAACTGCTCTGATGAACACACGGCCTGTTTCTTGGGAAATAGGAGCACACTGTTGTTCTGCAAGGAGGAAAATGTAGGAATACTTCACTGCAGTGACATCTTGTAAACATTACAGGTATTTCTCATTTTTGAGCACATCTTGCAGCAGTAGGAAGAACAATTTTCAATGAAAATGCGGTTTTGGAAGTGGTAGAAAATGTCATTGTGTAGTAATATCCAGGCTTTTTTGATCTGTTTTTTTTTGTGTCTTTCATCAGTTCCTGCTTTATCTTCTTCACAATATTGTCGTCAGTCCAAACAGTGTCCCACAAAGAAGCAATGCTTATTAACCAAACAGGTTTACAATATCAACGGGAAGATACCATGCAATAACCTTTTATTGATCTGTTTATTATCAGTAATGAAATAAACATATTACTTATTAAATATTGATTAGTGCAAGGGGGGAAAAGACCCAACTTTTTGAAGAGAAGTCGTATTCTCAACAGTACTTGGAATCTTTTTATTTTGTGTTAACCAGCTGAAGCCCTTTATACTAAGAAAAATACGGAAACTGGAATGGAGCTACTTCAAATATTCATAGCTTAAATTCAGTGGGCTATTTTCTCGACTTGGAGATTTGAATTCTTCATCATGGACTGACTTAGGCCATCAAGGAAGATATGCTTGAACCTGCCAATGTAACTTTGGGTGCCAGAGCCACCTGAAAAGGGAGGAAGGCAAATGCTTTTAGTTGAGAATGATGTTGGAGGTGGTGCTCAGTGCTGGGCACGGGCTGCTTTCACGAGGCTATTGCAGGCAGGGTGTGCAAGCAGGGCTGCCCCGTGCTGCGTGCTCTGTCTGACAGCCATGGGGAGAAGCTTTCTCCAGCTCGGAGCTGGGGAGAAGGGCATCGTGCCGTGTTTCAAACATGCACCTTTACTTGCACAAAGCTTTGGTGATGATGCTGGTGATGGGAATCTCCACATTTGATTTGATTTCTTTGTTGGGGTTGTTAAATGTCTTTATTCCATGTGTTTTCTCAAAGCTGGCTTCTGTAGGTTAACACAGATGTCAAGTAGACGTACGTATGTATAGTTGGTTGGGTAGCAGCTCTTTTGCAGAGTTTCAAGTTGGGTTTAAAATAATATTCCAAATCTATGCTGCTTTCCATCTGAGTCAATTCCCAGAGGAGGACTGCTGACCAGTTTGTGGTTTTCTACATGACTGTGTTGTCCACTTCTGATGTATTAGAAACGTAACATTTAGGTGAGAATTTTAGGTCTTGTATGTGTCCAGTTTGAAGTAGTTTAATGGAGGCTGCATTGCCAGAAGCACTGAAATCACCTGTTAGGACAATGGGACTGCTCTAAGGGTGCTCCCTGTCCTGCCTTGTGACAAGTAAATGGACAAATCTTTCATAGCTGTGTTAATCAAACAACATCTGATGTTCAGGTATCGCTGCAGGTTGGAGGAGCCTTAATCATGATCGTCCCTTGGTTTGGGGAGGTACCTTGATGTTACACAGATGAGCGTCTTAGGAAGAACTTGGTAGATATTTTATCTTTAATCAGTAAATGTTAATATATATAAAATGTGAGATGTGTGTTGTCTCTGTGGGGTCGTGTGTCTCCTTAACCCTGTTAACAAGAGCTGCAAGTGTATGAACAGTGCCTGCGTTTCAAGTGCACGTGTGAGTATGCAGCACTTGGAATAATAGCGCTGGAGCGTTTTGGAGGATGAAATACGTTTTTGCACAAGGGTTTACTCTGAGCACTTGAAAGGCGCAAAAATTAAGACTGGTAGCAGATGCCTAATATGTGCACGTGGGTTTCTCAGTGCTTGCAGAAACAAGTATATCTGCTCTGTATAAGTAAAAGGGCTTTATGGCTCTATTGTGACGGTACAGATAAGGTAAAAGAGTTACAGAGATGCTAATAGAGCAAAACAACCAGCTGTTTAAATTGGTAGCATTTTGATTGAACGTGACACGGAGATGCATGGTTTGATTCCTGTCTTAACTGTAATGGTTGAGAATAACTCCTGTGGTTTTCAGTGGTTTAAGGATGCAGAGAATACTCTGAAGGTGAAGATAAATAAAAGCCTGTTACAAACTGTGGAACTCCACCTGAATTCAGTTCTGTCAAATCAGAATAAATTGCTGCATTATCTTTATTCTGCTGATATCTCTGCTTTTTGAAAGAAAAGCATAAATATGTGTATGTGTGTGTATTGTGATACATTTTTTCTTTTGAAGTTACATTTTGGCTTTACCTTCATTTCCCCCCCCCCCATTAATGTTAAAGTAGGAGACACTTGATCACAATCAGATTCATTCTCAAATGGACAGAGAACTAACAGTAATTTTATGTATTTTTGCTCCATTCTGACTGGAGCAAAGCCATGCTTGGGCACTTCAAAATTGAGCTTCCTTTGTTTGGCACAATTCTCGTTTAGTTGGTCGGTTCCATGATAGTTTAAATATTGGTGTAGTGCATTTTATGCACCATCTAACGTACAGAATAATGCTATTATGTTATGGGCTCAAGGCTATTAAGGCTGCTGAGCTTGAGGTGTAGCAGTTTCCTTCAGCAGCTGAAATGAACTTGGCATCACACCAGATCCTGCGGAAATTATAAGAATGTGCAGGACCATTTTGCTTCAGACCTGTGGATCAGAACAGAAGGTCATCACTCATTTACGCTGGGGGTGAAAAGGCATTTCAGGAAACATGAAAACTCTCGAAAGTAGCCATCTCCACCCTTCTAGCTGAAAAACACCCTATTTTGAAAGGTCTTTGCTGAATGTTCCCTGGCCATATTTCAAATGCAGGAAAGCAGTCCTGTTTCTAGAGGAAAACCCTAAATAATAAAGATTTTGTCAGCAAAGTGTTGTAGGCCAGAGAGAAGCTAAAGGTGAATCAAAACTGAAAAATATACTGATTCATACAGGAAAAAAGCATGTTTTTATGTCCATAAAATAGATTATATTTGGTTCCTTAAACTATAATTAACGCAGAATATAGCTTACACTGCTAATTGCTGGGTTCAGTCCTACTATCTGTGTGGACTGATGCTTCCTAAAAACTTTCTGAATTCATAAGTTTTTCTCAGCATTAACTCTTCAGACTCAAATACAGCGTGTGCACCAGATCGGTTACTAATTATCCACAACAGACATCCAACAGTCTCAAATAATGGTGAAAATAAACGGTAGGAAGACTCAAGCTCCATTGTCCCAAAGGGACTGAAGTATGGTTAAATACCGTGTGCGTCTTCACCGTCCATTGCTGTCTGAGATGGCCGATCAGAAGCTGCCAAAACCCACTGAGGTACGTTAGTAGGGCCGTGCCAAGCAGGTCCTCCCTGTCCGGCTTTGGGGCAGGGCTGGTTTGTGTCCAGGCAGTATGGAGCAGACAGCACGTAGCTGGCAGTTGGCTCTAGGTGGTCATTACGCATGTTCAGGGCTAAGGTTGGTGCTCACTTATAACTGGACTCGTGTCTAAGTCTCTGGCACGTGCACTGAGTAGCTGTAGAAATGTGCCTGCTCAATTCTAAGCTGGATTTCTCTCTGCTATTTTGGCAACATCAGTTTTCTCTTGCTCTAAAAAGTGTTGTTTTTTTGTTTTTTTTTTTTTTTCCCCCAAGTGAAGCAGGCATATATTATGCTGTATCTCATTTAGTTGCATTCAAACTATGGATTATGTAAGTGAAAATGTGTTGTCTTTCCTAGAGATTTCCCAAAGCTGTTCCAAACAGGAAGAAAAACTATAACTTTTTGCAGTGCTAATATGTAACACTGTGCTTAAATGAGCGGCCTTACTACCTGAATAGGTAAGAGCTGACAACTGCATTAAATAGTAGAAAAGTCAGACATTGCAGGCTGCCTTCTTCAGAAGCACCGAGGTGACACGGGACTGGGACTCTGCTCGTGCCAGCCGGGTGCAGAGATGTCTGCGTACAGAGCACTGAACCCGACGTCTGACTCTTGATTGTGCTGTGATGCTGCCCGGAGGAGTTAAGCTGGAGAAGCCTGGGTGTTTGAGAGAACCCCGAAGTTATGGATAGGTCAGAGTGCCGACCGAGGTGAATGAAACTTTTTCCTGCTTGTTCCTATGAGGCCTGGCCCAAGTCTGCAGGGATGGGATGGGATTCATCTGAATGTACCGACTGCACCTCTGAGCTCTTGTGTGAGTGCTGCTGGCAGTCACTGTGAAACAGGCACTCCTGGAAGAGGGTTTATTATTACCTCTCCTAGTTAAAAGGAAATAATTGTGTTCTGGAAACATTTTTCACTCCTGAACATAAAAAGAATCTGGATGGTGCATCTGCATGTCAATGTCCCCATTTCACTTGCCTAAGTTAGATAAGACGGATCCTACCCTAAGCTACTTGCTAAACATTTCAGTAGTGAATGGGGTATAGCAAAGTAGTGAGGAATCATTGTGTTTTGGGCACTATGTTGTATATGTATCTCCTGGCTCCTTTTGTGCATTTTATGCATATGCAGTTTAGAAGTAATATGGAATAAAACTGAGTGGCATAGACTACCTTGGGCTACTTCAGGGAGTGCACAAATGCATCTGACCTGTGCCTTCGCCCTGCTCCTGTTGACTCATTTGAGCTGTGCACATGTAAATTGTGGTTTGTAAGACCAACGCAGAGGAAGGGATCAGTGTTTCAGGTGCTGAAGTTTCCTGTGAAATCCCTACAAGAAGGATGCATGCAATCAGGCAAGTGCGACCCAGCTGGGATGGATCACAAACCCATGCACTGTCTTTGAATGTTTTATTCCACTCCCATAGGCAGTGTAACCAGAGCCTTTTAAAATATCACAGATGCTTCTTTAAATAGTCTGATTTTGCTGCCACCCCCCCCCCCCCAAATGAAAGGAAAAAAAATATATATCTTTGAAATGTGGAACATCTAAGATAGTCATTTCCCTCTCTTCTTTTAGAGGAAAGAAAAAAGGGAGAGCAGACAGATTTTATCAGTATTGCCCCGTATTGTCCAGTCATTACCGCTTTGTTAGGACCCACGAAAGTACAGTCCAACCAATTTTGCAGGTAGAGCTGCTGTGCTAGGACTAGCAGTTCAAATACTAGGGTTAAGCTCTTCTTCCCTCTGTCTATAGAGGATTTTCCTGTAGGAAAGGTGCTCAATTAATTACTAAATGTTCTGCCTGAAAGGAAATAGTAATCTGGCTCAAATTGCCAAGCAAATACCTTTCGGCTAAGCCCTAGCTTCATCAGTCTCCTGATTTGCTGCTGCCTGTAGTGTTCTTGTGAGCAAGTGTTGCAGGATCAAGTCCTCCTGTAATAAAGCTGAGAGGAAGACGGACACCACCTCCTCTTGTGTGCATTGCTGACGGTGAGCTTGTGGATGGAGGCACGGTTCTGGGAGTAATGCCTATGCTGGAGGAAACTTATTTATTGCCATTGCTGGAACTAGAACCAAGCCTTTTAAAGGTGACTAATTTTTTTCTTTAATAGGTGGTATTTCAGTTGAGCAGTAGTAATGTGAAGTGCCTGCTTTGCTGAATTGGGGCCTTCATGCTGGAGAGGGAACTATTCGTAAGCTTTTGGTATGTGGAGAGCATTTCCCAGTAGAACATAAATTATTTATGTTCAGGTCTAGCAAAATCCCTCCTGATTTAGAGTGATGTATGGAAAAGTCAGACCTATACAGCTAGTTTGAATAATTCTTCTGGTAGATCTGGAAATATTTAAACTCATTCATTTTTTATAGTACTGTAAATTTGAAGAATTTAATTTTTGAAAAATTTGTTTCTGCTGTGTCATAGAATCCGACTGTCATGGAACAGACCGATAAGCACCCATTCTAACACTCGTAATGTACGGAGCAATTGCATGGCATTTGTGATTAGCTGAGCTATGTTAGCCTGGTACGCATCCTGTCTCTGCATCAAGCTACGGAGAAATTGTGGGAGGATGGAGCCAAGTGATGGCTTTGAACACGTTGCAAGTACAGCCTGGATACCTGGTAGGACAGGCCTGCTTTTCAGTCATTCCCATTTGCATTGTTTGGCTCCACCCTGTTAAATATCATGGCTATCTTCTCCTTGTCTTGCCTTTGCCACTATTTGCCGTGTGACCCGTAGCAAGAAATTTAATCCCTGAGCCTCAGTTTGTTGGAATAACTAGAAAAGAAGTGAAAACAAAGATATTCTGGTCTGCTGTATTGTATATACACAGGACTGTTTCTCGTTTGTTTTTTTTGAGGACCTGTTGTGGTCTGTAGTTCCCAGGTTATTAGCGGTATAAGGGCTGTGCCAAGAGTTGGAGTATGCTCTGCTGCTTGCAAAGCACCCCAAAAACTGGCAATACCAATATAAGGAGATGAATAATACAATAACCCTTTGTCTAGAAGGTTCAAAGGGAATAGTTAAGTAAAAAATAAAATCAGAATTCATATAGAGGCATCAAATCCAACTCACTGGAGTGACAGTGCCTCAATTATAGAACAAGGTGATATAACAGGCATTTTTCATTTAAAATGTGTTTTTGTCAATGAATGCTATAAGTGGAGATAACAACTGGGAGCTAAAGAAGTCTGGTCCTAAATTGTTTTGTGTATCTATTCAATTCAGAAGCACATAAATGAGCTAACACTTACTAGATATTAGATACTAGTAATTGATCAATGTGACTTTATGTGCCTAAAGTAATTTAGGCCTCTAGATCACTCAAACAGCTTTGGGATCTGTTCCCTCTTTATAGAGTTAAATGAGATGTGTGCACATTTGTTTTTTCTGGGGTACTTTAGTTTTTAAATCGTACAATTTTAAGGCTGTAGGATTTTTAAAATAGCCAGATAATCTGCCAGACCCTTGTTTCTGAGCAGTGCCTTGCTATAGGATCCACGATCAGGTTTTGTATGGCTGATTGTTAATGGCGTTCCCCTTCAGCTCAGGGGAATACAGCCTCCTTACCTAGTCCCTGGCCAGCTGCTCTCCGTTTTGGCCCTTCTTCCTCTTAGGGTACCAGGAAGGCTGTTGTGCTGAACTTCTTTGGTAAAGAAGCAGAGGATGCTGCAGTATAAAATTTCCCCTTGACCCACCTCTCAGTTGCCCAAGCTCGGACCTCTGCTACTTCACATCCTCCAAATGACACAGATGGCAGGATAGAGCCAATCGGAAGCACTTGATAATAAAATGGCAATTCATTTTGCAATTCCTTCAGCATTCATGCTAACAATACTGGTCCTGATGGGCTCCTTGGGTATGAATGTAGCTTTCAATATGCAATTCCACAGGAATTACACCACTGCTCAGCTCTCATTAAGTCTGCTTTATTGTAAAGTGTTGCTGAGAAATCCTCCTATTACTGATACAGGACAACTGCTTTGCTTCAAAGAACTGCCTGATTTCCAAAAGCTCCTGTGTGTGTATCTGCGGGGCTTTTTAATGCTCTCTTTACAGTGCATTATCTCACTTTGTTTATATTTTGGACGCTAATGTGATGTGTTTAAGTATGTAAATTGCCATAATGTGAGGAAATGAGATGTTAAAAATAGCTATGGAGTGCTGAAGAGAGTGGGGTGGGGTAAGGTGGCCAGCGTGGGAGGGAGCGCTTTTGGATCCAGAATTTCTCTCTCCATCCTTTCAGGGAAAGTAAATCCCTCTCCGAAGTCAAACCCCTAAAAGAAGGCTGTGGGCCCTACCTTCTACAGGTAAAACAAGTTTTACCTGCTTGCTGCAAGCAGAAACCTTGCTGCTTTAGCAACACCCAGTGTCTGCTGATCTGCAGCATGGGACCCCAGGGCAGCACTGCAGTCTGCTGTCTAGGGAAGCGACTGGCATCCGTGTAATCCAGCCAGGCGATTTGAGCCTGAAGTTAACAACCCTGACCTTGGTCACAAAGGGAGGTACCCATTTCCCTGCCGGGTAGCTGCTGTTTGTCCACTGTTGTCAATACCGGGTCTTAAGAACAACACGGGATTAGTTTCTGAGCTGTGGTTGAACTGTGTGCAGTGCAGCTTGGAGGGGCTGGAAAACACGGTCAGCTTCAAAACATACCAGACCCCCATCTTAGGGTCTATTTACTCTTTCCATCCAGTCTGTACAAAAGTTCTGGGCAGAAGTGGTTGCCTCGGAGTAACGAGGTGGTTCAGACAACGGGATGCTTGTAGAAGATGACTTGCCGAGGACTTGGGGGTTTTCAGCTACCACGCACAACTATCACCCTCTCCAGTCCTGCAGTTCATTTATCTGTGTCCAGGTGGATGGGGTCAGTCATTCCCCAAATTGTTTTCCTATAGAAAAGATGCCCAAATAGGGGAGGAAAATGAAAAATCAGTTCCTCATCTCACATTTTTAGACCTGTCCTCACCTTGTGGTAGGCCTCCTTGTGCCCTCCCAGCCCTCGTTTCCATTACCTGAAATCCCAAGTCCATTAACTTGAATCTGTCTCATCAATCACCTCCGCTGTTGCTTGTGGAGGTCTGAAGAGATTTATGGCCTTCGTCACGTGCTGGAACCCCTTTTCACACAGTGATCTCAGACACCCCACGGTAAGTGGCTGTTACCTGCACCTCTCTGGTTCCTTCGTGGCCCCAATGGCTTCTGTTACCCCGCGGGCACGCAGCGCGACGCACCGCCCGCAGCGAAATGGCCCTCGTCACTGCCGGCCCCGGGCCCTGCCTCATGTCGCCTTCACCAGGCCTGAAGAGACGCTGGTGGTGAGCGCAGAGCTGGTGTCCTGGGTGTCCCGTCCTGCTTCTGAGCTGTGGGGCCGTCAGTGGTCTGTTGTAACCCTCTGCCATCCTGCTGCGGAGGAAGGGAGGGAGCCGTTCCCATAAGAAGGAGCCTCGCAGCTGCAGCACTCGCGGGATGGCGGCCGAGTGATTGATGGGCATTGAAGCCGGCAGCCTGCCTTCGGGCCGCGCACGGGTTTGTGTGGCGCTGGGAAGCATCTGTAGCTCGCCTCCAGCCCCGGAGGAGCTGTGTAAAAGCCCCGATAATCAAAACATGTTGCCTACTGGCAGCATGGCATTAAAATCGGGCCTAATGAAGGGTTCTCTGTCGTGTCTTGGGATTTGCCTGTCACACCAAACCCTCCTCTGTCTGGCTGGGAGGAAGCCCGGGGATGAATGTGGCAGAGACAATGAGGCCCCCATGGCCCGCTGCTGGGTTGCTGATTACCATATTAATGTGCGGCGTCCCAACTGAATGCTGGGCAAAGGACAGTACATCTTTAATTGGAAATATAAAGGGCTGCTCATGGCCCGGCTTGAACTGGGAGGATTTATGTCTCTCCCTCTAGATGGGATTGAAGGGAATGGTATGATTCACTGAGCGGCGTGCACGTCGCCTGATTTACTGCCCATCATTTACATTCCACTAAAGTCAATCAGTGCAGAAGGTCATTCCCAACCTGAATTTTTTCACGTTAAATCTTTTCTATCCCAGACTTAGGCCAGGCAAGACGCTTGGCAACTCAAGCTGTTTTTGAGGTTGTTAATTCTAATTCTCTGACTAGGAGAAATGAGTTTTTTTTTTAAATCAAAGTTTGCATGTCTATTGATGGAGTCTGTGCACGTGATAAACTCAGCAGATGCAACAAATGGCTGCTTCTCTTCTATTAACTCTGCTTGCATATTTGTCATGAGACTGAATTTCTTATGCTCTGGGTCAGAAAGGCTACTTCTGCTAGCACTGCCTGATTCATGTATTTGTTTAGTCCTTTGAATAAAGATTTGGCTTGTCCCTACTCAGATGAGTTGGGTGAGGAATGACGTGGTTTGGATGCTTTTTTTCTTCATGATGGTGCTTTGAACACAGGTAACCCCAATGCACTTGTTAACATGTTGAAACTATTCTAACATTTTCATAGTAAATCGGTTTCCTGTAAGTTGTAAATCTACTTCCAGCATGCTGTCAATTTGTAATAGAAAATTTGGACCAGGATTCTGTATTGGGTGTGCAGTCTGGTTCCCAAATCACATATGAAGCTTTATGTATGAGCTTGGTAACAGCTTTTAAGTAACTAGGTATGGAGTTATGAAATAACACAACTAAATATGAATTCTTTTGTTTTGCTTGCACGATCTTGTAATATTACATGTGACTGTATGTGTTCTGACAAGCTTACGTTTATCCCCTAATTCTTACTAAAACAATTTATTATAAAATGATGGTAATAGAGGACGTTTGCTTTTGCAAGATTCTGAGTAAATAGGAGTTGAACTGTGATATACTGGCTTGATTTTTCTTGTAATCTAGCTTTGAGCAAATAGCACAAAATAAATATGAACATCTGTCTGAATTAAAGTGAAATTTCAATTACATTTGAACAATATATACTTAAAAGGACTCTTGTGGTGTCAGTAATAACTCCAGAGACCATGGTTTGTTATAGTAGAAGAGCAAGTAATTTGGAAGTTTTGCTTTATAAGGTATTTTTTGATATGTGAAGAGAAGCTTCAGAAAAATCTGGTATTTTCTAGCTCAGCAGCTTTAGCTGTTCTTTCTTTCATATGTTATTTTCTTTAACTTTTGAAATTTTGAGGAATTGTTGAAAAATCTTTTGCTGGTGATTGCTCGTTAAAGGAAATAATTGGACTGGGTGTTCGTCAGTGGTGGAACTGGCTGGTGTGGTGGTGTACAGCATGTGCTGCCAAAAGTACCCCGGGAAGTCGTGTAAGTAACGTGTGGAATGTAAGATCAAGGCTTGTGTGTAAAACGTAGAACTAAAAAATGGTTAAACACAAGTTAGCTGTAGATTTGTGTGTGTGTGTTTGGTGAATGCTTAAACAAAGGGTTTGGTTTCTTTGGGATTACAGAAGGATGTAACTTGAAAGAGCATAACTGGCTTTCTTTGCTGGGACAAACTGGTGAATAGCCTGTTGTCCTAATTAAGTAGCCTTCCCGATTAATTTACAACAGCAGCTTATTGGGGACCTAAGCCACTTAAACACTTCAGGAGATTATTGCAGCTTAACTGTTTTAGGGTCTTTTTAAAGTTCTTAAAGTATTTACTAGCATCTCTAAGCCCTAAAAAGAGCTATGGAGCTCACGTATTAGCTAGAATTGTGAATGGAGCAATGGTCTTTCTGCAGACAGCTCAATGTGAGCAAACCATAGCGTGCAGTTTGCTTATGACAGCTGATTGCTTTTAGCAGTGGAGTGTGCATTGCAGTGCTGAGCGTAGTCTCAGAGATGATCCTTCATCTCTAGTGCTCAAAAACTATTTTTAGTCAAGGTGGTGTTTGCTAGAGTTCCACCTGAAGTTCATCCCGTGACGGCATTGCTACTGTGCCACAGAAGGGGCTGGGGTTCTTCCTTCTCCATCCTTACAGCCTGACAGTAACACACACGTATGAACCTCTGGAAGATGCTTTGTGTTGTGTTGAAAGCAACTTCTCCACCTGGGAGTGTGGTGATTACAGGTATGAAGCAGGAGCCCATCGTTGATGTCTTGGCCCTTTCTTCACCAAAGCACCCTTACGATAACGCGACTAAGACAGTGTTTGTCGTCTGCTGCAGGCCAAATAATGGCTTTAGGGAGAATCTCACTGCAGCACGAGCAACTCAACAGCTGCAGCAGTGGCAGCAGCTCATCAGCCTACAGAAACCTGTGTGCAGTCGGCAGCAGCTTCAGGCCGGTGTTGGTATGACAGACCCTGCTGCGGAGAGCTTGGGCATGAGGCTGGCTGTGGGGCCGGCATCCGGCTGCTTCACGTGGGGAACATCACCCAGCTCTTAGTTGTAGGAAACTCCCATGAAGCAAAAGCAGAACTCCTGCAGCAACTGTATGGGTATAGACAGTTACATAAACTACCTCAAGTTGCTGTTTCTACAGATTTAAAACAGCGCCTGCTCACACTGAGGGGTGTCAGGGCCATAGCTGCTCTCTCTGTCTCCTCTTAGACTTGAGGAAAGCAAGCTGTGCAAGGTTATGGTGATCTGCTGGCCTTGTGACAGTTCTTCCGCTTCTCTTAGCCTGGTGAATTATATCCTGCCTTCATAGACTTTTCTGGAAATACTTGGTGGGCTTGCAACAGCAACTGAAATTAGGTGAAGCTAATGTAAAATGAATTGTGTGGTTCCTTCAGGTCTCCGTCTATTAAATTCTGAGCATCTCATAAGCAAAAAAGCGATGTTTCTCCACAACCTTTGACAACATTTGTTGATAGGTAGTTGTGTGGGAATTTTTTCGTCTGTTGGCTTTCCTTAAAGGCTTTCATAGTAATAGGAAAGGGGTCTCCTGGCCTCACAATGGGGAGTTTATGTTGGCTGTAGGGGCTGCAGACTGCGTCTGCGCACTGGAGAGGTCACTGAGGGTCCCTCTGCGGGCCTTGCTCTCAGTTGTCTGTTCCACCTTTATGGTGGATTTGGAGTATTCTCAAGGCCTTAAAGAGATCACTAATAATTATACTTCTCTGACCTAACTTTATGCATATTTCATATGTGAAATAGTTCTATTTGCACTGTTTTAATATGAGTATAATTATGCATCCTGGCTGTTGGAAAGGTTGCCCTTTTTCTCTCATTTGTGCAGGGATTACTCACATTTACATAGAATCTCTTAGTGAAGAAAAAGTTAATTCATCAGGCTGGTGTTACTTGCTAGACTGATGCAATTTGTCTTTTTGAGGAGACTGTTCTCATTGCTTGGGGTCACTAGAGATCTTGTACAGCTAGCATAGAAATCCATTTAGAACTAAACTCAAATGTAGATTTTTTTTTTCTTCTGGATTATCTGTGTGTATCTACTTTTATTCATAGAATAATAATCCCACAACTTGAGATTTATATGATGTGCACACTGCTTGGATCTTGCTAGCTTATGCATTATTTCAATCCATCCGTACTATTGTGTTGTCTCTCTGAGAACAATCTGTTTCTATGAAGGACGGTGTGCTCATATTTTCTTGGCTATGAATGCTATTGCACAGTAGTCCTAACTACTTGGATAGCGATACCATATTTCTTCTCCATGCATATTTTTCTTAGGACCATGTTCTTAAGTTTCTTTGCAGAAGAAATAAATTAGTCTGGATGGGTAATGGCTGTGTAACCTGTGCCGAGCTGCACTCTGGGTGTTTTTCGGCATCTTTGCCTGTGAAAGATGAGAGTAATATATCACGAATCAATGGTATAGAAAATCAAAGCTGCAGTAAAGGTAGCAAAACTTTTATCTCAGTGAGACTAATGCTAATCAAATTTTCAACCTATTCTAATAAGCTTATCCAAAGAATAAGAAAGTAGCAATACCTTGGAAGGGTAGCTGTCTGTAATGTACCTTAAGTCAGGTGTGTAGAGCCTACAGCTCCTTTGAAAGTTGTGAAAGTAGCAACATTGTTTAAAAGTGTTAGCCTTTACTGTCAAAAATAAGTAATTGTGGGTTGATTCTGTGTTAACGGACTTCTAAACGTCTAGAAGCGTTTTAGTGATCCTTTTAATTTGGCAATTTCTGCTGCATAAATATACTCACCTTCTTCACCAGTGGCAGACTTAATGCAGCAAGAGGACTGAAAAGAGAGACTAGAAAACTGCTTTTCAGCAGGCTGAGTGCAGAAGTGCTACAGGTGTTTGTAAGCCAACCTGTTCGCTTTGCATGGGTGCGGTGTTGGAAGGGGCGCAGTCCCTCAGCTGTGGCACTGCAGTAGGGTAAGGTGCCTGATGCTGACAAGGTGGGTGCGGGTGTCTGTGCCCAGCTGCGTCTGGCTTCCTGGGGCTGAGCAGGGAATGCCCAGCTGCACCCATCCTGAGCAGCAAATGTAGCTTCCCATCCCCACTACCCAGATCCTAAAGCCTGCACGTGTGTACAAATGGCTATAGCAAGGGTCTGTTCTAGAGTATTCTTTTGTGAGTGATTTGAATCTCTTGGCCAAGTTAAAAGGGAAACTTCTTAAATGATTAAAATTGTGCATTTTCAAGAGAAATATTTTGTTTTTTAATCCTTAATTCCTGAAAAAAAAAATCAGGTTTTTACTACCACCTTAAGGGGTAAAGTGGAATATTTAGGAATCGTGTTAACATATTAGTATGTTCCCCCTTTAAGATGATAGTGCGATTAAGTACTTCCATTTTACTCATGGAAAGTGCTAAGAGTGCATGAAGTGAGCTATTCTTGGGTTGGCTGTGGATTAAAATTCAGAAGGGTGGTTATTAGCTTTTGATATTTTCTTGGAAGTTGATGCTGTACTTCCCTTGTTCCTCTCCACTGAAGGTTGCAGAGAATGCTGTGCTCGGCAGAATAATAAAAACAAAACAAACACCTGCCCTCAGATTGGTTCTGTGATTTGTACCACTGAAAACTGGGGAAAAAAATCCTATCAAGATGCGCTTTAATGTGTCAAATGTACACATTTAAAATAAAAAGCAGAAATGTGGTCTGCACGCTTTTATATTAGGTTTCTATTATGAAACTCAAGTCCTTTTTGAGAAAGACTGGAAGTCTATGGGTTCTCAAAGGATTTGGCAGTTCGTCACATGGATGCAATCTTGTAAGTGTTCAGTGAGGATGTCATACATATGAAAAGATGGATTCACAACCCTGTGGACCTGTATAGGCTTTTTTCAGTTCTGTGAAGTGGGAATGATGAAGTTTTCCCTTTCTGCAGCATGGCGTTTGATTTTGAGACCCAATAAATGGAAGCAAAACAGGCAAAATAATTTTAAACAAAGTAAGTTTAAACATTAATGAACATAGAAACCAAATGTATTATATTTTAGAAGTGTTGTTCAACTAAAAGTACAAATATTTTACTGTTGACTGGCTGGAGCCTGCAATTACTGTGTATGAGAGTACAAGCTACGCCTTTCATTTATGGCTCTAGACCACCTAGTGTGCTACTGTTAAATGAGGAATGAGTTGCAGAAGTCTCATTTCTAAGGGCTGTATTATATTTTGCCTTGTCTATGTGTGGTCACCTAAACTTGCGTAGAGTAATGATTCGCATTCCCTTTGCAGGGCAGCAGTAACATAGGATGCAAGCGGTAAAGAACCGGTCCCTGTATGTCCAGCTCCAGGCAAGGTCACAATGTCCTTCTGCCCATGTTCACTAAATGAGGGCAACATTTTCCTTCATTTGCTTTTCCTTATGTCAGTCTCTCGTATTTTTTTTTTCTTTTCATTTCAGTGGACTAGTGTGAACAGCTGCAACCACAAGGAAAGTGTTGTAGTTCAAAAGCCAGTTCTCACTGGTCAGCCAGAATCTCAGATCTTACCACACTGCTTTGCCAGCTATGTAAGGAAATCAAGCTCAAGCTTAAACAGATATTTAGGGTCAGCATTCCCGTGCATTCAGCTAGGGTATTTCTCAGGGCATGGCAATTTGGCAATTGGCACGTGGAAAGAGCATGTGCTGCATTGAATATAGTAGAGATTGAGAGGGAAAAAAAAAAAAGGCAATTAGACTGCCTTACTGGCACAGGAAATAATTGCAGTTTGAATAATGGTTTCTCTTATTGACTTTGAAAAGACACTATTATAGATGCATCTAACTAGGGATAAATCTGAAGGCAAATTATCTCAAATCCATGTATTTTTCTCTGGAATTGGCTCCACTTCTGTTTAGATACAAGATTTCTTGAAATTAGTTTAATCCTTCAGTTACCTATCACGCACCTACTGAGTTATACAGAAGAAGAATTACTAAAAATCTCCTCTCCAAATTTATCTCTTCTCTCAAGGAGGCTCCTATCTCTAAGGATTATTGAGCAATCCTTCTTAATGCAGCCTCCACTTGAACAGTGAAGGAGTCTGCTGGGCCTGTTCTTTCTCTGTCAAACAACTTTGCTACTCAGTCACCGTTCACCCATCATCTCAACTGCTCTGCATTCGTATGTCCTCTTCAAACATGACCTAGATTTGGCCATGCCAAAAGGTAAGTTTAGGTTGTTGTACTCCTGCACCTGCAAATTTCCAGTCAAACTCTTGAAGCAGAATTGTCCTGATGATATGTTTCCACTGGGTGTGCAAATAAAGTTGCGTGTTCTTGAGTAAATAACATGGAGGCTGCACTACGGGCTTTTTTTTCCTTAGCAAGGGGTCACTGCAACATTTGTGGTGCAGAGTTGTGCGAATACACAGAAACAGTTGACTAATCCTCTTTGAGGGCTGTTTTCCTGTTCTCTGTTCTGATCCTCTGATTTCAGTGCAAGCATGTCAACTGGAAGAGTCCTTAACACTGAAAAATCACTGCTTTGATTGGACCTGAATCATATAGATCAGCCGTCAGTATTCAATGAGGATGAGGTGTTGCAGTTCAATAAGCAGTGGAGGTACGAATGACCCTGGTATGGGATGTCTATCCATCATAGTGTGATTGATACTACACCCAGAGCTACCTTGTAGAGTAAAAGACCCCCAAATAAGGAGGTTTGAATTCTTTACTGGATAGCTCAAAATGTAAGAGGTTTCTTTGCTGTGTGCAAACAGTATTTCAAAGTATGATATTGACATAATATAGAGCACCAGGCTGGGAAGAAGCAATTTCAATGCAAGCCTTCTTAGGCAGCAACTTTAAACCATATATTTCACAAGCTCTACTTTGAAATTACAAATCACATTTGTAGATATTGTTCGAAGCTACAATCTCTGGCTCCTCTTATCTTCAGTTAGAGAACCTGATAATCCTTCTTGGTAAAATGCACAAAATACGTGAAAGTACGAAAGTTGTGTAGTATTTTGTTGGTATGAAGAAAGCAGAGACTGATGGAATTGGTTGTCATGAGAAAGTTACTGAAGTCCAGTAAGAACACGAGTGGTGGATATCCCTGTAGAGATTGCATGTCTCAGTATATAAATTTTTATCTTGGCTAGAGGAGGAAGGCTTTTTCTCTGTGAAGTGTATGAAAGAATGCACTTCTCTATCCTTTCATTACTTGTGGACTTTATCCATGTTTCATGCAAGCAATCAAATTCTCTTTGGGGCAAAATTTGTGCATCTCTGCTGTCTTTTCAATGCGAATCAAGTCAAAATGCATTCTTTTGCTTTGCAAATAATGATCTTTTTGGCACGGTTATATCTGCTAACATCTCTAAATACAACAGATTAAATTCATTCTTGATGGGGGATATGCCTCTTCTTGGTCTTGGAATTTTGTTCTTGGAATTTAACAGGTCAGTTCAATGCTATTGCCAAATCTTCCATTTCCCGCGTTACCAAACCTGTGGGCGGCCCAAGTGATTACTGCGAACATCAAACAGAGAAGTGAGTTAGCAGCAGAGATGTTGTGGGAGGTTTACCTGTATGGTAGTTTGGGCACATTTCAGCAGTTGGGGTCAGAAAGCTGATTCCAAGGTCTTGTCTTGTTTTCTTGGCCATAATATCATAGCTTTGGGCACTTTCCTTGGAGATAACTAGCAATTATAAACATTGTGGGCATGAGATTCCTTGCTTTTTCTTTTTCCTTTATAATTTACTTACCAAGAAAAGCTCAGCTCAAATCGCATTTACCATCTGGAAATCTGTGTGGTCCAGTTCTTCATTGCGTTATTGCATCCAAGAATGTAGAAGTCAAAAGTGAATTCCTTAAAAATGGTGTCTGCATGGCTCTTGCAGAATTACAGTCCTCTTGTACCCAGAAAAAATCTGTTGAAACAAATTTTTATCTATGGGGCACCAGCCACGTGGGCCTTCCTCAAGGAAATTCTTCCTCCTGCAAGTTCAGAGAACTAAACTGGAAAACTGAAAAGTTTATAAGAGAGCCTCGGGGTTTATAGGACTCTAGCCTGAACTTCAAGTCTTCATGTGACCTGTCCTTTTCTGTCTTGTAGGGGTAACAACCTGCTGGAAACCATACGTTGTGTGCAGTCTGAGCTTGAGCTGAATGTCCTGCTCATGTCCTGGTATCTCTTCTGATCAAGCCCTTTATCTCTTGGCGCAGATGAATGAGGGAAGGGAGTTGAAACATAGTTGTATTTCTTCGTACGCGTGTACGCATTGAATGGCCTGATCAGCACGGCTTTGTGGTTTGTCTAGGTGCATCTTTAGGTTCTTCCAGTTTCTTAGGCATCAGAAAATTAGCCTTTTTCACTTTCTCCTCTATCCATCATGGCTATGCACATCTGTGGAAGCTGAAAGGGTTAAAAAGCATAACTTGCTTTTATGAGCAAGAGAGAGGTCACTGAAGTTGATACAAGTACAGTAATTAGCAGTCTCCCCTTATGCTGAGTATGAGGGGAGAATTCAGCTGTCAGTGAACTATGAAGCGTGCTTTAGACACCACTATGCTTGCAGGAATGTGAAGGAATAAACTCAGCTTTTATTCGTGCTGCTAGGATGAAGACTGAACTGTGACAAGCCGATATTCCCTCCACTCCCTCCTCCCCTCGGTTCCTCACCCTTCCCAATCAGAGCTTATTACTTAAAACAAAACAAAGCCCCGCACCTAAGCCAACAACGGAGTGTGCTGTGCATGGGGAGTGGTGCTGGGTGACAGAGCCATAGAGCTGCTTCTGCCTGGCTATTGGGTAAAGATCCATCACGCGCTGACTGATATGTGACCCACAGGTACCACATATGTTACCTAATGACCAGTCACTTAATTATAGACTAGGTGACATGTTTATAAGGGTGAACTTTAGAGTGCTATTAGAGAATGGACAGATGAACTATACCGGTGCCCTCCGGGTAGATTTCACCCAGACTCTTCTGCCTCTGTGGACCCATTACACAGTAATTAGGGTGATTTTTAAGTAGGATGCAAGGAGTTAAATGACTAACCTTATTATTGCTTCATTTGTCACTGTGGTAAGTGCTGCTTTGGGGGAGGTGGCTTGGAAGAAAGTGAAAGAGAAAAAGAAAGAAAAGAGAATTTGAGATGTAAAGTGCCTTCTTTTCTAAGTCCAGGCAAGGAGAGCATGCAGACAAAGAGAAGCAAAGACTGGAGAAAGCTTTGAACAACCTGATTTTTGCTGTAACGATTGAAATGTCCTTGCGGTGATGCCAGCTGCATGATGGTGTTCCATCACAATGGTATTTTCACACTAGTGGTTTCCTCTGTAGTGCTAAGAACAAAGTATGCATCTTGTGGCCGTCCCCATTTACGAGCTTGATTCACTGACCTCTTTTCAGAAAACACTTTGGACATGTATTTTTTGTCATAGCAAGAGGTGGATGCTAGACAGAGACTCAGTTTATCCCGATTTGATCGTGGGCTCTGCCACAACCAACCAGCGACACTTTCAGCAGCTTCTTAATTTCTACTGTCTTGTAGCTCTATCTCAGTGCTAGGATTTGTGATCAGAAATTTATTAGGCATTTTTTTCAAGATGTTCTTGTGATACGCTAAGGGAGCGATGCAAGTTCCTTACACTGCTAGGAGCAGAGCATGTGCCACAGAGGGCCGGATACCGAACCCTTCACTCTGCCTTGCTGCCAGTGCCTGCTGCTCCAGAGACACACAGCTGAGATCTGTGACTCTCCCCTTTTATCTAGGCTAGAACCTAATTGTGTTAAGAGTGAGTTCCTTGCCCCTCCATCCCCGCTCTGGGAGCGGCAGTGGCTGTCTGATGTCCGTCTGTCCATCCGCACCAGCGCCAGGACGGCTGCTGCCCGCGCCCTGGCTGAGTGCTGCAGAGCCCCAGTCCCACAGGCGCCAGCAGCAGGCGAGCATCTGCTGATGTCCTGGTGTTCCTCCTGCACGCTCAGGTCAGGGAGTCAACTAGTGATGGACTTTGGCTGCCCCTGCAGGTGTTTGCCTGTTCCGCAGGCTTTGTGGTGGGCGTTGAAGTTTTTGGAAGAGTTTTTGTCTTTCTAACTAGCTGCATAGAGATTTTGTTGCAGGGGAAAGGAGCAGTCATCTTCATTAATCTGAGTTTAACATCTAGTTTCTGTTGAAATCTGAAATGCAGCCTCGAAACATGGAGTCCCGTGAATCAGTTGTTACGTTGTAATGTCAGCTCTGCGTTTTTCGCAGCGTGTTTATGCAGGGGTGGCTGCTTGAGTACAGGTGCCCTCAGTTTTGTTATTTTCCCTCAGCTGAATCTTTCTCTTTTCAAGTAGTAATAGGGGGAGGAAAAAACTGCAGGGCAGGTTTACCTTTTTCTTTAGGAGATAATAATTGCTGTAGGGTATCTCTAATTGAACAAATAGAGAAAGATTTGAACTTCCCAAGCTGTGCTTTGCACTGGCTGGCTGGAAGCCAGTTCTGATCCAGAAGCAGTGAGGGTATTTTAACCAGTGGTGTGCATGAGCTGGTATGTGCTGCAAAGATATCTGATCAGACTTGTACATGAGCTGGATGTAAAGCAGATTTTTTTCATTGATTGTACATATACATCGACTGCGTGTGCACATGGCCGAGTGCTTGTTTCTGCATCGGGCTGTGGGTGCTGTATGGTCCAGCTGCACACACCAAGAGGCACGGACTTAAGAACCTACTGGCAGTGTGCTATAATGTACCTAATTTTCTTGAAAAAAATGAGGCATTTGAGGTGTTAAATGTTTCGTTAAATGGGCTGCATATCCTTCGCTTAATGCGGTGGGACTTTTGCCTTTTCAGGATCTGTTCGGGACCGTCTAGGGTCAGCCCTGTGTCAGGGAAAGAAGCAATCATTGATACCAAAACCCCTGGAAGTTGGCCGTATTTTTTCTCCATTGCGGTAGGCTTTACTGTAAGCACTTAAAGGCTTTAGAAACTTTTGAAGATCCTTTGCTCTTCCCTGCTTCTAACCGATGTTTATGAAAATGGTAATGGAAAGAAACTAAATGTTAAAAGTAATGTTTTAGGAATTCTCCCCTCCCTGGAAAAAAAAAAAAAAAACACCTCTGCGGAAATACCTGGAAGAAATAAAACACATGGAAATCTAAATCATGTTTTTGTTCACCTGAAGATGAAGGTGGATGCACGGATTTTTTCCCCTTTTAATGTGCAGTTATTAGGTACGGCGTATTTTTCTTAAAATTGTGGCTTTTCAGTCCTTCCGAAAGGGCAGGGCTGTATTTAGGACCTTCAGCTGTTCAAAGTACTTGGGAGATGGCTACCAAAATGTTGGTTTATTTCAAGTTAACTTTCCTTCTTTTTTCATCAGGATATTTTAGGGTAGGATTTAGATGCCTAACCATACAGGCCTGCTGCTGTTTTGCCAATTCATGCAAGTCTGCCTGGCCTCTAAGTTTTGCACCAAAGCAGCGCGAGCTTGCTCTAGGTTCTTTCATCTGTCAGCACTGTTGTCCCGTCCCATCTTTTGGCTAGGAAGCCTTTGTCAGGTGTCAGTGGTGGATCCTTCAAATGGCAGGCGGTGTTCACCACAAACAGGTCATCGTGAAGGAGCCAGCCTGTACGTGCCTGAGCTTCTACAGCAACTGAGTATGCAGCTGGGGAGGCAAAATTTCACTTTGAGTAAGTGTGATGGGAACAAGTTAAGAGAGAATGAAATGCATCTCTCCTTCCAGTACTTCTTTCAGCATCGTTGTTTTCAGCGTGCTGGTGGCAAAGCAGAGCTGCCGTGAGTCTTGCAACGTTACTGCGCTCAGCAGTCCGAGGGACTTGGTCTTGAAATTATGAACCACGGGAGTTGCGCTTTACACACGCTGTTTGTGGAGCTGCCTTTGGTTTCAGTGCCATTATTTTAAACTGGTCTGCCCTGAGCATGTTTCTTTTTGGGTTCATAAAAATCCACACCCAAGGTTTTGAATTTGATTTCTGAAAATGTCAAATTAATCTTCATTTAAAATACTGCCATGAAAGTAAATCAGTTTTATGTCCTGTAGAAGACTTGCAGAGAGCACGGACTGAATTCTGAGCTGGAATACCTGTCTGTTACATCAGCTGCAAACTTATCAGCGTCCTGACTAGACCCTTCAACAGCTTTTGCCAGTGTGATGTCTTTGGGTTCGAACTCTTCCTCTTATACGGGGAAACATTCACAGACAGAAATCCTTACAGAGCTGAGATGACAGGGAGCATAGTCTGAATGTCACCGCTTCAGACTTTTTTATTAAAAAAAATAGTATATAGTAGTATAACTCAACTAAATAATGTGTCTTTGGGGAAATACCAGCAATAGGTGTTTCCTTTAACCCTCTCTCTTTTGAAACATATAGTTGAGCTTGCTCTCCTCTGTGCTGCTGCTCTCGTCCCTAATGACCGTGTTGCCACTCCTTTCCCGGAGGAGCCTGAGACTGGGAGTTTCCAGGTAGCTGCTGTTCACCTCAGGCTGCCAGCTTTTCTAGACACAGCACGATTTGGGGCAGCAAGGCGTGTGTGGGGCTGGGCACCGGAAGGGAAATGAAGCCGTTAGCTTTCCATTGGCAGGTGTGGATCAAACAGCTAGCGTGAGATTACTGATAAATATCTTATTTGCAGCATGATTGATTGCAGCTGTCGTCTATGATCAGATGTCTCCTGGGAGTTTTTATGTAAGAGATACTAAAGTCTTAGATGTATAAAAGCCCCTTGTTCAGGAGCGACAGAGTATTTTTTTTTTTTTTTTTTACTTTATTTTTAAAGAACTGAAGTAACTTCAGGAGCAGATTAGTCATTTTCTCACAGGAAATAGTGATGATGCAGTGATTAGGTTCATAGGAAAACTTCTCTGTCTGATTACAAACATGAAAATTGTTTTCAGTTGCAGAAAATTAAAATTTAAATATTGGCCTGATATTGCAAAATCATTGTATTCCCTCTCCTCACTTCCAAAATAACATTTAGCATTCCAGCTAATTATAGGCAGAAATATTTCCAAAAGTCTTACAAGCTTTTGAGGGAGACCATTTTATTAAACATTCAAAATACCAATTATGGCTTGTTGGAAGAATGTCTATCTTGAAATGAAAAACATGCTAAACTTCATGTCACAATTGATTTAACATGAACAAGTAACTTAGAGAAAAATAATTTTACCAGAAAAAGATTTGACCATTGAAACAAGCCGTAACCTTTCTTACACTTGACACTTATTTTGATATATTTAACAAAACAACAGGGAATTTCAGATTTCTCCAATCAGATTGGACTCTGTACAGATATGCAATCTAAAATTCAAGATTTTCCACGGCAGCAGGTTTTGATTGTATTTGGAATGTTTGAAACTTCTAAAATTTTGCCTATTGCCATAAGTCTAGAGATGCTGTGGGTGTCCAGATTCCACGTGAAGTCACCTGGGATAATCAATACTTCTAGAAATTATGTTGATGTGCATACATGGCAGCTAACATCTGTTAATATGACTGGTGTCACAAGTTATAGCAGCTTTCTGTGCTGAGTTTTATGCTGCTATATGTGCTGTGCACCCTGCAGCTGTTTGAAACTCTTCTGTGTGCCAAGACGTGGGTCAATTTTAAGAATCATACAGCCTACTTTATTATAATATCCAAGAATTAATTAAGGGGGATATTTTCTTCCCCGTTGAAAGGGTCAGTTAGAAAGTACCAGAAGCAGGAGGGAGCGCGCATCGCAGCTGGCGGGGCCGCGCTCTGGAGGTGCGGAGAAACCTGAACCACGCAGCAGCATCAGGAAATTCCAGGGCTGGATGGGAAGCTGGTACCCAGGAACTTTGGGGTTTGGAAATTAATTTCAGATGGCTCTGAAATTTGCCTCCTAGATAAATAGTCTGCATATTCCAAAATGAGCATGTAATTTAAAACAGTGTGGGGCATTCAGAGAATTAGAAGCCAAAAAAAAAGTTGGGGGGGGGAGGGGAGTGTGAAGAAAAAAAAAGTTGTTTGAAACTGTGATTTAATGAAGAAAACCAAAGACCAAAGTGTTGACAGGAAAATTCAGGCAGTTATCAAGTCCAAGGGTGTCAATGAACTAATTAAAAGCACACAGTAAGAAATTGCTGTGACAGACGTGGGGTTGCCCTACATACTCTGTGGTACTTTATATAATAACATCAATATTAGGGTTTGGACTGAGCCAGCACTCACAGGAACTCTATACTGGCCCTTTTATTATTTTAGCTAGAGCACTTCATTAGTGAGGCCGGTTGTTGGTGATGACCTGGGAAGGAAAGCAGTGTTTAACTTTCTGCTGATGCTTAAGCAGAGGAGAGATGCCTTGAAGAAAGGAGCTGAGGGTGCGTAAGTTGTAGGGAATTGGAAAGGGAGAGGCACGTCCGAGTTTGTTTGCTTGTGGGTAGGGCTGTTCCTGTCCTTGCTCTGTGCTCCTTCGCTGGAGCTTTCTCCATTTTGCTTTTCTCGGGGCCTTTAATTCCACCGGGCTGCACGGGGCTGGCAGCGCTGCCCAAAGCTGAAGGTTTCATCGTGGTTAGCGAACGCGTCCAGGGATCTGTCCCGTCCTCTTGTCACAGCGTCAACTCCAGAACCCCTCGAAATGGGACCTGAGACGGGAAGGCTGGTGGCCGCTGTCCCCTCTCACCACTTGGTAGTGTCTCTGTGGAGGGGGGCCAGGACCGCCGTGAGTCCCGGTGCAGGCCTCATCCCAGTAAGGCCCAGCTTTGGGATTTCTGCACCTGGAGTACAAAGAAGGTTATCTTGTGCTAAGACATTGCTTCCTTGATAGATGATAACTTGCAGTGAAATTAATTTCTAACCTAACCATGAATTCTAAGAAACTAAAATCGTATTCAAATGTAAAGGCATTAATAAAATAGCGGAATAGGTGGAAGCATCTGGAAAACCCTTGCATTTTTGAGAAAAGTAGAGCGCATAGCGTTAACCTGTGCTGTAAATCATCTAACCCCTCTGGGTTTTGAACTTTTATCAATTTCTAAAAATGAGCTTCCAGTCTGTTCTGTATTGATCACCCACCCCGTGTCAATAATAGCTGCGGTGAAGGTGAGCCCTGCTTGAAATTCACGTTAATGGTGTTCGGGCAGGAAGGAGTGGGGGAGCGTGTGCGTACAGTTGGAGATTTGTTTCAATTTTCCAAGTTAAAATCTTTAAAGAATCATAGATTGAACTTTATTTGCAGTGTTACTGCTTCACAGGCCTTTGATCTTCTCTGTATTTTACTTTAAAACATTTTTTGTTCTTCTTATTATTAAATTATTCATTGGAATTATTTGTCACATTCGTAAGCCTGGTGTGCTTTCTAGAAGGAAAATTATAAAGTCGCTGTAAGACCAGTTTAAATTACTTAAGTAAACATTTAAATCTACATAATTTTTTCCTTAAATTTCCACACGACTTTTATTAAGGGAAGATAATCTTTGGCTAACTTTTGTGGCAGATGCTGGTGAGAACGTAGCATTTGTTCTTACCTGCTTCCTTTGACACCTTAAATGTCAAACAGCGAGTCACGAAGCTGGCCTCCTGCTCTGCTTGGTCCCTTGGTCCCTTCAACTTCACAGAAGGGTTTCCACAGCTGGGGGAAAAACCTCTGGGTGGTGGAATTCAGCTTAGGGGAATCGAAGCCCCTTGAGTCAAGGGGGCTGCAATATTGGAACGAGGCTTTCGTGGGCATAGGGCGAGTGGGATAAAACCTACGATGTGGGAGGTGTGGTGCTTCGCATACATCTGTCATACAGGGTCAATACAGCCAGGCAATTTGGTTTATGTGTATTTACAATTGAAAAGACAATTAGGCAGTTTTTCAGAAGGGCGGGAAGTATTACTTATATTTTAAATTTTATATTTATTTTACATCTTCATTCCCCTTGAAGAAAAACTGTTTTTTTTTTTTTTTTTTTTAAATTAGAATAAGAGTGCCTGTTTCCTTTCTGTGCCTGAGAAAATGCATTAAATGTTGGTTAGGGCAGCGGGGAGCAGTTCCTGTGGACTCCTGTGAGGTAGGTTTGTATCTGCCCGAGGTAAGGAGGAGCTGGGTGAGGGAGCCAGGGCTCATCCTGCAGCGCTGGGAGTTTGAGGAGTTCTCCCATGCGAGCTGATGGCAGGAACCTTGGTGTGGTGCTTACAGCAGTGGAATCACATGGCTACAAATAGAAATAAATATTTGAAAATGTGTATTTTATAATATCTGTAATGTAAGTATAGATTACATGATGCATTGTATGATATGTAATGCGTTATACATTTGCATGCGTATAAAAATGGGGAATACATCTTTGTGTGTATGTGCGTGTCTGCATATATGTATGTTCATTGATCTGCATATTGCTAACAAAATGAACATTATCATGAAGTGGGGTTGAGCAGAGGTTAGATTTCAGATAATCTGTGAAAGGAGTTAATTAATTGTGAATCGTTTCTCCTGGAAGTCCAAGGTGGAGAGCCCTGTGGTAACAAACGTCACCCAAGCAAATCAATGTTTCATTAGCATGTCTATGGGAGATGTCTGTTCTGCTTTGCACATAAAATGAAACAAGAGCTTTCATCTCCCTCTCCCTCTGCCTTTGAGAGGGAATAAGTGGCTTTGTTCATTAAACTCCAAACTTTCACTGGTGTATGTCCCCCTGTGCTTTTTTCTTTTACTGTAAAGCTCTCAATCGGTTTAAAAGGAGACAGCCTCCATTAAGAAGGTTCTGCAAGGTGGATGTTTATTTTCATAATGCATTTATTAACATTTGCCTTATTTTTGGTGTAAAATAAAGGGAAATATCGCTGCGAGGACTGGAACGTTCTTTCCGTATTTGTATACATAATATATGCCTGTGGACTTCTGCAAGTTTTTGCAGAAAAGTCAGACTACTTGTAGCTGTGTTTTGCGGAGATGATTTAAGGCACAATTATATGCATCTTGTAGTTATTATACACGAAACCTGAATTTTGGTAGTGTGATTTCCTACACTTTCCAAGATTAGCTGATAATTTTAAGGAGGAGGGCAGGGGGCAGCAATGTTTGTACAGGTCTGATGAAAATGTTCTTGAAATATGTCAGGTATGTTCCTAACGTGAGCAGGATATCGCAAGAAGGTGTGCGTGTGGGGGTGTTATGTCTCTGCTCAGCACACGCTTGTTTTGAAGCTTTTCCAAATGCAATTGATAACACGTTTGTTATAAATACTTGTTACACAACTTGCCCAGTTGATAGATTTTTAACAGCCTAACTCATCTCCTAGTTATTGGAGATGATGAAGCCGTAAATATCAATAGCATTATTCATAGTTATCTTACCAAACAGGTACAGAGTAGCTAATTGTACAAAATTAAGACACATCATGTTTGCCTTACTTGCAGGAATGGTCTGTTTGGGCCCCTTTCTGCTTGCTTATACAGTAGCAAATCAAGGTATGCCAGCAAGCATATGCTCCCTTAAAAAATACTGCTTGTGATATAGTGGGATTTGGCCTAATTTTAATCACTAAGTAAACAGGATGTGACTCCGAGTAGTAGCTTGCTATAATTCCTAGCAGCCATGTTATAAAAGAAACATTTCTTCTTCTTTTTTTTTTTTTCCATTATTGTTGCGTGCCTCGGCTCATTAACCAGTAATCATTCTGGGTCCATTACCCAGATATTGATATTGTATGCGCTGTTGCCACTTGTCATGACTTTAAATTTTGCGTTACCTGTATATTTTCTTTAAACCCCAGTTTCTGTATTCATGTTATTAATGAGATTCTTAGCTGTATCTTAAATAAATTCCTAGCCCGCAGGCTCTCAAATGTAGGAATGTAACTCTAAAGCACCCTGGAAGATTAAAAAAGAGAAGGCAAAGAGAAGGAGTCCCAAATCTCATGTTTCTCAGGGTAAAACTCTATTATTTTTGAATCTATTGGTACGGCAATATTTTTCTTCTAACTTGAACAAACATTAAATATCTGGTTTTGTCTTGCATGCCCGTTTGGTGCAACACATGCTCACTGTGCTTATAAGGAAGATAGGAGTGCTGGAGACAGCTAGGAAAGCATTTTTCCTTCTTTTTCTTTATTCTGCTTCTGGGAAGCAAACAAATCCCAGCCCTAGTCAGTACTTTGGACAACACACGGATTTTTCATAGTGAGTTTTCAGATCAGGCCTTGTGCATTTCCAAAAGCAATTGCAAGAGAGCTTTCTTCTTCCAAGTGCTGGGCTCCTTCAGCCTTTCTGTGGTAGGTTACTTTTTAGATTCTCTCACCTGGGCACAGGTAAGCCATAGAAGCAGCATGGAAAGGTGTTTCTCATGGGCCTGGAGGCACATTTGAAAGCAGTTGGCTGGAATGACTTGGCATTGGTTCTTTAAAGAGTGAGGAGCCTCTGATCTGCTTGTGTTTGGATGTCTGGTTTGGCTTGAAATTTTTGCAGCAACAAACAGGGAAATTGCCCTGTTTTGATGCTCTCTTCTGTAGTGTCATCTTGTTCTCCTCTTAGATCACATGCGGTAGGAAATTGTGGGCAAGATCTTCAGCAAATTTGCCTAAATAGTTTTAAATTGGGTAATAGGGATCTCCACTCGATGATATTTGTGTTCTATTTACACGCAGTAATTTCACAGGCTGGTTTCTTGATTGCCAGTTTTCACTGGTTTTACATCAGTGTAACCACAGTTTTGAGTAGTTGCTCCTGATTTCGTATGAATGAGTTGGACTGCTTGGACTTCTTGACAAGAGGCTGCGGTTGAGCCTGTTTATGGTTCAGGAGCAATTCTTCCAGGGGAGTTTCCAGGCTGGGGAATAGTAATGTTTGTTCCTGTCCCCAATAGGCACCAGAGACCTGATGATTAGATGGAGAACTGAAGATCTTTGACAGTGCTGCTAATCAACATCTCAGTGCTGGCTTTCTACTCTGCCTAACCAAAAAAAAGGACATGTGCTTATCGACTGCAGGGGTGCCTGTGTGATCGTAATCATGTAAGTTCACAAACAAGTACTGTAATTAACCATGACTGTATTATTGGATATGTGCATGTGTAATTAACAAAGCAGATATTTTTTTGTATGTGGCTCTACTCATTTGTTCATGAAAACTCCCCACCATTTTCATCAGAATATTAAGGTTAATTAAAATTAATTCTGTTTGTATTGACTGCCTTTTCACTTCTGCAAAGTTTGTGCAAATCAAATGTGTGGCTAGGGCCGCCTTCCCTATAAAATCCATAATGTTTGCTTTCAGAGCTGGGAGAAAGAGGAATCAAAATTGCAGGCTGTTTGAAATTTAAATCAGAGCAATGCTGGTCAATAGTATCAAGGTTATAATGCCCTGCAAGATTCTGACTGGGCATTGCCAGGTGCATGCCGGGTGACAAGGACATTAAAGGCCAGTTGAATGGAATCTTAGGATTTATGTTCTTTTAGTTCGGATTGAATGCTGGGGGTCCTGGCTGAAAAATCATGGAAAGCCATGATCTCTTTTCATAAAGTAGAATTATATAGGTTCGGTTTTTGGATGATGTTCCGCCTGCGTAGAGGGAGAGCACGAGACCGCTGTTCGTACTCTGCTAATGCCAGAATTCCCCAGCTGAGATGAGAGCTTTCTGATATTAACCACTGAACAAGTACGTAGCAAGATACAGATGTTGTCCTAAAGAGTTTGCAATCTTAGTAAATGGGACTGATGCACTATGTGAGAAGGGAATTGTACGCATGACTTGTGGTCATGTTGCGAACTACAAACACTACAGTGGGCTCTCCCGAGAGCTGGAAGCGAACCCAGTATTCCTGACACCCTGCCTGCACTCCTTCCAGTGCTTTCCTGGCTCTTGTGTTTCTAGAAGATGATTAAGTGGGTTACAGGCTGAATAGACTGAGCTTTCTTTCGATCAATCAGTGAGAGCTCTCATTAATTTTAATCTGAAGTAAATGGCAGTATAGCAGTTTCTATGTTTTTGATAATATATTACATTACTTTTTGATGTTTCCATTTCTTTTTAAATCTAGGAAAGCCTAGGTTCCATTTTAGAACCTTTGACAGATTGAAGGGGATTATTGGACAAGGAGTAATGGCTTTAAAAGAGGGTAGATTTAGATATAAGGAAGAAATTCTTTAATCTACTTGGAGGGTGGTGAGGCACTGCAACAGGCTTCCCAGAGAAGCTGTGGATGCTCCATCCCTGGAGGTGTTGAAGGCCAGGTTGTACGGGGCTTTGTGTAACCTGGTCGGGTTGAAGATGTCCCTGCTCACGGCAAAGGGCTGGAACTAGATGATCTTTAAGGTCCCTTCCAACCCACACCATCCTATCACCATCCTATGATTGGAAATGGAGGGGTAGCTTGGAGAGTTTATCTGGGTGTTGCTCCTTAAATACTCAACTATTTCAGCTGTTAGGCATGTTGCTTGAACAGGTCCACAAGTTTGCCAGAGCCTTCAGGTGGATTTGGCACTGCCTCTTCCTTAAAGTGACCTCTTCATAAAGAGATTTTGAGCTACAGAAGCTGTGTTTTATTAGACTGCAAACTAAGACAATAATAGAATGGGTTGGGTTGGAAGGGACCTTGATCACCTAATTCCAGCCCTTTGCTGTGGACAGAGGTAAATAAGAGTCTTTGTAACAGGAAAAAATCAGATTAACAAATACGAATTGGGGTTAAAACGTAATATAACAAGGATGACATTAAAAACCTCCCTCTTTCCCCTCTCATGTGGATAGATCTTCTGTTTCAGGTTTGCTCCGATTTCAGCAATTTGCTGATATTCTGGATGACAACAAAGTCATTGCACTCCTGCCTAAGTACGTAGGAAAATGATTTACCTCTGAGGACCACTGTGCCTTTGTCCCAGTTCCTCTTTGCTTTGTCGCCGTCTTTGCCTGCCTGCAGGGTCCTGGCTGCTGGTAGGTCTCATTCTCTCCATCCCTCCCTCCCTGCGCTACCGGAGCGGGACGCGTGCGGTATCATCCCACGGAACTCAGAGGGATCCGCCTGGTCTGCAGCACACGGGCTGCGGGGACGAGCTGCCTGCCAGCTGCCCAGCCGGAGCCCTTTCAGAGGAACATTGCGTACAGTCAGGTGCAAATACCCCAAACTAATGCTGTCCATCACATTTGCCACTTAACTTGTCAATCTTTGAACCTCATGATTAACGCATTGAGAGGATGTAGGTGGTTCGCAGTTCTTGCAGCTGTTGTTACAGACTGTCTGCAGGCTCAGGAGTACACTTCTATGTGGCCTTACTCTTGATTTATGTTCCTTTGGTTTATTCCCTAGGGAGGGAAATCTCTACAGGGTGTAAATCAGACTTTTTTTTTTTTTTTTTTGCAAGGCTCTGGCTCATAATTCTTTCAAGTGTAAATCTGAACATAATTCTGCAACAAGGTTGGATTCTATAGCTAATCACCTAGCTACAGGCTTTATATCTCTGTAAAGCTTTAGGCCATTTCTGTAGAAATATACAGATCATCTTGCAAAGAATAAAATAGTAATGTCCTACATCATCCAGTGCATTTTTCCATAAGCCCTTGTAAAGGTGAACATATTTTGGTTTGTTTATATAACAGTTCTATCATTTAAAAAGTAGGAAAGTGAAATGTGGGGAGATTTTTTTTTCCCATTAGAGCTGAATTTTAATCTGCTTCCTTGACAAATGTACTTGGTGCTGATGGTATTTTTCCATTCCTGTCTGCTCCCAGTAAGACTGAACTATATGCTTCTGTCTGTCTTGGCTCTGATAATGTTTTTGTACTAACATAACATAATGCCATACAATTAGAAATTATATGTTAGCTGTTAGTCATAGCCCAGTGAGTTTACATTAGACAAAAGAAATTAAATGGGAACCAGAGGAGACCTAGTAAGCGCAGTTTATGTTTTTTTTTATATTCAGAAATATCACATTTCTATTGATGAGCATCATTTATGTCTGTATGGGGGAAACTAACTGTGCTACAGGCAAAAGAATTCGTGGTCATTTCTTCACATTCAGATCATGCACAGTTTGTAAATGCAAAGTTAAGATGGCTTTTCCTCTGTCTGGGAATTGATGAGTTGCTTTGAGAATTTTATTCACTCCCTGAAAGGAAATAGAATTATTTTCAGTTGTGATTCTCTGTAACGCTAAATGATACCTTGTAAATTGTTTTGTTCTGGGGAGGGAGAATTCAGACCCTACTGCGGCTCTCGACTCCCTGTGTGGGGTCCTGCTGGGAGCCTCTGGACTGGCTTTGCTCAGTCAGACCAGCAGTGCCCCGGTCCACATCCTGCGTCAGCTGGCAATGGCACCTCTCACTGCAGAGGATTTGAGGGAACCTGGTGTACGGAGAGCTTCCCTCTGTTTCAGTGGAGACTGGCTTAGGTCCTTGAAACAACAACTAAGTACGGTTGCCATACTTCAGGTACTTTCTCAGTCCTACTGTTTCTTGATCCTTTTGGGACTTCTAATATTTGCTTCTAAATTCTTGCTTCATCCATCTACTCTGGAGTGAAAATATTTGTAATGTACAGAGCTTGCGTGCTCTAACACTTCACTCAACTGCTCACCAACAGTTCTTGGTTACAGTTCTTGATGCTTTGCAGCATCCCTTCTATTCCAGGCCTGACAATTCCTATCGCTTAGTTAATGGAGCTTCTTTGAAACATGAAAGACCGGGAGTATTTGAAATAAAGGTCAACATATAGCTCTCTTACGAGGCTTAAGCCACAGCATGCAACACCAGCAGTACTTGCTATTCCACTGTAGAAGGAGACAAACAGTGCAGGTTCTGATGAGGTGGGTAAATAAACACCTGTGCAATTGAAAACTTAACTAATTCATTTCAAACCATGCCACTCAACATGGAACAAATCCAAGTCACTAAAGTTCAAGGCCAAGCACTAACACTTTAGCTGTCCCCTTTCCTTTTGGTGCTTCATTCTTCAGGGTTGTTCAAAGCAGTCCTGTTTTGATCTGCTTCTTCTGTATGTCTGCGTAGAACTGAGAAATGTGAGGTTTTTGTTAAAAGGGATGGCATGTTGTGGGACCGTATCATGCTTTGTGGAATTAAAACCAAGTGCCAGTTTACTGCAAGTGGTACTATTTTAACATGTAGGCTGTGCTAAGTCAGGCCTCCTGTTTTACATTTGCGTAAAGTTTCATTACAATTTCTCCAGATGACTACCACAACTGTGAAATGTTTCTACTAAGGGTTTTTTCTGCCTGCTGCTAAGTGCTCATTGTGGAGCACATCCTCATTTTTAGAGGTGGCGTGAGGATCCACCTGTTATGAGGATTTTTTTGCTCAGCTTCCCTTAGTATTCTCTCTTTCTGGCCTGCAGTTGGATGAAGTTCTCTATTTTATAGAATTTGTGCCTCCTTTATACCTGGATGTCTTCACAATATCCTTGTCTATGTAAGAAGTCTTGGAAGATTAGATTTCATTGATCATTAAACATATTCATGATGGCTTAAACTAAAATAAATTGTCCTGCCTTTTTGGCTGAGGTTTCCAAAGTTACCATGAAGCCTTAGATTAGATACAGCTGTTACAACAGAGCACCAAACCTGTTTGAATGTTTTGGAGAATCTCTGCCCTTACATTTATCTTGTGTTTCTTTTTTTCTGTGATATTTGCGCAATATTAATTTGGATTGGTAGTAATTGCTGACAGAGCTTTCTTAGACTAGAAAGGTAAGAGTGAGAGAGAAATCTAGCTTTCTTTTTTTTTTTTTCCCTCTTGACTTAATTTATTCCTGCCAGAGTAATTTTGCTGCTAAAACTTCTGTGGGTTTCGTCGTCTTGCTTCCAGACCTCACTGTGTGCTTTAGAAACACAAAGGTGACAGCGTTTCAGTGTCATTTAACTAGATTTTCCATGTCAAAAAGGGGAAAAGAAAGTGAAGGGATGCTGTAAGCACAGATGCTTTTCATTTTAGTTTTTACTATTTGCGTGTCCTAAAAGGTGTCCACGTATCTGTACGCAGTCACATTTAAATTGGCATGTGCTGGCAGGCCTGTGTGTCACTAAAAGAAGTTATCATTGCATTATCTTATTGCAATATGACGTATAACTTCTTACTGCAGTATTACTGCTCTTGAATATATATTTGTTATGTTCTGCTTTACATGTGTGTAGCTATAGACATACCTACCAGCCTGGTTTGAAAGTGTTCATACGTGTCCATAATGGACAGGTAAACAAGAAGGCACATCCTTTGAAAGAGCAGCCCAGGACTGTGTGTGTTTAAGGTACAATTATATAGATGCATATATATCCACATGCCTGTACCCACACAAATATCTTTTCAACCCATCTTCTGATGAGTTTGTCCCTTCTGAAGGAGTGGAAGAGGGAGCACAGAAAATAAATGGACGAAAGGGCGTTAGGCGTTTTTCTTAAGAGGTGCCCTGAGAACTTGTCATGAAGCTCAGTGGGACTTTACATCAGTAAATCAGTGGGATTTAGAGCTAATGAATTGCAGCACTGCTGCGTAGGCTTCAGGTGACTGTAGTCATCAATTAAAGGATGATCTTTAGGACCTCTAATGAAAAGGTTTGAGCTAGGGGAGGACTTTGGAAGCTGATTTTTGAATCCTGCAATGCTTCTGACTTCACTGTTGTCATAGAAAGAATACAGACTAAGGAGAACTGATCCTCTTGGCCATACTTGTTCTTGTTAGGCTCTGAAGTTTATAGTCTTACATATAAACACTTGCTCTCTGTGTCTCGGTCTTCTGAGTTTATAACCACAAGTAAGCAAACAGCATCAATAGGACAGCTAAGACCAATTAGCCACAAAGCAGAATCACAGAGCAGCCATTCAGAAACATCAGACACTACAGTGGCATTTCTGAGTTGTAGTTTGGAAAACCACTGTCAGAGTATCAAATGTTACTTGTTCTTGTAATAATTTTAATGGGGTGTTAGGCTGCTATTTTTAGGTATGTAGAACTCCTCCTTTTAAATGACAGCTTAATTTTTTCATAATATGAAAAATAAGACAGAGAAAATATGGAGCAAGCCTTAACTTAGGGTCACTAATAACATTTATTTGGTTGTTACAGAACTACTTTTGGAAACCCTTTTAAAGGATGCCTTGAAAACTTCAGTTTATTTCGTAAGAATTTAATTAAGATGGGTATAATTCTGTCCTAGAGTTAAGACTTCACAAAATAGGCTTCACCAGATCTATCTATACATAATTTATCTGTCTCTGATGTATTACAAAGGGTCTTGTAACTGATTTGTTGAAAAATGTATGCTTTGATCTTGCCTTGCTGTGTGCTCTAAGAAGGCTTATTTTTTGTGTGTCATCCTTATTGAAGGGCGTCCGTCAGCTGCTAGGTCAGTAACAGCAGCAGTCCTTGTGCAGTGCTGGATCGCAACATGAGATAGAAATACTAAGATTCCGTTAGAAATCTTAGAAACTTAGAACTTAGAAATACTAAGTACCGTTGACTTGCCATTAAATATCTGTTGAAGATTCACCAAGTATTTTCTCTGTAGTTTAGTTACGTATTCGGAGTAAAATTCCTTGGTGCTCAGTATCTCAAAACATCTCTAATTCTTTGGAAGTACCTACAAATCCTAACCCTTATTAAAATAGAACTAACAAATTAGATCCATGCATATATCCGGAATGCTAGGGCTTTCTTCTTTTTAGATTGGTGGTGTTTGAGGAGACCCAGGGAAAAGCAAACTTGGTAAAGGGTTGATAAGACCTATGAATTAGGGCAAGACTGTAAGAATTTTAGAAATCACAGAGTAGGTTCCCACAGCTGCCCATCTGACAGCGCAAGAGATTTCTCAAAATCTTTTTCTGTAACTCTAATAATCTTAGTTCCCATATTCTGTGCAGGGAGATGGGAAATTCGAAATTGCTGTTCATTATTGAATTGTTTGTTTGTAGTAGGTGAATTTTGAATGGCTCATTGGGGTGTTGGACAAATACTTACATCATTCTTGTACTTCTCTTGCTTGTAGCCACCAGGATGTCCTGGTCCTTTTCTTCCCTCTATTCCCAAGTAGGTGTGAAAGATCAGCAGTCAGTTTGTTCCTTTAGGAAGGGGGGACGGGGGATGACACAGAATCCCTCAGTTACTGCTTTAGCTTTTGAAAGTTGTTAGTTTTGTGAACACCGAAGTCATTAGGCGGTGGTATAGATCCTACTGAGTTGAACTGAATGCAAAATAATTTCATCTTAGAAAGAAGTTATACTTCAAAGGCTGTGGGGAGAAGAAAAACTTATTCTCCAATAGCTAGTGGTGTTACCAGTGCAGACTGATTAAGTCTATTGCTCATTAAGGCTGCCACCTGTAACCACAGGCCTTGTCCACTCTGTAAAGCGTTTCCTGATTGCAGCTTCCAAGTTGGTATCTTAGGAAGAGGGCATACTTGTTACACCGTCCGTTTTAGGACTGCACAGACTGATTTTGTATGGATCTTCTCCGAAAAGGTATGGATTTCTCTCAGCTTTAGCATTTTTATTTGAGAGATGCTTAGTTACGCATTTCACCAGCCCTTAAATGGAGGGGTGCCTGCAGGTGAAGATGGCAGAAAAGTGTAATGCAGCCCAGAGCTGCAGTGGGGCAGACAGACAGAGAACAAACGGCTCTTCCTAATGGTAGGTACGGTGGTGCTCAGTTTGTCTTTCCATCTTTCCATACTGAAGAGTGAATGGATTTGAGCCCGCCTATTTCTTAACTTTAAACTTCATCAGAGATTGAGTCCAGGTTTGGTTTCAGCTGTGGGTGAAGGTTCAGGTTAGTTGTTTTCATCCAAAAATACGGTAATGGTCTGTTTCAGACTAAAAATTTCCTGTGAAATCTGAACTCCCATCTTGACTCCTGACCTGAAGGAAATCCTTTGGGATCCACCACATCTTCCTTGCTTTTGTTCTTGACTTTTCGAAATCTTCCTCACTTTTTGCATAATTTCAGTTTGGTAGGGTAGGAACAGGGTGTGCTTTTTCTGACCATGACGTGCTTAAAATGCCAAAAAGGTACGTGATTGCCTTGCTTTTTACCTCAATAATCAGTGCTTTTGACTGTTGAAGTTCTCCCTTTGTGACATATAAGTTATTCACCTACCTCTAGCATGAGGAGCCTTGCAAATAAGATCACTCACGTTCTTATTTGTATTATGTGTGAATGCGTGGATTCCGTGGTTTGATGGGTTGGTGAGACACTAGAAATGTCACAGTTTTAGATTTTGTAGCAGAACTGCTCATGTGCCGGCTAGGATTTTAGCACCCAAATTGTCTAATGACAAGTCTTTAGTGGGCAGTGACTGCAAATAGACTTGGTTGCCTTCATACCAGTGCATGGATTCTGTGACCCAAACTGCTCTCTGGGTCCTGGAGAAGCACAGGCGCGTTTGCTGCTGCTTCACAAGTTTTGTGTCTTTCACCAGAACACTGAGCTGGATTCCTAGCCTGCTAGCAGGCAAATAAAAGCACAAACAAAACAACCCCTTCCCACACTTTTTACGATGAATGAAAGTCTGCTGTGGATATGCTTTTAAGAGGAGGTATGAAAACAGGCTCCTGATCTGAGTGTTAAAAGGGCTTTATGCCTTAAGTGGCAAATGCCACTCCGACAAAGGATTAGTCAAACTTTGAAGGTCGAAGTGGGGTTCCGAAGCGCTGTCTGAAGCTCCTTTTTCCATCTGAAAAAGGGACCTTCAAAGGCAAATTTCAATACTTGACATGCAGCTTTTTCCCCTCTGTTTCAGCCTTGCAAACAACGAAACAACCAATGACAACAGAGTGAAGGAAGACAACAAAAGCATGTAAAACAGCTTGCGATCCCTTTCATTCACTGCTGAGCTGCTCCTCAGGGGTGGGGGCTTTCTTCTGTTTTATTATAATTTTATTTCTTTTGCATATTTTTTGTTTTCTGCCGGTTAAGTACTCTTGTTTTCTACAGAGAGCAGCTTGAAAATAGGATATTTGATACGGGAGCCTCTGCAGACCTGTATGTATTAACAGCTGAGATTTTCAGCAGTGCTCTGTGTTCAGCAGGCTGAATTTTCTCCCCTGCCCGTGCAGCTGCCACACAGAAATAACCGAACCAGTTGGGTGTAGTTTCTCTTTGCGTAATAGGAACACGAGAAAGAACCAGTAACGGGTGAAGTGGAATTGCCAAATTATTTAGAAATCTTTTCTGGCTCTGGTTTCTTTGCAGGTTGAATATTTCTAGACACGCAGCCAATGCTGCTACGCTGCTGGCCAAGAACATGTCAGATTTCACTAGCTAAGCAATGCGGGGTATGGTCAGTACTTGGTTGGGAGACCTCCAAGGAAAACTCAGGTGCTGTAGGATGTGGTAATTACTAATTCAGTAAATAGACTTCTCAGAGTCAGTGCAGCATCTGTGTCCTATCTAGAAGGATGTTGGAGCAGAAAGCACTAGGTAGATGTTGGCAGGACACATTATGATCCCATTAAACATTTTCAAATTATATATTCTGAATCAAAATGACATCGAGACCTTTTTACATTTGTTTTCCACCACCGCCCCCAAAAAAAGATTCCTCTGTGATCAGAGGTCGCACAGGCTGAGCTATTTTCCTTGGGTCGCCTTTGAGGGACCCAAGTTCAAATTGCCTTGCTGGCCTTCTTCCTTGTCCGAGGTGTGGGCCACAGGGGCACACGTCTCTGTTTCTTTCTCACTTTGACCAGTAATTTTTATCTTGAGTAAGGAATTAGAATATAGGACTGGAAAAAATTAATTATTTTCAGCTGGAGTCTCAGTGTATGAGCTTTTCCAGTGAAGAGAAAATGAGGTTGGTATTCAGAACCACACAAGGATGTGACTTGATTCTGGGACCTGGGCTTCTGTTTTCTGGAGTGTTTTTCAGTATTTAAACCCTTAACTTCTATAAGGTAATACTACTTGTCCTACCTCTTACTCTGCAGGGTTTCACTGTCAAACAGCTGACTTCTGTCTCGCTCAGGCCTCCCTAACCCCTGTAGAGAGCTAGCATTAGAATTCTCAAGGGTGAAAGTTCTATCTAGTGAATACTAAATAATAATAAATACTTTTTTCTGTGCATTATAAAGGTGGTAAAAATTATTTATCTCCCTCCCTGGGGGAAATTGCTATTGATGCTTGTTTATCTAGCTCTGTAGCACAGAGCACTTCGTTAAAAGATGTTTCAAATGTCTTTTAAAGTTTGAAACAGTTAACCTTACAGAGGCATTATGATGTAAAATCTAACGGTTTCAAGGTGAGAGGGTTTTACTTGAATTATACTGTTCAGAGCCTGAGAATTGGAGTTATGTAGCTAAATCAGGATGGGGTTATGTAGCTAAATCAGGATGAATCCTAGTCTTCACGCTTCCCCCCCCCCCCACTCCCTGGGCCAGTTTACATGTTTGAGAAATGTACCTCCTTTTGCAATGTGGACAAGACAAAGTGATTTGGGATGTTTTAAAAAGGTAATGATGTCTCCTGAAAAATACCGAGAGATTAACGTTTCTGCTTCAATGTAATCCATTTTGGGCATTTTCTTATGCTATAACTAGTGCAGCTTTGCAGAAAAAAAAACAAACACAAAAACAACAACGAAAGTTCCCTGATAGCTAATCTTTGTTTGATGCGCTCTTTGAAATCGTTCAGGAAACTGAAATGATAGGCTGAAGTTGTCCCCACTGCTGACCGGCCTTTAACAGTTTTCAGCTGTTAAATGTCTGAAATCAGGAGAGATTTCCTCATCTTGAACGGGCGAAATAAGTAACTTGATTACAGAAGTCAAAGTCCTGACAAAAATATGAGTGCATAAAGGGAGAGGGAGAAAAGGTTAAGAAAAACGTAAATTTTCCAGCTGATTTTCAAAATCACATAGTATATAGTGCAACCTGTTGATGCTAAGTAAATATTTATTGCCTTGCTTGTTGATATATTTTTCTTCCATTTTTTTTTTCCCAATCAAAGATGCTCAGGAAGTTTTGTGAATCAGAAATGGACTACTAGGATATGCTGAAGTGAATTTTTGGCCATGACCATTTACCTGTTTCAGCCTTGAATTATGTACATCCAAGGTTGTTTGTTTTTGTTCTAAACTAAAAATAGGTAGAGTACAATTTCTGTGGGTACAAAGGTTCACGTTCCAAATAAAGAAAAGCAAGCTCTTCCTTGCTGAAATGTATTTGTTGCCAAGTAGGCTGAGAGAACATCTGGGTTTCCTTTGTGTATGATGGTCTTCAGTAGAGTCTTGTTCTTTCCACGGTGGTAGTTGTCTCTGGTAATGGTGTTATGGGATGGGAAAGTGAGCGCTGTTTGCATCAGAATGAGACTATATCTACGTCTAATACGCTCAAACCACAGTATTTCTTCAACATCCCTGCAGATGGTTACCCTTTGGATCTGCATAACATTTTTAACTTCCATGACTTCTTGACTTTAGCTTTTCTTGCCTGTTTTCTGGAGTGACAAGCCCTCCCATAAACACACGCAGTCTTGCACTGACTTTAAGGTGTACACCATTCTGTGCTGCCTTGCACTGACGTTCTTACCACAAGTGCTAGTCCTTAGATAAGAAAATAAATGTGAAAAATCAGGCTTGTGGAGTTGAAAATTCACATTTACAATTTCAGAGATCCCGTTGCAAAACTTCTTGTATGTGTTTAGAAAGCAGAAATATGCTTTGTCTAGTTTCCAATATGGGGATTTCTAAAGAGCTTTCAATCTGGTACAAAATATTTAAACAGAAGATAGAGAGAGGCTCAGGCTGTTCGGGAAGAAACCTTCCAGGCTGGACTGCTGTGGCTGTACCAACCTGTCCTACCCAGACTTTGTGAAAGCATAGAAAAGCTCAGTCCCTCTCCCCTTTGCAACTCTGCACTGCTCTTCCAGATAGGTTTCGGGAGTGTACCGCTAAAAAGTCTCTGCCAGCTCCCTCCCGATCTGTATATTTAGGCAAATTTTTCATCTTTGTCCCTTGTGCAATATTTATCCAAGGAAGACTAATGGGGGAGTTGGATGGGACAGAAGTGATGAACAGAGATGAAGGAGGTTCAAGGAGGGAGGGAGGGAGAATACAGATGATGGAGGGGTTTGGGGAATAGCATTGATCTGGGGGGACTGGATGTCCACATGAATTGATTGGTATAGGAATGAGCAAGCGTAAAGGTGATTATTTTCTTTAGACTTCTTGAAATAATGCCTGTGTTCAACTCTTAAGACAGGCTGAGCAGCCTTATGAGGGTCTGATCTGATGACACTGAGGTCTGTTTTCACACTCATAAACCACTGCTGATTTTAATGAAAAATCAGGTTTTAGATTTCCTGCTTTTCCAGCCAGTGTTTTTTTAAATATTCCCTTCTGCAGTTTGGCTTCTCATGATGTCTGGTATAGAAACGGCCGCGTGAGTGTTACTCTTCCTGCTCCACAATAAGATGTTTGAAATGCATATTTTCCTTCCTGTCTTGAACAACTTCTTCTCTTTTATATAAATACGTGTAAATTTGGCTTCTGGGGGCATTCTGTAGGTGTCGAAGGCTTTGTCCTTTGCGTGGCTGACACAAAGAAGATAAAGTATTATGAATGCTAGTGGAATATTCAGGTAAGTAGCTGAAGTGAAGTCATGTTTGTCGATAAAAGCCACTTTTGTTTTCTTTAAGGCCTGTTCAGAGATCCCTAGCAGTAAGGATTTCAGCAGTGGAACTGATTTGCACAACAAAATACCCAGGGAAGTTTAGAGCTCATCTGTTTTATATCTTCTGCTTGTGGAATGGGCAAAGAACCTCAGTCTCTAAAGCCCTCCATGCTATTCCAGCACGTTGCCTCTGAGATGTTTCTGCAGTCTTCTCCCTTAGCCCTGTGTATCCTCTGTGCGTGAATAAAATAAATCCTTAATGGTATAGGTTGCCTTCTTGGATCAGTTCTTTAGGTAGTTTGACTGGGCCTTCGATCCCTGTAGCCCCTTTATTGAATCATAGCAGGATCTTGCTGGGATGGCCGGATTTTTCTGGGATGGCCTCCAAGCTGATGCTTTGAAAGATGAAATGTAGCCACTCATCAGCCATTCCAATGCTTTCTCCCTGTCTCTGCCTTCAACCTTGGGCAGGAAGTTGTTTGGCTTCATATTTCCACTCCTAACGTTTCTCCAGCTTTTTAGCTTTTTATATCAGAAATAAATGAATAAATGCGTAGTGGAAGGGATGTGGCCTATGAAAATCCTTCCTTCTCTTTTTTGTATTGTTAGGGTATGCTCATGTAACTTTGGAGTCTAAAAATGGTTGTGCGTGTATATATAAAAAAATATAAATATATATATATATAAAAAAAAGGTGTGGTGGAATTTTTTTCTGCCTAACACCTGGACCTACCCAGAGGGATTTCCTGTCATTTGCAGCCTCTGAGGTTGGCCGTGGTTGGTTGCTCGGTTTTGTTTTCCTTTGAATCAGAGCCACACCATTTGGACACGTATGTCACAAGTCCCAGGAGCTCTTCCTCCCTGCCTCCCCGGTGCCTTGGTATCTGTTAAAACATCAACTAAATTCTGTGCCGCCCTGTTGGGGCGATGTGTTTGAGGTGGGGAGCCATAAGTTACCTTGTGTGGAGGGATGGGAATGCCAGGCATTCCTGGCTGGGCTTCCACTGGAGCTCCAGGCTGCCCCGAAGTGAAGCTCCGGGACTCCACGCAGACGTCTCCGTCTCCGCTCCAGCCTTGTCCTCGCATCGCTCCCATCGCTGAGCGCATGCTGCTGCCTCTGCTGGGAGTGCAACAACAAAGCTCTTAAGAATACCCGGGCAGCCAAAAATAATAACAATAAAAATAAAGACGTTATTAAAGCCAGATACGACTGATCTGAAGTCACAGCGAGTGTAACATGACTCAGTCAAATCCCCAGGACAGTTGGAGACAGAAAGGAAAGGAGAGAGGAAAATCTCTATCTGTTTAAAGTTCTGGGCCCCAAACTCCTTACAAGTCGGCTTTGATAATTCATCAGACAACCACAAAAAAGAATGCCTCCCCCGCTCCAGATGCAACTGTGTCTTGTCCCAGCCTCTTTTTCCACAGCCTGTGAATCTCGCCACATCAAGGGGGAGAGAAAATACATTTAAAAGTTCTCCTTATTTAGGTTGGGTAGGTTTGAAATATCCTCCAAAGGCAAACGTGCGTGTTACTGAAAGCGTGCGTATGTACACATGTAGAGCTGTACTTGGGAAAAGGGGAAAATTACTGGAAAAAGCAGCATTTTCAGTTCACACCCAATGCAATTAGAGGAAGAGGCAGCTGTAAGCCTCTTTATTGTGGCACTGCTAAGCTAACGAGAGGAAAAACCCACAAGCCCACACCGGAGCGTCAGGAGCGGCCCGGTGCCTGCCTGTAGGCTGGGATGGGTGCTGGCCCCCTCGCCCTTCGGTGGTCTTATGTGCATCAGGGGGATAACTTGGAGCCCAGGCAGTGGTTCCCAAAAGAAGGTAACTGGTTTAGGTGCATCCAGTTGTCAGTGGCACTGCTGCTGGAAGAGCAGAGCGGCGTGCCTGTTTGCGAGGAGAGAGGAAGGACGAAGCACTCCTTGCAGTTCTCTGCTATCAGGATGAGCGGGTTTTCAGGCCTGTTGGTGTATCAGAGGATTCAAAGGGGTCCCATAAAAGAAGTACTTCACGAGTTGTTTGGGGGGAGCACAGTTATGACTTTGACTAATGGACTCGAAGCAAATGGTAGAGAAGGGGCCAGTCAAGAAAACTTGGATCTGTTTTCGGTATCACACAGTGTGTGTGTTTTGTTCTTGGATTTTAGCTGGGGCCAACTCTGATATAAACAGATGGACTTCAAAGTAGTTGCTCTGAATAAAAGCTTACATGATATTTTAATGATTCAAGTCTTTGGGGACTGTAAACCTAGACTGAAAATTGCAGAAGGTATTTATTTTTGTTTTTCGGGCCAGGCAGGGAGACAAGAAATAGATCTAATTCAATTATTTTTGTAGGTATTTTGTTTTTCAGCATCCTCCAACTCTCAGATGCTTTTGTTCTTCTTACAAGGGAAAATTACCAGATTTTTTTTTTTAGAGTGAAATGGTTACCTAATTTTTTTGATACTTTTGTCAATATTTGAAACTTTTTACTTTTCCAGGAAGTCTGATACTCCTTTGTGTTTTTTTTTTTGTTTTTTGTTTTTTTTTTCTCATTGTCATCAAATACAAAGGAATCATATCTTGCTGATGGTTTTTATTCTTGACAGGTTTTTGTTGCTATCCTTTTTGACTTCATTTTATCAGTTTTGAAAAATAAGAATATTTAGAAAGGTCATGTGGCAAAAATGAAACATGAAGAAAAGAATATAAATTCAGAGGAGAATTTCAGTGTCTGCAGTGTCTAAGAGGGGGAGGACTTCTGTTGCCCTGCCAGCTCCTTGCCTTATGAAATGTCTCCTGAATTTTTTGTTTTTTTAGGAAAGGTTAATGAGAATTTCATAGACTGGTTATGGCTACAAGAAGTTAGCTGTTGGTAGTCCTGCAGCTCGGCTCATAGCTGGAGTCAAGCAGTGCCAAACGTGAATGGGACATTGAAACTTGATTGCACTTTGCAAGCCTAAAAAGACTTCTAAATGATCTTTTGAAGAATGAGAGTATCTTCTACTGGGTATTTAGACCTCAGTTGTGGGTATATCATGCCTTTTGAGTTTTTCAGCTTTGCAAATCCCAAGATATTTCAGTGCCAGCACAGATGGACCAGTTTAAACGTTATCCTGGGTTTCAAGAGTAAACCCCAAAGACAGTATGTGAAATCCTTGTTCTGATAAACAACAAATTGTGTGATTTGCCCAGCCTCTGTTCTCTAAGACATAAGTTGGGGCATAGTCTGAAGGGTTTCCTCTGTTTGTGAATCTAACCCAGCAAGGCTTGACTGCAAGATTCAGTAAGATTTGGGCACTTTATTTATCAGTGCCTGTTACACGAGTTCCAGACAGGCAGCATGTTACTTGACTAATACCAGAGACAGTACAACCACATCTTTCAAAATATATTTGATGTCCCTAACAGAGCTCTGCGAGCTCTGTACTGTATGCTCAGACCATGTACATAAGTTTTAATTTAGGAAGGCCACTACTCGCAGTTGTGTCAATATTACTTTAAAAAGTGTTTGGGTGGAGGTGGGGGGAGTTGAGAGCAATTTTGGACCAAATTCCTGGGAACCAGTATGTCAATATAAAAGTCAAATCTTATATCAAGGGTTACGTATAAAATGGAAGAACAGTGGTTAAAGATTTTTTTTTTGGTGAAACATTAGCTAGCACAGACAAATATCTGTCCTCACCTAGCTTTTTCTTGCCTTCACTGCTGTCAAATCTGAACACCTTCTGATAACTAACGTGACTTACATCTGTCACGTGCGTTTAATTTTCTACTTCTCCAGTGGATCAATATGCTTTATTTTTAAATGTATATGCTGCTGGTGCCCATGTTAGAAAAAGTTAGGCTGCATTGCCTGCCCTTGGTGTGAAAGGCAGTGCGGCTGCCATGTCCGTGGCTGTTGCATTTGTTCCCTGGACGCTGGGAAAGCTGAGTCCAGCACGACACAGGACGTGTCCTAAGAGGAGCAGTCACCAGCACCTCTCCTTGTTTTCTAGGTAATTTGAATTCAGATGGTTGTGTTTATGACATAAGGTGGTGTTTTCTCTTTTGTTTTAATGCTTTCAGGCTCTGCTTCCAACTACGGCTCTTTTACATTAGATCAAGGATTTTCATAGGCAGTGAAAGGAGTTGCACGCTCTGTTTAAAGGGACTCTTTATCAGGGAGTGTAGTGCTAGGACAAGGGTTAAGGGCTTTAAACTAAAAGAAGGGAGATTTAGATTAGGTATAAGGAAGAAATTCTTTACTCTGAGGGTGCTGTGGCACTGGCACAGGCTGCCCAGAGAAGCTGTGGATGCCCCATCCCTGGCGGTGTTTAAGGCCAGGTTGGATGGGGCTTTGAGCAGCCTGGTCTGGTGGGAGGTGTTCCTGCCCACGGCAGGGGGCTTCAAATTAGATGATCTCTAAGGTCCCTTCCAACCAAACCATTTTATGATTCTATGATTTGTGTTATGCAGGTATATATTGATATACAACTGCCTTAGGCTACTTTGACCATTGCTGCCTACCTGTTAATTATTGCTGAAAAAATGTGTTGATTAAAACAATTTATGCATTTCCAAAATGTCATACCTTGCCCCAGTGCAGCGATGTCCAGTGGGCTATAGAAATATCAGACTCAAATTTGCAGATGGTCAGTTATATGCACGCATGTGCCTTGTCCCCACCTGCGTTGTCTTGTGTGATAAATTCATGTGTGTTCTCAGGTGGGCTTGGGATTTGGGTTTCCTAAGTGTGTGGTGTCTCAATTTTATAAACCGTTTATAGCTATAGATTTAACATTGAACTGAACTTCTCAATTTCTAAAATATGTTAATGAATCTGATGATAATGAATTTCTAGCCCATGTGCTCTGAAATTTAAACACCTGTTTGGAGCGATATCCAAGCACAGAGCCATACTTCTGACCTTGGAGCTTCTTTTTGCGCTGAGATTCTTCCTTTCCCAAATGTCATCAGCTGTGATCTGTTAGGAACGACTGGCAGCTGTGCCTAGATGTGAATGTTACCAGAATGGGTAACTCTCAGGAGGTGTTTCAGTGTTTTTGTTAGTCACCTGAATTGCTCTGAGAGATGTCTGTCCTCCTGTATTTCTCATGAGCAAAACTCTGGCTGTGTCCTCCCTCTTCCTTGAATGGCAACAGAGACTAGAGGTGAAGCTTCATTTTTTGTGTTTGGTCCTGGTGCATCTAGGGCATTTTCAGAGCACTGGATTGGAGTGTGAGCCCATAACCAAAATCTATCATGGAGGAAACGAGAGAGAGATATGAGGGCACCAAGGTGGCGTTCGCCTGAACCTACCAAAGTTTAAGATTTAATTGGAAGGATATTGTTGGATTGTTGCAACATATTGCTTTTCCATATTTCCATATGTGATCCTAGCTTGGGGTCATTTGAGAGCAGTCCAAGTGATGACTTCAGCAAGTATCTTAAATAAATTAGGATCAGGCAGTGACGGAAGAATTCTGGTTGTGGTTGGTCTGTCTTTTGGAAACTAGAGCATATTAACGGAAACCAACAACAAATTTAGTATCATGAATCTATTGGGAAAGGAGAAAAACTTCCACATTGCAGCATCTCCTGCCTCAAAGTCAAGGATGTGAAATATCTCAGTTGGCCACCACATCATGAAGGACGATTTATTGCATCTGTTTAAAAACAATTCTGTATTCTCCGGGGGCTCTGTCCTTCACTAGCAGAGCTTCGGACTCAATGATCTAATAGATCTTTTTCCATCTCTAACTTTTGTGGCTTGCCATATGTAGAGATAAACATCTTTCTTTCCGATCAGCGTTGACGGACAGACTTTCAGGCATGGAAACATTATTGTGTTGGGGGTAGGGGGAAGGGAGGTAAGGCCATTTGCTGAGTGTTTTTGTCTGCAGGGCATAGGATTATTGGAAAATGATAAATAGCTGGGCAGGCAAAGGAAATATGAAAACCCTTTCGCAGAACGGAGCCGCCCAAGATTTCTGTTCATATTGCAGTGACCAGAAGAAATTTACATTGGAAAAACCCTCTTGCCTTCAGGGCTGAATGTTATGAACCTTCAAAGTGATTCTTTAGAAGAAAAGGGGTTGGGAATGAAAGGAGTGGGAGTGTTTGCCATGCTGTTTCTCCGGAGCAGGGGTCACTGCAGAATAACATTCATCATCTTGTTGGTGCCGTTCTGAGAATGGGAACAAGGTGGGAGAGATAAAAGCAAGGTTGAACTGCAGTCTGGCATTTGCTGCTTGTTCTCCAGTCCCACGGGAGCTGCAGATGGACTAAGTCCAGGCTTTTTTCTTCTGGATTTCATTCAAGGGTTGCTCAGCTGGCCTGTGGACTGGGTGCCTTTACTGTAATAACTTGTTTTTCCCTTGACTTGCTTGGACCTCGGCCTTCTATTCAAATGTATTAGTCACAGGAGTATCTATAATGAACAAAATCTTTTGCTGTTGTAAGTCAGCACGGATCTATAATACTTGAAGGTTGTGTCTAAGAACCGAAATACTGGCTATAATTTGTGCTTCAAGAAAGAAGGGGCAAAAATCAACCCATCACTGGCAAGTTATTATTTACATTTGGGGTTGGAGCCCCTTCTAAAAATGTTACCAGATTTATTCTTGTTATTTTAATTCACCTTCCCCACAAGTCCTGTCCTGTACCAGGTTGTACACAACCCTATGAATGGGCAGAACAAAATGTTAATAGTACCTGGGGTAAACTGAAACAGGCTCCGTTTCTTGGTTTTTATTTTTTATTTTTTGACATCAAGGAAATGGACAAACTAGCTATGGTAGATACCGTACATTGAACATCGCTCACGTTATTTCAGATGTCATGAAAGAAAGGGAATAATTAATGGGTACTTTGTATGGAAAACAAATACTAGGTGAACTTGAAAATTAATGGTGTTTTTTAATAGCATTGTATTTAAAATAACTTTTTAGATCATCAGGCTTACAGGAAAACATGAAGCTGCTTCTTTGCCTTACTTATTGGACAAAGTAACTGAATTCCAGTGGGGTCTCATTTTCAGGGTAACTGAGCACCCTTTTGTTGCCCCGTGGGGGTTGCTGTTTCTGAATGAGGGAAAAAAGGCATTGCGTTTCATCGCCTGTACGTCCGATGCAGTCAGCACTGCCATGAACTGTGCTATCTTTTGTGTAGAGAGTGGTGGAAACAGTTCCTCAGGAGGAACAGCACAGATTCGGCTGTTGCATTTAAACAGGCTCCGTTTCCTTGTTCATGTATATTTAGACACGGCAGCCATCTGAGGCATCGAGGCAACATTCCTGTGGCTCTCTGGCTGGGCTGGCAGGCCATCGCTGCTTCGCAGCACTCACCAGCTTCTTCCTGGCAAAACCCTCATTTAAATGAACTCATCTGACAGATCCGTCAAGGAGAGACAGACGGACACCCTCTTGTTCTGTGTTTTGATCTCGGCTTAACTACTTGATGTTGCTTTCCACCTGGGTGATGCGACACTTTTATCGCAGGCTGAGTGGCAGAGGTAATGGGGTTGAGATGTTCCTAGGAGAAGTGCTCCGTGCTCACAGGCAGGCTGGTTTGCAGATTCCCATCTGAGTGGTGGAGAGATGGTGACAACTTCAGAGCTGAAGCTCAGTGGCTGTGCTGGGTTGCACTGCATGATGCGGGGAGCTGGTATGAATCTGCGTGCTCCTAAAATGTTGCATCACCAGTTGGTTTTTAGAGATTCAGCTTGGCTTCAGGCTGTCTTTTAAATCATTCAGTGCCAGGGCTGCTGTGAAGATCTGACGACATTCTCCACCCAGTCCTGGATGTGTGCTAGTACCATCTCTAAAGCTGACAAGCGATGAACTTTGCCGCATCAGGTACATACCTCCACAGCTGTCTCCATGGGAGGTAAACGTGCACGTGAGTGTGCTGAAACCACAGGCTGCATTGTTCTCTCGGGAGGCCTGCGTAGGTTGTCCCAGAACAGGGTAATTACCAAGTGAAAGTGTGCAGCAGGTAGTAAACCGGATTTGGAGCCTCGAGGCAGGTGTGACACAACAGTGCTGGCACATCCACTGCGTCAGCAGTGGGAATTCTCAGAGCCTGCGCTTGCATGGGGAGGTGGCTGCTTCTGAGTAGTATTTTCTCTGGGAGCCCGCTGTAGGAATCAGTGCTAGGAATCAGCCTCGGTTCATTCAGCCCAGTGGCCAGAACCAGATGCTACTTCAAGAGGAAGTTTGTGTTTGGGAAGGACAGTTATCTGATAACTTGGTGTTAAGGGGGACTTCTTTCTGATGCAAACCAGCTTATGCCTTGCAGCTCTACAGCCTAATGCAGGGGTTTAAAATAATACAAAGCAGTTTTTCTTGGATCTGTAGGGAGTCTGGTTTAGACCTGCTCAGAGCCTTAAAAGAGACCGGGGACCCGTGGATTTTGTGCTGGGGCACAGAGGACTCCTCTCTTGGGACTGTTTCCTTTTTCAATACTTCTCAACCAACATTTTCCATTTGACAACTGATCTTTGCACTGGCCGCATATTTAAACCAAATAAACAAATAAAACCCACAGCTTCTTCTTTCCCTATAATTTCTGACCTGAGATGACACAAGCTTGGACTGGCTCAGGTTACGCTGCATATGGCTGCACACAATGCCGTAGCCTTCCCAAAAAACCCCGTTTGACTGCACGCAGTCCAGGCTCACACCAGCACGCTCCGGGCTGCCTGACCCGGAGGCAGCAGCAGAGGTACCTCTGCTCTGCTCTGAGCACAGCATCGCCTCCGGAGGCGGGAGGCGGAATGGGACGTGCCCTTCTTACTCTCTTTGCTTTGTGCACCCTGCTTATTCTTTCATGACAACCCTCCCATAGCTGCAGACAGCGTGCCTGAACTTGAAGCGTGTGCTTCTGGTCCTGCCGCTAGTGAAAATGGCAAAGGTCTGGTGGAAGGAGCAGGGCACGCAGAAACTGGAGTGGTCGGAGCAGGCAGGTCACGCTCTGTTGCCAGCTCATCTGCTTCTGATGCTGCATAAACATGTGCTTCACTTCACGTATGACTGGAATAATTTATAGTGTTTTGCTTACCTTTATTTTCCTCTAAAGTACATAATCCCTAAAGACGCTTACCCCCAGATGAACTGGCTCTCAGACCCCGAGGCCTGGTTGTCGCAGGACATGGAGGCATGCAAGCATTTCCATATCAGATTTAAAAACTCAGACCACAAAAACTTGGAAACTTTACCTCATGGTTCTCTCTTCTTTTTTAGACTAGGCAGAAACTTTATCAGTGTTTCAGTTATTAATAGATTGTTTTGCTTTCCTCAATATTTAAGGCCTTGCGTGACCCTACTAATAATTTACAAGAATTTTTGTATGTCTGCATTTTAATTCCACTGGCTTCTGTGTCAGCTGATGAGCTTAGATTGGTTAGGTTTACCTAATATATAACCAAACAGAGACAGTAACTCAATGTGGTTTATTCAGATATGTAGTTTCTTTCTAGGCATATGATTCATCGTCTGTGAAGAGAGGCTGCAGCTGGAGAGCAGAAACTTTGCCGGAGCGGGGATGAAGCTTGCTCTCTCTTCTTGTTGTCTCCTCGATACCTCCCCTATCTTCCAGCCTTTTCAAAGGTCTTCAGAAAATTAAAAATAGCAAGCTTGTCAGGATCAGCAAAGAAAGCTATAGAGCTTCTAGGACCTTTAGAACATAACAAAAATTAACATTGACCATACCGTGGCTGAAGTGTCTGTTCTGAAGCCATTTCATAGGCCATGTATAAGCTTGCATAAAAGCATACATTTAATGGATGTATAAGCAGTGGCCAGCCTTCTAATAGTTATCACGTCAAATATGTAGTCATAATTGATAAAGTTCACATATGCCCTTAATTCTGTGCCTAACAATGTAGGAGAAAATGTTTTGCAATTTTGCAGTTCTTATTTTTTTAAGGGAAAGTCAGGTGCTGGCTGTCAGTGTGCTTTTGTTGAGATGCCCCTAGCCTTAAGGAGCCTGACTGGGTACGGAACTGAAATCTTTTGGCCTGTCTGGTATTGTTCCAGCAGCACTTCTGAATTAAAATCCAACTTCAGGCCCACCTCGGAGATCCAGGGATGGCACAACCACCCTGCATGTGAGAAAGATCCTTTTTTTCAGGAGTCAGTGGGATTATTTTAAGCACGTGTATGTGTACACGCAAAAGCACACGCTTATAGACACACATTGTCGAAAAAATATTAGGAGGCCTTGAGCAAATTTTTTAAACTGGAAATGAGACGTGACTTAAATAGTAAGGATAATTAACTATAGGAGCAGTTTACCAAGGGAAGTGATAAATCCATCATCACTTGGAGTCTAACTTGAGATTGGGCCTGTTTAGAAACAGGCTGTAGGTCAGCTGCGAGGTACTGAGCAAAATCGTATTTACTTACGTGGAAGGGAGGGAGGCCTAACCTTCCTCCACTGGAGGTGGGATTTTCTTTTATGTGGGTGATTGCAGTTGATGTTCACAGTGATCCTTTGGCCTTGCAACTTACTTCTTCCCCCTTCTCCAATTTTAAAGAGATTTCTTTGTTTGCAAAATGGAGGAGAAAAAAAAAAAAAAGTGCATTCTGACTGTGAAGACTGATGTGGGCATGCATCCTGAGCAGTAAGCAGTGGGTATCTCTGTGTTTTTGCCTCTGGTCTCGCTACCCCAATTGGTTTTGCCTGCTGATGGTAGCACTGACCAACACTTGATGCTTCAGAGGAAGGTGGAAGCCTGCTGCAGAGGGAATTGCTTCAGGGTGGTTACACAGAACTAGCCGTAAGTGCCGAAGGGAGTGGGGTCCCTCCACTGATTACTTCCTTTATCCTGAAATCCAGTCAGCTTTAGGTTACCTGGATGCACGTCTTATCGCTGGTTGCGAATTAGCTGGGTTTTCTGGCAGTCCAGCTGCAATACTCAGCTCTCTTTGTACGTGGTGTGAAGAGAGTTTCTCCTTGTGCTTTATTTCCTTACAGTGACCTTTAGGTCTGGGCCATTGCGTTCTGCTTCTGACAGTCCTACAAGCTTCAGTCAATATTCTGCACAATCCTCTCTGTCCCAACTGAAGTTTCACAGAATCATTAAGGTTGGAAAAGACCTTCAAGCTCGTCTGGTCCAACCCTCATAAAATTTGTGCTGCGTTGGCCGGGAATCGAACCCGGGTCAACTGCTTGGAAGGCAGCTATGCTCACCACTATACCACCAACGCGCTCAGCACAGCCTTTGAGGTTTCTTGCCAAATTTCAATCATTCCTGTAAAAATCCACTGCGAAGCCTGTTCGGTACCATTGTTCTGACGGTGAGAGACCATCTCAGAGGTGTTTGAGGATTCCTTGGGCAAGGCTGGGAGCTGAAACCAATTCTGTGTTTGCGGTTTTGGCAGAAGTACTTACACGTGGTGGCAGCTGAGCACCTCCTTCCGTGAGCCTGAATTCAGGGATCTTTGGTAAAATGGACCTTGGGTCTGCTTGTGCTGAGGACAACCTGAGATGTCTTGGCCCAGCGGGGGGTGCAAGATGGCTGCTTCCCTTCCTAACCTCCCTTTTCTTTGGCCCTACCCTACCACAGCTGTGCGTTGAGCCTTTCTGGCTTGCCTGTGCTTCCAGGCTGCTCAGGGTCTTACTTGCTTGTTTCAAAGGACGGTCAGGAATTTGAGGTAGTCACGTGTAAGCTCAGATTCTATTGTTTACTTTCTGGGTTTCTCCAAGTGCTCTTGCACCCTTGCAAAAAAACTAAAGATGGCCTTTGTCATCATCTTGCTGAAGATTTTCCCCCTCCCCGCCTCATTGTTTTGGTAAGAATAGATCTTAGCTTTGTTTCTTAGACCCCTTTTAAGGTAAAATAATGTTAATGAGTAACCGTGCCAAGTAAAGCTTGCTGGAATGTTTTTGCTGACAAGTGCTATTGTATCACAACTGAATCATTTTTGAAAAATCTGTTTCTGTATGTCTGTAATTTAGTAAAACAATGATTTTACAACAAAGCATTCATTTTGTGTCTAGAAATACCAGTCTCAAGACTTACTACAGTCAAACCTAGTGTGAAAGATGAACTTGTACTTTTTGCAGTGAGTAAAGCGTACATAAGGAAGGAGAGAGGTGGACTCACCTTGGAAGTGGTAGTCATCATTGACGGTGTTTCTGTTCTTTATAACAACCCATTATAGTCTGGTATGTTTGGTCTGTGGAGGAAGTGTTTGTTTCTTTCAAAGCAAAGCTGTCTGTTTAAAAAGACAGTAATGACAGAACTGGATTTTTCAGCCCTTGAAGATGCAAAACCCCTACATTTTGGATGTGTTATCACCTGTACGTTCACTTTCATATTCACTGGCTGTTTGTGAGTAATTAAAGTTTTGCATGAGAATTTTAGTATTCACAAGAGATGAGTTCTGAGAAGGGGATAATGATGCTTTAGAATAATTACAATTAACGCATTTTAGAATTTTAACAAGGATAATAGTGTACGTGTTGTGGCTGTTTCTTCCCAGTAGTCTGGATGGCGTTAGGGAAGGTACAAGAGGTAACAGTAAATAGTTAGCATCTTCCTACAGAAAGAAAAATAACAGAATGCTTTGGAAAACTCAGATTTTCTCTGTTTAAAAATAAAATTTCTTTCAAACACGGACAGCTCCATTCTGTGAGCCTGGCTTGGTCCCATGAGCACTTCCAAGAGTTCTGAGAGCTTTTATTTGAGCTGCAGTTCTTGGGATTTCTGTATTCCCTGTTGTTGCTGTTGAGAGTCCACTGAGTCATCATATTTCATTAAAACACTCAAGTTTTAACAAATCAGTTGTATCAGAAGTGTACACACTCCACCCCCAAAAACCCCCTCCCACATTTTCTCAGGGAACTTCCTTCCCACCTCTGCCAGGGTATGTGTATGACATTGCTAATGTGCCGTGCTATATGCTAACTTTTTCTGGCCAATTCCTTGTTTCAGGGGGAGATTAGTTCTCCATGAATATATATATATATATATATATATATTTTTTTTTTTTCTATTTGGTCCTCTTTAGCAGAGAATAGAGGAAAATTGCCAATCATATCAGTGTACGTGTTGTTCTTCCTTCTGATGTACCATAGGAGCAAGGAGTTTTGCAGCGCATGTTGGCGTGGAAGGGGAGAAGTGGTTTATCCTTCTGGTCTGAGCTCTTCAGAAAAACTACATGCTTGAGCACCTTGCTCTTGGGTTGTTTGAATTAATGCTTTCAAGTAATGTGATTGCCAAAGAGCAGGAGTCTGGGATTTCTGAGACTACTGTTCTTTCAGGACATCTCAAGTCAGGGTCCCTGAATGACTTAGTCTTGAAAAACCCAGCCCTGCTTGTGGTATTGGCATTTCTCTGTGTACTGTGTTTTACTTCAGGGAAAACATTGGCTTTGTGAGGAGGGTAGGTGGTGTTTTCATCTCAGGTAGGGGTAAGCATATGGAATAATTCTGCTGGCACCACTATTTATTTTTTTATATTGAGGAACTTGGTCATTTTTTAACTGTTTTCTTTTATGTTTTCAGTTTTACACGTATATGATCAGGAAAGGCTAACTTGTTTGTTTCCAAGTAGGATGGAATAATAAAAACTTGCTATTTGAGAATGCGTTGCCCCTCTTAAACAGCAACAGGACAAATGTGGATGCCTGAGTCCACCTCTTCCCTGGGTGCAGTGTCCCCTCCAGTACCTTGATACTTCTGCTTAATACAGCTCGGTTCCTACGCTTGGATTTGCCCCTCCTTTTGGTCTGAGAGCATGCTTTAAGCCTGATCATTTACTGCAAGGCTATAATTAAGGTCTTGTATATGTTCAAATAGATCACAGGCAACAGGGGCAAGAGATGTCATCAGTCATAATTTCCATAACCTAAAGATATTTATTTTTTTGGTTACACCATATATCTTTTTCTTATTATTATTTTGGGCTTTGGCAGAAATACCCCTTTTAAAAGTAGGCCACCATGTCCTTTCCTGCGTTCATTATAAGTGGGCTGCAAGGAAAGCCCCAGACTGACAAGGCCTCTACTTTTTGGTTTCCTTTTGCAGCATGAGGACAAAGTTTCCTTCAGATATAGCTCTAGCTGTCTCTAGCCAGGGAACTTGGCTGATGGACTGCAGCATATAATTTTAGTTAAAAAGAGAGAAAAAAGATTAACTGTAATCTATCGTGCCTCCTCACTACATGCAGCTCTCAAGATCTGTGTAATGGAGCAGGCGCCAGGAGCAACCGCTCTGCGTTTAAGGCTGCAAAACGTCCTCCGTTGTGACACTGCTCTCAGTGCTCAGGACCTTTGGAAAAAATTATCTGTTAGGCTGAAATTTTTCTCTCTTGGTGACAGTCAAAAATGATGGTGGCTCCAAAACACTGATCAAAATCTGTCTGGCCGTATATTTTTTTGGATTATGTGAATAAAAAGTCTGCTGAAACACAAACCTTAATACTGAGGAGGGAGAAAAAAACAACAAAGCAAACAAAGAAAAAACAGCCACAAACAAACCACCACATCCAGTGCTTTATCAAGAGGCAAGAAAAAAACAGTTCTAGCAACTAAAAAGAATTTAAATCCTGGACTCTGAAATTCTGCACAACTCGAGTTTGCGCTGAGCGCTACGACTTCTGTATGTGAAAAAAAACCTGTGGGGTACTTTTTCTTTCTTTCCAGAAATGAATATACTGATGATATGTGAGATGGGATCTGTATTGAAGTTATGCCCCATTTATGCTATTAATGATATGTCGTGTACTTTGTGCTACTTAGGGATTATTTTTTCCAAGCAGATGCTGGAAGCTGCTTCTAAAGCAAGTCGCTACTCAGAGCCCTTCATTTCCCATGTTGGCTTTGCTACTTTTTGCGTTATGTTCTAAGTATGAAGCTTTACTTTTGAAAAGGAAAAAGATTTCTGTTGTGAGGATGGTCATCAAAATAGAAGCAAAGTGTGCTTTTGTGCTGTCAGTCCAGCTTTGCATGATGCTGTCTCTAAGCTCACAATTGCATCAGTAGCGTGTGGATTTTATGGCCTGAGACGGTGCAAAGCAGTGGGGGTGACTGGAGGAGGCTTTCCGAGCCCCTTCTGCTCCACAAGGATTCAAGCATTACAAGTTCTTCTGACTTGCGGAAAACAGACTCCACAACCTGTAAAGCTGTAAAGTAGGTATGTTTGTTCGGCGCTGCGCACACACGCCGGATACAAGGGGGATAGCTCCACCTAACTTGCGCACCGATGGTTACTGGCAGCGTGCTTATATCAGTGGGACAAATACCTATTCATTTCATTTCCGTAAGTCTCTTGTATATTCATCAGGTCTCCGAAGAATCATTCATGTAGGTTCCGTCTCTATTTGTATGTGTACTGGCGTCCTTGGGTGGTCAGTTGTCTGGCATACTCTGGTGGTCTTTTGTTGAAGGGCAGAAGTCTTCCTTACTGCTTATCTTCTGGCCTTTCCTGTCTTAGACAGACTTCAGCAGTCAAGCCAGTTCTCGCTGGTTCCATTATCTACTCATACAGTCTTTTGTTCCCTTATCTTTGGGTCGTTAGCATAAAATTGTGCTAACTAAGACCTAGAAATCACCATCTGTCCTTTATCTTGTTACCTGTCTCACTTCAGTGAACCTAAAGGAGCTTCTAGTAAGACAAATAAACAGACCCCTCATAATGAGTGACTAAAACCTTGCATTTTCTAAGTGAAAATGCCTAGATCTCTTGAGATCTCTTGAGGTCCCTTCCAACCCCTACAATTCTGTGATTCTGTGAGATCCTGGTTTGCTACTGAAGAGTTTCATGAACTTTACAGCAGTGCATCAGTACACGTAACTTAGGTGAACCATTGCAGAATCTGAGGAGTCTTGAGGAGCTTGTCCTCGCTGTATGCTTCTGGAGCAAGTGCCATTGGTGTATGGTATGGCAGATGGAACTACATTTGCATTCTATTTTTTAATATTGTCTTAAAAAAAAAAAGGTTTATTTCTGCAGTCATTATAGAAGAAAGCTGCCTAAATATATTCTAATATATTTTTACATATGCAATATATTAATATATATTTTGGTAGAGTTTTGGAAGACCTGGCACAGTGCAGCGTTCACGTGGGGATGGCAAGCATGGCACGGTTGTAGGACACCAGAACCTTTTAGAGAGGCAGTGGGGAGCAAGGGCTCTGTGGCATATAAAATCCTCTCTGGATTACCTGAACATCAGGGATCCCAAGCTTTTTTGCGTGCGTGGACCCCAGGAGCCTGTCCATGCCCAGTTTGTTTATGTTTGCTGCCCCTCTTCTGTGACCGAGTACAATTTAACCATTCCACGAGCTTAAAATAAAAGCACCTCTTGTTCTGGTGAAGTAGTTAAGTTTGAGGGGGAGATTTTTGGAACCATGTTTATAGAGGAAAAAAAGACCAGAATAGTCCATGTAGAGCAGCCTGAAACTACCTGGTGTTAGCTCTGATCTGCTGGTGCCCCTGGGGTGTCCTCTGAGGTGCTGCAGTGGAGGGGCCCTTTGAGGCCATGCCCAGGACAAGCAGTACACTGATGTGCACCCCTCGCCTTCTAGTTACACTCAAGGCTCTAGTGGGTGCCCATCAGTCTGCAGAACAGTGTGATGAGTCCTTTTCTTCTCTCCCTTTCTTCTTTTCCTAATGATTTTTGTGGAAGTTGGGGCAAAGCAGGACTGCTCATACACGGGTTGGTTGTGCGAATGAACGTACAGCCCTGGCCAGTTGTGCTTGGAGCTGAGACCCCCGCTGACTTCACACCTGGATTCCTCCCGTTGGGCTCGCTCTGCTTTCTGGAAGGTGGCTGCATGGCTGTCTTTGCATGCTTTCCAAGCAGCACGGCTTATGCTGAGGCTTTTTCGTGGCTTTGTTACAACTCAAATGCTTTTATATCAGCAAAAGATATTATGTCGCATCTTCAGTAATGTCCAAAATCGAGGTACTAGCTGGGTTTCCATAAAGAGACCACACGTGATGCAGGAATCTAGAAGCCAGACCTGGCTCTTAATTGCATTGATTTCCTCACCGGGTCAGTTCAGCAACCGGAGCCCCAAGTGCAGCAGCTTCAACCACATACGTTAGAGCGAACGGTTCCCCTGATCACAAGAAATGAGCCTCTTCATTGTTCCAAATATTTTCCCAATTTGTTTCTTGTTACTGTCCTGATTGGTACATGATGAGGCAGAAAAGCTCATTATGTTATTGATTTGTTCATTTTTAGTGCATTTCTTCAGTGAGCGGTTCTGCAGCTGGAGGTGGTTTGCTGGCATCTCGTGCTGCCTGTCGCAGCGTTGGTTTTGTGTGCACAGTGTTGCGTGTTTATCTGCGTAACAATGGGACACTTAAAGCTCTATGTTAGGTTTGCATTCGCTGATTCTGCTATAAAATTGGAATGTTCCCTGTGACTGCCTGTGCCCCTCCAAATTCACCAAGAATACTACTAGAGTGTGAATTGGTAACGTGCTCCTTAGTCACTTAAAAAGTTGTCCCAAACCAAAAAAAGAGAAAACAGGCCTCTGAGAAGGTGAGATGTCCAGCCGAAACTGCATGTCTCCATTTTCGGCCTGTAGCCACAACACCAGTGATGCAGTAGCAGCCATCAGTATCGCATTGTCTGCTGCTACGGCCTTACTCGGGCGTCTGTCACTGCCTGGCGTTTAATGACCCTCCTGCACTTGCACTGAGCTGTTCCTGGTTTTCGGTAGCAATTTGCACTTGCTAGTGCGCATTTCCATGAACTGTAAGGAAGGCAGAGCAACACTAAGGGAAAACAAGGAGTCAGTCCGGGCAGCAAACGAGAAAGCTGAATTGATCTGGGGTAAACCTCAGCTGAATGCTTTTGGAGAGGAGCAATCTGAACCTCGCAGGTGCTCATTAGGAGTAACCTGGAAGGAATTAACGCAGTGATAAGGCAGGAATTAGCAGTGATAAAGACAAAAAATGAGACGTGTTCTGTAAAGAAACGTGGCTTTGTAATGTGCGTCTTCAAAGGCCTCAGCGGGTGTGATGGTTTAGCTGGTGCTCACCGTAGGGATGGGAGTAGCTGGTCACAGGTTGGGCTATTTTGAAGTAAGCGGCTTGAACTCCCCATGTCTTTGTGTGGGGTGGGGAGGACTCATGGCTTCCAACTTGTCGGGGTAATCCATCTCGCCTCCCACTGTGGTACGCCGGGTGCGCAGCGCAGTCCTGTACTTCACACAGCAATCCCCCGGCCGTTGCGTGCCGTCACGTAATTCAGACCCGGTGACCTCGGCGTGACGCCTAATGAAGATGATCTTTTCCTACCATAACGAACAAACGGCGTTGGGGGTTAGTTAGAATCGCACCGTGTTTGTTCTGAGCGAGGTTGTGCCTTCGAAAAAGGCTGGTGGCTGCTTTGCATGGGGAGAGGGCCTGGGGGGGAGCAGGGAGGGTGATCCCGGCTTTTTTCTGGGTGCCTCACTGCAGTGGAGGATGTACGGGGAGCTGCCCTGAGGCCATGTCGGGGATGCTCTGGGGCGAGCACGGATGCCTCCGGGGTTACCCATGGGGTGGTGGCACCGTCCTGTGCTGGGGAAGGGGCTGTGGAGGGGGGCGGGAGAGGTGTTCTGGTGGCTGAAAGGAGATTACTGACGAGTGCCCAACCCGCAATCTGCACACAGCAGTCTGCCCCTTAAATGTTCGGCAAGCAGCAGGGCAGGGATTTGCACGGCTGCTGGCACTGCTGGTGGCTGTAGAAATGAAGGCAGGTTATGAGCAGAGCCAGCTTGTTTGTAGGGAAGCAGGAGCCAACCCACAGAAGAGCTGCTTTTGAATTTTGGACGCAGAACAAAGTTTTAAGCTCCGGTAGGGCCTGTGTTTTTCCTTTTCCCAGCCCTCCTGTAAGCACCCCCCTTTACTGATTAATTTATTTATTTTCTTTTCCTTTGCTTCTGCCTACCTTTGGGCTCTCAGATCTCTCACGGCTCAGATGCGCCTGGGCTCAGGGCCAGGCTCCAGGCACGCGCTGCCAGCCTGCGCCAGCCTTGGTCTGCCTGCAGCACGCCGGGGCCGCTTCTCTGAGCAGCCCGGAGCAAGGGGAATCGAGTCTTTTTTCCAAATCGAGGGTGATGTGTGCCAGTACAGGAGCTGTGCATAAGCGGGCAGTTTAGATTTTAAAAAATTACCAAAAAAAAAAAAAAAAAAGCCTTTTCCACTACAAGGTAGTCTGAAATATTATTTTGTATGAATATACTAGTAAAATAGATTTTATTAACAAATAATCAGTGGAGAATGGTGGTGTGATTGACATTGATGTCTAAACCTATTTGCTGGAAAAAAACACAAATTTTTGCATTTCACCAGCATCTTGAGTGAAGCTGTCTGTGACACGCAGTGTGACAGTCCTAGAGAGCTTACAGCACAAATCGTAAGGAAGAAAAGTAAAATGTGATTTTGGAGAGAGATGCAGGGATGGAGAAAGAACAACCCTTGCCGTTATGTTGTTTGAAAACTGATGGGCAAATTAAGTAACTGGCCTGGTGGTATCATATGGGACGTCTGTGGCAAATGAAAATAGCAAACATTCTGATTCCCAGTGAAATTACTCAGCCGTTACACCGTCCTCCTCTGCCCTATTCCTTATATATCCCTCATGAGTGTAGTCCTCAGCAGCCAACAATAGTGCCTTGGGAGATATGATTAATGCGCCGTGGGTTTATTAATTTTATCCTTTGTTTGGAAGAATCTCATCTCTGGCTGCATGCTCTACTGTTTGGGAAGCCTGGCTGGAGGTTTTGCCTTTCTTTGCTTGGTTTAAACGTTTGTGCTACTCCGTGTGTATGTTTGAGAGGAAAGGTGGAAGCGTGCCCTAAATGCAGTACTGAAAGCAGCAGGGATCGTGGTGGTCCTTAATTCCTGCTGGTATTTGTTATACAGGGCAGCCTTCAGTTCACATTGTTGCATTTTTCAGAGTGCAGGCATTGAGCAGCTTTAAGGTAAGGATGGAGACAGAGATCGACTGCATCTTCTGCTGGAAGCCACTGGAGATACAGGGGACGGGTTCTACGTGCCTGTGACAGTCTGTGTTACTGAGGAGGTGCCCTGCAGAATTCTGCTGTGGGTTTGAGGAAAGAGATGGTGTTACTGGGAAATTCCTGCCCCTATCAGAGCTGAAGACCAGGTTTAGAAACTCTCACTTTCCAATCTACTACGGTGCTGATTTAACAAATTGCTAGTACTTGGGATTCAGAGAAATGATGATGTGCACATCTGCATTTTTCCCCTGCAAGTGCTAATCTTGTCAAACTGCAGCCTGTGAGTATCTAGGATGACGTTTTTGCAGAGGGCATTGGAGCATGGTTGCTGGAGCCTGCAGCCTGCTACAGCCTGGGTGTCGGCAGCATCCTCGCACTCTGCCCCGTCCTATGTTGGCTCTGTGGTAGCCACCCTAAGTAGCAGCCACCCTAAGTTTCATGTAGGATGTTGGGCTGCATGCTTTTGTCCTGACGGCAACATCTTCCAGCATCGCCAGCCCAGTTGCTTAGTGCCTCGTGAGTCTTCCTGTGCTTTCTGGTACAAGCCCTGTTTTCTCTCCTCGCCAGTAGTTGAGCAGGGAGATGCGAGGGTTCAGAGAAAAGGCGTTGTGTGTGTTAACTATTGACATGCAGCGGGGAGCCTAGCGTGATTTAATGTTGGGACAGGAGCCAGCTGGCGCGTTTAAAATACTGGTTTTGATGCACCAGGGAGATGATACTCTATTCAACAGCCTCGCGCAGTGAAACTTTATGAAGCTTGTGATGGCAGCGGGGATTCATGGAGTAAGTGCTGGAGGGGGAGCTGGGAGCTCCTCCGTTATAATCCTGCTCCTGTCAAAATGTACCAGGTGGCTTTGAGTAAAAGATTTATCTTCCGCGTCACTCTGCTCGTCAACAAATTGGAGACGTTGAATTTTCTTTAGGTCGAAACAGTCATTAATTAAGTTTTATATAATGTTTGTTTTGTGATCTGAAGATGTGTTCTATAAACTGTAAATCTACTTTTTTTTTTAAAAAAAATCTTAGTTATAAAAAAGGGCAGAGATACATTAATGAATAATAAATAATTATAATTCTACTTATCTGACAGTAAGGAAAGTGTATTGGAAAGCTTCTTAGAAAACAGAAATCAGCGCGTTCAGTTCAGAAGTTCCTAAGTCCCTTTTCATAAGTGTTGTCTTCGGTAGACACAGAGTGGAGTGAGCTGATTTGAAACAGACCTGTGGTGGAGCTGCAGTCCATCCGTGGAGACTTTTAAGTCCATATGGTGAGACTGCCTAAGGAGTCAAATACTTTGTGGAAGGATCATGCAATTAATCAAAAAAAAAAAAAGTAGTAATGTTTTCAGTTAATTTAAATCTATTTGGTATTTTTTTAGGTGAAAAAAGTGTCTCCACTTCAAAGAACAGGAAAAAATCTTCATGATTTCCTGTGTACTCTTTTTTGGTAGCTGTCACAATCCATATATTTTTAACTATTTGTTTAATAAAATCTGTTACTTCTTAGTGACAGAGAAAATCACGTGGCTTAAAAATAACACCATGCCGTATCTGTAGAAGGTTTTCCTTTATCAGATATACAGCACCCAGTAAAGACACGCTGATCAATTTGGCTTTCATTATCCTTACTAAATGGAGAGAAGTTAATTCATTTTCCCTGCAAGACTTTTTAAAATTATTATTCAGTGTGGCTGGACTTAATTCTGTAGATATCCTGGTATTAGTGTGCTTTGAATTTATTAAACATCGGATATTACCCAGTCTGTGCTGAAGGCTTATTGTAAATGTAAGAGTCGTGTTGCCGTAACTGGTTAAGAATATGGAAGAAGCAGTAGCTGTCTGTCAAACCGATGCATTTACAGTAGCAGAAGTGCCCCTGCAATGCTCTGAAATGGTCAAGGTGCTTTTTGGCAGAATCTGGAGGAAGGACGAAAAGAAACGGCAAACATGAACTGTCCTGGGGTGATGCCTGGGGGCAGGCTGGGGCGCTGCCTGCCCTGACGTGCTCCGTGCTGCCACGGGGATGGCAGCGCAGGGGAGGGGGGCTCAAAATGGGCTTTGAAAAGTGTAATCTAGTTCTGAAAAGGCAAACAAAAAGCAGCTACAAAATCTTACCCCACGAGGAGGTGGGGAACTGTGCGATGAGAGGAACAGTTTGGGAAGCGTTCCTCTGCTGTGCTGCTGAGGATGCCTGTGGTGTGACCCAGAGGGCCGGCAGAGGATGCTTGTTGACTTGCCACCCGTGTAATGTTTTAATGTGTTCCAATAAATAACCGTAAAAATATTTTGGCTAGCTCTTTCACTGGTTTTCCAGTAGAAATGGTTTGCTTAGCTTTCAAGCTTTTTCTCTTTTTGATGTTTCTATACATGGAAGAAAGGTATTTTATGTTCGCGAAACACTGGGCATACTGTGCTTCTCCCAAACTCCCTCCTCTTTAAATGAAAAATGGATTTGATATTGATGATGATTGCTCTTTTTTTTTTTTCTTTTTTCTGTTACTTTGGTATTTAGAAATCCCACTGAAGGAAAAATGCCTGATATTAAGAAGGTGAGACTCAGGGATTTGAGGCCACTTCTTATCTCTTCTCTCGTGACCTTGCTTAATGAAATTGGCTCAGTCTGTGCAGGGCCAAGTTCCCTGCCATCAGGTAAGGACTGCTTCCTTTTCCTTGGCCTTATGACTAGCAGGGACAGAGCATCTAGTTCTGTTCACAGAGATCTCTTGCAGCCTTTAGCTGCTATTGTGGTATGAACATGAAGAGCTGACACTAAGCACTGTAGGGTAGCTGAGATGAGATTTTGGATCCCTGCCTGCGATCCTGTTAAAGCTAAGTGGGCATTAGTGCTGTCCACGCAAGCAGGCAGGGTTGAGGCACCAGAAGGACAAACTCTACCGATACAGCGTTGTGTGCTCCCTGTAACATGGCACCCTCCGCTGGAGCCAGTTCACCTTCTGTACGACATCTTACACAAGCAGGACTAAGGCAGGGCAATTAAATGGGATTTCTTAAGTGGCAGCAAAAGAATGTTAATTGATGTGTGAAATATAATTATCCTCCTGGGCTCCTTGGCTTTCTTTTGTTCGTGACTGGTTTTGATTAAACAGCTCTCCTTGCTGGGCCTATTGTATCCATTCACCCACTCTTTTCTTCCTCGAAGCAGGCAATGTCTAAAAAAGGCTGGCTGCTTTTGCATCCCAAATATTTCCCAAGGCAGGAAGAAAAGGGGAGGGGAAGTGCAGGCAAAAATCAGTCATCCTGCTTGGTATGTGGGTCCTTTGCTGAATGCTGTTTTTGGGTTGGAGCCCTGCATCTGGACTCCTGCTCATGCCAGCTGAAAAGGAAACTTCTATTTTGTTTGCTTAAAAGGCAACAAGTCAATGTTTAAAGAGGCAACCTGAGGGGATTTTTCAGGGACTTGACCTGATTGATCTGGAAAATAAGTTAAATGAGGTGTGGCCAAGAACTTCTTAAAGCAATCAAGCGAATACTTTCTTACCAAGATGGTCAGGAAGCGAGAGGGTGGGATACTCTATGTTCTGCTAAGCATTGCCTCTAAATCATTTCCCTTATTTTTGTCCTGGTGGGCTGTCATAATGCCCTCCATATGGGTGATCATGGCCATCAGGGTATGCTATAAGGTAAGTGTCTGGATATTTGTAGAGAATGTTTCTTCTGTATGAACAAATGGCATTGTGAGAACGGGAAGAGGAAACCAGAACTAATGCTCTGCGATGGTTTTCTCCATCCCAGGTCTGTGGATTATTGCTTTTTAAAATTTTACTGAGTACTAGGGTATGGGTAGCAACAAAATGAATTTCCTTTTTCTTTCCCAGTACTAAACTAATATGGTATCAGAGTCAGGATAGGCATTTTAAATATATACACTAATTTTTCATTCCTGAAATTGCACATTCTGATACATATAAACTTATTTTAAGGTCTGCAATGACGTTGATGTTGGTTAGCAATTTGTCATTCTAGATCCATGTGATATGTGTCCAACAAACACACAGCTCCGGAAAGACTTTCTGAGCAAGGGAAGGTCCTGGCATATTCAGAAAAAGGGGGCAGCACAGGACGTTACAGGCTTTAAAACCCTTAGTGATCAGCTGAAGTTCAGGTGTCCCGCAGCCGATGTTCTTTGCACCTCTGAGAGTGCCCGCCTGCTTTGCAGAAGGCAGACGGGTATTTTGTGGTACACTTCATCACTTTGGTCATGTACTTATGCCAAGCTTTGCTACAAAAGCGTGTGACATCCAAGATAGATGCTTCCTTCCTGCAGCAAGATGAGGATTTTGCATGTCCTGCTGTACCCCCCAGGCCCCCAGCAAATACTTGTTAAGACTTGTTCTCCAGACCCCTCACCAGCTTGGTCGCCCTTCTCTGGACTCGCTCGAGCACCTCCATGTCCTTCCTGTAGCGAGGGGCCCAAAACTGAACACAGTACTCGAGGTGCGGCCTCACCAGAGCCGAGTACAGGGGCACAATCACTTCCCTAGCCCTGCTGGCCACACTGCTTCTTATGCAGGCCAGGATGCCGTTGGCCTTCTTGGCCACCTGAGCACACTGCTGGCTCATATTCAGCCGACTATCAACCAATACTCCCAGGTCCCTCTCGGCCAGGCAGCTTTCCAACCACTCATCTCCCAGCCTGTAGCTCTGCTTGGTGTTGTTGCGCCCCAGGTGCAGGACCCTTGGTGTCTGTGTGGGCCAACCTGTCCTCGTCAAACGCTAATTCCTTTTTTTTAATTGCTCACATGTTTTGGACTTCAGAACATTGCTTAGCAACAAGTTCCAGTTTAAATATGTATGTGACGAAAAGATCCTTTCTTTTGTAGTTCGAAGCCTTCTGTTTGTCTTTCACTGGGTAATCCCTAGCTCTTGCTGGGTTAGAACCAGTCGATAACCGTGGCCTAAGAACTTTCCTCATATGGCTGATGGATTCGTAGCTGTTCCTGACCTCTGCTTTTTAAGAGTTCTGTTGTAAGCCCTCCTTAGTCCTGCCTCGTTTCCAGAAGGCTAGTTTGTCTCGTTGCCATTCCTGCGTATCTTTGGTCAACCTCGGGGCTTTTCCTTGTGTGCTTACAATTGTGCTGTCATGTTTTTCTGTTGAGGCAGCTAGAACTGCATGTGGTGGTGAGGATCTTGGAGTTCAGTGGTGGTAAAAATGAAGCTCATTTTTTGGCTTTCTCAGTTGCTGACTTTCCATCTGCTCTTCATCCCTAGCTAAGCATTGATCGGATGTTGCCAGTGACACAAGGACTATTTCTCTGAGATGTGGTGGTTAGTATCACGGGGGTCATCCTGCAGTTCTAGCTCAGATTCAGTTTTCCTGTGTGTGTGGTTTTGCATTGCAGGTATCTGTTCACAAACGCAGACGACTGATTGTTAAAGTTGTGGTTTCATGACACTGGTCAGAATTCAGCGGCTATCAGAGTTCTGCAGCAAAGTGCTCTGAAAACTAAAGGTTGAAGCTGCAGATTGAGTTTACAGAGGGAACTTGAATCCACATACAGTACAATCAAAATGTACAGACTGTTGGGTTATTCTAACATCCCATCTCAGTTCTTTTTTCCATTAGAACACTTCGATTTTTTGCCCCCGTGTGACATGAAAACATGTTTTGGAATGTTTTAAATGTCTGGCAAATGATTTGGTTTTGGATTTTTGCCCACCTATGTTCCTGACCGACATAGGCACTTGTGCAAAATTTGCTCTTGATCTTTTACGGCATTAAGATAATACAGTTGCGGCTTGAACTGTGCATGTTAAAGATGTTTTTTAAAAAAAAAAAGTGAATTGATTTAAAATCCTGAAAGGGCAGAGGCAACTGGAGGATACTGAGGGAGAGACAGGATGAAAGCTGGCTCCAGGAGGGCTGAGAATGCCAGAGGGCAGCAGCAGCTCTGGGTGTTAGACTCAACCCATGGGTTTAAGGCCTGCTTGCCCATATATTTTCTTTTCCAGAGAGCTACTGTGAGTCTTGTCCATTCAAAAGGCCAGTGATTTGGTAAGAAACTGCAGGTGCGCTGCTTCTCTGCAGAGCAGGGACTCACGAATTAAGAAGTGACAAAAGTGCATCCTTAGTGGCAGCAGTGATAAATGACAGCTCCCCCAGAGCCTGGCTGGCAGCATATGGAGCTGTGAACTGGGGATGTGCAGGAATCACTCGCAGGAGCTGGGCTGGGTGCGGGTTTGACTCCTTTCCTGGTGCAGGCCTAAGAGGCAAATGGAGAAATCCTTACTTAGTGGAGCTGTTTGGTGGAGACAGTCACTCAATCCCCTGATACTGCTGCTCTTGTTCTAGCTCATTTAGCACCACAACCCTCCATAAACCAAAGGGAGTACAACATGCCTAATGTAGCGTGAGGAGCGAGGCGGGGTGTGCCCGGCACTGGAGATTTACTGCTACCTGATGGGCCTCGGTGAGCAGCATCCTCCCCCCCGAGCACTGTCACTGCCCTCGCTCCCTATTGCACACATGTACCTAAGTGCACGTAAGCTCTTGAGGATGCACTTTGAGTCTTTGTTTTTCCTCACCAGAAGTGCCAAGATGCATGTCAAATGCCTGGAGCAGCCTCCTTCTTTCATTTTATTATAGTACTCTTATGGCTTTTCTTTGTGTGCATGTGTCTTACTCCTTGCACTGCAAGTGTTTATGTCAAGCAAAGATAATCTTTGGGTGTGCTGGTGCCTGCATACCTTTATTCTTGGAGGGGCTCTTAAAGGGGCATGTCTATTTGCCTTTCTCTCTTTTTCAGGTGTGCAAAAGAATTATTCTGAGGGGGGAACCATCCCCCATGCTGAATGCCATGGTGCTATCCCAGTGATTACAGTTCTGTAGGATCACAGCGGCATCTCTGTTTGCTGTCAGATTTACACAGCTGAGTACTGTTAGTATAAATCAGGTTAATACATAGTGACGTGTATAATGTCAGAGAGGTTGGCACTGTACTTTAAAAAGCAGTCCTTACTGACACGCATTTGAGGTAGTAGAGATGATCAATCTTTTAAACATCCATTATTTGTTTCTTTTATAATTGGGCTAGAATTAAAAACCTCTGTATTTCTGTATATGCAGATTAGATTGCAACTGGTAGAGCACGGTGTTATCTTCAAGTGCTTTATGAGACTGCTACACAGCTTCAGCAGGGACCCACCAGACATGAACTCAGCCAGACGGTCTGAAAGCCACAGGTGAGCACAAGTGGGGGTAAAAAAACCAAAACAACAACAACAACAAAAACCCTTAGCAACAGCCTGATTTTTGCTGCTCTGAGCCGGCCTCATCCTTTCCTGTGTGTGAACGGGCCCCTTTGAAACTTCAGCCTTCCTCAGAGAGCTCCTCTGTGTGTGTGTCCCATGACGAGGAGTGCTGGCTTCCCTCTGGCTGCTCAGTCACATCCGATCACTGGCAGTGTGACCATCTCCTTGGCAGCTTTGCCAGCAGCATCCCCTTTGCTTTCTGCTTTGTAAATCTGCCAGTCGAGGTCTGCACGTGCAAATATTCCTTGTGTCTCGTAAGAAACCTTGTCTCATAACATGTCTCTCACCATGCTAATATTTTGTATTTTGCTCTGAAAGGCGTCTTGGAATACCGTTTGGTGGAAAATTGTTCTGCATAAAAAGCTGCAATGCATTGTACTGTATTTCCTCCTAAACAGCAGAGCCAAATCAGCCTAGTAGCTTGCATTTCCTTTCAAGCAGCTCTAGCTGCTTGGTACCGATTGTCAGTGCCAGACTGAAAGCTTTAACACGGAAATCTAGGCTGAACATTGCTGTGGGGCCAGGACCTTGGTTTGTGACTCATCTCTTTGGAGAAAAACCTGCCTAAAAAGACTAACTCTGAGATGGCCCCGCTTAAGTGACACATGAGAGAGACTCTCAGCCAAAATACAGATCCTGTTTCCACTTGTTGTAGGAACAGGGGAAGTGGATCTGCCTCCAAACAGACCGTGAAACTGGTGCAGGACATTGCAGTATCCTTTTTCCTCTACGTTTGCCTTCGCTCCTACTCATGCCCTTCCTTTAGGACCCTTGTAACCTTTCAAATGGGAAAGGCAAGTGGCTTCCTGTCCTGCATGTTTATGGAGTGAACTGGAGCAGGCTGGGTCTGAGGGAGGCGATGGATTTCCTGGCACTCGCTCAGCCTTGGGTGTCCTGGCCCTCTGCTCAAACAGTTCTCCTGGCCCTACCTCCGTGAGCTCTGCTGCTATGTCCTACGAGGGCTTTGGAAGTCTTTTATAACCCACCAAATGGTGTCTGTTTACAGTGTGATGGGTTCATACGTTTTCTTCAAAACTTGGAGAACTAAATTTCTCTTGATATTTTTTTAACCGGTAATGTTTACATGCTGAAACATAAAGAAGGCTGTGCCTGACTAGAGGGTGTTTGCTGTCACAAAGATTAAATCGGGACCCTCTTACCATCTCCACAGCTGGTGGTAAGTTTTTGGCCTAATTTTATTTGCTTCAGATGAGTCTAAATACTTTGTGATGGAAACACAGGGACTGAGACATGCCTTTCTAGCACTTAAGTATTAAGCTGACAATCTGTTGGTTCGTTATGGGGCTGGGATCCCTTGGGAGCAGCTCTCCGTCTCACAGCAGAACTGACACAAAATCCGATGCAGCTGATTTCCCATGGACAGTCTTCAAATGTTGAAATCTCGGACTTTCTAAGTACGGGGCTGCTATGCATGGACACACTTCCTGCTAATCTCGAGGCATAAACACTCAGCGGCTCCAGACGCTTGAAGAAATAAACACACTGACTCGGTATTAATATTTCATCACAACATGCTAAAGTTAAACCTCACTGATCCAGAGTGACCTGTAACCACTCAAGAAAATGCTTCTTTTTTTTTTCTCTCTCTTTTTTTTAATAATTCAACTTTTTATGGGGAGAAAATAAGAGGAAATGGTCTCCTGCATGGCAGGTTTAGCATGGATAAGCATAGCTGCTTCAGCTGGAAGAAAGCTGCCCATGTGCAGAGATGTGCTTCGGGAAGGTTTGTGAGTTCAAGGAGGACAGCTTTACAGCTTTGCTCCTTGCCTCTGCCACGTAAGGTGAACCAGACACACAAGGCTATGGGGTATAACAGTACACAAGCACTGCACAGCTAAACCAGCCTCTCCTGTGCATATTACCTGATAGCTGCTGTGGGAATGTGATGGAGCCATGAGAAAGCACATTTCACATTGCTTCCATCAGAAAACCCTCCAATCTAGTCAGGGGCAGATGACCTTATTGCTAAAGCCTCCTGTGATCTAACGCTGCTACAACCGTAAGCGTGTTTTCTGTAACCTGTGCCCAGGGAATTTCCAAGCACCAGTCTTTGAACTGGATCTTAATGATCTGGTCTTAAATACACTGAATTTGGTGGGTGCTTTTCTTTTGAATGCAGATGACGATTATTAGATCAGAATTTACTGAGAGGCCAGTGGCAGATCTCCTGTGGTCATTGTGTAGATGAGAGGGACTCACAGCCCACATGGTGACAGAGGTGCAAGAAGTTGGCTTTGTAGTCAGCCAGGCTTGCTTAGCCTGGCTAACCGAGTTTTTTCCCCCCTCTGAGTTGCATGTGTTAAAATAAAATCTAAAAAATAAAAAAAATGTGTTCTATTTAATTTGATTTTAATGAATGTTAAGCACTCTGAGATATGCACGTGAAGGGCGTTATATGTGTCTGTCTCTGATCCACTGAAACAGAAAAAGTACAAGAGAAACAATTCCTATTGAGCTGAGCTAGTGGCAGTCAACACCAGTGACCGCATGAGGCAGTCAAGAGCATCAGAAAACATTGTGAAGGGACACATAAGCAAGACTTAGTAGCTATAGCTGCTCCAGCATTTTATCAAATTTACAAGGGCCTCCGTATAATATACCAGGGAAAAATGTAAAAACTCAAGTGCAGTTTGAACAGTAGCATTCTGATAAACTCAGGATCAGCTGGCTTTGATCGCAGCGCAGTTTGGTGCAGGAGCACCACTTGTGCATTATGAGTGGGGTTGGAGGAAGCTTAAAGCAGCTGTGCTTCTATATTTGCGCACTCTCTGTATTCAAACCTTGGCTTGAGAGCTCAAAGGAAATGAGATGTGTTTTGCATAACCCAGTTGCAATCAGTGGAAGCACCTACTAATCTGCCGGTTCTGTTTCTGACCTTTTCAGGGTCTGTTTCCTTATCAGAAAATTGAAAACATTTTTTAAAAAGCAATGGACTTGTTTATTTGGGGATTTTGTGAGAATTCCAGATACATTAGTGAACAAACAGATTTACACAAGAATTCTCATGAGAGTTTCATTCTCCTGGCCAGAGGAACCTGAGGTAATCAATAGAAGTGTCTTTTTATTAATGGATCTCCAAGATTATTATGTAGACTTCACATTTTGGGGAATACCTATAACAGTGTGTATATATCCTGAAAGCATTAAAAATAAAAGGCATTCCATTACGTTGCATTGGTAATGATAGATTTGTTTAAGTATGGTTCTTCCTGTAAGAGTTGAAATGTAAAATGAGGCCAAGGGTCCTGAAAAACAGAGGATGGGGAAGACCTTGAAAAGTGAAGCTTTAGCATTGAGAATTTTGAATAAATCAGGGTCGTTCACGGAAATCACTACTAAATCCCAAATTACTCTGCCTCTTCTGATCCAAATGTTTGTTTAGTAAGGCTGCAGTACAAGAAATAAATCCTGAATTATAATGACTTAGTCTGTGCGCGCCCTCCCTCCCCCTCAATTTTAGCATCCATCTGGGAATCAGATCTTCATTTTCTCTCTCATTTTCTGCCTTCTTATTCCAGGGCTTAAATAATCAGGCAGATCTGTAGAAAACAAAGAATTCAGTGTATGCAGATTAATAATTGGATGTGAAAAATGGATATCAAATGTTGAGCAAAAAATCTGCAGGGGATTTGGAAGCCTGTTGTGTGTTAGCGAAGCAGGTGCTGAGCGCTGCTCGAGTTATTCTGGAAGCCTGCTCCCTTCCACGTGCTCTGAAAGCATGGAGGCATTTTGCCACCCTCCAGCTACCAGAACTGCTTCTTGCTCTTTTGTTGAATGCACATATAAAAAACAATGAGTTTAGTCCAGTTAATTACTTAATGAGACTACTGTGCAGGTCTGGGTTCTAGCTGTAGTTTCCAGAGGAGAGAAAAAGATTAAAAAAAAAAAAGAAAAAAAAAGTTTCAGCTAAGTATTTGCAAGAGTCACAAGAATGCAGATCCTATCTGTAAAGGACTGTGAAGGTGACCATGCGTGGTTGCCTTCCTTAACGCAGAAGGGACTGTCTTAAAATCCAGGTGGTAGTGAGGAGGGCCCTTCTCTCCTCATTCTGGGCCACCTTCACCCTCTCTCAGCCAGAGCTAAATAGCAGGTTTGCTCACATATGTTCCTCTCTCCTTTGTAAACACAAAATCCCTTAAACAAATAGTGGACATCTTTTTTTTTTTTTGCTCTTCTGTTTATTAGAAGGACTTAGCTAATCCCTGTGTTTATGAGTAGTAGGGTGTGTCAACCTACAGGCCAAGGGAGTTAATGAAATTCATCTGTTCTCTATTTTCCAACAGAATCGGAGGGAGGGGGAATGCCCAGCCAACCTTCAGCATAACGCAGAAATGTGACTAGCGGCGGTGTTTGCAGGCAGAGCCTCAGAAGGGAGTAGTGGCTGGGAGGAGGTGAAGCAGCTGAATGGCAGAACCGAAGGGAAATACTCCCCCTTCAATTAGAGTAATTAAAAAGTAGTAAAAATAAACCACCCAAATCAGAGTCTGGCCAAAACAAAGTCTTAATGTACACTTAGGGTTTAAACCGTCTGCCGGAGGCCACCAGCATGTGTTGCCACAGCCCTCTTGTGTCTGTCCCTGCCATGAAGCAAACACCAGCGCGGGGGCGAGGACGGGGCCGAGGCCCAGCGTCCCTCAGTGCTGCGCCATTCCTGGGCACAGGCCTCAGCGCCCGGCCCCGGTTCTGCACGCCAAAGGTGAGGAGGAGCTGACCCATGAAGGGAATTAAAACCCCTCTGAGAAGGCAGCGAAGCCCCATGTGCTCTTCTGGGAAGTCTGCTCACTCTGTTTTACTGCCGAACGGCTTGTTTTCCCTGGTCTCATTGACTAAGCTCTTCTTGTTTGCTTTTTTCCCGCTTTAGTGTTTTCTGGTTGCCTCCATGGGCTTTTAAATCCCAAGAAGAATTGGCAGAGTGAAATAACTGTTTCATTGGTGATCCCTCCATAGCAATTTTTGTGTCAGCATGGATGTGTTTTGTCACAGGAGCTTTGGTGAAATGTAGTGTGAGCCAGCTGTGTTGCGCTCCTTGTTGTGGTACGGTTCCTAGAAGCCTTGGCCCCAGCTCCAAAAGCGTCTTCATTAAATGTGGACAAGTACTTCTGTGTTGCAAGTACTTGTACTTGCATTGTGTTTTCATGACTTGGAAAGAGAAGGTGGCTGAAGTATGAATTAGGTTCTTAAAATCTGGAACTGGTGATTTAAAATTACATGGAAAAATACAGTAATCTGAATTTTTGGGAGTCCTTGTCTGCAGTCCAGAGACTCTGTGACTAGCAGGTTCAGTCACAGGAATTTTTGGCATTCTGCGTGCTAGGGTCAGTAGATGATAGCTCCTGATTATAATCCCCCCAAATACTTTATGTAATAATAAGCTTGTCCTTTCTAGGGCTGCTGTACAAAAGAGGTCAAAACCTCTAATTGCATTAGACTTTTGCAATTCGAAAGGACTAAGTTATATAATTCTGTAGATATTAAAAGTTTTTGACATTTTAAGCCATTATAAACTCCATTTCCTAATTCCACAAGCAATGAGGCAAATTGACCAGATCTTTGGGGGTACAGAGCACTTGGGGCAGTGGTTGATTTCCATGTGTGGAGGGGTGCAATGCTGGCTTTGTATCTAATGAGATCCACTTACTTTGATTTTTGGTGTTTAACTCTGAATTTTTAGTCATATATAATAGGAAAAGTTGGGTGTTGGGGGAAGAACTTTCTTGAGTATTACACAGTTTGCAGTAGGTCTGTTTTCTCCAGTGAATGTTACACAGATGTTCAGTCTGGTTTCAGCATGCATGAGAGGTAGAGTTGCTCTGCACATGCAGGGATGATAACTCCTGGACAGCCTAGTTCAGGATTGATTATTAATAGAAAAAAAATCAACTGAAGTATTAAATAAGCTCTCGAGGGTTGTCATATTACTATTTCATTTTTTTTCCTTTCCCACCTGTTGCCTGTCTGTCCTCCTGCTTAGTCTGGACTCCTAGGTGCAGGAGCTGCTTGCATATAACCAACCACCTGTACGCAATTCGTTGTTAATGTGGCCACATTTGCAGCCGCCCAAATTTATCACAGCTGCAGTTTAGATAGCTAGAACAGAACACAACTGAGTAATGAGAAATAAATTTATTGTGCACTGGTCATGTTTGAGAATCACCGCTTTAGATGTCTGTATTTTACCAGTAATTAATAAGATTGAGCATGCACTACTCCCACTCAGGCTGAGTACTCTTTCCTATCAGGTGTCTGAAGTGGTGGGTCAGGAATGTGCCAGGGAACAAAATATGAACACATGCCAATGTTTTCAGAAAGTGTACCACATACACACTCTGAGTCTATCTTCTCCTGGCTAGGGTTAGATAAGAAGTAAGTGTAAAATATCAAAACCTTAATGAAACTCTGCTGTATCATACATTAGGAAGCTGAGCCAGTGGGGAGCTGCAGTGTCAGGTATCGTTTGGGTCCCACTATGAAGACGGGACCCAAGCACAGTCCCAGTTTCTGTTACTGTCTGAGGTGAGCCTGTTTTGACTTCTGCTGCTACCAGAGCTTGAAAGCAGCAACTTTCCTTTCTGCAATATGTGCACATACAAATAGAAACAATTTTTATAAGACTTTACAGAAGCATCCAGGTAATCTGCTGCTACGATGTCTGTTTTGTTGTTTTTTTGCTCTGATAGTCGTTCCGGCAGCAAAGGCCAATGTTACATCCAGCAGAAGTAGTTTCCTGCGTATCCATTAGGAGTGGGCTGAAAAGTAGGTCCCGTTTAACCTTGTGGGATGGCCCGAGAAGGCAGTACCATGGCCAAGTCCAGGATGCTGTGTGCTGGGCCCGCTGCAAAAGATAAATAGAAGAATGAAACCCATCTTAATTCTGAAATAAATGCAGATTGAGGCTCTCTAGGAAAATTTGTGAACCTTGTTGGTTTTAAACATGCAGCACTGGTACCTTAATTGCCAGTCGCTACAGCAGTAGTGCAACTTACTGCAAGATATGTTATTAGTATTGTGACTATGGGTGAACTGATGAATTCCACAGAATAAACAAACTGTTGGTGTTTGCTTTTTATGAAAAGATGACCTCTTGCAGCAGTGATGAAGTTGCGTTCATATTACAACATTAGCTTTAGTTTTTGAGCTGACTTTCAAGTCTGTGAGTAGTCTGGTAGGTTCTCTGGCATAGGACAGAGAAGAGGACCAGTTACTGGGAGGGAGGAATGGTACTAGTGCAGATGATAAGGAATCTAAATTAAACCATAAGAGAGAAGAGAAGAAGGACGTTATAATATTTAAAAATGGCAAACTAAATAATATATAATTTACAGAAAATGACAGGGTAATGCTGAGACTATTTTTAAATCAACAGCAAATTAGAATTCAAACCTCTGATAGGTTTAACAGATGGTCTGGATCCTAGAATCCAAAACCCACACACTTTATTTCCCAGTATGTTAAGAACAAAATAATGCTATGCAGCCTTTGCGGAATGTTTTTTGCTATTAAGCTATGTTGAAGATAACTTTTGACCGAGGAGAACTGCATTGGGAGTGGAAAAACAGAATAAGCTGGTTTAGTAAGAAAAAAAACCAACACAACACACTGCTCTGTATGAGCGTGACTGTGAACGTGTTACAGGTTCTAGGTAAGGCAGACAGGAGAATTTGGAAAGTTGTGGCATGTCTGACTGGCCCTGTGTGGTTTAGTTCACTATAGAATAGTGAAAACAAGTGGATGTATCCACCCTGACTTCTGCAGATATTAGAAAATATCTTTTCATGATGTCAACAGAAAAGGGGGAAGTGTTGTGATGTGAATGCTTTCATTCTGGAAAGGGTCATGCAAACAGCCTCAAAACTCTTTGTGGAGATGGGAAGGAGAAAGGTTGGGGTTCCAAGAGGAACACGTTTAGCAGGCAGCAAGCACATACACTTGAAAATCTGGTTATTTTCTGTCTTGTGTTAGTACAGCTGCATTGTTGCTTTCACTTGTGGAGCCAGTGCATGTTGTGTCATTGGTAGTCCAAAAGATCACGTGTGGCGAGAAATGATTAAGATGTAGGCAAAAATAATGTATTTTTTTTCCTCCATTCAAAACAATACTGTTTTGATAAGACATTAAATACTTGCATATTTCTTGGAAGGGAGAGGTTTGTGGTGGGAGAAGCCTTCATAACAATGGATATGTAAGATCCATGTTTGATTTCTTCCTCTGCTTCAGGGAAAGCAATGCTTTCTCATGGGAGAATGCTTCAGCCACTGCTTGGTGGAAAATGCTGTGTGTCTCACTTACTGGCACTTGGATTTTATTTATAGGGAGGGCAAAACTCATTCTCTAAAATAAGCTTAGGACACTTACCTGGTAAGTGGGATACCTGGACTGCTGTTCTTATTACATAGAATATTTGTTGATGCAAGGATGCAAGATCCTACAAGAAAGACTGAGAACTTCCCATACTAAACACCCATTAATGCAGGAGACGGTACAGTCCTGGGTGGTGAGAGTTGTCAGTTCACGTTCCTTTCGGTAGACAAGCCAGATGTCTCCTGTGTTTCATCTTAACCTAGCAGGGACTTCTTTGATAGAGATTGGTGTCACAATCTTCTCAATCTCTTCTCCACAATCTCTTCTCCGATTCTTCCCAGTCTCTTCTCCGTTATGTTTCTGAGCGTAGCCCTAAAAATTCTTCCATGCTAATTTGTCATGAATTTATAAGCTTTGGAACTTTTCCATTTTTTATTTTACCAAAAGTGCTAAATGCCCAAAGCATGACTTAAATATCATACAGTCTTACCTACATTGTTAACTATAGTGTGATGATGCTGGGAGTCGCTTTGGAAAAAAGGAGAACTTGTGTGTTACTGACGGCGGAAATGGCACTAACAGGAAGAGCCCGCGTGTGCTCAGCTCAACCGTAGCTGCTCGCAGGAGAAGGTCTGCGCTGCAGAAAGGCTTGCCTTGCCTCGGCGCTGCTGATAAAAACAGGCGAGTGCTGTCTACACTGAGATTTACGTTATCTGTGACTAGGTGATAGCATGGCTGAGCAAAACCCGGCTTTCAGGATGACCCTCAGTGACTGAACACACAACACCGTTGTGTAAATGAAAAGTTACCACAAACTGTTTTCATCCAGGCTATGTTGGTTTATTTGAACCATTTAGCAAATAATAGTTTGTAGGGAGGATCTGTGATTACTAAAGGAAGATTCATAAAGTGAGCCTGTATCTAGCAAACGCTGCTCAAGCAGATGACTGATACGTTAAGTTGCCTTTCCACTGCACTGAGCTGTCTCCACAGCTGGAAAGGCAAAAAGGACGTGTGTAATTTTGTGACTACAGGTCTCTGGTGAGTTTTGTGAGCACTTTTTGGCAGATGCGGTCGTGCTTTCATTGGCCAGGTTAGTTACACTTTGTTGTTGTTGTTGCTGACCATGACCTACAGCCTGCGTAATTTGGAGAGGGCACTAGTGAAGATGTGTTAAGCTGTGTAAAAGTTGTCACACTGAACGGTTAGGGTGTTCTCTGGTATCCGGATTTGGTGCAGGAAGAAAAGCAAACTCTGTAGTGTTTCAGAGCTTTTGTCCTTGTTAAAGCTAGTTGGTATCTGGTAAAAGGAAAGTCTTGGTTTTGAAATCAAGTTGTTCATTGAATTTCAAGCTTTTTCCATGAGCTAGTGTTTTTGATGACATTTTTCTCAGAAAAGGTATCTCAAGTAAGGTAGAATTTTTAATCCAAATGAGAGAGAGATAATAGCCTAATTGATTGGATATTGAGTCAGGCAGAACAAAGAGACGATCCTAAGTCTCTGTATCCTTGGAAAACGCTCTGCCCACCAGGTTATGCGTTATCTTGTCTGCAGCTCTTAAGGAAAAAATGCAGAATGTCCTTTGCTGCATGGCAAAACTGTTTTGATATAGATATATTTTTCTTTTATTCTCTATTTTCTGCAGGACATGAAAACTGTTTGCAGCCCATCTTTATTTTTTCCTTCTTTTGGCACTCTCGACACCCTTTTCCTGGAAATGAATTTGAGAACCAGAAATATGGGTGTTTTGCTGGGTGGAAGAAGCATGTGTGTAGGCTTTGTGCGCTCCCTAGGTAAACAGCTACAAATTCTTATTTATTTTAGCGTACACAAAAGGTGCCAGGAGCCAGAAATTTTGTTTGTCTGTGCTGGACACGGTTTGAGTAGCAGCAGCACATTCCTTCCTCAGCTTCCTCATGATATGACTACTTTGTTGTTTTTTTGTGTTGGTTAAAAAGGAGTTTTTCATTCACAGGTGAGTGTCTAAAGCTTACTTGTTGACATATTTGCTGAAAAGAATCCTAGTGTACACATTTTAGTGACCGCCTGACTGGCACCACCACGTTATTTCACCTATCACCCTCTGAATCAGTAAATAAGAAATTACGAGTTGCCTCAGCAAATCTGATCCATGAGCCTTCTCGTCCAATATCCTGCCTCCATCGGTAGCCAGCCTGGATACTTCAGAAGGAACCCTACACGATACCCCGTAACTGTGGAATTGCATTTTGCACATGAGGTATTTTTATCTCAGGCAGTTAATACTTGGCATGGACCCAACCGTATTTTTATCTTTTTGTTGTAACTTATTGTTTTGATTATCAGTGCCAATGACTAATCCCTTTTGGATCTTTATAAATACTTATCTCAGTGATATTTCATATGAGGCAATCGGCTCCATAACTTGGTCATGGACTGCTTAGGAAAAATAATTTCTTTTTATTGGTTTTGAATTTGTTTTCATTCATCTTTACCTGATGTTCCTTTGTTTCTGTGTTATAAGGGTAAAAAAGAACACATGCGCTGTGCTCTGCTGCTCACTCTTCCTGATCTTCTCACTAAATCAAATCTTTTTGCCAATGTCATATGGAAGTCTTTCCCTGAATGTAAAACCTTTCCTTGTCCATTCTTAGGCTGCTTATTTCCGCTACATCTGGTTTTGAAATGGAGTGAGGAGTGAACATAGCCATCCAAGGAAGGGTGTGCCATCGATTTACTGAGTGTTATTAATATCGTTATTTGCAGATTGTTCCAAAAATTGACTTAATTTCAAAATACTAGTGAAGTGGGTGTGTGGGGAGCAGAATGTGAATTTCAAATATTATGAAATTAATTAGAGATCTTTTTCAGCACTACATTAGTAACCTCTATTTGGATTGGCACCTCAGCTCGGTATTACCAGAGAAATCATTTACTTCTCCCAATGGTGAGCTGGATGCAAGGAGGTATTATGGCAGAAATTAGTCAGAAATAATTGCAGAGACAAAAATAATTCCTTCTCGGCCTGTGAAGATGCAAAAAACCGTGGACTGGATCTTAGCTGGTATGTCGCGGCTGGCGCGGTGCCATTTTACACCAGTGAGGGCGCGGGCCCTTTACCTCAGCGATCCTCCCCGGGGAGGTGGCCAGTCGCACACGCTGGTGGCTTTGGTTAGTGACAGAAACCTGGCTGCTCCTCCGGCCGGGGGGAATGTGGGATTCGTGAAACTTTAGGAGGGTTGTGGCGATAGTTGCCCTGAGATTGCTGATTCCATTCCTGCTTTTTGTTTTGTTTTAGTTGGCTTGCTCGGATTGTTTTCACTCTTTGCCAGGTGCAGAGTTGAATGGCAGGCCACACTCAAAAGCTCTTCTTTCACAAATCCACCCACGCTACAGATTTCTGTGTTCATCACGTTCTGTGACATGTAGCTCTTGGAAATATGCAACTTGGAAATAATATCTTTGAGTCTGAGTGTGCTTGGACTAGTACAAGATAGATTTGAAACTGTCCAGAGAGGGCAGGAAGAGAAAACTGTAGGAAAATAACTAAATAACTAGGAACCTTAGAGTCCCTTAGAGCAGGACTGAGCTGGAACGTTAGATCCAAACCCTGTGAATTCAGAAGATTCAGACCCAAATATCAGAGACCATGCTCATATTTAAATAAAGATGAGCCGCGGTGCCAAATAAAGATATCTTCTGGGATTTCAATCAGCTTTTGAGTTCCCCACAACTATGCATCGTGGTCCTGGCGCCCAGTTGTGTGTGCTTGCTCTTGTCTAGCTGCCTTACCCTCCAACCCTTAAGTTTTGTTATATATGTGCTTCCAGTGATGCCTTTCTGTCTGCACTCAGCAGTCAAACCCAATTCACAATATCCAGTGCAGGGTGGAGTTCCCATCTGAGTTTGTCAAAAATGTACACAGTGAGCTGAAGTTGATTTTCTACCAAGAAATACTTTGGTGATAAAGGAAACAAAAGAAGAGCTGACTGCCTTCTATTTGGGTTAATGAAAATCTGACTAACTGCCCAAGTTTGGGATGGTTCTCTGGACCCCTGTGGGACCTGATCTCTCCTGCGGTTATTTTCACCAGGCTGAGTTCATTGACTTCACAGCAACTTGCTTAGAATTTGAATTGGTGGTACGTTAGCGAAGGAAAGGAGCAGGAATTTTCAAACCAGCATGAAGAAAATAAGAAATTAAAGGCAAAATTCAGAAAATTATGGGGGTAAACGGATGAATGATAGTTTGGGGGATTTGTTTGGAACAGGATTTATTCGGATTGCAACGATCATAAATTGCTACCACTTAGTTACTACTACCATTACCAATCAAGATGAGGAAAATCAGCAGAAATGTACTGGAAGCTGGATTAAATCCAGTGTGTCCTTATCAAAAAACAAAATGAAATGTAGAAACCACAATTTATATGAGGCATGATCCTCCATAGGTTATTTTGGCACCAATACCGATGCTGCCCTTACTTCTGCTTTATCTTCATGGTGACTGTCTCCAAATAACAGAAGAAAGGAGACAGGCAGGGGAGGCTATACTTTATTCAGCAGTGCTTATTTATAGCATTAACTGTATATCTTAAACTGTTGAGATTGTCCTGTTTCAGCCTTTCTTCTTATAATCTACTAGAAAATCGCCTAGTGGGAGTCTTTTAATATTACCCTTTTGACTGCAGCTCTCTGATTTTGATTATGCATTGCGTTGCGGGTGAAATTTGGGTTAAAGATAATTGTAAATATGGTATTGATATTAAATGATGTTTTCCCAACATTGCAATAATGCTTGTTTTGTTTGCTGGAGAGTTTATTACTTTTTGATCAATAGCATGTGAGATTTGTGAGGGAAATTAGCATAGTGAATAACAATTAGGAGAAAAATCAATGGCATTCAGACAAATAAGTGACTTGAAAAAGTCCCATAGGCACACATACACTTACTCAGATTCTTTAGAGTGTAATATATCTCATTTTGAATTCTAGAAGAGGAGAGAGCTATTTGGACCAGAACTGAGACTGATGGCAGTATAATTGAACTACAGCGGGACTATTTGTTGCTATTTAGCGTTTCTAATAGCTCGTATGTATGACTGCTTTGTTCACTGGCTCTATGAACTTCCTTTGACTTCTGTGATATTTTTTATGTGTTCTCTACTGGTCTGCTTTCTTGTGTCACCTACTCTACTTAGGTGACAACACCATGGTTGCCCACACCATGTACTTCTTTCAGTCACCTCATATACTTGCTTTTCCCCTACACATAGTAGGGCCCATCTGCCTTACAAGAGCCAAGAGGGCTTCAGATGAGGTAGGCAAGTGGAAAAGTTCCAAGTAAGCAGATACAACTTGTTCTTCAAAAAAGCTTTAAGCTATGCAGCTCTTTGCCACAGCATGTTACAGATCCTAAAAAGCTTCTAGATTATTTCGTGGAAGAAAATCTACCTAGTGCTATCAAACACAGGAAAACCTTCCTGGCTTAGGAAGCACGTGGTACTGAACATAGTCAAGAGCTCAGTGTTTTGGTTCTCTAGATGTTTGCATTCCTGCTGTGTGCATCTGAGCACACCCCTCTCTGGCAATCCTGTTCAGGAATCAATGTTTAGAATAATAGCTCTGCTTTCCTCTGAATTGAGCTGCTTAATAACTATTGCTGGGGAAATCAATCAGCTCTATGATATCTTATTACTTACGCTAATTTAATCACAAGAAATGGGTCATTGCTTCAGTTCAGAGGGCAAAATGGGTGTGGGTGGATGTGAGGTTGTACAGAGGTAGGAGCAGAGGAAGGGAGACTCCATGATTTGGCACATGAGGGATAGAAATGGTGTGGGCTTTCCCAAGGCTGTACAATGAATGATACGGAGAAAACCCACAACCACGCTCTAGAGCTCCTGGTAATCTATAGGTTATATACGTAATCTATAGGTTATTTTCGATGTTGTTTTCATGTTCCAAAGAATCTTACAGGTGGCTTTTCTTTATTTCCTCTCCATTTTGTTGATCTCTGCACAGGCTAAAAGAGGATGATCATCAAGAGAAACAAGCAAAGAGGAAAGATCTGTGACTTCCGTCAAGGAACTCTGAGCCCACTGCAAGTTTTCACATACCCCAGAGAAAGGTAAATGCAAAGGAACTGTTCATGTGTTCAGTGCGTAATACTTTAAAAGAAGGAAACAACATCTAAACAGGGTGTCTAAAGAAATAAGTTTAATGGACTACATGTGTAAATTCAGCCATGCAGAGATTGTCGTAGCATTTTCAAGCTCTTGCCTAAATTCTATTTACTTGCCTATATACATGACTATGTTATGTAAAACCTTTTTTTACCGTCTTGTACGTAGTGGAGAGTACCATTTTTGTCCGTCACTAAAGAAAGTAAATTAGTAACAATTTCTACACACTGAACTGTATCTGTACTGTGATTTTATTTTCCTCAAAAGATGTCTTTCATTCAGAAGAAAACTGGATGTTTTCTAGGATAACAAAATGTGGAGTTCCAGAAGCTAAAAAATGCCAAATACATTAAGTGTAGCTGTTGTAGAAAGTTATGCATCTGCATGATTTACGCATTTTTGTTTAGGTACTTGTTTAGAGCACCTTGAATTCTTGCAATGTAGACAGGTGTAGATTTTACTCAATCCTGTCGTTTTTGCATGTTTTCCCCTCTAGTACAGAGGAATATGTGAGCTTAGAAGAAACTATTTACAAACTCTAAAGGCTAACACCTTTTCTGGAATGAAACCTTTCCAGTGTTCCAGGATATTGTAAAGAGCAGTCCATGCTGGAGGAAAGGCAGTGAATACATAGTGTTCAAAACTTTAAATTGAATATAGTTTTGTGTGGACAAAAGCAGATGTGTTTTTAAAAGTGCTAACTGATCATGCTTAATCCTTTAAGGAATTGCTTTCTCTGAAATAGTGGAATTGCTTTTAGAGTTGGTCCCTTCCTAGGGGAAAGAAAAGAATCAAAAACTGACCCATCAAATATGTCAGGCTGTTACTAAACCTCACTGTGAAAGCAGCGCCACTTTCCTGACAAATAGATCTTGGACGCTATTAGAAAAACAGAAAGCACTGGTGCTAACTGCTGCACTAACACTATCTAATTCACTTTATTAACTAGGTAATGAACTGAAGCCATTGTGGTCTAATTGAAATAAATAAATACATTAAAACGATGAATTAAAGTAACTGCATTTTGATGGGTTTGGGTTATTCATATTGCTTCAGAATGTTATTTTTAATCCAAACACTGATGGACACATCTTCTTGTGCCCCAGGGATAGTAGAAGTATCTTATTGGCCTCTCTTTTTTTACCCCATTTACTTCACATTTCACACTGCTTCCAGATGATTTTTTCCTAGCAAGATCTGGTTGCTTTAAGAAATAAAAGTGTAAATAAAAAGAACAGGGAAGGCTTCAAATAAGGTTAAAATGAGTACCAAAATATAGGACTCTAGTGCTTAGGTATCTCTTAAGTGCCTTTGAATGTCAAAAGATTTTTAGAAGTAGTCATATTTAGCCAAACTCAGTGACTTAGATGGGGAGTCTGCCACAGGCTTAGGAATGATTTGGCTGATGCAGGGCTCTTTTGAGTGTCTACCCTGAGCTTATTTTTCATCAGCTGCAGCATTTGATGCAATAATATGAAATAACCTTTTAGGAAAGGTTAACTAATCACGCAAAACTCCCCAGTAAAAGAGTTGTCATGTTTTTTCCATCCAACACACTGCGTGGTCCTTCAGTGCTTTGTTACTCCTGTGCATCTGCTCCGTCCTGTTGCTTGGGGATTCCATGTTAACTGCAGGTTTGCTCTGTTCATTGCATTGTGCTAGACAGCTGAAGAATATATTAACTTTGATCTTCCTGGGGGTCAATTTCTGCAGTTGCTACAGAGATGCTTTTTCATCAGGAAGAGGGAGGGAAGTGGCCTCAGTGGTTGTAAATGGGAGGGAGAGTGCTTTCAAGACTCTCTTTGTGAAGCTGTAATCTGAACTATGACTTAGAACTTTGTCTCTGAGGTCTCTTTTCCTCTCCTAACAAGATTATATGGCTTTAACTTGTCCCCTTCTTATTCAGCTAATGATCAGCTGGGCAGGTAGACTACTAACCTCTCTTCTCTTACAGTCTTTTTCATCCAGATGTGCTGTTCTGCTTACAGCAAGATACGCAATTGCTCATAGTCTCAACTTGTTTTCATTGGCACAGGTTGAAAGCTAAATAAACTTTAACTATTCTAGCTTTACACCCTTTTAAACAGGGATATATTTTACTCCCCTACGTAGCTACATCTACAAAGGTAAGTGGCTGTTTGCTGGTTTTAGCCTGTAGCTGTTGTCTGTGTTGGCCTCGTGCTTCTGTGGAAGGAGCAGTTGCAGGGCACAAGTCAAAATCCCTTTAGCAGCTAAAAATGCTTGACCTGGAAGGTGAAGGAATAATTCTTCAAACTACGTGAATTGATTAATTCTGGTTTTAATTCCTCCTTTTCTCTTTTGGTGGTTAAAGTGGGCAGCCCTATGTTTATCAGTTTGCAGATACCACTAAAGGAGCATAAATGAGTGCTTAAAAATGAAATGAAAAAATAGGATCCTGGAATAAGTACATTACTTTAGTGTGTGAAACAAGAACATAAAATTATACCCAAAGGAAAGCCTAAATCTGTAACCTAGTACACTCCTGAGATACTCCAATGCCCTTATTACGTTTATTAATGAGGGCTGTGAGATCTTAACAGGAATGCTGGCACTGCCATTCTGCTCTGTTGCTTTACAGTTTGGGGGAAAGTAATAATATAGATGATTAATTGTAAAGCAGAAGTCCATGGAAGTTTGGGGGCAGAGAATGGTTTCCTTTCTTAAAAATTCTAATTAATTCTGTATCACCTGTTATATAACAGACTCCTGATATCTGCAGTGTCAGAAATCAGGGCCTGATCCTACTTCCCACTGAAATCGATGGGATTTTTGTCATTGATGGAGCAGCTGAGCAAGTGAGTTGCAAGAATTCATTTATTCAACAAATCCGGCTGCTTTCTGCTTATCTCTATTGATTGTACTCATGTCCAATCAGGTTTGCAGCATTAGCTGCATTACCTTACAATAACAGGGTAACTCACTTGGGGCATGTTCTTACCAAGCACTAGAATCCACATGAAGATAAACAGAAGGCACGTTCCATGCAAAGATGCCTTCAGCATTTACAGGGGCAGGTGCCGCTGTTGCTAGTTGTATGACTCAAGGAACCACGTTCCCTTTTTGCAGTTGCCAGGCTCAAGACAGAAATGTGAAGTGGCTTGTGAAAGTTGAGCTAATGCAACGGAAAGATGATGCAGCAACATATAAAAACTTTGGGCTTGGGAAACCTGGCTTCACATTTCAGTTCTCTCACAAGCTTCTGTATCGCCTTCTGAGTCTGTCTGTCATCTGTCATATGGGCTTCAGGCAGCCTTTCCTCACGGGATGTGATGCTGGTGTGCAGACTCACTGCAGGCAGCAATGCTGTCTTGGCACCCTGGAGGAGGGCTTGGGCAGGCAGCCTGGGCAGAGGTGTGCCCTCCTGCATCGCTGCGCTGCTGTCACTCCTACCTTTGGCTGCCTCTGGACAGTTGTAGTCAGCCAGAGGGGAACCAGGAATAGGACTGAGGTTCCTGTGGGCAGCCTTGCTCCCCGTGTCTGCCAGCCTGGTGGTAGGCATGCTCTGAAAAGGGGGAAAGAATGTTATTTTCCATTTTCTAACTGGGTGTCGTAAACCACTTGCACTAAAAAAGCAAATATTGAAACATCTTCAATGAAACCTTTTCACAAACGTGGAGTTTTGGCCTGGACTTGTATGTAGTTGAGCATACCCAGCACTTCTCCCTCCCCATGGGCACCAGTTTGTGTGTCCCACCTCTCTGTCACACAACAGGAACAGGAGAGCAGGTTTGTTATGTACTGTGAGCAGCTGGAAGTGAGGCAGGGGCAGGAAATTTGTGGAATCGGTGCTGAGCATCCTTTGTTCTGCCTAAGAAGTCACTTTCCAGAGCCTTGTATGTGTCCTCTTTTGAAGGAAGTGGTTTTAGAAGGATAGAACATGTATGACTATAATTCTGGTTTGCAAATAAATCATCAAAGGGAAATTTTTGCAGGAGCGATTCTAACAAGCTTAGCACAACACATCCTTTTGCTCCAGACTCTTGCCTGGGCCCTGGGCCTGAAATCCTTGATTACTATTGCTTGTTTTTCTTTCCTATTTTGCTTATGTACAGAAGCTTTTGTTTTCTGAACAACTCCTCCACTTTCCATAACTTATAAGCAAAGAAGACAGAGCAGTTCAGTCATTATCCACTTGTTTTCCTTGCATTGTGTGATGTAAATATTGATCTCCTAGACATCTCTTTTTTCATAACGTCATTCAGATTTTCCTACTTCTAGGGTTCGTTATATGCAAGTTACATGATGGACCCGAGGGGTCAACCGTCTGGATTTTGGTGGAGAGATGGTGATGGTGGAACAGTTTGATCTGTGAAGAGATCCATATCTCTTCCCAGGTGATGGTGTGTAGCTTCAGAGCAGTAATTGATTTGGAGATCTAGAGGAGTTGCATGTGGGTACATCAAATATTTGAGTCCTGTGATACAACTTGCTTTCTTGCTGCTTCACACAGATTTATATGGGCACACAGTACAGTATGTCAGCATCAGGTAGATATCAAACCATGGCTATTTGGTTGGTTTAGTTGCTGGATTATTTACTGGACAGTCAGCAGGTAGAACAAGCCTGAATCTGATCCACTTTAGCACTATGCTTCTTGCTGGAGGAAGAGAGGAGTAGCTGGTCACTGAAATAACTAGATGCCTCCTGTTCTACCTGAGAGGTTCCCTTCAAGATCAGACCCTCCCTGGATACCAAAATACTCTTGCCTATAACTCTGTATTTAATAAAAACCTGCTTTGTTGAACAGCAAACCCTGAAGAATAGCTTCTGCTTTGTTATTTTCCCATAGTCTCTTGAGGGTTGTGTGTGTGTTAAAATTATCAAACCTTTTACTTTTAATCCGAAGCTCACTTTTGCTGATATTGTTATAATTCCTTCCCTTTTCAACCACATCCCCCACCTTTTTTTTTAATATATTATTATTTGAAGAAAAGCAGAGCTAAGACATGATTTAGGACCAGTCAAACCTCTGTGGCTTCCTTTTGCGTAAAGAAGCTGAGTGCAAGATTCTGTGCAAACATCTTTCTGTTTATGTATATAAACTAATTATGGAGACCTCGATCCTGCAAAGAGCTCTGTGTATAAGCCAATGAAGCACCGGAGTTCTGCAGAGGGCAGAGCTCGTAATATAAATACAGCTTACAGCCTTGCCTGAAAACCATATTGCTTTAAACATACTGTTATATTTTAAGTCCTGAGTTCTCTACAAGTACAGTTATATAAGGTTGCGTTCTAAAGATGTGTTCAATTCTGCATTCATACTGGCATAATTACACCGGAGAAGGTAGTCTTTATACAAGTATTACTGTCTTCATTAAAATTTGTATCGGTATAATTTCATTGGTTTGAAAAAAGAAGAAGAAACAGAGAACTGAACAGTATCCTTAGCCAATGTTTTTATCAGTAAAACCTAAATATACATAGATGAGACTGAATACCAGCAGTGCATTTCACAGTTAATTCCCAAGCGTCTTACACTTCAGTGTAGTAAAACCAGTTGTTCAGTGGGATTTAGAAACAGACGTTGACTAATTTTTTTCTAAGTGTTTGTTCTGTAATATAATTAAATGTATTGTTTTGTTGTAAACATTTTTTCAACAGCTCCGGGTACTTTTTGTTTTATTTAGTCCCCCAGACAGACACGATGGGGCAAAGTCTTTGCCATTCTTAAATAACCACAGTGGTTGCACCAACACTTGGCCTACCTAACCTGGTGGCATTCCCCAAAGTGCATGTTTTCTAGTAAAATGGCTGTTGAAATGATTCAAGTGATTGTTGTTGCTCTGCATATTTGCATGAAGAATGATTAGTAGGCTTATGAAACACTTCCTTGAAGTGAAGTCTGCTTTCGTATGGCTTTTGCTCGTAGGAAATCCCATCGCTGAAAAATCTGGTCCACTGAACTCAAGTTTCAAAACACTGGGTATCGTTAACGAACCCAAGTACTGAACACTAACCTCTCTTTCCAAATTCCATTTTGAGCTAAGTTTTTTTTTGCCTGTCAGCCAGTTCCTCGCGTCACTTATCCGTTATCAACGGAAAAATGTATGGAAAGTGTCCTGTAAATGGGAGCAGCTCATCTCTGCTGGGGATTGGTGTGTGGTACCGCCCTGTGAAGTTCCCAGATGTCACCGACTTCACCTTGTGGTACAAATGGAAGCAAATGACAGTTCCCCTTTCTGCCTCGTGCTCATGCAGAAGTTTGTTAGATAAGCAGTAGGTGACTGAAACATGTTGACAAGCAGGGAATAGTCATTAATTATAGATTAATTGCACTCGCAAAGAGTAGCTGACTGGTAGTGGAATGGGTAACTCTTTATTCCTTGATTTATTTAGTGCCTCTTTTTGTGTATTTTCCATGGACTGTGGCAGAAACATCTTTTCAGAATTGATCTACAAATGTGGTGTGCAGACAGAAGGATGAATATTAATATGTCTCAATAGATTTCTAGGCAAAGGGCCTTGGGTCAGGCTAATGGAGAACGGGTGGGAGCAGCTGTAGCACACAGAGCTAGAATTGTGCTGGGTGGCCTGAATGAAGCTCTGAACTTCTTTTGAATATTAGGAGAGTCTGAATTCCCAGGAAATACAGCATTCTCTTCAAAATAGTCACTGAAATCAAGAATATATAGAGGAGAAAAACATACTTTCTCCATCTTCGTTCCCCTAATTTTGATTATTTATTTAACTTCTCTTTCCATTCTCCCCACTTCAGGTTCATTGTATACGTTTTATTCAAGAGGAACTCAGCAGATAAGATGAATGCTGCCGGGGAGGGACTGCTAGCACTGCCCTTAAATTTTCTGTGCCAATTATGAGCACATCTGCAATATGAAGAGGAGAGAGAGCTAGTGGACTGGAAGACCAGAACTGCGTTCAGATCAATAGATGAGCTGACATTGAGGCTAGAGGACTGAGAGAAGTAGTGGAAAGGATAGACATATTTGGCAGATTTCTGAAGGCATTCAGTAGCAACACAGAGATGGAGCTGATAAATCAATAGCTCTTTGGGGAGATTAGATTGATATTTTAAATGTATATGGAACTGTCCTAGCCAGGAAGACCGAACAACCACTGAAGGAACAGATAAGCAGAGAAACATTAATTCATATTTCTATATCATTTTAGTGTGCTTTTTTAAAGAAACTGTGCGGAGCTCAGAACTGCTTTCTGTTTGCAGCTGGGAGGCTGGATCAGATGTAAACCTGAACGGCACTCGGGAATTTCTCAGGCTGGTATGGGTTAAGTTAGCATTAATGAATAAATTATTGCTGTTATGAAAAAGCATTTAACACAGAGGTTGTCGGTTCTCAGCAGGACAGGACTGGGACAATTGTGCAATACTCCTTAAGGGTGGAGGGGAAGTCGGCCCAGTCCCACCATGTATTATCTGTGTGGGGGTGTTTTCAAGAGCCCAAGGATGTAAAGGAAGGCATTATGGCAACCTTCAAACCATGTGATCTGCAGGACTTAGAATCTAAATTATGCTTTGCTGAAGACAAGGAGAGTTTTGTCAATGATCTCAATAGGAGCAAAACTGGCCCTTTGTACACAGGGCTTTGTACTCCTTTTGACCACTCAGGCTGCCTCCTCATGCTACCAATTATATCAGCTGTCATAAATTAGAGACAAAATGCTATAAAGTGGTTTTAATCATCCTGGCATTCCTGGGGTGAACTGCAACTTGTGCTCTGTGCTGATCAGTGTTTGGCTCTCCCACAACGTCCCTCCATCTTCCCTACAAACCTGCTGGAAGTTCAACTTGAAAGTTTTTTTGCAAGCGATACTGTTGTTGTGTTCACCAGATGTTGTGAAGCTAAATTAAAGGATAGCTTGTACTAATGGAATTTCCTAGAAGTTTACAAGTGAATTATTATGGTTGGAAAACTTTGGCTATTTAATATATATTTCCACAGAGGCATGAGGGGGGAGGACTGTGATGAATAAAGTAAATGTATAATGATGCGGGGGGATGTCCTTGGTTTGCCTTCCCTTATTTTGAACTCGATGGAAATTGGATCAACCCAAAGATGGACCACCCACTCATCTGTCCAGATTGCATTAGCCATAGTGGTTTGTCTGGTACTCCTTCACTGTCCAAGACTCACTGGACTGGCCTGTTTAACAGGGATCTGTTACATGCTGAAATATTTTTAGAATAATTTTATTTAAAGAAAACAAAAATACCAACTGCTAAGAGGAAACCAATTCTATGACAGTGGGGTCAGTTTGATCTTGTCTTTAACTGCAAATACCACTTTATTTTATTTGCACTATTTTTATTTGTAAATAGATGACAGATAAGTGTTTCAGATGAAGAGATCATTTCAAAATCACATGCTTTTCTGGAAAATAGCGTATCTCAGCAGGACTTGGAAGGCTCCTAGCTTGAGACACATTGTGTTTGGTGTTGATAACATTGGTCTTTGCAAGTTTATAACCCCTCAGTTACCCTGAACATGGCTGCCTTCTGCGAGGGCTTTTGCTGATTACTGTTAAATTGCAGTATGGTGTAATTAAGAGGAAGGGGGAAATGAGGCCTGCCAACAGTGTAGGGCTTCAAAAATTGCTTATGGGGCTGACAAAACAGATTTCTTCACTCGGGAAATCAGTGTGTTAGTAAAGAAATTGGAATATCACTTTCTTCACTAGATATTTGTGGTTGGACACTTGATCTTCCTCCTTTTGACACAAATACTTGCTTCTCCTTACATATACCATGATTGCTCAAATCATGATCATACACTAATGTGAGACGGGGCTTAGGACCAATTGATTACATGCCTAACTTATTCTGCAGGCACCCTCAGAAAAGGCGAGGCCAGCCAGGCTGTGCTGGCTCCGTTTGTGTTGGGTTATAGAGCTCTGCCTGCAGCTGGCTGAGGCTGATCTTGGGCTCGTGGAGATCTGCGTGGAGGCTCGAATGTCCCTACCTGTAAGCTGGATGATGTTCAGTACTATCTAACATGTGTTCCTGGGGCTCCCAATGCCTTCAGCAATCAACGTGACAGCCTGTGCCCAAAACAAAAAACTCTGGTAGGACATGTTGGATTAGACCGGAAGGTTTTCAGGCCAGTAAATCGGCATGTGTAAAATTGTTATTTTCCTTGGTGATCTTGTCATTCTCAAATGTGAAATGTGAACCATCAACTGGCTTTAGTCTTTTTGTGAAAATTGCCAAAAGAATCTAAGAGGTAGTGGCAAATGTGAACCTAATCCAAAGAAGTTTGGAACCAAACCCACTCAAATTAGGAAATGGAAAAAAAAAAGGGGGGGGGGAAATAAAGGACTAAACATAACTAAATCTGAGGCCAAAACACTAAAATGCCTTAACCAAAGCATTTTGCGTCACTCCAGGGCAGAGATGAAGTCAGGATACTTTAAATGTATCCCTAATCATAATTTGTCTGGATTTCTTTTTAGTTTAACCTAGCTGTTCAATTTTCTTAAGATTGATTTTCAAATGATTTCAATATGTCAATGATTACCCAATTTAATTCTGATTTCATTATGGTTTGCCTTTTTTCTAGGAATATACATATATACTTGTAGCATATGTGCATTCGTGCTTCTGTAGTTGTGTGCACGCACACCTACGCGCATCTGTGACCTCAGATTTGGGAGACCTGGTGGTTGTTCTTGATTCTCCTCTTGCTGTGTGGCTTTACAAATGTTCTTACCTTCCACATGCCCTCTTGCACTTTCCTCTTGCTTGTAAAGGCAATAGCTTTTAGGGAAAGGCTTGCTTTGTTTTTTACAGTGTATACCAGGGGAGCTTGTTGATGGAGATAGTGACTTTTGGCACTACCAAAACCAAGAGGGGAGCATTCAGCTGCAGGCTTACGTTAATAGTTAGCAAACAACACTATTTGTGTGTGCTGGGGTTAAAAAGGACATCCGTATTGGCTTAAACTGACATCTAAGCTTGAGAGGACTACATACACTCCTAGTGTCGTGTTCCCTAGGCCTTGTATTTGGCCATCTCTTCTGCAGTTTAACCATTGGCTGCAAAATGCTGGTTCCTGAAGATGAACGGTGATACACGCTACTGACCAAAACTGCCCAGACCTTGGCAATCGCACCCTTCTGCTTCCCCTTCTCTCCACCCCAGCCCTGTAGGGCAGCCCTGCAGGCACCTCTATCCATCACCCACCCTAACAGTGGCAGGCAACTCTCTGCCCACTTCTCACCGCGTCAGCTCTGTTGATGCCTCAGACAATGGATGGACACGTTTGTCGTAATTCTGTGCAAATCTCTCTCAATGGATATGTATGTTTCTGGCCCTTGGTTCTGCATGGCTTTCCATGTCGGCTCACCCTGCTGCTGTTCCCCACGGACACTATAGCCAAGAGGAAGGAGAGCTGCTTCCAATAGCTCAGCAGCTGCGCCCTGTCAGCCTGTTGAAAGGCAATCTCCCTTAACAATGGGCTAAAACGTTAGCGCTACTGTGCAGACATCACAGGCTTACCCTCACTGAGCAGTACGGTTGTGTATCTCGTGGCTGCCACATACAGGACCTTACCCATCCATCAATATCATCACTTTAAGGGGAGGGGGGGAAGCAGCAGAGACGTGTTCCAAATGGTTTCACACTAGAAGGAAGCGGCAGACTTTGTGTTTGGCACCACGCACTGGAAGTCCCCATGCTGGGCAGCACCTCTCCCCGCGGATGGGCAGGAGGAGTTGCCTCTGGGACGTCATGCCTTTGATTAAAATTGGCAATTGTGAGTCTCCTGCTGGCCCCAAAGCAGCTTGGTGAAATGACTGCTTGTGACAGCACGAGCGCAGAAGCCTGTCATTCAGTTTCCAGCCTGCTTTAGTGTCGATGCAAGCCTTGCCAAAAATATTTCTCCAAGCAACACTTACAGTAAAGCACCCTCCTGTCCTGGAACCTTTACGTTAATTAAATGAAAATAGATCAGGCAAAATCAAAGGTCTTCTTTTGTTGATTAAACCACAGTTTGTGTGGCAAATATCCTCCATCTGCTTACAGAAAATGTTGGCTCCTGAATCCCCATGAACCAACTGCAGCCAGAGGCTGTGCTAGAGCTCTTGAAACCAGACCGAACTCTCCCCACGACAGCACTGCCCCGTGCTGCCCCAGCCCCTCCTGCGCCTGCTCTCCCCTAGGCATTGCCGAGGCAGGTCTAGCTGTGGAGTTGAGTCTTATTGGAAATGTAAAATGAATATCTAATAACAGGGCAATTTAGTAGAGCAATTCCAAATGGCTGAAGCAGATTTATATCAGCACATTGATTAGTTGCTGGAGACTTGCAGAATCTTGATGGGCTCTGGCCAGATGAGCTCTATTTGATGATATTACTCCTGTTGAGTTTTACACAAATTTCTCTTTATTACTGTCATTTCCTCTCCAAGAAAATCTACAGGTATCGAGAGTCTGGGGCCTGCACCCCTGGCCCACCTGAAATCTCCAGCATTTGAGAGGTATCTAGGTAATTCAGACTTAAGAAGGACAAAGAAAAGAATAACTCGAGTAGTGGTGAGAGAGGGAAATGGCACTTACCTGTTTAGGCTTTGGTTGCGAAGCCCAGGTTCCCTGACGATGAAGGCTACCGGGTTAAGCCTAAAAACAGAAAGTAACTAGAGATAGAAAGTGCAAATGCCAGTGCAGACCTTCTGGAGCCCTTAAATGAATTTCTCAGTGCAGGGAAGTACTGGAGTGGAAACGGTAGGTACAGTTAATAGTTCAGCACAAGTTGTTATTTTCAAAGATCAGGGCATATTGCTGGAAAAGATAAGTCAGAAGAATAATAAGATCTGCAGGGAAAGGCTATTGTACCTAAGCTAATTCTAGTCAGGACTGAGAACTGAAGGAACAGAAGAAAATGCAAGTCAGCCCTCAGACACCAGGAGGGGAATCAGGCTCCCCAGTACATGGAGTGCTTGTTTATAGCCTGTGTCGATCTCTAAATATCATTTCTTTATTTGAACTGTTCATACAGTGAATCTGGCTGAAGCTTTATAAAGCTCTTCTTGTGCAAACCAGTTGAATCCAGTCTCAGACTAAATCAAAGTTCTTACAGGTACGTTAATTCCCTAGGAGCTAATGAATCATCTGATGTAACACAGGAAACAGAAAATCAGACTTTATCAACTCTTTGACAACAAAAAAACACTTTGAAACATACATACCCTGCCCGTTTCAAAGAGACTGGGTAAGTGATACGGTGCTAGAACACAACTGAACAAGTTGTACAGAAATCTTAAGATGTTGGGTAAAGCAAAGTTTGGGAATGAAAAGCTGCAGGTTCTCTTGAGTAGCCTTTGCTGATGTAATCATGTGTGCACATTGAAGGGTGCCGGCAGAGCTGTTCTTTTTCTTCACAATTAAAGCCCAAGGCCGTATATTTGAGGCTTCTAAGGCCGTTCCTCAGGCTTGCTGTGAGTGCAGGCACCTGAACTTCCTGTAAGTTCGGACGTGCAGGACTGTGTGCTGGGTTAAATCACGCGGCAGGAAGGGCTATCTGCTTCCCTGGGCTTTGTGCTACGCTTGGGCTTCAGCTCTGGGTTGCAGCTGGGCAAGTACCTTCAAGCAGCGTCCTTTGAGCATCACCGCTCCTGCTGTGCGGTACCATGGCGCTTCCCTCCCCGGCTCAGCTGCTCAGCAGATCGTAGTTCAGCTGCATCTGACATGTGGGGCGATAGATCAGGAAGAAGATCATACTGCAGCTCCGTGCATTCATGAGCTGGTGGTACCTCTGCAGACAGCGATGGTGTCCAGATGTGACAGGCAGCTTTGAAAATCTCAACCTCCAAGATACCAGAATTTGGATCATAAGATGCTTTTCAAGTCTCTCTCTTCCCCCCACCCATGCTTAGTGTGCTGAAATTTTGGACCAAGCCGTATGGAGCAGCTTGTCCTTCTGTCTGTGGACTGCCTAGCGTTGTGGGTTCTCAGACCCCACTGGTGTCACTGGGGATCAGAAATAATTACAGGAAGTAACCAGAGCTTTCTGAGACAGTGGCTTTGATTTTGGATAGCAGTTAACTTGTTTTTTGTCTTTCTCATCAATACCCCTGGCATTTCAGATTAATAATCTGTTGGCTAAAATTTTGATAAAAGAAAAAAGACCTTAAAGTTCTCACACAACTTTTACCGTGAACCTCTTTGACCTTTGAAAAAGAGATTCATAACTGTTCTAAAAAATATTTTCCATTTATACTCAGCTCACTTCCTGGTTCTGCCTGGGAACAAGAAGCAGGAAGCACCATAAATCTTGTGAAAAAGCCTGTTCTGGCAAGCTTCCTAGCCCAGTTTTGCTGATCATTGAGTTTTGGATCATTTGGATAAACTTCATGTAAGTAGCCAAGCTCATGTGCTTCTCCAACCCATTTGCAATCTCCAAATCCTATGAAGCCAACTCGTTGCTTAGTCTAGGCAGCCTGAACTCTGCCCTTTCCTGCCCCGCTTTCTTTCACGCATAAAGCACGGTCTTAGGGCTGCTGTGTTTTTTTGGATGAACTTGGTGCTAATGTGACTGAGAGTCTTACAGCCAAGTATAACATGTAGGCGTCATGCAACCTTCCTTCACACGGCTTTGCTAATACCCCCTAATCCTGTCTGGTGATACCTTGGGCTGTTCGGAGACTGAATTAATCCTGCGCAGAGCTTACCAGTTACATGAAACCACCACAAACCCTCCGCGTGGCGGCACGACGCTTGGTTTGAAGCTAGCAAGATGTTCCCTGTGCAACAGAGAAAGAAGGCTTGAACCCCAAAGAGAGAAGCAGCTCACAAAAGACGACCTGGGAGTAGATTTTCCGATTCCTCCTCTTCCCCTCTCATGGTGGCCCAGGGCTCCGTGCTGAGGTAAGGCCGGCGTGGCAGCAGCCGGGGAGCACGTTGCTCGGGGCCGCACGTACAGGTGCAGGTGTAGTCAGTACCCTCAGATGTTTGCTCAGCAGCGGTAATGGGGTGCTATTATTCCCTCGGGCATTAGGTCCGTTTTAGTCTGCGAACATGGTGTTTGATGAGGGCAGCACAGCACTGGCTGACAGAGGGGTCTGCTGCCTGTCACACCTTGACTTGTTGAGCGCTAACACAGCCCGGGGATCACAAAGCTGTCATTACAAAGCATTAGCATGAAAAAAGGAGCACTCCTCATGTTTTGGCATGTCACACCCAAGTGACAGGGAGCACAAATACAGTCAGGCACACAGAACAGTGCAAGTCAACGTCGGCTTTGACAATGTTGGGCACCAAGGCTGTCACTCCTTTGACACAGCCCCTCCTTCCCCCTACCCACGCTGCCATTCGCAACAGCAGCTCGCCCACCGCTTTTATTTCTGCACAATGTGTCAATAATTACTTGTCAGGCCTCTGCTTATAGTCCTGGGATGCTGAATAAACGCTTATTATGCCTGAAAAATGTTGCAAGCTTTACCATAAATCTTGTGTTACAAATGCACACAATAGGGGCTATTGACACAGCGGCAAACACTCGCATTAACATGTAAAGTCATGCTGCCGAGAATGGAGTTTGACAAACTAACTTGCAGCAAAGGAGTTTGTTGACCTTTTCTTTGCCTTCCTGGCAACGGGACGAGGTTTGTGTGTATTAAAAACCCAGCTGAATGGGAGATGAGAGGGGATACTAAACATCTTCCTGTCTGGGCTGCGAGAGGGAGGGTGATCTGTATCTGAGAGCACTTCAGAGTTGCCATTATCGGATATCATCCTTCAAATATACAGGAGCTACGCAAGCATTTGAAAGCTGAAGTTCACTGTATTTGAATTCAGTAGCCCACAGACTTCTCCCTGTGCCTGTTTGCCCAGTAGAGGCCCTAACTGGAACGTTATTTTGGGCTGGCAGCTATTCATGGCTTGCCCCTGCAAATTGCAACTCCTCAGCTGTTTTACTGCTTTGGGTTTCAGGTTGCTTCTTGCAACAGGCTGGGGGGTTGATTTAGAGGTACTGGAATAAAGTACGAAAGGTGTTTGTCAACTGTACAGTGTTATAAATTCAGCTCGGAATAAGAGTCTTTAAAAGAAGTTTTAGAGAAGTGGTAATTGGGGCCTGAATTCAAACACTTACTGACGCCTTGTAACTGATTTTTTTTTTTTGTGTCTTGTCTTGTTTTGCTTTGTTTTTAAGGTGTGCGGGGATCTGCCCTCTCTGTACCATTAGCAGGGACAGGTGAACTTCCCTAGAGCAGGTTTCTACCTGTAGGTGAACTAAACTACCCCCTGAAACGTTCCATTGCTTTCCTTTTGTTTATAAGGTTTTGCATGGTTCTCTATTTCATCTTTGAAATGTTCTTGTTTAGTTCAAGCCTATTTCTTCCTGCATTCAGTGACTGAAGATACTTGTTTAACCCTTTCATGTTTTCAATATTCTTCCCTCCACAGATGTTTTCTCTCTTTTTATATCTCCTTCAACTTACTTTTTTACTCATTTTGGCAATGTAAGCTTAATTTCTTTTTTATTAGCCAGTTTCCTGTAAGCTTTCAGTCCTAGATATCCTATCTGGATCCAGTGATCCAGAATTGGTGTTTTTGAAATGCTGGAAAAGAGTATTTTAAAGGAAATGCTGCTTAAATCACAATATTATCAAGAACATAGGAATAGGAATTTCCTTTGGTTACAGCCTGTACAAAGAAAACCAGCTTTTGTAAGGAAAAAAGCTTTTGTTTTGCTTTTAGGAAAACCTGAAGCATGGAATAAATTTGACCTAAACTCAGCAATCCAAAAACTCTTTGGTAAATACGGTATATGTTGTATATATAAACGAGGGAGCTACATGCATGTTGTGGTACACAGACGAGCATATAAAGCCCTGTGTACCAACCACAACCAAAATTGCCGAAGTGTTTATGTGTACCTATAGAGCGTTCGCTTTACTTTGTAAAGTCGGTTGGATGTTAAGCTAATCTCTGGAAGAACCACATGGCCTGGATTCGTCCCACCTGATTTGGGCTCTGGCTCCCCAGTGGTGTAAATCAACGTGAACCTGTGCTGCTGCTGTCCCGCTCCTCCCTCCGTGCAGACACACGTGCAGCTGTGGGTGCCCGCATCCTTCCTCCTTTGCGGCGGGTCAAATGCTCAGTGAGTTGCTTTGGGGAGCTGCTCTGGCAGCAAACTGTTGTTTTTTTGTATGATTCATTTTCTTTTGTTGTAGCTCCCTGACTTGGTTCACTGCTAATTCAGAGAAGCATGAGGGAAGGGTGATAAACACAATGCAGGGAGGGAGGAGGGTTTTAGCTTTTGCAGCACTTCATCTTTAGGCACAAAGTAACTCATCTGAATTAGAAGGCTAGTTATATCCTTGTCCTTATCCTTTTACAGGAAGTAAAAGCAAAAAGCCCTCATTAGAAGACCTCTAAGATCATAGGTTTCCCTGAGATCTCTCTACTGAGGGGCCTTCGTTCTGGTGATATTTGGCATAATGAATTTTCATCACTTTTACCTTAAACAGAATGGTCAGCTTTCTTTTAAGTTATGCTGATCTGTTTGGGATAAATGCACTACCTGCAAATGTTCTATCACAGTAAATGAGGTTACTGGATTGCCCTGTTGCTGCTTAGCAGTGAACTAGGACAGGCACTTCTGCTTGCTTGCAAGGAAGAGGGATTTTTCTCTTTTGACTCTCCCACTTCCTCTGTCTTGCTGAGAGCACTTAAAACTCTGCCTGCCGTGTCCTGTGGCTGTGCTGAGCTAACCCAAATCCTGCCCAGAGCCCCAACCCTAATGCTTTCTGATAGTTAGGTCTTTCGTAAGGTCTGGGGCTAGCACGCACAGAAGGAGGTGTAGCAAGATCAGCTGTATGTACCCTAGATTTAGCGACTTCTGTGAAATCTCGGTTTATCACAGACTCACAGAATTGTAGGGGTTGGAAGGGACCTCAAGCACTTGAGGTGGAGCTCTGTGTATTTCCTCTCCCATACCTTTTTGGTGCCCTCCTTGTCCTGGAAAAGATGGCTTCCAAATATAAATATATATATGTGCGTTTTCCTCTTTGAAATCTGCAGAAACTTGGAAAGGTGAGGGCTGATGAGTAACTGGCAGCACAGAGAAGTTGGCTGAGAGCTCCCTTTGATTTACCTGACACTTAAGAGAATACCGTGTATGCTTAATATTGTAATGTCTGTGGCTTTTTCCTCTGATCCAGTGCACAGTAATCACTTCAGTCTTCTAAATAGGGAATGAGGTATAAAAGACAACACATCTAGCTATGCTTGTTTGTAGAGCATTGTGTTAAATTAAGGTATGTCTGTATTCCATGAATCCACATAGGTGATAGGTGTCTCACCCTCTTTTCTCTGGTGGCAAATGTTTAAACCACTTATCTGCATTTTACTAAACCTGGTTGATGCTTGGTTGTGTGTGTTTCTTTTTTCTTTTGGTCCCCCTTGCACTGAGTCTCCAACATTATGGAAAATTGTCAGAATCTTAACAGATGAATTCTTTATTCACGGACAGATGGATATGGCAGCCTGTCTTCCCATTGCAGAAATAGAAGGAGCGCTGGAGCAGAGCACTGAAACTGTTCAACTGAGAGTTGCTTTCAGCATGAGGGATGGGGAGGGAACGGGTTTTGATTTAACTTTGATTGCAGCAGAAACTTTAAGAGGCAGCGCTTAATGAGAAGCATTGGCACTTGGCCTGGAAGATAAAACCAAGCCCACCTCTTAAATAAATAAATAAATGCTCTCGTGTTTTTTTTTTTCCCAAATACAAGTGGTCAGGAATTTAGTCTCACATACAAAAGTTTCCAACTGAAAGGCCTCCAGTTCTTGGGCTCTGCAAATGTTTATCCCTGCTGGAGTTATCAAGATGTTGACAATTTAAACTGGGAAGCTTTTTCTCTACCTTTTTCCCTGCGGCTGGTTCCAAAGCTAATCTGCTACCATTAGAAAAATGAGAAGAAACAAAGAGCTAGTCACTTTGTTTTTTGTTCTTAATTTTTCTTTTCATTCTACAGTTTCTGCCTCTAGAGTTGATTGCAGGTTTGTTTCAGGGCTGCATTCTGTAACAGAAAACCTCTGCTTATAGTTCAGCAAACAGAGCCTGTGTTACGGTCCTGCCATTTGCAAACAGGGTCCCGATGGACGGAGATGGGCTCTTTCATGATTTTCGGCCAACTTAGCTATTCCAGCAAGAGTCACTACTGTAAGAGTAGTTACACTGACAAAACTTCCAGACTGTAGTTTTGTCACTGCTTATATGACATGGCCTTTTCCACCCAAAATAAACATGGTATAAAAAGCTAAATAGTTGCCTAATAGCCACTGTCTCCTATAGAGGCTCCTGAGATTCTCATGTGAATCTGTGGGTGGAAAATGGGCACAAGAATAGTGCTGGTAGTTCTCCGTGCACAGTGGCATGCTTTGTCTATGACCCCATGAAAAGTCCTTTGAAAATACTGTATTTCTGAATTGGATCTCAGCATTCACTTTAAGTCTCCTGAGGTCCCCCAGTAGGCAGCTTGTAAGGGTCTCTGGAGAAACCTAGGGGCTGATCCTCTTCTTTATTTAAAGATTAAGAAAAGAGGGACTGTAGAAAGGAAAAACTCCATCTCTGGAGGTAACATGATCTATGGTGTATTTGCAGCGCCTAAGAAAAATGCCCTGCTGGTATTGCTGTTCAAAATCCACTTTTAAAATAGAACTTAATCATTTAGTCCTTGGTCTTGGCCTTATTTCACCTTTTTAAATCTCTGAAAGCTAAGATTTTTACGTGGAGTATCATTATTGTCTTAATAACAGCTACTGAAGTCTGGGTCTCTATAATCAAACTGTTAGAAGATGCTTTTTTTTTTCTCTAAATCATGTCAGCATAGCTAGAAAATGTTACCTTGTTGTCAGACCTGGCGGTCCAGTGCTGAGGCTAATATTCCTTGATAGAAGATACTGAGATGGGGCAAAATCAAGTTTATTGACAGAACCCCAATAACAAATATAATTTGGATGTGGTACTTAGAGACAGGGCTTAGTGGGTGATGGTGGTAGGGGGATGGTTGCACCAGGTGATCTTGGAGCTCTTTTCCAACCTTAATGATTCTGTGGTAATTTGTGGAGAGACTGGCACTTCATTTCTGGAATACTGGAGTGAAATGCTTTATCAGGTTACTGAAGGGTATAGAAGCAGCTCTCCTCTAAAACCTGGTAGGAACTGGGGAAGGCTCTGAGGCGTCAAAGGCACGAGGGGTGCTTTGCTTGGGGACAGCAGTTTGGGAGTAGCTGGGTTATCTAAAGGTTGAGGAGCTGTCTGATCTCATTCACTTGGGAATTCTGATTTGCAGTGATTTGTTCTTGTCTGCTCTCCCACCCTCCTTACCGCAGGTTGGCAATCTTAACGTTTCAGATTTGTGTCTGGAATGGAGCCTGTGTATTACCACCAAGCTGAGGCCTTTGGTTAAGACATTGTAGAAGGTGCCCGTGGACAATGCTAATCTCCTGTTGTAGAGGGCAAGTATCGCCCGGTAAATTCAGGAAAATGCTTCAGCAAGTGCAGGTCAGGCACCCATAGCATATCCCGGCAGAGCCTGGATTTGGCCTTGTTTTTCCTGTATGCTTGCAGTAACTGATGGGGAGTTTCTGTATGAATTAAAGCAGATGAGTGATAAAGTACAAGATGAAGAAGGGGAAAAAAAAAACATGTTCTTATTTGTCATAAGCATCACTGTGAGTCAGCAGCACATGACTGTGTCCTTCAAGGTTACAGCTGCGGGTGAGGACAACAAGCAGGACTGTCTGTCTGGGCTGAGGGCGAGCGCACGTTTGCAGCAAATTCCCTGTCCTTATCTCGTGCCCTTTATGTCTCCCTGGGGAGGATGGTGACCTTCTAGCTCCTTTTCTTGGAGGGTGGATTTTGTTTTGAAAACATCCTCTTCTACAGGACTTTCATAGTCAGTTGGAGTCAATTTTGTGAACCTTACTTCTCGAAATGTACCAGCAGACCTGTTTGTGTAATTTATAACGGTGAGCAATCTGCTAACTATGGAGCGCATTAAGCTCTCTGCTGCTGCAGTGTTGTGTAGTGTGCTGTTTGTTTTCTGAATTTATTTGTCTGAATCAGATCTAACCACTGTGAAACTGAAAACCTCAAGTTTAAGTGCAGACTACTATAAACTACTGTTTTCCAGTCTCTTGTACTGACGTAACATTGCTGCAGGGCAAATGCATGTGTGGTTCCTTCAGATTATAGTTCTGTCCCTTTAACTGTTGAGGGCAAAACGTACTGTTTTCACTGGTTTGTGAATACCAAACCCAGTGCCTATGACTTCTATTAGTAGTGGAAGCTATATTCTTTTTGGAGAAAGTTATCTGCTAATGCAGTCTCTCTGCAAATAAGCTTTCTGGCAGAATGCTTTTATTTATCTCAGCCTCTTCCCATGCTGAGCTTCAAGCATCTCTCGTGCAGGAAGGGTCCTTAAATTTTATTACAGCTTCTCAGACGTTCTGGTAGTGGGATGGGACACGATCTCTCTGTAACATGGCTTCTTTCTTTCTGAGAGTTGCTGGTTTTTTTTTTTCTAAGACTGGCCTTCCAAGCCCTCTGATTCTGAAATGCAACTTCCCTTGTTTGCTTTGACAGTTGGCCTGCACATTCCACTGTTTTTTACTGGCAGGTGATGATTTTAAATGGCTTGTCCTTGGCCTTTGAGTCTATGACCATTTGGTGATGTGGGCTTGAATTGCTTCTGAGTGATAAAGGGCTTCAGCCCATGTCTCCTAACTCATGGGTAACCCTTCTGAGTATAGACTGTTACACAAAAGCGTGCTGTTGTCATGAGCGCCTCCTCCCCATGCCATGTTTTCAGAGCTGTAGTTGACTGTTTGTGCTAACCCCAGTGTTACTGGTACCTGTTGAAGAACACTCAAGGAGCAGTTGCTGTGTAGGGCTGCTTCTGGTGCTGTGGGCCAGCAGTGCCTGGCAGCGGGTCCTGAACTATTTGTGTACGGTGAGTAAGTAGCAAAATGCAAGTGCATAGATGGAAGTTGCATGGCCTGCTTTTTCGGCTAGATGCCTACATTCTAGTGCGAGTGAAAGTAAGTAAAGACTCTCCAACTTTTCTTTCTTTCTTGGATAACCAGTCCATTAGATTAGGAGAAAAAGAAATGATGTGATAGGCCCTAATTTTAGTGAGGCTTTTGACAGTGTATCTTATTAACAAAGTAGGAAAAAGTGGTCAAGATTAAGAGACCAAAAAATAGATGAGTATTTGGGGCAGTGGAGGGGTTGCAGACGTTTTATTAATGGTTAAAAAAGGTGTGATGTCAGACTTGGAGGGCATATCAAAGGGATGGTTTTGTAGCTGACTGTCCTGGGCTCACATATGGTCAACATTGTTACTAGTATCTTGGACTGTGCACCAAAAAGATGAAGTACGAGATTTGCAAATAAGAGTGAGCTGGGAAGGGCTGCAGATGTTCTTTAGCATGATGCTGGAATTCAAAACTTTCTGATAAGTAGAAGAGATATTTAAAACGAAGAGGCTGAATTTCAGGAAAGCCAAATTCAAAGTGTCATGCTGAGACCTGGCAAGTCAATGGGAGGGGAGAAAAGGATGTGGAATTTGTAAAAGTTCTGAGACTGAAAATGAGTCAAGTATGTTGGGTGGTAACAAAAAAGATGTACCTTCTGGTACATATTTTTAAGAGTACCATATGCAGAGCATAGGAGGTGGTTACCTTTGCTGTATGTAAGAAGTTGATAGAAAGAAAATGTGGATTTTATTCTCCGTGTCAGATAGAATAAGTCAAAAAGTACTTGGACTCAATTACTACAAAATTGCACATTGATTTATGTAATATATTAAGGAAAAATAAATGGTGAAAGTTACGACGCACTGAAAGATGTATCCAAGGTGGCTTAGAATTTCTTTCACTGTACATTTTTAGCAACAAATTAGATTGAAATCATCCAGGAATTGTGTTGAAATATTTATCCAACTTGTGCAAGGGGAAGAACTTGCTGACCTTTTGAGTCATCCTTTTCTATGATAATCTGTCTCAAAAAATCAATTCCTGCTATTTTGCCTACAAGAAATTCAACTTTTAAAATTCTCATATGCATAAAGCTGTTTTTATGACCTTTTTCATATTTTTTTGTTTACATGTTTTGTTTGATTTTTGTCTGATGCTTGTAGATGCATGTAGGCTTTAACACATGCACAAAGCTTGATGGAGAAAGATATTTTCATATATTGAAAATATTAAGATTTCTAGAACATTTCTTCTACTACTAGAACATCTACTTCGAAGAAAGAAAACTATTTTTGTCAAACGCATTCCATAAAATTTGGGAAAGGTCATTGTAAAATATTCATTTTGGTATGTCTGACATGTTTTGATACCTATCAGTAATAACACAGGGAGAGATTAATGTGGAATTAAGAGGGAGGAGGAAAATACAAATGTTATTTTTTAGAAGTCTGGGTTCATGTCACCAATTCTGAACAAATACGACAAAACCGCTAGTCAGTGCAACACTAATCATGTCTCGGACAGAAGACCTAAGTGTGAGAGCTGGGGTTTGAGCATGCAGTTGGCATGTAGCAGCACAGAAAACCACTTCAGGCCATGTTGCTCTTTGTGCCAGTGCCCAGGCTTTTTGATGTGGCTGCCACATGTGCACAGCCTTGCCAGGACCGAATTAGGCAAACATTTCGTTAGAGAGAAAATTGTCAACCACTACTTTTACATGATTCCAAGAACAAATCCTTCTCTCCACCCTACCCCCACTCCCAATACTGTTATTTGGTGGGAGCAGAGCTTTCTGGGTAGAAATCTGAATGTTTTCTTGATCATGTGAGTAACTAGAACTGGCAAGACGCATTTGAAAGAATTTTCCACCTCGATGACAGCAGCAGTGATGGCGAGACTTGGACTTCTTGGGACCCCAGTGAGAGTTTTGGGTGCTCGGTTCCTGGAATGATAGGCAGGCTTCCTGGAGTCTTGATGATGTTGTCAGACCTCAGGTTAGCTGTAGAGATGGCAGCAGGAAGAGCAAATAAATCAGTTACTGACACTGTGTGAGTCATTGCTGGGTATCCATGTTAAATAGCACTTCCTCGCCCTTCTAGCAGGATACGTGACCTCATATGCCCACGGGAGACTATCTGTTGGATTTGTTCCATTTTGTGTAATTTTGAAATTCATGAAGTTCATTGGAAGGATTAATTATGTATAAGGCATGTGTCTGCATGTTCTTTTCATCTGTGAATGTTACCCTACATGCAGTTATTAGGGGCCTGATTGGACTGAACATTTTGACAAGAATTCAGTGACAAAAGGGGCCCATTAGTCTTTGAAGTCATGGGCCAAGGAAGAGGAATGCAAGTAACATCAGTAATGACCTCATTTAACTCATGACAGAATACAAGATAATCAGGGAAGGTCATTGTAGTGCCTGTGTAGTACTCCGTGTGCTGCACTGCTCATGTTTCAACCAGTCTGTATTACAGCTTTAGTGAATGCTGAAATCTTCTTACGTTCAAATATAAGAAGGGTGGACAGAACAAGACAATAAAAACTGGAAAGACCCTCCCCTCCTTCATATACCTACAAGTGAATTAGCAAACAGCTAGAAACAACGGAAGACTTTTTATCTACTGAGATTTTTTTCATGGAAAAATTAATCTTTAGCTAAAACAGCTATCTTAAAAAAAATATTGTAGAAAATAATGTCTTTTCATCATAGCTACAAAGCAAAAGTACCTCATTGTTTAGTCAAAGCTGAAAACCTGTGGGGACAAACACTATGTTCAAAATTGCCAGGGGAGAAATATCTATTTTACATTAATAGAACATTTCTGTGAACCTCTAATGCAATTACGCAGCTAGTTTTATGAGCAGCAGAGTATTCAGTGGACAACATGGAAATATATCTCCTTTCTGCATAACAGCTACATTACAAGTAACTAGAATTTGGGGAAAGAAAAAGTAAAACAATGCAAACTCTATTATCTGTTTCATACTCTTTGCCCTCTTATGACCCAGATTTTGGAAGAGACTTATGTAAAAGTACAATAATGCCATAAAACAGAGAATCCTTCAAGTATTTTTGTCCTAGCGGGAGAGAGAATGACTGGAAATCTCTTGGAAGAAACCTGCGCTCAGAAGAAGCAATGCTCCCTGCAGTCCTCAGAGATTTGGGTATTTTACAAAGGGCTTGGGGCAGCCTAAACTTTCTGTTACTGCTGTGGATCAGCTTTAACTGTGTTTGTGCACGGACAATGCAAGCAGTTTGCTTTAGGTGTTTGTAGCTTGTTTTCTCTCTTCTGTTTTGCTTCTTAGCTGTGTCTTTTCAACAGTCATTTGTTACGGTTTCACTTGAACTTTGCAGATATCTCCAGTCAGGGTGACTTGTCAACCAGATGTACAGACTGCTGTTTTCTCAGATTTTTGGAATGCTCTGCCATCAACACAAGAATGGATATTTCCTTTGTTTAGCCCTTGTTGGGAATTTTTTGGACACACAGTCCTCAAAGGCCTGATTTCTGCAAACAACTCGAGACCGTGCCATCAGCTTATTTCTCTCCCATACGGAACCGGCTTTCTGCCGGTGTTTTAAGCAGCAAGCCACCTGATGGCCAAGGCTGCGTGCACAATCCAGGAGGTGTGAACACATTTACAGACGACAGCGAATCTGCATCTGTGCAGAGCCGGGATTCATTGGAATTGAAACACCTCCACGTTGTGTCTCAGAACTACAAATACCCATTTAGGAAATAAGTAAGCCATCCCATTATACTCTGAGTATGCTGTAGTTAAACCAGCCGAAGCACAAGATGATGGATATGATGTAAGGTCTTGTTTACGCTTCTGCACAGCAGACGAGGTTATTTGGAAATTTGCGTGCTTTTCTGATTTCTTCATGCTGTTGGGTATGATGTAAGTGCCAACAGCAGTAACCACGACGCGCTTCATGTTCTCCATTGATCTCCTCAACGCGGCGCAAGTTTCAGCACAGTGTTGACTAAACTTTGTGGATCCCTCTTTGGAGTGCATTGATCGCTGGGCAGAACACGGTATGGACTTCACAGGTGAATTCCTTCCCTTGGTACTTCACAGTCAAGACTTTTTGAAAGGGACATTTTTCATCCCCACCCCTAAAATATTAAGCAATGCTACAAATTTTAATTCCACAGGTCTGCTTGAATCTCCAAACTGTTGACTCTGATTTCACAATAGCTGGACGTTTGAAAACATTCAAGTGTGTAGAAATACTGTTAACACTAATTTAAATGCCCCGCAGTCAGGCCTTGCAGTTGTTTTCTTGCAACACGTGTCTCATAGCGCTCGTTTTTTTACTGGAAGCAAAACAAGCGGGGTAGTGGAAAACATGTGACTCTGTCTGTTATTTACATCCCCTTCCACCCCCACCAGCCAACACAGTTTGAACATGAAAGTCACTGCAGAGCAGCAGCCTATAAATATTCAGAGAAATCCAAGCAGGGCAGAAACGTTGCAAAAACCTTGGACTAACAGTGCACAGGCCCAAAGAGTTCGGCCTAACCACTGCTGGCCGGGGACACAGGCTGAATTCAAACAAAGACTGATTGTAATTTTGTGGTTGGACATGAATGTTTTGCACAACTCTGATTGAGGCCACTTTGAAAACTGGGCCAGGGTTGTAAAATAACCTATTTACTGCAGTATGCATTGTATCTGAAAACACAGGGAAGCCTTGTAGATTCTAACTGGGCTTGGTAGGGACCTTATGGCTGAAAAACTTTTCTGTCTGTGAGGAGCCATGTGGGACTGTGCTTATTTTATTTGTTGCCTTTGATTAAGTGACGCAAAGTGGATTAAATGCAAAGCAAGGAATTGGGCATTTTTCTACTTCTAATTCCAGTTTTCCCATTGATTTTTTTTTTCTGTGACCTCTGGCAAGTCACTTAACCCCTTGGCCCTTTGATTTCTTACCCAAAGAACCAGCGTAAGGCTGCTCTACTTAGAGAACTTGCTGTGACGACTAATGAATTAATGTTAATGAACTAATAATTGTAAAACCTAAATTGTACACAAACAGCCTTATGTTTGTGGTAAGTGATAGAGGAGGCTCATGAGTCTGTGCAGCACTGCCTGTGCATGACTAAGTCATCTTCCATTGATCTGCTTTGGAGCCTCAGTTGAATGCACATTTGATCTTGGGGATTGAACTTGTGACCCGTGGCACTGGCACTGGGATGACCTTTTGCCTGAGGCAGAATGCTGTGAACTGGAGTATGCAGGTGTGGAAGGATACACTCTGGCTCTTTCTGAGCTTTCTGCAATGGCATAAGTGCCTGGTGTCCATTGATTTTGGTGGAGCTCCCTCGGAGCCTCTCTATAAACTGCTTTACAAACCCATATATACGGCCAGGACCTGGGAAGTGGCACTATCAGACAGCCAGCTGCACCTGAAATGAGATGAAACCCTTGTTCTCCCGCCTGGTGCTACCGAAGGAAACTCAGGCATCTCAAGAACAGTCTCTGATCTAGCTAACGAAGAGAGAGAGCGAAGGCTTGCTCCTCACTCCTTGTGGGATGAAGGCATAAACCATCTCACTAAGCTCCTTCCAGTGAGTAAGTGGATTTGTGTGCCTACCTGAAGTTGTCGATTAATCTTTTCATTAGACATTTTTTTTTATTACTTCCATTCTTTCTGTTATGTCTTGCGCAGCAGATCCCAGTACCTGCCTGCCCTGGAAACCAGAAAGGCCTGAGATTTGAACGAGCTGTTGTCTGTACAGATGGAGCCTCAGCTGAGGGACTGCTGCTCCTCTTCACCATGCTGAACCTCGCTGTTGGTAAGCTGAGCAATCCACCGCTGCCAGGCATCGCCATGTAGTAGTCTCCTTTAGCCCTTTTCCAGTTGTTTTGAGATACGACGGAGAACCTAATAAAAATCGCTGCTTAGGCAAGAAAAAGCAAGTCTGACTAAATCCCAGTGGCAAAGGCAAAAATGGTGGGGGGGAAGAGGCATGTCTTGTAGGTAATTTATTATAACAAATTTGCTTTGAGATGTAACTTTGGCTTCTTTCTCACCTGTTTAGGGCCTAAGTGCTACAAATCTGCTCTGCTTGATTTGCCTCCATATATTTATATGTCGTCTGTGTGACTTCCACACAGAACAAGCCATGATAGAAATCTTTCATTTAATTAAAATTGATTTTAAAATTCCCTTGATCAATAATGAGTTAAAATTCATCCCAGCAGTGATGGGAACAGCAAACCTTCTGAGAAAAGCTTTCAGGCCAGTGGTTTTGGCTCTAGAGACTGGGTCTTGCCTGAAATTATCCCTTTCTTGGCTCCAGTCTCCGTGGTGCTTGGCACGTTATGGTTTACCCTATAGCCCAGCTTGTCAGCCACCCATATGAAAAGCTGAGACATCCAGGCTAAAGGTCTCTTTCTTATTCTGCCTTTTTCAGCCCAGACGCTTTCAGCATCAAACTCCTTTATAATGTCTGTTGCCTTCAGGTTGGTACTGCCTACTAGGCTTCAAAGTAAAATGAGTATTTTGTGGAAAATGACCCGATATTTCTTCTTTGATTTCTACACCACAGTCTATCTCATCTTTTTGAAGTGATCATGCAGTTGGAAAAATGGGACAAGTTATTAGTAAAGCAATGTTTAACAGCTACATTTAAAATATTGCAAAAGGGTCATCCCTGCTGCATTTAAATTTTATTCCTAGGCAGAATAAAGACCTAAAGCAAATGTGTATAATATAAAATAACCCTGTTTGTGTAACCTTTCCTTACAGAAATTTTGAAGATTAATAAATATTGGCTTCAAATGACAGTAATAGTCTGTTTTTCATACTCCAGGGTGCTTCCTAATTAATTGTCTCAAGCCTTCACTGAGAGATACTTTACTAAAAGTGCTACGATCAAGCAAAATTAAGAGGCTGGAGTACTCATTTGGTTCTGCTACTCTCCTGAGAGCTGGTCCCATACCAGCGTATGAGCACTTTGTTCCTGATCCGGCAATGGGAACTGCTTGAGTTCCTTTGAAACCACATTGACTTGAAATAACAAATTAACCCCAGCGGTCTGATAGCAGGATTGGGGCTCTCATTAACTCCGGACTAGAAAAAATGCAGAAGGTAGCATCAGCAGGCTTATAAATAATAATAAAAAGTCAACTATGTAACTAATGTGTAAATAATAGCAATTTACATAAATGCACACCGAGTAAAACTGAGGTGCTGTAAAGAGTGCATTGAACAGGAATTACTGAATATTGGTCCAGGCAGATGCTACAGCATCAAACAGGAGGGAAAAGAAATGTCAGGTATACCAGTAAGGACTAGTGTGGTCTTTGATCTGGTGGGTACGCTACCATTTTATCCCCTAGTTAGGGGAAGGTGTTTTCTTGAATGGCCAATTCATTTTGTGTTGAAAATACTGCGAGATGATTTGCTATTCTTTGCTGTCTTGTAGAAGTATAGAATAACAAAAGATGCCATGATGATAAATTGTTTTGGGAAGCAGAGAAACAGGCACCCCCCTGAGTATTGGGGAATGCATGTAGAAAATAGTACAGTGTGATAATTGCTCAGTACAAGATAATGCTACAACATCGAAAGTATTGTGTAAAATTTTGGACACTGATATTGGGAGTCTTTCTGCTATTTGAAAGAAAATTTAGACATCATCTTCATGTTAGTAGAAGTAAGAGTTTCTTAATAAAAAGGGATTTTTAACCCTAAGATATTACCAATCTTAAGGAAAACAAACAGTTTAATACCATGGGAAGGGTAATAAATACCATGAGAAGGTCTTTAGCTTATATGTCTATCTAGAATCGGGCCTTGAACGATAATAAATAACACTTATTGCAACCGCTGTAGCACGTCTATCAAAAGGTCTCCAAAGCACCCTGTTCATTACGCGAGTCGCAGTCACACAGCGTGCCGGTGACGCGGCTGGGGGTGATGGTGGTACCCGTGTGACACCCGAGGAACCTCAGCCTTACGGGTGTGAAGCCACTTGGTCAGTGCCTCACTGCAAGCTGACGACAGCACCGGGAGTAGACTGCTGGTCTCCCAGCTCCCACGCGCTCACCTCTAGACAACACTGCTCTGCATGAAAAAATCCTTTGGCTTTTTTATTTTCCTAATACCTATCCTATCATGTTTTTACAGAGTCAGTAAAGTAGCCAAAACTTACTCTTTTTATTTTATGATGAGAAACGTTTTTCACAGCTCTGCTTGGTAATAGAATTAGATGCTAGATGCTTTTTCAATCAAGTGTGTTGTGATTAGGGACTTGTTTTATGCTTGCTGCAGCCCAGTTTCTCTGACCAGCTAGGATGCAACGCAGAAAAATTTCACTCTGCTCCACAGGTGGGGTTCTAGGCCATCCTGCATTGTGCTACCCTGAATCTCAGGCACTGATTTTGTACTGCACGATGACTGGAACTCTTGCTTTCTAGTTCCCTCTTCTCCCTTTTGCCTTTCTTTCTGGTCCCCAACAAAACTGAAAAACTATTGCAGGTAATGCGTTCCGACTGTTGATTTCTTCTGCTCATCTTCTGGAATTATAGCAAGATCTTCTGAAACAATCAGTAGGATGAAATGCAAATGCCTTTTTCAAATTAGGTTATTTATATTAAAAATAAAATTCAGCAGCTGTCTGAACTTTGGTTTTCCTGGGAATGGTTCCTTCTGAGGGAGCGTGCTCTGATGGGACAGCATAAGCAGTAGTTTATTTCTTGTGGGAGGAAGGCAACTATTGTGAGAAGAATGGGAAAAAAATTACTGAGATTTTTTTGTCTTTCCACTGTTCCAATACAGTATTCCACAGTGGAATTTAAGGCTGTGAGATCCTTGCTAATAATGTAGTTCTAGTGACTCTGCAATGAAATGTCAAAATGTTAATATAGTCATCAAGGGCTCCCGTGCTGCCTCAGCTATTTAAATCTCTTTCAGAAAGAGAGTTCTGATCACAAGAGCAGTTCCTTGCTTGGAGTTTAAATGTGCTTTATTTTCCGTGAAGGCATTTTGGAACCTCTACCTTCCTTCCTAAAGACGTAGTTGGGGGAACATTTGCCAACTTAAACAACCCCCCCTTTTCCCTCCTCTCCCATGCACCTGCTATTTGTTTCTCTGCTGCTCCATACTTGTAATTGTGCCATTACATTTGTTGCTCATTGCCACAAGGGAACTAGGTGCACGAAGCCAAGATAATTTAAGGGAAATGGCAAACAGACAAATTTAATTGTTTGAATTTTAATTTTGGTCAGTATGCTAATACATATGTACTCAAAACAAAACAAAACAAAAGAAAACACCTTCATATATTTCAGGGTAAGGAATGGCCAGTGCATGGATTTCCAAATATTGGGAAGAGCAGGTCTTCTGAAGAGCCAGGTGGCACCTACCCATCATGCGGAGCTCAGTAAGTCCTACTTCAGAGTACTCACTTGCTGTGAGTAGCCACCACTGCATTTTGGGGGAGAAATTTTAGACCTGTTTACTTGCTGTCGTAAGTTTATGACTGAATATAATTTTAAGCTTCCTAGGAAAGTTCATTTAAAAATACGGGTTTTGCTCTAATAAAAATAGCGTATGTATCATCTTAGCTATAGAGAAACTGTGGTTATTTCTTACGTTTAATTGTATTTTGATTGGAGATGAAAATGGACAGTGCTTCCCAGAAGAAAGCCTGACCCTGCACCAGACTAGCTTGAAGGTAATTTAGGGATTATAGTTTGTGTTTTCTAAAACAATTATCTGTTATGTGGAAAATTCAGTTTACAGAAAGTCCACAGAATCGTCCAGAGAGAGAGATTCCACTATTTCAATCATCAAACAGTTGGCTTACTTGAAAGACCTTGTTGTCTTTGTCTTGTGATTCCTGCCTCTGCCTTCTTACAGTGCCAAAGGCATGGCAAATCATTTGGTTTGGTGTTTCTGGAGTGTGTAGTGTGTCTGGTGTGCTGGGAAATGACTTGCAGAGCATACCTGCTTTGAAGGTAGAAAATACAGACAATGACTTAAGAAAGCTGAAGGAAAGGAAAAATTACAAAACAAGCTGCTGCTGCTCTTCTAGTGCATCCTTCGCAGTGGTATGACTGGGTCCTGGGACACACCTTGAGTTCTGCTACCCTCTGGAGTTCTCTTGTGGTTGCCTTTTGTCTCTTCCTCTCAGGACCCCCTTTTGTCTCTTCCTCCCAGGACCCTTTTGACCATCTGTGGTTTGTGGAGAATATGAAAGCTCCTTCCTGTGTCCAAGATCAATAGCTTTAAAAAAGAGCACGAGAAGCCACTAATCATCTTTTCCACCAGGCATGATTAATTTTCTGAAGTGCTTCAGCTAGTTTGCTTTGAAGTCCCATTATTTATTTATTTTTAGCAAGTGTCCAGAAGTTGAAGGCCCACCCACGTGTCCTGCAGTAGGCTGGGGCTGGCGAGGACTCCTCCAGAGTCTGTGTTGTTTGAATGTGGGTGGGCCATGGTGCTTTTTGGAAAGCTCTCCCAGATCCTGGAAATAAGATTTCAAAAGCCAGTTGAGAGGTTTCCCAAAGCACCCTGGCTTCAGTGAAAAGTGGTGCTGCTTTCCTGTCTGAATCTTGGATGAAGAGAAGAAGGAAAAAATGTGTGTGTGTGGGGGGGACCAAACAGCCACTCTACAAACTTAAATGTGATTCACTTCTTCAGCTCCGCTCCAGCTGAATAAAAGACTGACTGAGAGAAGCTGTGTCCCCACAACCTCCTCTTTACGTGAGTAAATAAGACATTCCAGCAGTGCTGAGGCAGGGCCAGTGGAAAGATTTTTTTTTTTTAAGTTACTAAGTCATCCACAAATCCACCTGGTCTCCCTTCCTGTTTCTGCTACGATCCATAGCAACACTGAGGGCTGCGATTCCTGCAGCGTTGCTTGCTCAAAGAGAAATTACACATAAAGCGCAGGAACGGTTCCCCTGGAGCCCTGAAGCTACACAAATTCAGCACTGTGTCCTTTGCAAGTACAAATAATGGTTGTATTGCAAAATGGGTGATGTGGTATTGGCTCACTCAGAGACGAACATGCCAGCGTATTGGAGTGGATACGTACATGAGCCTCAACACTGCTTCCAGTTGTACTTGGCCAGAGTTGTCTAATCCATCTTTGGCACTCAGAGATGTGCACTTGTACCCGAGCCATAGATGGCTGAACTGTAATTGATTTGTTGCTCAGCTTGCAGGTACAAATAAAGGCAACATACATGTGTTTTGTCCTTTGCACAGATACATTTCTAATCATAAGGCATTGAAAATGTGTTACATTGCAAGTACATATCAAATACACATCCTACTGCTCTAAGACTGTCACTGAATGCTAGTTAAGGAAGGCATCCATGACCTGTTGTTGGGAGATCCTTCTTCAAAAACAGGGCATGGCTGTCATTTATTTACGTACTAGATTTGCTTATTTTTTGTTCATGTGCATCTCTTTCAGCACTGCAGAAATGCTGAGGCTCTTTCAGAAAATCTGTGTTCTTCATTCTGTGGCATTAGTTAGAAGGGATGTAAATTGTAATGAGGAAGCTTGAGCTGGCAAAGTTTCTTGCCCAAATGTATCAACTTTTGAATTTCTGGGCATCTGTGCTCAATATGAAGCACCTGCTCATGTAAGGTATGTTCTGTAAAGATTGGATGATGGCCCAATTGGAAAGGAAGAATTCCCACATTTGAGGAAAAAATACCTGTTGAAGGCACAGCAGCGAGTGAAGAAGTATGTGGCTGTGCAGAACAGCTGAGTAACAGGGCTGGGAAGAAGGCCTATACAGCAGGAAGGGAGAGATGTACACAAGAAATTAAAAAGTTGTGTAGTGATTACAGTAAACTGTTAATGTGCAAAACAGAAGAAAGTGGCTCCCTCTGTGTTTCTGGAAATGCAAAATGCATTTCGTGCTGTCTCTTGAGGGTGACCCACTTACAAAGCAGTTGAATGATGACAGTGGATTTCAGTGAGGCTAAAACTAAGCAGACACAGCTGTAGACATTTCCATAAAGGGAATCTCCCAGGAAATCAGTCAGTTATGGAATCCAGGCTTTGTTTTCGGTTAACACTGGATGCAATTTCTCTTGATCTTACTGGAGATGTTTTTTTGTCAATTGAGTATAAGAATCATGCTTCTTTTAATCCATTCTCCTTTGTTTCTCTCTCATCCTTCACATGGAAAGAAGTTGTTTCTGTTGTATTTTCCAAGACGGCTTTTATTCTCCTGATACGGGATGAAATCTATTCTCTGGGCTCTTTGTGTTCAAGGCTTTCATAGCTAATGCTCATGCCTCTGGCATCACCTTCCTCATGGCTGGACTTTACGGGACAGTCATGACTGATACAACGATTGGTTGTATGCACAGAAACCACAGTTTTAAAGTCCTTGTAAGAATCAGGTGGCAAGGGATAGCCTTGCTTGAATGATGTGGCAAGCAATATGTAAGTATTTCTAGATTTTTTCACATTGAAAAAGAAAAAAGATCTTAGTTCTTATATTGGGTTTCCATGTGCTGGTCAGCATGAAACAGCTTACTGCATGATGGCCCCTGGTCTCTGTCCAGGTTTACACACAGCTGGTAGGGTATTAATTTGGCTGGTATCCATAAAAAGGACGTAAGGTGAAATTCTGGGCCCAAGGAGGAAAATGGCAGCATTGCTAAGTTAAGGCTCAGATTGTCACTGAAGCTCCTTATAGATTCATTGCTTAGGAGCGGGTGATTCACAAACTAGCTGTTAGTGCAGAGACTGCTTTACTCTGTTAACTCCAATTACTTTGCACTTTCTTAGTTTCGAAACAGGCATGGGATTTTTCTGCCTTAATTTAGAAGTGGGGAAAATATTTGCTTCTGGGGCTATGACCTTGTACTAAATACAAAGTTTCTTTCTAATTCAAATACTTAGAGATGAGTTACAACCCCCTAAGGCTCACCAAGTCCCCCTTGTAAAGAATGAGGCCATTCATGTAGAGAGTGGGAGAGCAGAAGCAGCATGTTAGCCTTTACAAAAAGGCTGCCAGTCGGTTTATTCCTCACCTTCTCATTGTGTGCAATGCAACTAATTTCTTAAGGTATCTCATGCACAATAGATTTTATTGTTAGCTGGCTGATTACCACAATGACATTTTTGCACCTGCTACAGCAGCTCCTGGCAAGGAATATGGGGTGCAAGTGCTTGTGCTGAGATGGAAAGTTGTAGGGTATTTTAAAGGGCTCAGCCTCTTCCCCGCAGTGCTCCATTGCAGTACAGTTCTGCTTCTGGATTCTTCTCCCAGTTTGTTCCTGGGCTGCCGCCCATTTTGGCTCTTGCTTCGGAGCAACGTGAGTGCTGTCAGTGAGGTTCTGCCTCATCGGTGGCAGCATTTCCCCTGGTCTGCAGAGCGATGAAAGGTGAGGGTGCAGAATATTAGGCTGCATCGGCTGCTTGGATGGCATTTGTTTGATATAAGGCATAATTTTAAGCTGTTATTTTGCCATGCTCTCTACTTTCCTCATCTCTTACAGGTTTTCTTTTCCTGTTTCTTTGCGTTTTATGGACGAAGTTGTAGTCTCGGTGAAGTTAGTAAGAGTAGGGTTTCATCACACCCACAGAAATTAAGGTTGGTGGTGCACTGTTTCTGTACAAATCTTTCACTGAATCCGTAGCCATTGTATTAAGCTGCATTTTCTCCCTGAATGGCTTAGAACTGCTTGGCAAGAGAGGATTTCAGGCCCTTCAAATCTCACTCCCACCCCCCAATAAAATTAATGATGTTATTGAATGGTTTGGAAGGAAAAATAATGCTAACGAAATTTGCAGTGAAAAACAATGGATGTAAAATGTAAGAGTGTTTCCCTACACTTTTTAGTGTCTTTATCTTGCGCCTGGGAATGCTATTTTGGATGCATGTGTGAAATGGCTATTTTTTCCCCCTTGTAAACAATATTTCCTTCTTGTCAAGAAAGAAGCTTTGCAAAAAGAAAGGAGATAAAGAGAGGGCTACATCCCTGTAAGGGGTAGATGATGGAGTGCTGGTATTGGCATATGTAGAGGTCTGTCTTTTATTTGTGGCTAACTGAAGTGCATTGTGTGTCTGGCTCTGTAAGGCAGTGTACGCCTTGCACAAGAGCTCCCTAATATTCCTGAAACTTTATAAAGCCCACGAAGATACATTTCTTTCCCTTCCCCTCCTTTCCCCCCTTCTTTTGAAACCTTAAAGTGTTGACTGGTGGCTCACTGCGGCACTTAGTATGTTACCACCCTTTCACACCTCTGCTTGTCTACTGTCCCCACCTACTCTCACACTTCTATTGCTGTAATGATGTGTTGCAGAAATAAATTGTGTTGCACAATGAATGCCTAGAAAGAACAAGGGGGTATTTAAAAGCTGAGAAACAGGAGAACTAGTATGGAAAGGGAGAGGAGGGAAGTGTTTTTGGCACATTGAGCTGGTGGAGTATTATAATTCAAGCTAGAAGCTTGCTGCTGTGCCGTTGCGATTAAAACATTCATTTGAATGCTGGGAGTTAAATCCAACAGGAAGGGATCGGAAAGCCCCGGGTTTGGGGTGCTGGTTCAGACTTTTGGGAGATCAGGATGTCACTTACCTGTTTCGTTCTAGGACCTGTATGCAAAAGGAACGCTGGTTTTGGTAGTGTTGGTTTGGTTGGTTGTTTTGTTTTTCTGCTCAGGTCTGGATCCAGAAAAGTCTTGGTCAGGTATTTCTAAAATGGGGATCCTCAAAAATCCCGGTCAGCACTTCGGAGATTTCACTTTATTTTCCTCGGCGTGAGGGAAGAGAGACTTTCTGACAGAGAGAATTGAGCTGAAATAAACCTTTTGCATTTCAGCCATGGTATCCTAACACTGTCCTGTAATTCCACATCTCTTTGGGAAGGTTATGCCCCCGTGATCACGCTTTGAGAGAGCTGAGGCTGTGCTTTGCATTCCCAGCGCAACTGGGCACCAGGCAGCTTTGCATTCCAGGTGCAGAGCTCCTTTGCTCGCTCCTCAGAGCCTGGTGCGGCGAGAGATGCTGCACAACTTTATTATTTTCTTTCCAATTTCGTTAAATTTCAGTGAGCTCAGAATTTGAAATGATGGCTTGCCCTTAAAGAGCTGGTTGCACTTGACAAGTGTGTGGCAGTACTTCATTAATTACAAGCAGCCCTTCCCAGCACAACCTCCGTTAGGTGGAATATTTGTTCGGCGCACGTAATTATCTCTCTGTCGTTCTCTCTCTCATATTGATTCATGTGGAAAAATATGATTAAAACATGAACATCTACAAATGATTCAGAATAACAAGAGAGGAAAGGCCATTGTTTTTTTGCACTGACTATACCAGATTACTATAATTACAGCTGAATGCTTATACGTTTCTCTGTGCCCCCCACCAGACTGCGCGCTCCTCCGCAGCCCCGCTGCACCGTTTGGAAGCAGAGACGTTTCGAAGCAAGCCCTTCGTAAGGCCCTTCTTAAGGATGTTTCTTTGACCCATTAGGAACCTTTACCTTGGCACTTGTACATGTAATCTCTGGCATAAGGTCGTGCGGGGGGGGGCGGGGGGTGGCAATGGGGAAAGAAACACCAACTCTTCAGACATCTGCTGTGGTGTTTCGGCCAAGAGCGGGAGGGAAGTCTGTGCCAGTTCGGCAGCCGCTCCTGCAGCTTGCAGTCGGCTTGCTTTTGATGCCAGCGTTAATAATGTGGGCTTCCCGCTGAGGGGGTGGCACTGCCAGATTCCTAATTAGAATCCACTAAAAGCAGCAAAAGGTGAAGTGGTCATTTCTTCCCACCCCCCGCATCTCCATCTCTTCTCCCGGGGGGTTTGTTCAGCCCTGGGGTAATTTTGGCCATTTGGCGCGATGGAGAAGGGTGAGGCAGGGTCCAGCGTGCTCTTGCCTCAATCTCAAATTAAACAAGTGGAAATGTTGATCTGCTGAAGCCCTCAGGAAGGACTGATTCACCGTGGTGTGTGCGGAGATGACAGAACTAATTTCACACCTCATCCATTGCGCGCAGTGGGCTCGCTTGTTGTGTGCTCTTGCAGCTGGTGCGGACACCGAAGACGGGACGTTGCTTCCCTCTGCTCTTTGATAGGGGCTGCGTTGGAAGAGCCTAGTTCAGAGGTCAAGAACACTTCAGGTGTATCCTATTGGCAGGTCTTGCTTCCTCTTAAGAGGCTATAAATACTGTTCTAGAGGTCCTGTTTGCTCCTGAATACCTTCAGGCCACTTTTGGTCAGTTCTGGGTCAGCTGGCTGATTTGGAGATCCCTGAAAAGGCTCTGGACACCGAGGCCGAGAAATACTTGCATTGCAGGCTTGTTGCATCTGCACCCATGTCCTCTGGGCAACCGAGCCTGGAGCGGGCAGGATGCAGAGGCTCAGCCTGGGGAAACCCGAGCGTCCCACGGGCACCCTCAGCCGGGCTGGTGGTGATCCCAGGAGCTCTGCTCTAGTGGGAAGGATGAGCCATTTGGTGGAAGGGGGAAGAACAGTTTTCAGGATAAGGTTGTTTTTTTTGTTGTTGTTTTTGTTTTGTTTTGTTTTCTCTTCTTCTGTTTGCTTTCCGAAAACAGGGCCCTTGTAGAAGTTTATTATAGATCAGTTCCTCTTTGGTTCCTCAAGGAAGGAATGGGATTAGTTGTAGGAAAAAGAGCAGGCAAAACACAACCTGCAAAACATGGGCCAGAGCTTAGCGGGAACTGTAGACCCAAGCCTGAAGTGACTGTCACCAAAGCCCTCAGGAGGAATGTGCAATGCTTTTTCTCCTTGACAAGAAACAGGGCATTCAGATTTCACTTGTAAGGTTTTGAATTGCAAACCTGGAACTTGGGCTGCACAAAGTTGCTTATGAATCAAAACTGAAGAAAGGAGTCCCGTGAACCCTTGCCAGCTGAAATTACTGACTTTTCCTTGGCTTTACCTATAATTTGCTGTTAGAAACCTGTGATCAGGTTTTAGCCTGTGAGCCAGAAGCAGCCAACTAATCAGCAGCCTTTCTCATTGCCTGATTAAAAGAAATCCTTTAAACTGTCCCTCTTTTTGATCAGTAATGCAGTACGATGCATATTCCAGTGATTGTCATGACTGCAGAACAATGAGTCTTCTGCCCCAAGTGTTTTAACGCAAGTGCCGTGCCTGCTGCCAACAGCGCTCGATGAGCGGAGCTTCGCAAGGAAGGGAAACCGGAGTCCATGCGACGCTTGCCATGAGCTGGTAACTGCCTGCTGGTTAGCACGTTATTCCAGCTCTTTCCTATTTGGGTCCTATGAAACAAAACAATGCCAACGCTCTTTTTTTTTTTTTTGTCTATCTACTAATAAGAACATAATATTTATAATAAATATTTAGGAAAATTTCTCTAACATGTGTACAGATATAGAAGAGCTAAAAAGCTGAAAAACCTCCAGGTTTCAGACAGGGTGAGGCACAAAGGGAAAAAATATTTTTCAGAGAGACAGCAAATGTGTATCTTTTTGTTTGGTGATACGGTATCCACGTAATGTCTCTGAAATGGCCACAGTTAAAGTTCATGCTACATTAGGAAAGCAAAGTGGTTTACATTGAAACTTAATAGAAGGCAATTGTGTTTGAAACATCTGATGCAGAAATAAAACACCTTATGTTTTATGGAAGCGAGGAACTGCATATTTGGCACTTGTTCTTCTTTCTAAACACGTGTGCTCTCTCTATCAGTTTGAGATAATCCAGGCCTGGCTCCTGCCCAGCCACTCCTAACCAGAATTACGCGGGACGCTCTGTGCTCCCCACACGCGGGAACGCGCGCTCCCTCTTGAACCACAAATTAACTTCAGGGAGTTGGCATCTTTTGCAAATCTTCAGCTTTCCAAGAGAAAATCGTTAACAATGGATATTTCTTCCTCTATCAATGCGATCTTTTCTTTGTTTGAGAAAAGCTTGGGTTCTCCTGTTCGTGCAGTGTTTTTGCTGTTACTTGATTGAATCTGGTTCTTGGTGCAAACCTCAGATTTTTGAAGTTCATATCAGAGCACAGTCCGTAGGACTGCTGTAACTATGTTTTATCTGGTTATCTAGGCAACAGGGAAATGTGGATTCACTGACAAAACAACTTTATTTCATAAATAGGTATAGTTATGAAGTGATCCTCCACTTGAACTAAGTTTTCATGTGGACATGTTCCAACCTCTGTTGCTGCTGCTTCTAAATTACATGCTTATTTTTCTTATGCCTTATGCCTTTACTTGACAAGCACATATTTTTATGTAGCTTTACCCCTTGGGATTCAAACTGAAATGTGAACGTCTGTTCTTTGCTGTATTAGGTATATGCAGATGTTCACACCTCCAGAGCGCAGGGGGATCTAAACACGGGAAGTCAATCTGTGAAAATATAATCCGTAATTCACGAACACTAATGCATTTCTGCACCCTCTTCCTTCTGACAGTCTGAAAGTCAATGTAATCGGCTGCTGCAATATCCTGTTTGGTAGCTTAGTTAGGATTTGGATTTGATGACAAGTTTAATGTTTTGTTCCTACAAGGTTAAAGGGCAAGTTTTCAACAAAACTGGAAGTAATAGCCAGAACTCCAAATGCACAGTTAAATGCTCTCCCTAGTACTATATACCTCTTCTCTTTACATTTGACAAAGGGGACAAGAAGCAGATAACGCTACATCATCCTATCACATATTTTACATTCAGACTAAGTTACTCAATAACTTTAAGTAAATGATGTGTTTTATCCTTGACAGGTGAGATAATATGTGAAAATTTATAGTAGTCAAAAGTAGGCAAGAAAATGTGAACTAGTTGGTTACAATTAAGGTTTTATACACTTAGTCTTTTTTTCACAACATTTACTTTTTGAGAATAAATCTAACATTTGATGCAAAATTAAACTGAAGCACTTGGTTTAATAAATGGCGTTTTTTTGATTTACTGACAGAAGGTGAGCACAGCACTGGGACACTTGCGTGTTAATCTGTTTTGAAGACCTAGCACTGGTTAGATGTGGCAACATTAGCTATGCTTTTGGTATAATTTTGTTAGTTATTAAGAATGGAATTAGGATAAGCCCTTTAAAATTTGCATATTCTGCATAATTGTCTGAGCTTCTGACTTTGTTTCCAATTAATCGTATGTGATTGGAAATGAGGATTGGTCTAGAGTTTTGATCTGGGCAGGAAGTGGAGATCAGGTTGTTATATTCCATATACCAGTGTATTAAAGCAGAATTCTCCAAGCTGCTATTTCTGATGAGTAGCAATTGGTCAGATTTGTACTATTTTATACTATGCTAGTTTCCTAAAAAGGAGAACAATACACTTTGTGAAACAGCCTCAAATGTGTGGAAAATGTAATCCCAAAGGAGGAATGTGATAAAGTAGTGAACTTTCTGTGTCAAAATTTTTAACTCTGCTCCTGCTTTACCTTTCCTAAGGGATTAATTTCCATAGCACTGAAGCTGTAAGTTACCTTCCCCCATCATGCTTTGTTTTTGTTGGCTCTTTTGGAGATTTTCCTTTTGCAAACTTCGGTGGGTATGTGAAGGCAATCTGGTTAGCTGCGCCTGAGAATGTGAGGAAGGCAAATCCCTCTGTAAAGAGGAACGGGCATTGTTCTGCATGCTTGAGTAGCACCTTGTACAGCAAAATGTTTAGCAAGGGTAAGGAAACACTCTGCTCCAGAAAGAATGAAGTGCTGAGCTCAGAGGTAGAAAGATGCTTGAGTGCAGAGCTGTGTTTTGCAGGCTAGTTCTCTCCAAACATGTCTCCAAGGTCCAAAGTCTCCAATATGGAATTTCTTCCTGCTTTCAGCTATGGCTGTTCCATGCTTTGAGAGTTCTTTTGTTTTTTTTTTTTTTCAATAGAAGTGATTAAGCTTGAGGCTTCTAGCTTTTCCATTGCTGTCCTTATTTGCCCATCTCTGTCTTTTTTTTTCTTACAAGAACAACTCCAAAATAAACAAGGATATGAAATAATAATACCCCTCCCCCCAAGTTAATGCACACTTAAAGACATTTGAATCCACAGGATATTGCAGGAAAAGCAAGTTTTCCCACATCAACATTAACGTTATCCTAATAACCAGCTGGTGATGTGGCTAAACGTGTCAGTCTTACCTGGGTTTTGTCAGTATTTTTGCTAAAGCCAGAGTTCTTGGCATGCTAGACCTAAGTGAATATCTGGTCCTCCCAGATGGAGGAAGAAATTTAGAAACTTGATCAAAAATAATGATTTAGAACTCAAAAAGACAACTGTCAGTTTAAAATGAAATGTTTTTCAGATTAGCTTCATCCTTCAAGTCCCGAGTCCTGATCTTTTGAATGCTGAGATTTGACAATCCTGAGGTAAGCTGAAGTGAAAAGCCGTTCCTGGTAGGGGAAGACTGACCCAACGACACCCGGGCTCTGCCGCAGTGTGTGCTGGCTAAGTAGGTGAAATGGGAGTTAATATTGCCCTGTGCCACAGCCAGAGGAAGAGAGACCTTCCCTGGGCAGCCTGTGTTCTCTGCGCAGCCACCGGGACAGGAATCCTTCCTTCCCCCGAGCTGCTTGGACATATGGTCAGCTTATGCCTCAGCCCTCGCCCCCGTCTCCCTGGGGGCTGCTGGCTGCGGGTGAGGAGCTGCGATAGCCCCGCAGCTGGCTAGCATCAGTGCTGCTGTCAGCAGCAACTACTAGCCTGGAGCACACACTGCTCCTGTGTGCAGAAAAAGCCAAGTCCCTGCGTGGTTCCCTGGCCCAATCTGTTGAAGACAGTCAGCCTCTCTGAGCAGGGAGCTTTTGTCTTTGCTCCCCTTGATCATACTGACACAACTGATAATTACAAATACATTTCATGTATGATGTCTGTGGAATTCATACGGTGGTGCAGACCTTAGTGTTTCCTGACTCTTTTTAAGTTCTCAGAATGAGCTTTGCATTCGCCTAGGATGGTCTCTCTCTTCCCTTCATCACCGCAGTTGCAGTATGGCAGGAAATCCTTTCTTCTGGGCCCAGTCATCACTGTCTCCTTCTTCCTCTTCTAGCCCCACACTTGAGCAATCCTGTTCCTTGATTGCTATCTAAATTGTCCTTATCATATGCCAGACACTGGAAGAGCTGCAAGGCATCGTTTCCTGCAGGGCAGTGCCAGGCATGTAACATATGCTAGACATCTACAGGCAGATGGGGTTGGTTGGGGCCAGTGAAGCATGAAAAAATGGGAGCTTTGGTCGGAAGAGGCTGAAGAACTCCACAAACTGGTCGGATGCCATATCCCAAGCAATGTTAACAGCTCATTAGGATTCCCTGCAGGGCTGGCAGGTCAACACAGGAGGTCAAAAAAATTAAGAACTATTTTCTTAAGGAAACAGAAGGTAAGGAGGGTTAGATACATACAGCTGGTGTAGGACACAATGAACGGGTTGGTCTGAGAGAAGGCAAAGGGGAATGCTTCGTCTCCGTCTCTGCCTGCTTAACTAGGACCAGCCATCTGTCCATTTTCTACCTGGGATTCTCCCCATGCTGAGCTGAAACTTGCTTTATTATTCAAAAGCAAACTTGCCCAATGGCACAAGATGTTGGGAGGCAGCTGATTCGTGACCTAGCCAAAGACATCGGGAGGAGGGAGCGAGGTTTTCCTTTGAACCAGGCTCTGTAAGCATATGGTAGGCCTTGTACTTCAGGACGTGATCCATATGCTGCTCTTCAGTGCCCATATGCTTTCTATATTTTCAGTATTTATTTATTTTAATCAGGATTGAGTCTCTGATCTTGCTTTTCCTTTTGCTGCTGGCTGTAATTACATTTGGTTGTGCTACTGGAGGTAAGGCAATGAGGTTAAAAATGAACACCAGTGTGTTCAGTTGTGTCCTTTTAACATTGTCTTGTCCTGTGTGTTTCGTGAAGAGAATTGTGTTCTGGGTTAATGGTCTCTAATGCTATTAGTTTGTATTTCTTCTCTGTGTTTCAGCTCAGAAGTGGGGTTTCATTGGCTCGGGGTCAGAGGAGAGGCAAGCTCCAACTATAAGGTTCTACAAACATGAAGCGACGCTCACAGTTTCTTGTGGGGTTAGAGACTACAAATTGGTGTATTCTCATTTCACTGGAAAAAAGACAGAAGCAGGAAGCAGCTCTGGTCTCTGTCTCCAACCAACATGGCAGAATGTGGCCTAAGATAGCCACGATCTGTAGGTACAAAAAAGTGCTATCAGGCGCTCTGTTTATCTTCTCTACTAATGTGGGGGCATTTTGCCTTCAATAGGGCAGTGTTTCCCAGTCTCTTTAGCCTTCCTGGCACATAGGCTATGTGGTGGTGACAGACTCCTTAAACTGGGCTCCTTAAACTGGGTGCGAACGGGGCTGTTGAGGGCCAGCCTCTGCCCTGCAGGCCCGAGCCCAGAGGGGTCACTGCAGCCAGGGAGGAACGGCCTGGCCCATACCCCAAGGAGCACATCAGCAGTGATATCCTGGCCCCCTGCAGCCATCTGCAGGGTCCAGCCTCACCCTAACTCCCTTAGGGTCTGCTCCTTCCTCCCACGCTCTGGCAGGGATGCCGCTCGTGTTCCTCATGCAGCCCTGTGGCAGAGAGCTGGAGTAGCAAGACCCCTTTCTGGCACGTCCAGCCCATAGCCATCTGCAGAAAATCCAGCATTAAAACAACGTATTTGTATGCATTGTAAGTATTCAGCAAAGAACGAAAGCATAATATGCAAAAGCGGAGCTCTTCTTTTTGGACTTGGTTCTTCAGCCTGAGAGAAGTCCTGGTTTCACGCTGCCTGCTGGAGGGCCACGGCTGAAAACAGAAAGTCATTTCTCACAGCCAAAAGGCTTTATGGCCCAATTATTTTAACCACATGCTTTTTGTTTTCTTGTGAACATGCTACTCTAATTAATAGTGAAATCTGATTTCTTTTTTATTTCCACATTTTTATCTTTATAGAAAAATAACTTCTGACAAAATAATTCCTGTTTTGGTTTTGTGATACTAGGGCAGGGGGTATTGGTTTTTTGGTGTTTTGTTTTTTTTTTTTTTTTTCTGTGGGAAGAATGCATTGTGTGATGGGTCTAGTGTTAATGAAACCATACTCTTTTGAGGATTCACACCAGTAATTAAATGCATATTCCTCAATTTTCATTGCATACAAATAACAAATGAGCAGATTGGGTATTTCCTGCATGAATTGATAACATCTGCGTATTATTGGGGGATCAGTGGGGAATACTTAAGTCCTTTATCACTGTGTAGTAACTCACATTAAGATTATTTGGAATCAATGACAGCTTTGTAAGAGTAAAAACTATGTCCTGGTTTCTTAAAGGTTTTATCATTGACGTGTTTTACCACCACAAAATTCTTAGACGTTGAGAAGATGTTATAATGTCAAGGAGTAGGGACAAGACAAGGGCTTTCTTGCAAGAAGAACCATCTCAAATCTTCGTTTAAATCTGATGCTGAGAAGTTTTTCAGATAAGAAGAAGTTAGCCATATTTATCCATAAATATTTTTCAGTTTCATACTTCTCTGAATGTTGTTCTTGGAGAACTGGAAGAGTCAAAATACTACAAAGGATTCTGGTGTTTCTGATCTTAAAGGAAGCACGGGATATAAAAACCTTGCAGGACAACCTGCTTTTCTGAGAATTTGGAGATTCTTTTCCAGACTGGTGCTTTAGAAAGAAAACTGTTTAGGAGCTTCCTGCTGAAGGCCTTTTGGTAGAAAATAATTTTTTTTCAAAATCAAAGATTTTTAAGAAGGATGTGTAAAAGTCCCTTTTAGGAGAATGGGGGCCATGCAGCACTGAACTCCATCTTTTGTGAGGGGTTACAAGGTTGGAAGAAAATGCACATCATATAAGAATATTAAAATAATGTTATTAACAAAGCAAAATATTTCTATGCTCTCCAGTAAAAAAATAATTTGGAACTTTCTGCTCTACCCTTTCCCCTTGACAAATATTATATTTTTGTCTGAATTAGAAAGGGAAGTCTAATGAAAAATACTGGAGTTTTCATAGCACATGAATTCCAGTGCTTAATGAACTCTAGTTTGGAAAGGTAGCCTTTTAACAGAAAATATAGGAAAGAACCTGAATTTCAGATCTTCCAAGGTTCAGTCATTTCTCTACTTCAGAACTCACACTATCACATTAACAGAGGTTGTCATTTATTCCTTGTAACACTTTTCTCAGGTGGAGAATAGAAACCAGCTCTTTGAGATTGCTACAAGGTAATTCATTGGACAGTCCCTTTCCATCATAAGCAGCCAGGGAACGTGACAGCCTCACTTGGCTTTTCCAACCTGGGCAGGTAGGCTCTGCTTTCTTAGCCTGTACAAGCCTGAGGCTGTTCTTAAATCAGTTGCTAATAGTGATGTTAATCATTGCTCCACTGAGGCTTAAATGACAGTCTTCCTTGCAGTTCTGGAAAGAACGTCATCATCTTGGAACATACTCTGAGAAAATTCACATTTTAACTCTCCTGGAGAAGTAATGGAAAGTACCCGTGTTGTTTTACTGCAAGACTTGGATGGGATTTTCCAAGCACAAGTAGACAATAGAGGGCGAAACCAGTCTTGGCTGAATTTTAAGAATCCATCTCAGGCAGGATACGTCCTTGATACAGAGGAGAAGTAAGCAAGGTCATGAGTGTTTTCTTGAACATGTTGCTTGCATGCTGAGCAAACTGTCTTATCAGCCAGGAGTACTTTGGCACTCCAGGCTCCAGGTAGAGTGAGAGCAGAGTAACACCTGCATCGCACAGTTTCAGGAAATCATCTTCCTTGTCCACACTAAAGAGATGGAACTGGGTAAGAAGAGGGGAAGGTGTGAGATCCAGACCTCATCTCTCTGAATGGGAAATACAACCATTTTCTCTTTGTTCTGCCAGTGAAATTTCGGTGCATCTGTCATTTTCTCTTCTTTCACCATTTAAATGAGAAGAAACAAACAGATCTGAAAATGTCTCCAGTAACTTACAGCACTGAGCTTTGATTCACACTTCCTTTAATTCACTGCTGTGAAAAATGGGCTGGCATCCTACTGTGAATTTAAATACTCCCAACCCAGGAATAAATGGATCCCATGGCTCATTTATCTTTCAGCTATTAATTAATAGTGGTTAATTGTAGTTATGAACTGCAGCATTCCAGTCTCGAGCATCCATACATTTTATTTAATATATTCTGATGAAGGTGGAGTCAGCGAGTTGGAGAATAATTAAAACAGCTCCTTGCCATTAGCTTCTTACAAAACCTCAGCTTTCTCATGAATTCTTTCCTACAAGACTTGTAAGATAACTATGTCTACCTCTTTAGAGAGTTGTTTCGTGGCCCTGTGAGCAGATCCTGTCCTTGATGTCATACGCTAAGCTCTTACTACCTTTCCCTGCGTTGCACTAGTAGAGTAACATTGCACATCTATGTCCTTGTTCTAGAATCACAGGATGAGAACCGTCTCTACTCTTACTTCTACCTCTTTGTGCAAAGAAATAGCTGACAATATGAGTAGGGTGATTCGACTGCAGACTCACAGATATGAAGATAATTTCATGACTTTCTTCTGTATGAACTTCCAGAAACTTTTTGGTACCTCAGAAAAGATAGGTTGTAGAACAGGGCTAGGACAGTATTTTGCTTAGATGGACAGCATTTTCTTAATTCACAATTCACATTTCCTTTTTCTGGAGACATTCGAGTAATGTTTTGCTGCGTTCTGTTGAGATTTCAGTTACTGTTGTTGAAATAAAGATATTTTAAGCTTATGGAAATACAGAACGTCATTTAGTCAAACATACTAGTGAGCTTTGGTTTTGAAGCTCATGCCTGAAGTTTCATTTTGGGTGTAGACCTACACTTGAGGCACTTTGCGTAGCTCTAGGCAAAGTGGGGGCCCACGAGGACTGGCAGGTGTGAGGGCACAGGCACTGCAAGCTCTTGGGGCTGTTTCCTGTGAGACTTCCTCCTGAAGGCAGCTATTGTTTGTTTAAGAGAGAGCCGTATCCACTCTGCTCCCAGTGGCATCCTGAAACATACTTGCAACACAGAAAAAATGATGACTCTAAAATTGGGTTGATGATAAAGCTTCCCCCCACCCCTCTTAAATGCTTGTGGCTGAGCTCTGGCAGAGAGATGTCCTGTTGGAAACTGAACTTCGTTCATCTGTGCTCTGGTGGGAACCCTGTGTTCAAGATAAACATGCTAGTGCTCTTTGAAGTTGTTTGCTCATCAAAAGCACAGTTACTTTGTTTGTTTTATGCTTGATACTCCCGTGAGATGCAGTTCAATTTATGGTATAAAATCTTGCTGAAGGAAAGCAGTTTCAAAAAAAAATAAAAAATACACTGCTGAGAAAGAAAGAATATTGCCCTCAGAGTCCATTGTATCTTTCTTATCATACTATTAACGGATTTTTGCTTGTACTGTTTCCATAATTCATATGAAAAACCTTCACTCCCCACCCCGGTGTCACCCCTCTGATACTTTTTAAAGTATTCTGGGGTTAGGCTGCATGCAACATCTCTTGAGATGTTAAGCTGGGCCCAGAGATAGTGGTCTGGTGATAAGACAGTAGCTGCTTCTTCGGTTATGATCTTTGACTGCCATTGTTGTTGGATTAGAAACCCCTCTGTGGGAGCAATCATTCACTCCTGCATCCCATAGGATGGAAGTTACTGACATAATTTTTGATGGCAGCTTTTAGATGGTTTTATATCCTTCTAGATTGGAAGATACACAAGTTCTGAGCCTAGGCAGTATGTGAAGGTGAAGTACACATTGCAGGTAGAGCATCAGGAGGCATTATGGAAGCATTATAGTAGGACGGGGTGAGTACTGTTCCTCATGATGACAACATCCTCACACGCTCCAGGACACACACACAAGTGTTAATGACTGAAGGTATTTGAAATGTATTTATATCAGTCCCATGGCTCATTGCACTTTTGTGCAAAGATAGAGAAATTCCAGCCTTTCAGAGCTGAGCTTCAGATGGGAAAACTATGTCTGTCCCTTACCTTTCTTGGTCCCATGGACTCAGCATGGGTCCACTAAGCCTGGGTTTTTGGAAGCACCGATATGCTTCACCTGTAGTGTGCTTGTTCTCACAACCAGGGGTTCCTTTCACTGGCTCCTAACTGCTGTTCTCAATTTGTTTTGACTCAGTCTTGCCGGGAGCCTTCTAGGAATACTCTCTTGTGAGTTGTGACATCTGAATTGCAAGGACGTTGTTTTTTGAGGTTGGGAATTCAGCATTCACAATTTCAAGAGACGTCGAGTGCTATCAAGTTTTTTGCTAATGACAAACTGAAGTTTGGACTTTCTCTTTTTTAATCACAATTTGGAAAAAAAAAGAAAAAAAGAAAAAAAAGAAGAGTTTTAGAAATTAGTCGTAGTAATGACCTGCTTTAAAATGTAAATTTATGTGTCTTGTGCAGGTATAAAATAATATAATCTCACACTCACATAATCTGAGTGTGACAAATCTGTATCAGCAATTTAGAGCAAGAAATGTACCATATACATATATATGCTTATATATTTGCTTTACGAATGAGTAAAAATGCATTCTAAGCGTCATAGTTGAGGTGCGGGGAGTTTGCCATGACTTGCTAAACGCTCAACAAGATGGGAAAAGAACATGACTTATTTTTCTTACGTTGTGCTTGCTTTTTCTTGGGGAGAAGTGTTTCTTTTCTATCTTTCTGGCCCACATTAATGATAATTGATACATCTGAAGAAGTACTGATAAATTAAATATAATTTTAAGCTTCTCCAGTGCCTCCCGAGAATCCTGAAGTAATTTGCTTTTAGTAAAGAATTAAAGAATGCCACTGTTATGAAAATGGCCATCTTCGTAACGATAATTTTTTAAAAGGTGGGAGAGCTAAATCATAGAAAAGCTAAGCTCGGGATTTTCAGAGCACTTAAAGTACATTTTTGTGGTTGTTTGCTTTGAGATTGCTTAATGTAGTCATCTAAAATTCAAGGCTCCTAAAATCACTCCATGGAATCGCTCCATCACTACATGGATTTTGCCCAAGATCACAATGGGAGTCTGTAGTAATGCTGGGCCCAGAATCTACATGCTGATTCTGACCTTGCTTAAGCTAATCTTAAATCTTCTGTAGCTATTAATGTCAGTAGATTTACTTTTGATACAATGTTACTGTCACTAAGATTAAAAATTCAGATCTCCAGACTTTTCATCCTGCGCTTTAGCTCAGCAGAAAATAATTCTCTCTCCATATGCTATTTTTTGGATAAGCCTTTAAAAAAAATAAAAATTAAATGCTTATCTCAGTGTATTCTTTTGGCAAAAGTGAACTGGAAATCTCAGCTGGAGTTTTCTATTCTGGTTGTGTTAGAAATGTCTCAGGAGCAGCTTCCTTTGCAGTGTTTCAGTGCTGCTCATTTTGCTCCCATTCGCAATATCATCAACTGAAAAATAAAATTTAAATGTTGTTCTTTTAAACTTAAGCAAAATATTCTGTTTGATTCATTTAGCGGTTGTCTGAACACTTTCATATTTTTAGAGTAGTGCTGCACAGTCTGGAGACAAGATCACAAGTGATTTTAATGTTTTCTTTTTACCACTTAATGCCAAAGGTGGGATTTTATTCATTTATTTCTGATGCTGCTCCTAAGTTCACTCTCAGACATTTGGCAGTCACCGTTGGGCATTATGCATAAAACCATTTTTCCTTTCTCATTTTGTTTTTATGTGCACACACGGGTAGTGACACTGCAAGAAGGTAAAAGTTCAGTTGTGTACGGATTTCACATTTTATCCAATTGTTCATAAGACCATCGCTTTTCAAACAGATTTGATTAACTGCTGCCCCTAACTGTGAATTTCTTAGTTACTTTATGGTGTTCATAAGACCATCGCTTTTCAAACAGATTTGATTAACTGCTGCCCCTAATTGTGAATTTCTTAGTTACTTTATGGTTTTAATCATAAGTGGGAATAGGCTTTAAGCTGTTGAGAACGCTTCCTCTCCTGTGTAAGGGCAGCGCTTAGATTTTGTCTGTGTCTCTCAGCTGTGGTTCAGTTTGTGGGAGCTATGAGAATGTTGCTTTTGCAAGCAAACTTCACCAAGGATTTAAATATTTTAAGCGCTTTCAGACTTTACATCTTCAACAAGGACCTCTTGTGTCTGGGTTTATCCTCAGATATTTACATTGACATGTAATTGGCTATGAGAACAACCTCCTGTATTCTGCTAACGAGAGGCGATGCTGGATAGCCTGGCTCGCTCCATGAAATTGTGCACGGCCTGGTTTGTGCTAGTATCTCAGCTTGTTTTACTGGTGTGTCATCTCGGAGGGACTTGGCAATGAAATTAAGAGTTGGTGGAAAAAGGTTCACATAAAAGAACAAATGAATGTTTCCTATCTTCTGTCCATAAAGTCTGGTTTTTGGACAGTGCAGCTCCTGAAGTGTGTACCATATGTAAGTACTCTTTAAAGCTGGTTCTTCTTTAATGTCATGACCTAGAGAACAAATACAGGATTGTTGAGTGGATGAGCTGCATCTTTTTTCCCTTCTCTTTGTTCGTTTTTTCTTAATTTCTACATTCATGTTTCAGTCCTCTGGTTTTATTTGCACGTGGCATCAAATAGACCTTTCGGTTCTGTATTGTCAATGAAAATCAGGAGTCCCCTCTGAATCAGCAAACACCGAGTGAAACCAGGAGGCAATAAGCAAAAAGCGTTGCCTGCAACTGGGCAGTTTATAAAATAGGCAACTACGAGGGCCTGGAGGCCCGTTGGGAGTTGAGATTTTGACCTATTTGCTCGACTGTGGAAATTAGGATTGTATGTGGAGTCTTACGTTGCTGATACCTTAATTTGTTGTCCTGTAGCTTCAGCTTTTTGAAGTAGCTTCTCGAGGCCCCTCCGCTCCTGGCTCCCAGGTTGCAGCTTCAGGATTGCCGGGGAGTTTTGGTGCTGGGTGAACTTAGCAGAAAAGTCACAGTCTTGCATTGACACTGGCTGTCCCGTCCTGCCTCCCTCCCTCTTCACTGTCAGTTAATTTAGCTAATTTCTTCCCTCTTAAATTGCTCCCTTCTGCTTAACAGCTTTCACAACTTGTTTGCAGCCCCCCACAGTCACTGTGGTTACACATCCTTTTCTAAAGGATGTATTAGACTGTTTGTTTAGGCTGAAAGCTGCTGAGGGAAGGTTTGCAACTGTGTTTTCCTGCTGTCTCACACAAACAAAGCCTGACCATTGTTTATTTCCAAATGCACTGCAATAAAAACAGTTGATGTTGCATGCATTAATCAAAAAAGTTGCAACACAGAGCTAAATCCCTTTCTTACATTGCTGTCCCCCAGGATTGCGCGGATGGGCAAGAGAATGGAAAACGTGGCCCACAGCAGCTTCGACACGTGGCACAGAGATTGCAGCTCCGAGAAGGCCGTTTCACCTGCTCTCTCCTCCTCACTCGTTCCTGGCGGTGGCTCCACTTAAAGCTTGGACTTGTGGCTCCAATCAAGCGAGCGCCCGAATTCCTAGAGGTACCATTTTGCAGCAATGTGAGCCTAATTGTTTCTAGATTGAATATTTTCATGGGATATCAGTCTCAGTGTTTCTGGAATTAGCATGCTCACTGAAGGATTGAAGATGCTTATCGGGCCCGACAGCTTTAGTGTCAGCGGGATCATCGACAGCTCTGCGAAACTTAGCTGGGCTGGCGACAATATTTATTTATGCGGAATGGAGACATATGGCCAGAATCATCCGCTCCCTTTCCTCAGTAATTAAAACATCTGGGAGCACAAAAGGGCTGTAAGAAGAAAAAAACCCCTCTCTCTGCTAAATAAAACAGGAGTGCGGTGCCTTTACATAAGTGCCCAGGCTTTCTTTTGCCATCACGGCAAGGTCTCTGGAGGACCAACCTTCTCTAATGTTTTTTGAGAGCATGACAGTCAATAGAAATGCAACTGAACTGAGCACAGCACTCAAACTTTTTATTAATACTGTATCTTGCTTTATTTTCCAAAGGACAGATTTTAATGCTCCTGAGAGGAATTGGGGATTATTTAAAGAGTAGCAAAAGCATACTGAAGTCATCAGCTGTTTTACAGACCATGATTACACACTGATAGCTTCTCTGTCTGGAGTATTCTGTAGATATATCTCTGATAAAACACTATTTCACCGAGAGTTTTGAGGTTCAAATTCAGACCAGGGCAGTATGATGACAGCTGTTATCATTTGATGGATATTCGGTACAGTGTGCAAAGCGTGTTTAATGCAGTTTTATGCAATTTTCAGAGATTAGGTGTCCCAAACAAAGCCATCACAAAATGAAGTAATTTTCTAACTTCTTGGCCCTTGCAAAATCCCCAGCAGAGCTGTATTTTCTCAGCCCTGCAAGGTTGGACTTTAGAGGAGGGATCTTATTTTTGATATATGACTCTTCTAAATCCGAAAATCTGTCATCTGCAGAGATGGGTAGACATTCTGAGAGTTATGTTGTTTTATTGCACACAGGGCTCACACAGTGCTGCCTTGTTGAGGCTTTACTTGCGTCACCATCATCTTACTTCTTTTTTTTTTTTTTAAGCAGCCTCTGATCATGATTTGAGTGATCTTCTTGAAGTACCCCAATCGCACCCCATCCAGGTTTTGCAGGCAGCAGTGAATTTACCCTCACAGGATCTCCTGTGGAAAGAATAGGGAAATGAGGCAAAGAGATGAAATAGGATTCACCCATGATCATGTAAAAAGTCTGTGGCTAACCTGGAAATTGAATAGAGCCCCTCTGAGACACCTACTGCGACAGCTCTGTGTTTTGGAAGTACAGCCAAGCAGTACTCCAGCAAGGAACCTGCCTAGAAGGTCGTAATGATCTTTTATGATCCTATATTCTGTTGAAGTCAAAAAATTGATGCCACTTAGGAATGAAACAATAGATTATTTCTGTGAAGAATGCTCATTTGTCAGTCCCAGTCTGTGAGGTCTGCACCTGTGTGTGTGAAACAGGTTGGGCCAAGCAAGGATAGAGCTGGTAACAGATTGCTTAGTGCATTCACCTGCTACGTGGGGGCTGGGGTTAACATCTCCTCCCTGCCTGGTGCAGAGCAGGAGCTAGATGCTGTCTGTCCCATATCTCAGGGAAGGATATCAGGTCCTTGCCTATTTATTATGAGGTATCTTGTTTAAAAACATTTTTGAGAAGTTGTGACACTTGGGTACCTTTGCCGTCAGTGCTCTGGGAAGCATCTAGCAGTGACAGAGCAGTGGCTCACGACATCTGAAGACTGGCATCTAGAGACTGCTCCAAGGTAAGAAGCTCTCTGCAGGCAGTCATGGGGCTGCGGTTTGTTGCTGTATGAAGTAGCATCCCCTGCCTCCCATCTCTTTTCTGACCGTGCTTGTCTGTGCCTAAAGTAACTTCAGTTTGCCAGGACCTTCTCTTGTGGGGTGGGATGCGGTCTGGTCCCGGGTTTGTCTGTAGATACAGACTCAGTGGCTCCAGCATCAGGGAAGAATGCAAGGAGCTGTAAGGAAGGATGTGGGATGAAATGCCCAGTTAGAAAGGGTGGGTGAAAGGGCAGAAGAGGGGCAGTGAGGAGGAAAAAAGCATGAAGTTCTGTACTGGGAATTTAGGAGAAAGCATGGGACCCCAGCAGCTGCTGGTGTTGGTTTGGTCTTGATACTCAGTTTTGCTTCCAGCAGGACCCAAGCAAGCTAAACCAGGGGCCGTTGGCAGTCATACCCACACTAGCTTTAATACAGTGCTGGAAGCCTCTGCAGCACAGCACACCTGCACTAATTTAGCTCTTTGTCAATAAAATTAGCTCTTGTGGAGTGCTGCGGCATTTCCAGTAACTGAATTGGCTTCTTGACCTGGCTGGGTCAGGCTGTGCTGCACTGTGCTTTGGGCAGCACTGCCTGAAGCAGAGGTGAGGCATATATAAGCAGGGCAAAAAGGGTTGTTCACTATCCATCTTTTTGTCTTGTTACTCCTTCTCCAGGTACTTTACGGGTTCCACTAGCTGCAGGAGGCTAGTCCTGCATTATCAGTGGCTGTTACATTTAGCAGAATAGCCCAAGTAATGACAACAGAAGAGTTTTTCCTAAAGAAAACTTACACTAATAGAGGTCCACTCGGATATTTTTGTATGACCCAACTGAAGCCTTGGAAATGTCTAGCTAGCACAAAGATTCAATTAAGCCCAGTGCAGTTACAGGTGTACTTCCTAACTGAAGTATTTGACATCCACGCAGATGCTTGGCAACACCTATCCTGAACAGCAAAGTAATTTGCTCTGACAAGGTGGAGAATGTGAATGCTCTCCATGCGATGGCTTCGTTACCTGCACTAATAGCTTAAGTTTCAGCAGGTGTCGTTTTGCGAACTGTGGAAGAACCCAACAGATGTGCTGGGAAGAAGGCCGACACTGCGGGGGCAGGTGCTAGTGTTACTGGGGGGAGAGCAGGAGTCTGCAGGCAGCACCTTGGGTCCAATTCTGCCTTCACTTCCTTAGGCTCAAAAATCTGGGACATCTTCTCATAGACACCGATGTCATTTTACCTTGCTCGCATGCCCTAAGGACTGTGACGGTGCCACGTGTGACAACTTGATGTTTTTTTACTGTGGGGAACTGTATGGGAGTGTTTCAGTTTGGTGGGTTCCACGTTGCTGCTTTTCCACCCACGGCCAATGCCCCCAGCCAGATGCATGCTCTGCTTCCATGTTTCTGGCTTCCTAACAAGCCCAGAAACCATCCAGTCCCTAATAAATTCCAGTGTTATCAACCCATAATTCCTTCAACCCCAGTCGAGTACAGACAAGCACTTAACGAAGTATTTAGGGGCTGTGTTTGCTGCTTGCTTTGGAAGATGTAGCTGCTGGCATGAGCGGAGTTCTTCTTAATTTATAGCATTAGTTAATTTGCCCTGGAGACTCGGGATCCTAAACTGTCCTGGTTCTGTGTTCTAGGCCCTATTGAATGGCATAATGAGGGTGACCATGATTTAGTGTTGTTCTGGCTGGTGTAAACAAGGGATGTTGGATTCAGAAAGACCCCAGTGCTCAAACAAAAAACAAATCTCAGAAGGATTTGAAACCAAGATATACACAAGATTAGGAGTTTCTGCTTTGTTTCTTTATCAGCCTTCATTTAACCCCTAATCTTCATTTCCCCCTGTGCTTTACAGCTAAAAATGTGATTTAAAAAAAAGAAAAAAAAAACGGAGCTGGAGACATCTCATAGAACAGAAAAAAAATTGCAATTATTTTATTTATTTAGCAGCGGGCATTTATTTTTAAAGGAGACAACAATCACTCACGTCCGTGCTTCACACAGGGTCATAAATAGTGTAACAGTTGGTGCCGGACGAGCATCTACAGCACTTTTCCATTTGCCTCCCTTCAGAACCCCTGGAAACTCGTCCCGTCCTCCCCTCGGATGTGGCAGCCACTGGTGGAGCTGGCACCCCTCTGGTCCCCGGCTGTTCTGGATGAGTCCCGGGCCCTGGGGAGGGCGGTGGCAGCGCTGTGGGGCGGCTGCCAGGAGGCACCGCGGGTGCTCCCCAGGGTAGGCCCCGGCTGTGGGCCTGTTCCTCGGGCAGCAGCTCCGCGTCTGCAACAGCACGGTGCATAGACCCCCGCGGAGATGTTTATCAGAGGGCGAGTGGTAGGATGGAGAAACCCGCGCGGGCTTACCGCAGGCAGCGTTTATAGGGCTTTTTTACGTGGGAGAGAAGCCCGTATTTACACTCCGTGGCTGTGTAGCTGGTTAGTGTTAACATGGCTTCTGTGAGCGCGCGGGGAATTGTAGTAAATCTTCCAAGAGCGGAGAGCTAGTTTCGTCTTGTTTGACACATTGTTTCCTGATAAGAGCTGCTGGGAAAATACTTAAGTTTTCTCGTCAGCCTGAGCTTGTGGGGTTGCCAGGAGAGGCTCTGAATCCGCAGGGTCCTGAAAAAGAAATTTAAACAGCAGGGCTCTGGGGGGAGCAGGCAGCGAGCTGTGAAATGGCCGGGCACCAGGGGCGGCTTTCTGAAGTCCAGGCAGGCATGGATACGGGCAGAAGTTCAACGTCTCTCTGGCTCTGCCTGCCAAGGGATGGTGAAGCTTTCCTTTCTCTGCGGGGTTCCCGGCCGGTGCCAGCCGTGGGCTGCAGCTCATGTGAGGAGCCGGGTGCGTTGGTCCTGGCTGAAATGCTCAGCAGCAAAACTCCCCTGGTGTCAGGAGCTGTTGGCATGGGGAAACAATGCAGAGCCAAGGCTATGCGAGTGCTGCTGTGTAGGTCAAGGCCGGGAGGAGAAGGGAGACAAACCCACCGTAGGGATGTTCCTAGGTTGGTTTTAGTGGTTTGTGTTCACTGTCATCCTAGTCCTGCTGAAAATCTGTTCCTGATGTTACAGTTGTTGGTGGTACAACTGTGCATCCCAGATTCCCCGATAACTCTGCTGATGTTTCTTGGAATCACAGTTTGCGTTGTAAATAACATTGTTTTGAAAGTGTGTGTGCATGTGTGCCAGCAAACGTGGAGGCTTATGTTCTGAAACCCCAAGGCATGCGAAGCACAGCTAATTCTTGTGCTTTTCTTTTTCTTTTTTTGTATGAAGTCAAACCTCAGTTTAGTTTTCGGTGGAAAACCCACACTAAAATTTTATGTCAACCTATGTTGCAAACCACAGACTGTGCGCGGGCTCTACATGATTTGATTGCTAGTTTTTGCCTAAGGTTTTTTCAGGCTTGAAATTCAAGGGTTGCAAGCTCACATAAAATAAAACAGACTTCCCATGAACCACAGTGAACTGAAGCCACTTATTTTCAGCAAAACTCACACTGGATTTTATTCAGCCCTGAACTTCACTGACTCCAGCAGAGGTAGAACATTTGCTGTAAAACTATTGTAGATGTGGATGTTTATTCTTAGCATCTGAGAGCCTGTCTGCTTGCAGAGGTGTCTAGCGAGGATTTATTTGGCCACCTGTATTGAAAAGTATTTCTTGTATTCCAGCACAAAAAAAAAAAAAAAAAGAAAAAAAAAGAAACGTGGATGCAGAGAGGGGAATGTTTGTACCAGTTTATCTGCATGAATAGGAAATATACGTACATACCCATCTCCTGCTTTTCAGTCTGAATTTCTTCTTGCAAGAAATGATAAATACTTGTGGAAGAGCACACTTGTGACAGACACACACAGTGACAAACTTTTAAAAAATAAATGTTCCTAATTTTCTGAGCAGCTGTTTAAAACTAGATACATGACAAAAATTACCCCGGTGATGTCAGCTCAGGCTTTTGCATTTTTCATTACTTGTCCCTGGGCAAATTCTGATCCATCGCCTTGCACAGAGATGTGTTCCTTCTACAAATTAAAGTAGTTAAACAAAACGGGAGCTTGAATTAAAAAAAAAAAAAAAAGTAGTTTATAAATTAGCTATGAAGTTCTGTAAAAATGTTTGCAGCTTTTTTTTTCTTTTCTTCTGGATTTAATTGCGGCTCTAAATGTTTAATTTGGAGATTTCAAGAGCAGATATAGCCGGGGGATTCTGATGGGGCTGCAGCAGCACAGCCTCCTCTCTGTCAAATGGACAGCGCTCCCAGAAAGGGTAACCCGGATTCCCCAAAAGACATCCGAGTCAAACTGCTGATGAGCTTGGCTGGCATCTTAGAAAGATCTGGAGATGACAAGATTAACCCTCAAACGCCATGGGAGGCAAAGGGCATGGCATTTGGAAAGAGGGGCACACACATGACTTGGCAGAGGGAAAAAGCTGCCGGGCTCAGCAAAATGCAAGTCTTGTATCACAAATGGTCATTTTAAAACTGGGGAAGAGGATGCAATTAGTTCTGTTGGCTTTCAGTATTTGTTTTTTCTTCATGGGGGTATGTCTTTTAAAAGGTATTTGCTATGTCAGTAACCTCTGTGGAGCGCGGCACAGAAGATAAAGGTGGTGCCACTTCTCAGCAGTATCTTGGGAGGTCCTGAGCATCTTCTTGCCAGGGCCTCAGTGCTCCTCGCCCTGACTGGAGAAATTCTTCATAGCAGGTGCTCGGTGCTGCTGTGGTGCCGTTGGACACTAATGTACCACCTGAAAAATTCAGCAGCAGGCCCTTGATGTGTCCCTGGAGGAGAAAACATAAATACGAAAGGCAATCACCCTGAAAGCGAAGGGGGAGCAGTTGGCTGTGTTTGAATCTGTGCGAGTTGCTGCTGCCCTGGTGGCAGTAATGTAGCTCTTGGGATGGAAGGAGCCAGTTCCTCCACTGGCTTATACTGGTGGGTCTGTGCTGCGGTCACTGGAGCGAGGTTTATTTACACCAGAGGAAGAGCTGACCTTCATAAACTGTAAACAGTCCTTGACAGGAATATGTACCTATGGCCTTGTCAGCTCTCAAAGGTTTTGTCAGCGTTGGTCTACTGGCACGTGTATTGGCAAACTTCCTCTAGCAAAGCCAGCAAAATTGAGCCCTTCCTGGCCTCCTGTTCCTGCCCTCTCCATCGCAGTGAGAGACCAAAGAGCCATCCTATCAGCTTTGTGAGTTTTTGTGAAATTTGCTGTTGTGACTGTGTCTTTGGTGTGGTTATATTGATTAGATGCTGCAGGCCACTGCATCTCCGGGTGGCTGTGTTCTTAGCAGAGCTGTGTGGTGTGGGCACAAGGTACGTAGTAACAGCACCATTGGAAGGTGGTTGACTGCCTTGGAGAATTTAGCTTTTATTCCCAAGGCATGGAAATATTTCTAGAGACATGCAAAAAAAAATTTTTAAATTACATTCTGGCCATAAATAGCTAATTTCTCTCCTTTAAATGTGTTTTTAGAACAGAAAGATGTAGACTGCGGCAAAGATTTTGAGTTTCATCTGATGATATTCATAGGTCCCTGTAAGAATAGCCCTTTGCACACAGGTGCAAACTGTGTGCAAGTTTTACATTGCTGGTAGTGATTATAAGGACGTTACGGGCCCTGATGCTTTTCCTTGTTTCCTTGGAATTAATCAGTATGTTCAAAATTTTATAAGGGATCAAAATAGATACTTAATAGTGGATAAACACTGAGGGTTTTTTATTATTTCTAAAAATGAGCAATAAATTTCCTAGAAATAGTCACTGAAAATTAATTAAAAAAAAAAAAAGAACCTATTAGAAGCTGATGGACCTCAAGGCACTTTATTAACAATTAAGGGACGTGGTTCCCATGTACTGTTGTGATTGATACGAGTGTCTCCATGTACAGGTATGAAATGCTAATGGAGGCTTCAGGGGAAGAGTTAGGGCTCCCTTGGGAATTTATCACGGTGCTTTAGGCCGGTGAGAAGCAGAAGTTAGCAGCAAGCTGCAAAGGCTGCCGCATTTTCTCCCCCACTTTATATTCTCATTTAAGAGACACCAGTTGTATCTACGAGAACGAAGAGGAGGAAATGGACTCCAAAAATAATAAGCCTTTATGAAAAACTGCATTTAGAAAAATTTGAGGCCATCTGAAGGCCAGGTGGGGGCTTCTAAAAGTAGAAATGCACTCGGTTTACAAGTTTCAGTTGGGTTGCAGGCTGAGATCAGGCTTCAGCAGAACTGTGGGGCAGGAGGGTGGACGCAGCCCTGCCGCTGAGCCCGGCGCTCTGCAGCCTTTCCAGGTCCCTGACCAACATCCAGGGGATGAGCAGCTGCATTTAAGATAAATGCTTCCTATTGGCCTGTTCATTAGGGCCGTAAATATAGGTGACCGCCGTATTAGCCTTTGATCTAACGCCGTGTGAGGACATCCACCAGCCTTGGTTTTGTCTGCCATTAAATATCTTCAAGTTCCAAACTGGTGCAGACCAGAGTGGTTTACAGCAAGTGAATTAGATCAATTAATTTCCAAAGCAAACCTAATGGGCATTTTAGAAGAGGATTTAATGTCTCATTTACTCTCCATAGCTATCTTGTTAAATGCCAATTAAGTATCTAAATATTTCTTACAACCTTAATGAATTACAGTATAATAAGTAATAAATGATCACCAGTTTTTGCTAACACGCTGAAGTCTTCTGTTAACTTAAGAAAGTGAACATAACATTTTTTCTATCATACTTGTTGGTGCCAGTAAAATAATTATTTTTTAATGATTAGATAATGTTTAAGGAACATAATAGCTAGCTGAATACAGCCTTTTTGTGCAATAGGATGCTGTCAAGAAGTACAAGTCCGGATACGACCATTAATGGTCATACATTTGAATAAGTTTTTAAACTCATTTTTGCTCCTAAATTGTGCAAATGCTTCCGTTTCTTCCTATTAGTCACTTATATAATTAACGCTATTTTCACACGCAATTGCACAGCTAAACTGGAAATCTGGCACACCACATTTGTTCAAATTGATGAAGACAGTCTCGTGGAATTTAAGAGTGCAGTAGTAGAGATACCCTTTTCCAGGTGTACTTGGTGTCCTCCAAAAACATCTGTGATTTTTTTTCATTTGTCGTGAACCACAACTGAATGTATATGAGCATGCAGGCACAAATAAAATACTTGCAGGTGATTTTTTTTTCTCCATCTCTATATTTGGGCTCTATCCTTTCCTTCTATTATTTGTGAACCATATGCAAACATCAAGGAGGTGATTTTTAATCATTCCTTTCTGTTATCTTCAAAGAGAAAGAAATCTTCCTTGTTCTGGACAAACTGGTTTATGTCAAGATAAGTGGTGCATAAAACTTCAACAAGATCATGCAAACAGGGTCAGGAAGGATGATGTGAAGGATGGACTTCGCACGTGCCTGTGGAAAGAAAAAAAAAAAGAATAAACCATCAAGTTCCCAGCTTCCATCACAACATGCTGTTGCATTTTGAACCTCGTGTGAGTGAGCATCTTTGCAATGAAAGGTGTTTCATTTTGCAGAGGCCAACCCAGGACTTGGTCCCTCTGATGGAGCGAACATGAACAAGTTTACTCCTCACCATGTGCTCGCTGAAGTCAGAGATGTCCTTCCTCCAGTTATTTGGCGCCCAGTTTCTACCATGAAAGAGCAGCCCCGGGTTTTCCAGCAGTGTGAGGTGTCTGCAGTTGGCACCAGGTTTCTGAACGAGTAGCTCCAGCTCTTCCCTTGCTGGGTCAACTCCCTCGGTTGTGCTGTCAGGGGCAGTGGGAGGTGGGCCAGGCACTACTTGTTCTCAGTGGCATCCCTACGTCTTTTTGGTCCCATACGAGTGCTATTGCCAAAAGTTGTGGGTTTTTTTTCAAGCTTTGTTCCCAGACTAGTGGCTGTTGAGTGTTCTTCAGGTATTATTTCTAAGCAGTGCTTCCTATGCTGTATTAAAGAGAACGCAAAGGTATTCTAGGATTCTCTTTTTTTTTTTTTTAAGCAATGTCCTCCTTATTTATGTCAGCAATTAGTTTATTCTTAAAAGAAGGGAGGAAAACAGAAAAAGCGGCACACAAGCACTCAAACCGTGCCACTCCCTAAGTGCTTTTTTCCAGTTTATGAAACAAACAAACAAAAATACCCTCCGAAGTTAAACTAATATGAAACAGCCCCAGCATTTGAACTTGTCGCAGGAAGCTGGTTTAAATTTTAATGTGAGCTCTGGAGTAGATTTGTGTAAGGCAAGGTAAAGCAAGGCCCATGAAATATTGATTCTGTACATTTTCTTATGAATTTTTATACTCCAATTTAGTAAATTTTTCATCTTGCCTGCACTTAGAGGTTGCCTATAAAGTCGTTACTACCAATTGTATTAACTGTTGTAAATAAATCATCTTGGTTTGGGCTATTTGTATGAACATGGGCCGACAGGACCTGGTTTTGTTTGAGCTGCGGCATTTCATGGCCTTAGTCTGAAAGGGCTAAAAATGGGTTATCAAAATTTAAAATCCGTCATGGCACAGCAGCAGAGATGCAAAACCCATGAGCAACTGTCAGAGGCAAGCATGTTACTTTTACATTTCCCACCTGCATCAGATAAAGAAACCTGGAGAGCTCTCCAACAGAAAGGCTCTTTTTCTGTTTCCTGGCAGAAGACGACGGGGCGATGGCGTTACAGTTACAGCCTGCGGTCCTTAGACTTGCAGTTGAGTCCACTGAAGATGCAAATAAAAACCAGAAAGTTTTCTGTCACTTTATGTATAGCCCAGCTTTGCAAAAGCTATTTCTTTGAAATGTTATCTGAAATGGGACGTCAGAACATCTGATTTGAGGGAAATCCCATAAGTGAAGACTTTGCATTTGGCAGTTTCAGGTGCGTAAGTCATAGTTCTCTCCATACGTAGCGCTTTGTCCTGAGCTCAAATTAATAACCTCCATCAAACCTAGCTTAGATGTTAACGCTGCCTCCTCATCTCTAATTATAACATATGAAGTGGGTAGGTAGGCAAAATTCAAATACAGCGAGGTGTAGGTTTTCTGATGCCTTCCTTGTTAGAAGTATTTCAAAGTAACTTTTAAAATATTATATGACATTCAACTCGATAAACTTATTTTCTCTCCTATGAAGTTTGCCATTGGTAAGCTTGACTGCTTAACTATTAATAGAAAACACAGTACAAGAGGAACTCAAGATGTGTTTAGTTTGTTTCCTTTATTAATGCTGAACTAATTTCCGAGGAATGCATTTTTTGTTATTCTTATTTGTGGTTTTAACCCCCCTTTTTTTTGTGTTAAGCCTGGCTCAGCCAGTTGCAGCAAGATACTCTCTTCAGTTAAGGTTGGTCAAGTCTGAATACCTTTGTAGACAGGAGCACAGGCTGGGCACGATAATACTGTGTAGCTCCTTGGGTCAGAAGCAGCAGCAGTTGCTGGGTGAGGACCTGACTTGAAAAAAGTTTTTAGCATGTGCTTATATCCTGTAGTTGTGAGTGGTGCTTAAAAAAGTGCTTAAAGCTAAGTATATGCCTCGGTGGTGTTCTGAAGACGGATGGCACGAATGTGGCTTACTGTGGTTGATGTGTAAATAAGCACAGATGGTTTTTCCAGATTACAGTTAATGATAATTAAACTCTAATTTATTATTTTATTCAGAATAAATCTCAATTAATTTTGTGTTTTTGTAAATATTCTGAAACAACGATTTTCGAAAAACTGTCATGAATATTTGGGCTATGTTGAAATGAGCCTTATGGTAATTTGGTCACAAAGCGTGCTCGGTGCCCTTTTCCTGATTTTTTTTGTTGTTGTTGTTGTTGGCTATGTATCATTTTTTAGTAGTTGACATATAAGATCATAAGTTCATTTCAGAAGCATAATTTGTTTCAGAAAATAATCCTGTCAGTGCAATCACTTCTTCAAGTGTTTGGAGGCACCAGCAAGACAGTTCACAACTGAAGGAAACACACTGAAAATGTTCAGATACTTCTCATCTCCTGGGCTAGCTCGGTCCTGCTCAGAAATCAGCTGGGCTCTAGCGTTTCATGTGGTGCTTACATGTTAGTTGGCTCAATACATTTAAAGCTCATTTAGTTTTTTTTTTTTAAATTTGGGATAATATAAATAGCAATCGTCTTCAAACAAAAACCGAAATATTTTCGAAGAGAGCAGCACCTCATTAGTTAAATGGCTTTCTGCAGGCATCACCTCGGCCTCGGTTTAATTTGCGCTGTGCTGCTGAGGCTGACCTTTCAGCTGTCTGTATATTTTAAGTGTTTGTGTAAACAGCAAAGGATCCAGTTAATTACAGAGCCTTCCTCCCATTCAGCAAAGCGATGTCCGGCCTCCTCTGATTGAGAAAGCGATAGGAGAAGGGCACTCGGAGGCAGGAAGGAGCCTGCAGAAAGGGAAAACGGCAGGCGGGGGGCACGCGGGAGCGCGCTTGAATAAGGAAAAGTGAAATGGAGCGGGGCGCACGAGCAGCATCTCGCAGGGGATCTCAGGAAGCTGTGAAAGGAATATGTGGAACAACAGGGCTGGGTTTGCAGTTTGCAGGGAGGTTGCCAGTGCTGTACCACTAGCAGTTGCAGCTCTAAAAGTCCTTACCACCTCGCTTTTGCCAAATGTTGGGGTTGGGGTTTACATCGGAACTGACAGGGCAGGCTGGTGCGCTCAGGACCGTTCCAGACCTTTTCTCCAAATTCCCTGCGATCCAAGCCCAAAACTCCCAAAGCTTTGTGGAGTTGAAAACAAAAAGCCAACGGCTGTGGCTCGCGTTCCCCAGGCACAGGTAGTCCTCTGCTGTTACAGGGCTCGCTGCTTTGAAACGTGCTGCTCCCTTACCCTGATGGCACGCAGTTGTTTGTTCACCTTTGTGATCTTACACAGAGAGCAGGGCTCGCCTGGAGGTCCCTTATTGCAAGGGACACGGAGTTTTTGCATAATGATAAAAGGAGCATCGCTACAGAGAGTCAGGTTGGTAGTAAACCTGCATGAAAGGGTCAGCTTCTGCATTTCTTTAGCATGTGGTAGCAAGACTAGAAAGGAAAATGAAATGCAGAGGACAAAAAAGGAAGCTTGTTTTTTTTCCTTTCAGTAGTTATTTTTACAACCCTTATTGATGTTGATTATTCTAAATTCCCATGCAAGTCAGCCTTGCTGCAGGTACAGCGTGGTTGGAATGACAGTGATGGTGTTTTGCTGGGTTGGGGTGTGGATGGCTGCCCTGTTAGAGCTGTAACGTTTGGGGAGGTTAGGATGTGATTCTCCCCCAAATGTATATACTATTGATTCAGTTTTTCCAAAGATGCAAGTAAAATCCTGCTGTTTGATTGGAACTGACAAAGTGTAATTCAATCAGTTACATGTGAAAGCCTTTTGAGGGCAGCTAGAAACCAGTGTCACATGAAGTTTAGTTATTTGGACTTTAACGTATATAGCCAAATTCATATATTTAGAACTTTTTAAAGCCATTTGATCATAATTGTATTCTGAACCTAAAGTTTTTCATAGCTGCTAAATGCAGCACTTTGAAATAGTGTATGTGCAAGCAACTCGGATGTAGGCACAGCTAATGAATCTGCAAAGAAAGTGTCAGAGGAGGAAGGGTAGTTGAATGCAGGGAGAAAGCCTTGCACATATTCAACAAAATTGTGAACAAACTGGGTATTGGAAGTCGTCAACTTGATTGTGATGTTGCCCAGTGTAGTAGCACAAAATCACTCTTCTGAATGAAACTGTCGCTCCGTGGTCATGCAGGGGCCTAGTTGTACAGACTTGGGCTAAGCAGCTCTCCCAGAATTTTTGCTTGGGTAAGTACTGCCAGAATTAGTACAGCTTTTTATCAGCTGGGGAAGCGGACACTTAGAAAACTAAATGTTTTAATGGGAATAGTCCTACTTTTAAAATGCACTTCGTTTTGCATTTGGGGTACAAATGGAAGCACGGATATCTCCTGCTTGGTGTGTTTAAGTGAAACCACGAACATCTAGATAGAAACTCCTAATTTAGGCATCGGATTTGGCATGTATCTGCTTATTTGCTGAGTTTCCTTAGCTCCTCGTAACTCACCAGGGAAAGACCTGAGTGCCAGGTGCTGGAAAGTTCAGTGGAGTGCAAGGTCAGACCCAAGAGCCCAGCATTTTAAAAAGAGCGGAGCAAATTAAGTTCACCCTTCAACCCCCTGCTCCGAGAACCTGCCACTCCTGTAAACTTGCTTAGCTGGAGCCCCCAGAAGTCTGCCAAACAGGACCCAGAAATGTTTCAGTATATATTTCTCCTGGAAGCAGGCAGTGTCAAGAAATGCAATTTTGTTAGATGACCGCCTTAGCCTTGAACTTTTCAGACAAATCTGAATGAAGAGAAGGAATTTATTCTGGCTTCCAGAACCTGATGGGAGCCCCGTGGGGTGTAGGTTCAAATTTTTAAATGTTCACATCAAATCAGATAATGGTATCCACCCCCTCAAAAGCTCAACGGGTGGAGAAGAAAAGAACATAACAATAAGCACATGCAATCCTTCCGAGTTCATTATACAGCAAGTGTGTTTCAAAGGACCTTGAGAGCATGTTTCCAAGGGAGGGGTGAGGTCGATGCTTGGATGGGAGAAGCCAATTGAAATCAATGGGAATTGATTTAGAGTCTGGGGGCACTGTGTTAAAATCTCCAGTCTTACGATATAGCTTCATGAATATTAACAGGAGCGGGATCAATACGCAGCTGATTTTCAGATGTACAGCTGGCTCCTTTTCGTCTGTAGATTAAAGGAATGGCAACCTTTCTTTCTTTAGATAAGATTGAGAGTTCCAGAAAATGACTTGTGACTTTACATCCAGTTCTTCAGGACGATTTGATAAGGTCTACGATATTTTCCTACTTTCCAAGCGTGTGTTTTCCTGGCGGCGTTTATCTTTTGATGTCTGTTTCGAGGATATCATCGAAAGTAAAGATGAGGAGCGGGATGCTTTTGGGGCATGGATGCCTCTTTTGCATGGGTGGCTCTCTAATGAACCCCGAGTTTTGGGGAAGCCCTGCGAGATGTGTCTCCTTGCCCCCTACCTGCCAGCAGATGGCTGCCACTCTCCTGTGGAAGCGAGTGGCTTCGCTGCACGGTGGGTCTCGTGCCTCGCAGAAAGTCGCAGGGCGCTGCAAAGCGCTCTGTTTGTCTAATACGTGAGAGGCCTGCCTCTGAACGTGTAATCCTCCAACCTGAACGCCCTGAGGACTGACACCGTCCTCTTGGAAGAGCTCTTCAGGGTTCAGAGGCAGAAACCTGGGCTGCTGTGCCTGTAATGCATTGGCTGAGCCTCCCCAGCCCCAGCTGCTGCCTTAGCTGTGAAAGTGAAATCCGCCTTGAAAAAGTTCTCCGTTAACAAAGGATGCACATTATTTGAGACATCCTGAGCGGGTTTGTTTGTTTGTTTTGAAAGTGCAGGTCAGGATCCAAACTTGGCAGCTTGTCCCGACTTCCTCGAGGAGCTGAACAAATGCCCTGGGTCCAAACAACCTACTGAAACTTCGGGAATGTTTCGGCCTCCTCTCTATGGCAGACAAAGATTTAAAGATTTCCTTATTCAGACTGCCTAATAACAAAGAACCCCATCTTGATCTTTTTTTTAAGAAAGAAAAAAAAAAAAACTGAAAATACTTAAACCTAAAAAACTTCACCTAAATGGAAAGGGATTTTGATTAAGCCCTGGTAAATTTGTTTTTGCGGTGTTTTCTTTGCTACCAGGAGCATGTCCCCCCACACCCCAAGACAGCAGCAGCCCCTCCTGCTCCTCCAAGCACCGCCAGGGCTGTGCGGGCTCAGCAGCTGCTCGAGGGGACTTCTCGGGGGGCTGCGGACTCCTAGGCTTGGGTGCTGAGAAGTGCGAGAGAGGAGGGGAGAAACCCTCCTGTTGAGAGTGATTTGGGGCAAGTCCAGTGTTAGAGGGGCTGTTTCCAGCCCTGGGGACCCTGCGCTCAGAGGTAGCTGCTGTCAGCCCTGGCTCTGAATCCGCAGCATGAAGCCTAGCAAAAGGACACGGCTGTGGCACCGAGCGCTGCTCTTGGGGGACACTGGGAAACACGCAGGGTGCGCTGGTCTCTGTACCGAAACTAAATAAATATATACCGTAATCTGCAGTACTTAGCTGTGTAAAAATATATATATATATATAAAATCTAATCCCCTAAATCTCACATTGGCAAGGGACTGTAGCAGGTTAGGTGTTTTAGCTTTATTTAAAGCAAGGGTAATTAAACATAACGTCTACTTCCACGCTTTTGAAAATCTTTCTGCAATGTGATAAAGTTTTGTGGTGTGTTGCTCACGTTTAAGAGGATGTCACGTCTCAGCTGGGCTGTTACAGGAGGGAACCGAAGCACTGAGGGTATGGTCCTGAGTTCTTGGAATTGACTGGGAGGTAACAGTCACTGAGCTGTACCAGTAGCCTAAATTTTGCCTGATTGGGCTTCTAAATACATTACGAAATACTTGTGGAAAGCTGAATATTGTCTTAGGACTTCTAGATTCAGTGTTTTTCCTGCAACTTAGGTAGTATCTGACAAACCACGTATCAGAACATCTTTGGAAATATGTTTTATTCCAGTTTTATCACTCTGGCTGGTGATAAAGACACACAGAGGCGATAGACGCGTTATCTCGGGCAGCGGATACTGGGGCGAGTTACTGGAGTTCAGTGGTTTGCTGTAGAGCCTGTGTGTGCTGGGGGTGCTCTAATGCCCTTCAACAGTGTGAGACACGAAGTTCCCCTGCGACAGGGTTTCCTTCCAGCCAGAGTTTGCTGCATCCCCATGCTGAACTGCTCCTGGCTCCTCTACACCGGTGGCGATTGCAGAAGGGATGGAGTTACCCCTGTGCGGAGGTCTGGTGGTTGCTTGCACCTCTAAAGGCATCGATGCCTTTGCGCGTTGTTCCTTTTGAATTAAGGGAGTGCTGTTTCGGAGACGACTTGCTTATATTGTTTTTTCACTACGCTCTTCACAACTGGACTTTGAATGTTGAGCTGATGCTTGCAACAAAGGAAAAATCTTGAAAACTTAGAGAAACCATTTTTAGTGTTATTTCTAAGTTTCTAAAGGTCCACACATCAGTGCTGCAGTGGGCTTCAGAGCAGTTTTTGGAAAAAAAAAAAAGTGGGGAAAAACAATGTGAACAATGCCATACAAAATGGGGTAAACTTCTGAGATTTTTGTCTATCTATACATTATTCATGGCAGATAGTGAAAAGCAACTTGGCTTCTCTTGGGTTTTTGACGGCCAGTTGGAAATGGTGAAAATGTTTGTAACTTCTATTGTGTTTTCTCCTAATTAGACAAGGCAAATAGTTTGAGGAGCAAGGACAGAATTAATCATGGGCTCTTGCTCATAACAGCTGTGCTCTGAATGCCTGACACAGACACTTTATGGCATATAATTCAACATATAGAAAAAGCGTACTACAAAGGACACAGTTTTGAAAGCATTTTCAGTGGTGATCATGTTTTTTTTTTTTTTTTTCCCAAAGTCCTGAGCACAAATGATTACAATTGAACTGAATGGGAACCGAGATGCTTTGGAAAGTGAAATTCTTGCTGGCATTTTTAAAGGGGTGATCTGAATCTGGATTACAGCTTTTTATGTAATTTGGATATAATTTTCATGTCTAATTTGGTGGCTGTAAAAGCATATTGAGTATTTGCTGCAGGCAGTTGGTTACCGAAGCATCCAGCCATCTCTTTTGGTGTAAAAACATAGAAATGAGTTGATTCTGAGGGTACTTTAAAACCATAAGACTAAAGTATTTCCAGTATGTCAGTGTTAAGACTGAAAGCTGTATTTGTATCCTATAGAAACTATAAGCATGTTTTTGAATGATTTGGTGTCACTAGCAATTATACTTAACATCTCTTATTAACTTCAACATGTGTATATGTTAGTATTAGCTTTTTAAAGAAATATTAACCACTTTGCTTATTGCTTTGATTTTTTTTCTTAACCAAATCTGTAGTACTTCTGCTGTGCTACTTTTTTTTTTTATTATTTTTTAAATCCTTCCACTTCTGGTTTGGTAAGGGTGTCCCAGCTTGAGAATAAAGTTTCTCTTTGAATTGAAAAATGTTAATTTAGGTGTACAGGATGCAGCTGAAATTGGTTTCTCAGTCTTTTACGTGATCCAGACTTAAAAAATGATTCATAATCATTTTCATTTGCAAATGGTTGTTTGTCTGCCTTGCACATGTGTAGTCAGAATAATAGATGTACAAGTACAGAACCTACCTAGATGTGCAAATCCCATTTGTTACCAAGTTTAAGCAGTTGTGCCCACATTTTAAAGGTCTGTTTTAAATCCCTTTGAGCATGTTACTGAGGCATAACTGTGAATGTAAACGTTAGTTAGAAAATATCTAGCATAAAAGAAAGGGTGTGATTCAATTACATCATTATTATATTGCAGTGATGATGTCTATGATATCCACTGTGATGTGAAAACTGAATTGAACGAAAATACAGATCATTTGGCTCTCAGTCTATCTCAGTTTCTTAGTGTTCATAGATTTCCACTTTGTTTTGTGGGGTTTGTATATAGCTTGCTAAAAAAAAAAAAAGGCTTTTATAAACTCTTCTGACAGCTCTGGCTGGAAATTAAAAGCATTGCAACTGCATAGATGAAGGTTCCAGAGAGATTAGGTAACTGGATGAATATGGAGGTGATCAGTGAAAACAAACCTGATCTTTTCAGATCTTTTGCAGTTGTCCCATATGCCACAATGGAGGAACATTGTGGATGTTGGATATTTCTGGCTATTGATTTTTAAAGCACTAGGTTTCATGGAGAACATTATTCTTGACTTGATTAATTTGTATTATAAATTACAATATTTGGTGTGTTATTAGCAGACAAATTTCAAAAATGGCGTTCTCTTTCAGTGCCTGGTATCACAGGCACTTGTGTCTAGGAGAGTTAGGGATAATTGGGTATGGAAAACAAAAAGGCTGTTCCTTACTGGTATTTGATACTTCCTTCAGTACAGCAAACCAAAGTTTTACTAGGTTCAGAAATGCCAAAGCAGCACATTTTGTACTCCTCAAAAAACATCAGTGTCTGGAAGTGAAGAACATCTGCATCTAAAACAGGCCAATTAGCAAGAAGACACGAGTGATGCTAATGCTCGGTCTATTTTTGGTCACTCCCTACGTGATCAGGAAAAATGGAGAATGCTGTCACTTTGATTAACTCTTCACATGCCTTTTTTTTAAAGTTGTTTTATTTTTGGTAGGGAAAGGTTGATGAGTAAAGTTTGCTTGTGAAGGCTTACAGAAATGACTAGGAATACTGAGCAAATACATGCTCATTGGGTATTTGCTTGATATGTGGACCAAATATTCTGCAGTCTACTGAGTGTAATACACTGCACCCTCCCATGTAGAAGGCCAAGAGAAGGACAATGTATCTACATAAGTCATGTTTATGTACCTAAAACTTGAAATTTCATATCTGCAATTTTTATTTAATTTTGGCCAATGTCATATTGGTCAACATTGTCTTTTAAAACTGAAATCACAGTAAGCCAAAAGAAAGTGTAAATTTCAATCTCAAAATAATTCGAATTCTTCTTCAGTGGAAAAAAAAATGCTTTGAGGTCAGCTTTCTAATGCAATTCTCTCTCTTGGAAGCGATCATGCATCTTTGGATTACTTGACGGTTTTCTACATATATATCAGTGACTTCTCTGATATTATATCTCAATGACTTCTCGATCCAGAAGTGGCATCTACAGATGGCAAAAACCACTTCACTTACCTGTGAAATAATGTCCCATCTTATTTGAAATCTATTCAACACTCTTCTGTGTTGGTGTGCAGTTATTTTTTTGAGTCTCAATTGTAAGAATGTGATTTGATCACTGTTTGAGTGTACGAGATGAACATTCACATCCCACAGTGTTCATGTAAGTCACAGTCGGTTGCTCAGATGTTAGGGAAGGTGATCTCTGGCGAGGAGGGTAAATGGTGAAAGAAATTTACTTGAAAATGTGTTTGGAGTTGCAAATACTCTTCATGTCATTGAAGGGACTTCCGTAGTTTGATGAATCAGCTTCCAGAAATGTTCTGAGCTGATGTTTAGGTCTGCTACAAATAACCCTGAGATAATGGCATGTCCTGGTACCATCACCTCTTGCAACGCATAGTGTTTTTGAAATCATCTCTTTTTTTCCAATCATCTTTGCTCTCATATTCCATTAATTTAAACCAAAATTACTGTTGAAATAATGACCTGAAAAAAAGTGTGGTTTCTTTCCATAACTTTGGTTTATTCACAAGAAAGTGCGTGTTTGTTACTGAGGTGTGGGAATGGTAGTGCCGGATGCCCTCGTCTTTGGAGTGAAAGAGTTACTCAGGATCCGATGGTGACATTTTATAAACAGGACAGGGAGAGAAGACAAAATTGTTTAAAACAACCTGGATTAGAACTTATCCAGGAGATGAAATTTAGTTGTCCCTGATCTCCCAGAAAATTTCTTGGGATTTGTTATCACCAGAAGCAGGAAGGACCTCTGCTCTACTTTTTTTTTTTTTTTTTCTGGCAGAAGATGAAGAACAGGCCTGCAGTTAGCTCCGGTGTAGCTCTGTTACTTGGTGCTTTTAAAAACATGACCCAAAGTGTGGATGGAAGTTGTCAAGGCTTAGCTTGAGATCTTGTGTGACTTCACCCGTGCTGAAGTTTCGGACGAAGCCCAGCAGTTGTGAAGGCTGTGCACCTGCTTGAGCTGCAGCTTGGAGCCATACCTTTGTCCCTGAAGCTGATTTACAAATATTTTAGTGGTGTTTTTTCTAAAATGGTTAGTGATTTCCAGATCTTGTCTTTTAAAGGAACTAAAATGGGAATTATTTTTATTCAAGGTGTAACACACAGGGCAGTAAGAATGCATTGCGGGTACAGCAATAAAATGAGCTCCCAGTTGGCTACTGGGTAAAACTGGCAACAAAAGAGGGCACCAGTTGTCCACAGATCCCAGGGTTGGTATGTTCATAAGCTTCCCTCTCTCTAAGTGTGGAGCGCTGATAATGGGACAATTATCTTTTTGGGGTGGAGTGAAATCTGTGTTTACTCATATTTGCAGTTTCAGTGGAATCCTTCCAATGCTATTTATGAGACCTTGAATAGACTCTGAGATAACAAGCAGAGAAGCTCGCGGCAGCAAAGCAGTAGCCTCTATTTTAATCCTCCCCACCAGAAGCACTGAAGACAGCCGGAGTCTTGCTGCTGCTGTGGTGTAATCATTGTGACCTTTGAAAGGTCACTTGGGATATTCCCAACTGCACAGACCGGGGCACTACGTGTCATCGAGCTGCTTCTCCTGCACCAAGTGCGTGTGGGTTTGTGCTGTGTTGGGGTTGCAGAAACCTCCTTGTTGCTTTCAAATGCTCATTTATTTTATTTTATTTTTTTTTTTTTACCAGACTTCACTGAAATTAGTGCTGAGGTGTCCTCAGAGGTAAATGGCGTTGACTTGTGTTTCAGCCCTTGTTCAGGAAGTTCACGGTATATTTTTCTGTGCTGCAGAACACTAGGTCTTACTACATCAGAATTTTACCTCTTTCGGTCAGGAAGAGTGACAGATGGTGACAAGCCCCTGTCTGGAGAAGTTATGAATAATTAGTTAAAAAAAAAAAAAAGTTCTACATTTTTTCTTGCTGATTGTTCCCTATTCATGGATCGTCTTGTCTTTGTGTATCTTTGCTTGGGAAAGCAAATGGGTAAGTTTGCACAGCACTAGAAAATGTGATTGCAGCACGGGTGGCTAGTTTAGTACAGATAAAATAAAGGTTTGGACATGTTACAGTCCCCGTATAAATAATGGACATGTTACAGTTATGCTGCTATTGCTACCCCAAATGTAGACTAAAGCCCTGAAACATCTCAACTCTGTTGTGAACTGAACATCCCAAAAACTGAGCAGTGGAAGTGCAGGTAGTCTCACTGCTCAAATGCTTGTTAAATGAAGCTCATCATTTATATCAAGTATAACCCTAGTGCAGCTGTTTCTTCAGTTCTTTCATTAAAGCTTTGACTTATTTTCTAAAGATAGCCACTGGGTAACTCGACAAGAATAGGGAATGATATTTACTATATACACTAGTTATTCCAGTTGTAAGAACAAGTGATTGAAAAAAGAAAATCACATCTTTTTTTGTCATTTTGAAATGCCATTATTTAAGTTGTAGGCATATTTAGCATGCCAGACCTCTTGAAATTAATAAATATATTACGGAATCACAGAATCATCTAGGTTGGAAGAGACCCCCAAGATCACCGAGTCCAACCTCTGACCTAACACTAACAAGTCCTCCACTAAACCATATCACTAAGCTCTACATCTAAACGTCTTTTAAAGACCTCCAGGGATGGCGACTCAACCATTTCCCTGGGCAGCCCATTCCAATGCCTAACAACCCTTTCGTAAAGAAGTTCTTCCTAATATCCAACCTAAACCTCCCCAGGCGCAACTTTAGCCCATTCCCCCTCATCCTGTCACTAGGCACGTGGGAGAATAGACCAACCCCCACCTCTCTACAGCCTCCTTTAAGGTACCTATAGAGAGCAATAAGGTCGCCCCTGAGCCTCCTCTTCTCCAGGCTGAACACCCCAGCTCCCTCAGCTGCTCCTAAGACTTGTGATATTTGTAATACTTTGTAAAAAAAAAAAAAAAAAAAAAAAAAAAAAAACCACCTTTGTAATATGTAGTGCTTATCTTACAGATTTTTTTTTTTTTCTTTCACTTAGTGCCTTTGATGACAATAAGTTGTTTGTATTAGATTATGTATGTCTAACTAAAATCAAGCCAGTGATGCTGCTCAAACATCAATGGAAACATTCAAATCCTCTGATGTTGCCAAAACTTTGATTTAAGTCTAGCATAACTGGATGGTGACTAGGCATCGGGCGGTTCCACTACCTTTACTTTAGAACTGCTCCCTTTTACATACCTATCAACATTTCTTTTAAAATTTGGATCAGCCTGAGGTTTTCCCCATGCAAAAAGTGGGTTCTGCCTTTTGCAGATTTGAGTAGTTGATTCCAAAGAGCCTTGCCAGTTTGTGATTCCTCTTAAATGCGTGCTATTTCTGTACAATTCCCTGAAGTGTATGATGGTTTATTCTGTTTCATTAACATTTGGAAGGGATTTGAGGAATTGCATGGCTTGGTCACTACAGTAAAAAGATAATAATGCTCTTGAGAGGAGCTAAATGTGGAAATTGCATGTGAGAAGCTGCATGTCCATCCTTGGAGGCTGTAACTGCCGTTCTCTGTGGGGTACTATAACGTTTTAACTGCCCTAATCAGCAAGGAGCATCACCACCACTCATGTCAGAGGAATGGCCCTCCTATATGATAGCATCTGAAGGCTGTTATCATCGATGGCCATGCCTATGTATCATTTTCTAAGCATGAGACCATGCTCAAGGCCAAACTTGTTGCATATTGAAATAGTTTGGAGGGAAGGCCACCATGAGAGGAGGAATCTGGTGTTGGATAGAGAAGCTTGAATTCACATTACACGATTCTGTGCATGCAAGCATGCCACTGTGTGTATTACAGGCAGAGTTATAAAGCCATTTTCTTTGTGTATCTTTGCCTATTTTCTTTAGCTGTCCCTTCTACCAGCTACACAGTGCTATGCAGTGGTGTCACACTACCAGAGCAGACTTGTTAACAAGTTTCCTTTCTTAAAAGAGGTGTTGGTAGCAGCAAGGCAGCTGCAGGCGGCTGAGCTGCCCTAATCCCCTCGCTGGTGATGAGGACGGGGACATGTGCGGAGCCTGTGCCAGCGCCCGGGGCTCTGGGCTGCGCTGTACCAGGGCTTTATGCCACTGGATTTCAGCAGCAGGTTACAAAGGTGCTTGTGGAGCCTTCGGGTTGTTTTGGTGAATTTGGCAGGGATGGGACAGGCCGTGTGGGATGCTGTGCGGCTGAAACAAATGCACGTGGCTTAGTGTGCTAGGTATGTTTTTGCAAGATTTCAGAACAGGTTGCAATAATTCCTGTGTCATAACTTGTCGGCAAATGTGGTTTGCCCCAGAGACCTTCCAGTGTTGCTTGGAGCCAGGGGAAGTTAGAGTTAAAAGAGGTTGCTACCCCAGCAGCCCAGCTTGACGGCGAGAATCCACCAGCGTGTGGCCTGCCGCGTGTGACTGGCTCAGCATCGCCGCAGGCAGAACTGCAGAAGTGCACAAATACTGCTGTAGGGATACTGAAGTGGTGTCTCTATCTTTTTGTTTGAACTTGGACTTGAGGGTCCTTATAGGTTAACGCAGTTATGTATGTGTTGTCCAGCATTTTGGGGTAATAATACAGGATTTTATCGCAGATCTTTAAAAAATGTTTACTTTGGAGTCTAAAATGTTTATGATGTAGTCTTTTCTTGAGAACAGAGCTGCCCTGCTCTATATTAAAAAAGGAAAGCTTTATTTTTCCTTTTAGAACCAAACCAATCGTGAAGGAGGCACAAACTTACCGCCACATCGCTGCTGTAGTCTGCTTGCTGAGAGTCAGAGCCGCAGTTTGCATCCCTCCCTGCTCCCTCTGCACTTCCCTCCCCACCTCCTCTCGCTGCACCATACATGTGTTTAATCTTAGATGTGGATGTGAACCTGTCTATCCCTTATTTTGCATCTTTTGAGTATCATAATAATCAGGCCAGTTTATTAAGAATTAATGCCCTGTTTGTGAACTGAGGGTAATGGAATGGCCACGTTTCCTCTTGTGCTGGACTGTGATTTACTAATAGGAGCTTCTAGGGAAAGGATCATAAAAGAGCGAGGCCCCCACCTCTGGATTAATATTTAATCAGGTGTTAAGAGAGCCTTGTGTCGGATCCTGGAGTTGCTAGCAGAAACCTGCAGGGGAAACGCGAGGGTCCTGCGTCTTAAAGGGGCAATGCGATTATAATTAAAGGCTTGATCTAAAGCCCGTGGATGCAAATGAAAACCTCCTGTTGATCTGAAGACCTCTGGATCTGGCCCAAGGGGAACCAAAAATAATGAATGTTTTTGCATGTGAGACAGAAAAAAACAGACATTCCTATTTTTTTTCTTTGTTATTCCCCAGATATTAAACAAGGTGAATGTGCAGTAGTGTAAATTCACAAAGAACATGGTGGAAAAGGTGTGCTGCTAAAGACATGCATCAAACAAGCTGAGGACCAAACTGTTCCAAACTTTATGAACAGCTGGAGTATTCATTTATATGTTTTATTTCTTGTATTCATGCATAAACAAGCTACATAGAGAAGTGTGGCAGCTGGGTAGTTCTAAGTCTCTCGTCATTTGTGGACTAGTAGTTTGATCAAGTGTCTGTTTTTAAGCAGGCACAGATCAGATCCCTTCAGGTTACCAATGAAGCCAGCCCCTCTGTTCCCGAAGCCCACGGTAGCTGCTGCAGCCCTCCTGGCAGCAGGAGCAGATCAGGGTGGTTGCTCTCAGGCCACCTCCGCCAATGCTTCGGTGGGACAGAGCCCTGCAGGTCCCCAAATCAAAAATGCTGGTAGCCCGTGTGATGATGCATCTTGGAAACTTAATTTCTGTAACGTAAGTAAGCACCTTTCGCAGTTACTGGGCCACATTCCTAGTGCTGTTGCTTGGTTATTACATCGCAAAGCTGGGCTTGTGCATTTACCAGGACTTAAAACGATGCTACTGTCTTGGAGCAGTGTTGAGGGAGAGGGTTTTTCATCAGTATTGGTGGCTACGGTGTTTCCAACTTTGCCCTGTAGAAGAGCCTCCAGCAGGTGTGAAATCTCTGATGCACATAAAGGAGGCGAAGTCAGGGCTGTGCTGGGGCTGTTGGCCTCACGCGAGGAGGGAGAAAAGCGCTGCCGTGCTCCTGCAGAGGATGAGAGGGAATGAAACTTGACCACGGCAGGTTTCTTTTCTCCCTAGACAAAATATTTTGCCTCCTGGTGAGTGTGTGTGTTCTGAAGGGCTGCCCAGCCGAGCTGATTTATGTGATCTTCTGTCATCCTTTTAAATTGGTCTTTCAGACTGGTATCCTCGGTATGCATGAAAATGGATGGAAATCGCACAGGAAGGTGGCACGCGGTGTGCCTTAGCGGGACCCGCTGTATTTCACTGCAGGCTGCCACGTCCTTGGGCACTGTGCTTTGACTGATCTCAGTTTGCATCTGCTCTCCACCTATGGTGGTTTTGCATCTTTGTGAAATAGAGCATGGGCAAAGGACAGTATTTGTATCAAGAGGTCTTCTCTTGTTCCCCGTGCACACTCTCTGGGTGCCCAGTGCAAGTTAACTCTGCAATCTCATATTGGGTGGTAACATGGCGCATTACATCCAGTTCGTTTAGAAAATCTGCTGGTATTTCTTCTATTGATTTTTCAGCTTTTTGTATAGAAAAAATATAATTCTAAAGCAGAAGCAGACAGTTCAAGTGTTTGTATGAGTGAGAAATCCTTTAAGAGAACGTAGGTTGGACATCTTGAATTGAGACCTGTGACTACAGAAAAATTATTTCACCTCAGATTTAGACTGAAAAAAGGTGATCTCCATGATCCAAAGGCAAATAAACATGGGCTTTTCTTTTCTTTTTTTTTTTTTTTTTGGTTGTTATTAACATCTTGAAGTCTTTGCAGCTACCTCAGGCTCCGTAAAAGTTCAGATTTCTGACTTCTGCATTTTGAAGTATTGCAGGGCGGTCAATACCTTTAAGGATCAACAGCACGGAGGCACAGGAATGAAGGAGGGCAGCTCCAAAGCAGGCAAGGCAGGAAGCAGAGATGGGTGGGGAACCAGCCTCCACTGGATCTTAGCTGGGCTTCTGAACCACGGGACTAAACAGTGGTCTCATGAGTGCTCCCAGAGAAAAAACCTTCCCTGAATATCTCTTTCCACCACCACCTAATAGGCAAGGCTTATTTCAGAATTCTATTCCAGCTCATTTAAGTTTAGGGACCTTCCCTGTTTCTCATTAACCTCAAGGAAAAATGCAGATGAGAGAAGTTCAGTTGGTGTGCAGCCTCTCCAGATGAGTCTGGGAAAGGTCTTTTCTTTCCTCCTGCTGGCTGAAGGTCAGGAGCCGTGGCTGTATTAAAACTCCTCAGCGGAGCAGTACCCAATTACACCGTCCTTTGTAAGGGCTGGAGACTGCGAGACCATTACTGTCGGGTGGGAAGAGCTGGATCTCTCCATAATTTGGTGGGAGATGAGAAACGATCAGAGAATGCTGACTGGTGTTTGAAGTGGAGTAGGGAAGGAAGGGACTTTTGCTTTTAATGAAACTGTCACAGCTGCTTTGGGATTCAGCCTGCCGCCCTCTCTTGAAAATAGTACAGAATTGTCCATTAGTGGCACATAGCACTGCAATAAAATTTATGAAAATTATTTATTGCTACATCAAGCTGTAAAATTCCTTCTTATAAAGCAAGATATAGCAGAAATGGGGTAAAGGCCAAGCATTCAGCATTCAGTTCCCAAGTACTATGGCCTTACTTAATGTGAAATGTATCTTTTGCAATTAAGAGTAGAAGATAATGAAGTTTATGACAGTTCTTATTTTTTCCCAGAGTGTTGGGCAGCCTGGGCCTGGCCGCAGAGCAAGTAATCTCCAATTCATGGAAACTTCAGCTTTGCTGCATGGTGTTTTAGTTCTCCTGTGTTCAGATCACGGTGTCTCTGTTGGGCAGTCCTTGTCCCCTCGATGTGCAGGAGCTCAGGCAGGTAGTTAATCCCAGCAGGTGAAAGCCTCCTCTTGCTGTGGTCAATGGGAATTTTGCCACTGACTTGTTACAGAGTCTGGATTTCAGCCCTAATGTTCTCGGAGAGATATTGATTATATTTGATGGAAAACACAACAAGGTATTTTATCAGAAAAACAAGCACGAATGTGCAAATAAAAACACAGAGATAATAAAGGTCAAAGCTGTTTAATGGGCCTTCATAAAGTTATGTACCACTTAAATCCTAATTAACTCCTATTTTGGGCATTTCAGTGGGATTTAAGAAATAGGCTTGCGGAGAACCTCTGCACAGGGTTGAAATTCAACCTTCACAACGAAAATGGGAGGAGGTTAGTTTACATTAGGCATCTGTGTATTTTGTTCCCAAAGTAGCATTTAGGAAAATGGCCACAACCAGCACATGCTGTGTTACAGCCAGCAATTTAATCTGCAGGCACGAACATATAAAATCCATGATAGGATGAAGTTTGCACTGCTGCGAGTGTTGTATAATGCAAGTACTCAGGAAAGCCAGCGGGTTGAGCAACAAGTGGCATTTCAACCCTCTGAGTTTACCACAGCCTCACGTATTTTACGGGATGGATATTTTTCTTAGGTTTCTTGTACTTCAAATGCTTTAATTATCGTGGAAACAACGAGGCTGCATTAGTATGGGTGGAGCTGAGCGTTGTTACTACAATGCAGGGGAAAAAAAATCAATTTATTCTGTGGCTTACAATTTATTTCATGGTTGGTGAAATATCAGTTTATGTGATGATTATGTTACCAAGTATGTGGTGTACTGCCTCTGTGTCTAATATAAACAAGTGCTGTATATGGGCTGCACGTGTGGTTATAATGTGATTGTGTGGTATGGCACTGAGATCTGTATCATGTTTGGGCTGGTCGCATTACTCACCCATTCAGACTTTCCTTTTGGTCAAAATCATAATATCTGTGCAGGTCATCCCAAATGAATGTGAGCAAAACCTATGTGCCACGAGTCTGTTGTCATATATTCCACAGCTGGCACACGTGAGTAGTGCACTATAGGTTTAGTGTTTGCCGAGTCCTTAAAAGCACTCAGGGAATCCTACCTGGAAGGGCTGACTTCTGCATTGTCAGGAGTCCCGTGGAACAAACTGTTGAGAAAACCAAGATAATTTCTGTATAGAGAAAGACTAACCAGAGGTTCTTGATGAGAGAAACACCGGGCTATAGAAATACTAGCTTGGTGTTTCTCTGGGCCGCATCCAGATCTTTTGGCCATACGGATGTGACTTGTTTGTACCTTCTTGAAAGTGAGCAGGGAATTTGCTCTCTCCAGTAGCACATTTAGGTCGCAAAATACTAGACCTCTTTCCGCACTAATCCTGCCATCCTTGTCATCTGTTTACTGAGTTTGTACCCCAGAAAAAAATATTTTCAGAGTTGAAGAACCTCAAAAGTAGAAGTGCTTCTACTCATTTCAGCCTCAGTGCCAGGGTTCTAGTGATGCATTCAGAATTGTAAGGTCAAAAAGGAGGTGGGATGGCTCCCTTCCTACCCTGCCAAAGCCAGTAGAAGAGCTGTCAAGCCCTGGGTGCATTTTTTTGTGCTCCCAAAGACTCTTCCCTCCCCCAGCACACTGTTTTGCAGGCTAACACAGCGAGCAGACTGTGATGGGAGTTCTGGGCCAGGTGCAACTAGTGGCCCCATCGTGAAGTCTCTTCGAATAGTCACTGATCTGCCTTTTGTGAGTTGCGGGAGGAAGGCAGGAGGAATGGACAGGACAGGTTTTTTCCTTCCTAGCAGGCAGATAAATGTTACTGTCTTGAGATGGCATTTCAGTCTCTCCTCTTAGTCAAATTCCCTCCCCCCATTCTCCCTTCAGCTTTAATATCTAGGTTTGTCTGATTTTAAACTGGGTTATTTGAATGTCAAACTTTCAATAACACTTTAATAGAGGTGTCCATTAACCCATGCTAAATTACAGCAGAACATCTCTGGAAATACATGTGACATCCACATGAATACCAAATGAATTCATTAGGATCAGTGCTATTACAATGAATACCAAATGAAACCCACAATGATGGGGACATCATCTTCCTGTGAATAACCGACACTGTTCCTTTGGCACTAGTCAAACACATCAGCTGTTTGTTTCCACTGATGAGAGGTGGCAGACTAGGTTTTGGTTAGATAAACAAATGATGACACCAATAATCACTTAGTTGGTGGCTGTAATGCTTAATAATCACATCCTGCTATCATGCGCACGAGAAGCGGTACTGCACTTTTTATGCATAATGAATCCCAAACACTTCATAAAAGGTGATAACTTTCTTTGACCACTGAATATATTATTTATAAAAGTGCTCCATTCCCTTCCCCCTCCCACCCTTGGAGATCCTTTTAATTTTTTTTTATCATGTAGACTACACTGGTAGCTCTTCTTAGACTATGAGGTCTCTTATACATAATTTATAAAACAATTTACAAGTGATTTATTTTTAGCAATAAGATAAAACACGGTGTGAAGGGTTTTGCCAACAGAGATATTGACGGTTGGGGAGTAATACTCGTAGAGGAGCCTGGGGTCAAGTGAAATTTATTTTTCTGGTTTCCCCTGAGGTGGACCTTAAGGAGACTGCATTCGTGCTCATTTACGTAGTGCGTTAAATAGGTGCACCTAACTAAAAGTGCATGGCCTTGTATGGCACTGTGTTCTGGATGGCCTTGAAAAATATCCTTTAACTGAACATGTAGGTAGTTAGATCTCGTTGACAGATATAATAAGAGTGTCATTTTTGGATTTTGCCTGCATTAATGACTGGCTCCTTCTGGCTGGAGCCCTGCTGAGTGGTGGAGCTGCCCGTGTCCACCTAGATGATGTCAAGTCCTAGTTCGTAACACAACTCGTTGAGGAAAGAGGAAGGACTGTGCTGTCTCCTCTCTCCCAGGAGATGGCAGTGTTTAAGAGCATTAGCAGAGCGTCTTGCAAGTCATTAACCTCATGTCCTTGCACCAACCCTGGTTCTCAACAATCGGTAATTCACGAATATCAGGATAGCAGGCTAATGCAAGGAGAAATGTGGCTTGACCCAAAGATGGAGAGCGGGCTGTGTTACAACAGACCTCTTTATATCAGCTGTGGTGGTCTTTGGTATGAATTAGTTATTGTTTGGGGCTAGCATGTAACAAGATGTTCAGAGATGTTGACCTTGCAGCTTTGTATGCTGCACTAGCTCGAACTGGCATTCTCTCGTGCTACATCTTGTTTCACTTCAGCTGAGGTTTTCTGAAAAAAAAAGGAAAGCTCATTTCTAAGAGGACTTTGTCTTAGAGAGCTGGTAACCAGCGTAGCACAAAACGTAATGAGCATCAGTGCCCGTATCTGCTCGTTCGATAACCACCGAATTAACTTATAGCCTTTCCCAGTTTCTTCGAAGAGGTGTCAGGAACAAATTGCAGGTGTTCATGGGCTGTGCAGAAATAATTGTTCAAAATTACCTGCTGGGTTCACCAACTAGTGGCTGGCAGAAGTGGAGCTACAGGCTGGGTTTATGGCACTGTAGGTTACACAGTCATGTCTAAGTGTGGGGTATGCCACCTAATCGGCATGCTGCTTCTTCACTGGGGTGCTCGGAGAGCTTTTTCATCTTCGTTTGTATGTGGCTGTGTAAGACAGTGGAGAAGAAGACTCAAATCTCTTGGTCTGTGTTTTCTATGCAACAAACCGAGCTGGTTCTGACTGTTACATGACTGAGCTGGGGAGATGCGTAGCTTCTGCAGCCCTCCTCCTGGACGGTCATCCAGAAGGGTAAGCATATTGCTAAGGTGAGAAGGCGTAAAGTAAGAATACAGAGATTGGGGATGCTCAGCCATTTTGGGGCCAGGTAGAAAAAAAAAAAAAACTGAGAAGGAAGCTGGATGTACAGGCTGGACTATTCTGAGTGTGCTTCGCTGCAGGATTCCTTCTGCGCCCTCCACCCCGTGGTTTGTCTCGCCGTGTGCTCCTGGGCTATCACCGAGGTCTGCCTTGTGCAATCCTGGCCTTGGAGCTGTTCAGCCTATACTCCTAGGGAACTAATTCCCCAGTAAACTATTTGTTTTAAATTAGTATCTACAAAGTTGACTCCTTGAACAACGCGGACTTTGATTCAGGGAGACTGGGGACACACACCCTGGAAAACTGTAAATGCAGGCACTGCCTGCCTGTGCATCCAGAATTCAACAGAGTTGTCAGATAACGCATGAGAGATGGTTAATAATAAATTAAAAACATCACAGCCACGGGGAAACTGCATCTCTCCCCTTCCCCCCAAACTCCCCCTCTCTTTTGCTTTTTTCCTACCCCATGGGCTTAATCAGCATCAAAGAGGAACAAATCCAATAAAATGTTTCCCTGAGCCAGGAACCAGCCTGAACTGGATATGCGCACACCAGCCTCTCCTCCTCTCCCCCCGACTGCCAGCCCCTTCTCAAAACAGCTGACAGTCGAGGTGAGGATAGAACAAAGGAAGAGACGGGGAATGGTAAATCAGAGACGCCCCCCTCCCCGTCCCTCATCTGGCGTCGGAGAGCTCTGATAGTCCTCCCGTGCTTTTCGGCTACCAGTTCAGAAAGCTTTTCCATCTCCTGGCGTGGTTTTTATCCCACAAAGAGATGTAGGGGGAGGTGAAAAGGGGACAGCATTTATTCATCTCTACTTACTCCCCCCTTTTAAAGTTGAATTCAAACAAAAGCCCTCATGACAAAGTGTGGTGGGACGGATCTGCACACCTGCTGCACCTCGGAGGGTTTTGCTCAGCTGAGAGCGAGCGCTGCGGTGCCGGGACCGCTGCCAGGAGCCGGGGAGGGTCTGTGCTGTGGCCCCCTCCTTCCCCACCCTGCCACCCAGTCTCCTCTTGTGCAGGAGCCTCTCCTCAGGGCTGCGGGAGAACCAGAAGGTGTTGGGCCAGATCTTCAAGGGGCGAGGGTTGCCGTGGCTGCATGTGAAGTCAGTGGGCTGACGTTGCTTTTGTGCAGCTCAGAATGCAGCTGGAGGTATCCGCCTGTCTTGTGTGTGAATACTCCAGTAGTGCTTATGGCACCAGGCGATTGCAATAAAATAAAATAAAAAAAAAAAAGTAGAAGGGGGGGGTGGTTAGCAGGAAGAGCTAAGGAGAACGTAGCCTCAGCAAGTTCTTCGCTTTGTGCTGCTCTTTGCAGATCGCTGCTCTGGGTATGCCTGTGTCCCCCCAAGCCGTAATATCTAAGCACTTCCTAGTTATTAATATTGTGAGTGCATCTTCTACCGTAGCCTTGGAGAGAGTTGCCATCGTTTCTGTCTCAGAGATGAAAACTGGAGCACAGAGGAAGGCAGGCTTTGCTCATGGCCATGCATAAAAGCCTGTGGCGGAGTTAGGAAATGAATCCACCTAACTCAGACTGCTCTGACAGATCATAGCCAGAAGAACATCCCTGCTGTAGGCATGGCTGCGGGAGCTGTACGACTTTCAGGTGGGTTCGGGCATTGTGTCTGCTCTGTGCTGAGTTCAACTTCCTAAACCTACCCTACTGGACTAGAGCGTAACCGGGCTAATGGTGGAGATTTCGAGTAGCTGACAGCGCCGTCTGCCAGTGTAATGAACACTTGGGCAGCGGGCACTTCATAACCCAAAAGGTTTCTTTTCTTTCATAACCCAAAAAGTCATGCATTTTGCCCATGCAAACATCTTTCAGAACATGAGAACCTTAAAAACCTCGTCATGTTCAGTGTACATCACACGAAAGATCCCTGGGCATTTTTCATAAGATCAGATATTCCCCTGCGTTTCCTGCTCTGTAACACTTCTTCCTGCGTGTCGCTGTGCTGTGGGTGCTGGCACCCTGATGAATGTCCGTCTCCCAAAAGATAGCTACTGTGCAAGTGAAACCTGTTTGGTTTGGACGGGCTGGGTTGGGCTGAGAGGAACCTGTGGCTCTCGTGCTGACCCGCTGCACGGGGCTGCGTCGCGGCTGTAGCATGAACAGATTGGTCACGAGGGGCACTGCAGGAGGCTGAGGTGTGCTGCTGCTGAAGTCATTCTACCATAGGACTAGAAAATAATTATCTGTCTCGCAGAGCAGAGCTCCGTAGATGCACTTTCTCGGCTGGAGGTGTAAGTCTCCGCTGTCAGGAGCAGCGGTATGGCTGGCATTGGGGGCCAGCCCGGCTTTCATGAGCGAATTCTAAAGCTACCAAGGAATTCCTATGGAAATACAGATGACATCCGCATTATAGCCATAATTAATTAACCAATCAATTATCATGATGAATGCTGTTTTAATGAATCAGTTGCAAATCATTTTCAGTTCCTATGGTTTTCACTGGGAGCATGTTAATCGTGGCAGGCTCTTTGGGCTGCGGAGGAATGTCGGTTGTTAATCCAAGACCTGAGCCCATCTTTGCCAGAGGTGAGCCAGGTCCTGAGCGATCAGATCCAGATGCGGGTACGGAAAGCTCTCCTGAAGGTCAGAGGCTCTTCACGTTTGGAAACAAAGTGCTGGCACGTGATGGCGATTGGCCCAGAGCACGAAACAAGGACATCTGAAATGACCCAGGACTAGGATGGGATTTCAAACTTTCATATACAGATTTTCCTGCTAGCTTTGTTTATACTGGAAAGAAGGTAAAATAATAAAAATAAGGTGTAGTAACAGTTTGTGAAATGTTGGGCCAGTCACAGTGTTTTTCTAGTTAGATTAGGTTTCTGCAGCTTTGTATAAATTGAGTTGACTTCAGTGATACTATACCCAGGAGAAGTGGCTGCCTGAATGGGTCTGTTTGAGGGGTTGGGGCTTAAATCTATAAAGGCTGCCTCTGAGTGTCTGCCTGGACATGAGTTTAGTGTTAGTTTACTCCCGTGGAGAGCACGCATGGCTCTGCCACCTCCGAATGCTTCCAGTGAGATCAGCAAAAGTACCCATTTAGGTTAACGATTAGACTTCAAACCCTTGGGTAGGGCAACTTTATTTAACAGAGGTGTCGCCAAACTCACTGACTGCTCCTGGAATGAGCCAGGAGGCATACTGAGTTTTGGTGTTTTGTACGGCTAGCTTGAAACTCCTTGGAGCTGGAGCTGCAGCAAGGAAATGCAAGAGATTTATCGCCATGCTTGGCCTTGACGTGGAAAGGCACTGGGAGCACAGGAAACAGTGGCTTTGCGATGTGGACAGGGATTTTTTATTTTTTAATGAAGAGATAGCTTAAAAAGAAGTGGGGAGGTTTGATGTGAGGTCTTGGGGAAGAAGAAAAAAAAAACACACAAAAAAACCCCAAAACACCTTGAACCAGTTTGAGGATGCTGATAGGCTGGCTGGTTGAGGGCCTTGTACTGAACAAAGAGAACCTACAGGGGAAAAAAATCTCAACCAGCTAGAAAATGGTAAGTAATCCACAATGGGAAGTTTGAGCCCGAGGTAGCTTTACAGTGCATGTAACCATATAAGCAGCTGTTTGGGAACTGATCTGTGTAACGTACCTATTGTGAACGGCTTCTTTCACTTCCAGCTCAGAAACACACAGATACCTCCTCTTGTGTAGCTGAGGGAACCTGCTCATGACAGGATGGAGTTTGTGTATGTTATTGCATTATTTCTCTTCACCGTGTTAGCGTAGCAGGCTGGAATGCAGTAAAATTGGGATCCTTAATGGGCTTAATGTCATGGGTGGAGAGAGATCACTGGAAACTTTTTTTTTTGTAAACACAGCCGTTATAGTTCAGATAATACGTTTGCCTTTAGCGTTTATTATATGTTGCAGTCTAAAAGGCACAGTTTTGGCGAATCTGAGCCTAATATTTGTTTTCTAAAGCTATAGGAAAGTATATCTTGATTTTTGGAAGCCCTGGAAACCCCTGTCTTCTGATGGGATGTGGGCACCCAATTTCTGTAACAAATACAAAAGCTTGCAAGTAGTCCTGACATGGCTACATTAAAAAATGTGGGGAAATATTTGTGGGATATTTTTTGGAGTCTTTATACTGTTTTACTGGCAATCACATGAATTTTATATCTGTCATGAAATCTCCTGACATTTCCACCAACATGTTGCAAGGAGGTCATTAGAACAATTACTGAGATGTGGGAAAAGAAGTAGCATTCCATAGCATCAATTGCCAGCACTGCCATCTCTAAGCAATTAAAAACCATGAGAACAAAAATTTGACGTTTTTCTGGCCTGTGTATCAATAGGGTACACTCGCATTTTTCTTCTTGAGGTTTTCTGCACTGCCGTAGTACTAGACTTACGTTCTTTAAAAAGATGAAGCTGTTTGGAAAAATTAAAGTCAATTGGAAAAAAAAAATCTTCAGGAAACTTTTTTTCATCCATTAGAACTCACTGACCTGATACATTTAAACGTTTTATAAAAAAGCCATTCAATTTTGACAACTTCCAGTGGGAAACAAGCAAGTTTTGTTAGGAATTGGCTCGCTTTCTGATGGGGGCATCGCATTTTGTATTTCAGTTATTTCTGAAGGTGAGGCAAAGAGTCGGTCCCATCCAGTTGCTGTGGTTGGCCAAGTCGCTGGCCTGCTGTAGGTGAGAGGAGCGGGTCAGGGAACATCACCCTTAGGTAGGGTGCTGGAACTGGGGGTAAAATGCTTTTTTTGGGCTCCCAGCTCCTCTCCAGCCTGACACATTGCCCATCACCCTTGGGTTTCAGAAGCTTTTGTATCTCTGAAGTCTTTAATTGCCAAATGGCTGCGACAGATTCGAAAATGAACGTGGCTCTTTTCAGCACTGAGTGGTAATGGCAAAATTACTGCGAAGCTATTTCACCCCAGCTTGGCAGTGATGGGCAATGCTGAAGCCAATGAAAATTTTGTCAGGCTTGAGCTGTAGTGACCAAGGCTGCTTCGCTCACTGCAGTCCTCTAGGAAGGTATTTAGATATCTGAGAGACTGTAACTCATTCTGAAAATGACATATTTCAATATTAAAGCTGAATTTCAATTCCGTGACATGGAGCTGATTTCTGACTCCAGATGGAAAAAATTCCAAAACTTAAATAATTTAATGGAGCTGATATCTGGTTTCCTGACCAGCTCTATTTCTCATGCAGCAATAAGCTGGAGTTCTTGAGAAAATCATCAAGTATTGAAAGAACCAAGGAGCGGGTGTATCAAAAGGCTCAGCCGATCTCCCACCGCCAATAAGGCACGTAGGATTATTTCCCTGGAGGCTCAGTGTGGAGCCTGCTGATGGTGTGGCTGTTAATAAAAGGGGGAATAATATTAGTGAGTCCTGTCTGAGATCTGCTTTGAGTTTGTAGAAACACCTTTCGGTCTTCTGGATGCAAGTATGTGATTTATTCCCTTTAATTCCTAAAGAAAGCAGAAGACAAAGAAGACCAGGCTTTCCTCACTCCAGCAAGGAATTTCACTGTGTGATGCTGCTGGATCTGCTTTGTACCTTCCATCATGGGCTGTAGGAACACGGCTTAGTTCTCTGAGCAGCAGGAGTGCATCTTTTTGCCATACCTTTACTTGGCGCCAGATACGCCCACCTCTTACACAGCCAAGTTTTCACTCGTTAGAGTTGGTCTGTGCCCATGATAAAACTGCATCTGGGTTGCACTGGATGGGGTCTGCCAGGGGTCTTGTATCTCATGCTCAGGTGCAGCTGGGACACGTGGAAGGGGGCAGGCTGAGCGAGGGGGCGTTGTGGGAGCACCTGCTGTGCTTGGGTAGGGTCAGCCCCTTCTGCCTTCATCCCAGCAAACCGGGCCTGAGCATCCCAGATCAAGCCCCCGGAGACTTCACTACTGTTGGAGAGGTGATGGCTTGGCTTTCCTAAACAAAGCACAGCGATGTTTCCTGTAATTTGAAACAAAGAGACAACTTGCTGCTTTGTAATCTGTGGGTGGGGGAGGCACCATTGAGTCAGGAAGCCCCCAGAGGGTGCTGGCTTTACTGGTTTCAGCTGTGAAATCAAAACGTGCATGACTCAGTCCGGTGGTTAAGTTCTGCTCACTTTGAGGCCCTGGCTTTGATTAAATTCATGTGTCATTTTCAAAGGTCCATGTTTAGCTTGGTTTTAGATCATGCTTGCATAATTAGTTTATTTAAACTATGTCTCATGTTAAATCAGATTTTGCCTGTGGACTTAAGTACAACTATGTAATAAGATATACCTATTAAACAGATGTTTAATCTTAATGACTATGTTCTTGACAATCAATTGAAATTGAACATCTAATAACTACACTGCAACTAGACATATCTCTTTGCATTTAATAAGATACTATAGTAATATAATTATAGTAATATAGGATATTATAAATAACATTTGTGGCAATACACCAATGTTTGTATAACGCACGTAATATATTTAAAATCACGTGAGAAATGAGGAGACTAGCTCAGCTCATCACTTCTCTGATGGGAGAGAAGAACAACAAAACAAAAAAAACAACCCTAAGTGTTATTCTCTTACAGAGGAAAGGATTTGCATGGGCACCGTGTGTTGTGTGTGCTGTGTCTGCAGGTTGTCGCCACACGCCATGACCCACCCGCTCCCAGTCATGGCCAGAGCGGTGCTGGTGCAGAACCAGTGTCTCTGCGTTTCTTCCCAAAAAAGACAAGTTTCTGTTCGTGTGTACTGTTGGGATATTTTTGTCAGGCCCGATAGAAGAAAAGGGAATTAAGAAAAATAAAATGGAAAAAAAGCCAGCCAACTCCATGTGCATCCGTGCTGCCACTTCGCTTCTAGTTGCGTGTAAATGTGTTACTTTGGCAGTTCCACACCTGAGTCTCTCGTTTGCCATTGTAACCACAGCAGTAAATGAGCTATTTCACTAGCACAGCCCACCGAATATCTGTTTGTTCCACCAATTTTGTCTGATACTCCTGCCTCCAGAGCTCTGTTACGCTCTTAAGACGTGTACAAACGATTTGGTTTATATTCCTTGGTTATGTTCTCATTCCGTAAGTGCATACTGATGGACAGTTGAATCTGTTACTTGGTTTTATATCTATAATGTTTTTTCCAGAGTTACCAAGCGTATGTTGAATGGCCTATTGAAACAATTGAATATTTTGGTAGACATGCAGGATTTTTTTAGGATTTTTATTATTTTTTTCATATAGGCCCTGGTTCAAGAAGGCATTTAAGCCTATGCTTAAATCTATATTTTCAGCAAATCTGTTGCCCATGTGTTCAGTATTAAGTGCATGCTAACTAGAAATAAGCTGATTAACTTTTGTCTTATGGTTGGACCTAGTATTCATTGGACACTATAGAAAAATTTCCATCGAATCCAATGAGCCCTGAGCTAAGCAGTTAAGAAGTGTGGTGGAAAGGCAGAAAGAGGGGGTGGGAAACAGGTGGGTTAAAATTAGACTTTGGATTCCTTGGTATCTTTTGGGCTATTAAATATGTATAGAACAGAGCTCTTGTTAATGCAAATTACAAACATGTTTCAGAATCTGTTTTATAGCACATGTACAGAAAAATGATGGACTAGTAACATATGAAAGACATACTAATGATAGTAAACATTAGCTCAGTGTTCTGGTCTCCAGCATTGCTCAGAAATATGGGGGGAGTTTTCAGACTTTTCACGTTCCATGGAAATTGGTATCAGGGTCTCTTCGCTCACGCTCCCAGATCCCTCTTTATAAACCGGCCTGGTTTCCTCGGGCAGCTCTTTGCAAGTGCGTTAGATTTTCCCAGATACCTTCCTGTGCTAATTTTTGTTAATACTGTTGTTGCCAACTTAACATTTAAAAAATGCATGAAGAAGAAACGTGTGTCTGCCTGTGTTTGTGTTCTCCCTTTCCTCAACTATGCCAGAGACCAGGCCAAAAAATACCATCCCCCCCAAACCCAAATCTAACACTTCAAAAATAAATAAGTTTCTGTATTTATTTATCATGCATGTCAGGTTTACAGTGTAGAGCTAGTGATTTCTCCAAAGTGAAGCTCTTTGGGTGGCTACCTTGTATTGCTGAAGGAAGCCTCTAGCTAGAGTTGCACTAGGGTACATTAGGGCCAGAACTTGTCAAGAGATTATTTTAGTGCTAACTTTATTTCTTCTATTTTACCACCTATTTAGGTTGAGACAGGATCGTGCTACGTGTTTTGTTTCGGGTCTTTTTTTCATTCTGTTTGTTAATTATTTTTTTCACATACCTTTACTGAAGACAGTGATTGCAAACACATTTGACTTTATATTCAACTCACACTTTAAGTTAACAAGTAGTTCAAAGATTAATTACCAGGAAACTTGCAGTTCATAGATTCTATTATGATACAGCTCAAGCAAAGAGACCGGGGAAAATCCAGCTGATTAGCCGGTGATTATGTGTTAGCGTGCGCTTATGGTATTTGATTGGTTGTCAGTACATGATGCAAGAACTGCTACGTGCTCGTGCTTTCCCATCTCTATTAATTTTAATGTAGTTGATGAGTTTCTAGGACTTAAAAATATTAGTGGCACTATGTCAGGTTATTACAGTTAAAATTGTTGATGCTTTAATGGATGAAATTAATCTTCACAGCAAAGGAGCGAGGGAAGTTGCTCCTGTTTCACGCGTGGCCATTTGGGCTGCGGTTCAGCTATCGCCAGCAGCAGATTCGTGCACAACCAGCTTGCCCATGGTACAAATTGGATTTGGATCTGATGTGGACGTGCTTGCCAGGGTGCAGTGTGGAAGCCACGCTGGCTCTCTGTTTTTTCTGCCAGCCTGCTGGCTCCAGGAGGATAGATCAGACCTGGTCTGGCACTTCGTGTAGTGCCAGGCTTGTGACTGAATTTGGGCCTGCACAGTCACATCAGTGCTGTGGGTAGTGCGGTTTGGTGGCAAAGGCAAGTTTAAAAAAGAAAAAAAAGTTTTGCCATGCCCTAGTTCAAAAACGGATAGTTGTTAGTAATTCTGGATGTAGCTCACGGTGCGGCCCCGCAGGCAGTTGGTGTGGAGCAGGCAGAGTAGAAAGCAGCTTGCAGTGGAGCAAGAAGCGCAGCCGAGAACCTGCAGGATGAAAATGCCCCAAGTTGGCGTTGCAGCCAACAGAAGCACGGCTGGGTTGGTATTGTGTGTCTGGGGCGCTTGTGACTTGGTAGCACCCATCCTACAGCTGGTTTTAGCACCTCCCCAGGCTGCAGCATCTGGTAAGAGGGGAGCTTAGCGATGTGCGGGGAGCCCCAGGTGAAGCGTTCGTCCCGCTGTCCCTCTGGTAAGAGCAGGAGCTCTGCGTTGTAAGGTTTGCAGAGTGAGACCTGTCAGGGATGTGATTAGAATTTCCTTCCCACTTTGCTCTCACCTCGAGCAACTGTTCCCCTCGTTTTAGAGTAAATAGATGAGGACTAAATAAAAAGCTTGGGAAGAACCTGCTTGTCACTTGTGAGATGTCTCAGCCTGGTTGGAGACTCTGCCTGAATCCCTGAGCGAGTGGGAGCTCTTTCTAGCGTGAATTCCCCACATCTATAGTTCTGCTGGCTAACAAGGGAGGGCAGCGTACATAGGACAGAACAGGTTTCTATTCAGCCGTGGAGAAAGCACTTGTGAATGTTGCAGGAAATGAGATCTTAAGTCAGTGCATAAAACAATCTAATCCATCACAGCCCCGAGAATGGCCCCTCATAACTCAGGGGCTGTCATACCCCTTTGTGTGCATGCAGGCAGTTGTGGAAGAAGTGACGAACTGCGCACATATTCTGCTAAATCCGTTCTGGCAGCTGAGGTAATATATTTTCAATGCCAAGTCACATAATTTTACTTTAGCTCATTTGACTCCAGGCTACAAAGCTATTCCAGAAAACAAAGGGATGGTGTTTGAATAATGAATAATAATGAATTTAATTCTGGGGGCTTGTGCTGGGCTGCAGCCTTTAGGAGGTTAAATGCAGATAAAGTAATGGAAAGCAAAAGTTTTACCTTACAAAATAGTGGTATCTTACTCTAGTCATCTTGACTTCATTAGGCCTTGGTACCTTTGGATGGATGCAGCTGGTATCAGAGCTTAAAACTGATACGTCATTAAATGTGATTTACAGATTTACACCTACAAAATAGCATAGAGTTACTCTCTATTTTTGCCTTCTGTTTTTTGTTGTTGTTGTTGTTTTTTCCTTTGTCCTGTTTTTTTCTCTTGATTTTTGGTAGTTGTAGACCTTCAGTAGTTGCAAGGAAATCTGAGCATACCCTGCACCATGACAGACACCCGTGCACTCCTCTTTGGTGGCAGGACGCATCCTCAGCTGATAATTCAGCTGTTCAGGACAGAGTAAGGCCGTATTTCCTTGGTTCCAGGCGCAGAGGTGCTGCCTCCCTGGCTGTTTGACACCTAACGCGCTGCAGTCCCGACGCTGTTTGACACTTGGTGTTAGTTCAGTGACAGGTGGGCAGGCAAGGAAAAGGGATTCCCCTGCAGAGATCCTGGGAGGCAGCTTCTAGAAAGGCTTTGGTATTTGTTAATTTGCCACAGGAAATAAAACGTCACGGTGGCATTAGAGAGCCCTGAGCTTTGGGTACATAATTGTACTTTATCTCTTTGAAAATCCCCCTTTATTTTAACATTTCAAGGGAGCATGACTTTGTTTACAAACTGTTTAGCTTGTTCGTGGAGTTGCTTCAGACTCTGGTGGATTCCCGCAGACACATCCAGGCAAGCAGGAATGTGGGGAGCTGCTGCAGCTGCTTGTCAGGGGGCCTTGCCCCATGTGGGGAGGAAGCTGGTGAACGCGTGCACGAGGCTGCCCTAACCTTTGTGGCTCATACGGCACGCGGGCGTATTTGTGCTTGACTGGAGATGCTGTTCCAGCTCAGCTCCTTCTTCTCAGGGTGGGTCTTCTGCTGCAGGCGGCGTGCTCGCAGCCCTAGCAAGGGCAGGCATGAATGGGAAACTGCCCACGTCTTGCTCTGAGAGGAGAAGGGGCAGAGGGGAGCGCAGCAACAGCAGCAAGCTCAGGCAGAAGCTGTGTGCGGCTTCCTCAAGAGCTGCAGGAAAGCATGGTGAGATCCTCCCTGGAGAAGGTGGAAAGGTCCACGGGGAAAGGGAAGGGGATGAAGGGGACTTGCTGCTCACCTGCACGTGGCTCTGGTCTTTCCTGTGCTCGTAAAATGCAGTGTGGTGCTGCGGAAATCAGGGTGATGCTGAAGGCTCAGTGTCACTTGCTAACTCACGGCAGAAGATCGGATGAACCAGGAAGGGGAAGTCACCTTTAGAAACAATTTGGTAAATACTGAATGTTTAAAGGGAAGAAATCGAGAGGCTTGGCAGGCACAGTGGGTTTACAGAGTCTGTTATGGGGAAGAGGTAGACAATGCTGTTCTCTGATCCTGTTCATGAAGAAGAGCGATGTATAGGACAGCGATGTGTGGGATGTACGTTCTTTGTCTGTAGCCTGTTTGTGGCAGTGCTTTTTTCATGTGGGAGAATGAGAAAGTGAAGCTGATTATAAACAGAAATAAGAGAGTCGTTCAGGCACCACGTGCATGGGACTTGTAGCAAGCTCCACCGGAGGTCCAGGCACTGAATATTTGCAGGATTATGTGTCATCTTGTGGATCTGTTTTCACGTTCCAAGCCATCTGGCATACAGGAGTAAACAAACAGCAGAAAAGATAAGTAAACTGGGCTTTAACTATTTTTTTCCCAGTCTTAATACTGTAAGAGTAGAGGAAAGGACTTTTAATTCCTAAAATAAGTTAATTTCTGATTACATCTAATATTAAGTTAAGCAGTAAATGTAACACTTCCACCTTACAGGAAGCCGGTTTCCCATTTCCTTTGCTCACAAGGCCGTGTGTGTGCTTTCTGCCAGCTCTAGCTGTTGTGAGAGCAGTGATAACCACGATAAGGCTGCTGCACTTGGGGCTGCCATAAGGCTTCCCGGTGCGACCCTTCCCTGCATTTCAACCAGCAGCGGAGGTTAGAAGAGGTTGTTGGCAGAAAAAGTTAACCTAACCTCTTCTACCTTCACTCAAGTCAGACAGGCGGCTCTGCTGGCTGGTGGGAAGAAATGGCAGCTTGTGGCATGGAGCAGGAAGGGAGCAGCAGGGGTAGTTCAGGGTGTCAAGTCTCTTAACTGGCGATGGTGCAGCAAGGAGCTCTGATATCCCTGGGAGAAGCCAGAATGGTTTTTCTGCAGAGCATCCATTGCTTAACGCTGCTTTGTCCCACGGCAGTGAATCACAGGTGTTAAGTTGGAACACTTAACCCAGAATTTCACTGCAACAAGAGAAGTAACCCAAAATGTGAGTGTGGTGCTTTAATGCCCAGCTCCCATCAAACAAAGCAGTCCTGTTATCCGGCTTACCTCCAACTGCACATTCCTTTGCCTTTTTTCGTGCTCACTGGCATTTACGAGAGGAGTTAAACTGGCTGAGGAAGACCTCTGCAAAAAGACTCATTCTTTACCAGTTCAGCCCCTTGGATCCAAAATAGGACACACAAGTACCTTAAACGATACCAGTCTAATTAAAATGTGAATTCCGTCTTTTTGAAGATGGAAGACTGTAGGTAAGGTACAGTGTGGAAAATGCTGGAAAGTGCAGTTACGCTACAAGAGTTGTCTGACTTTTTTTTTTTCTCTTCGTATTAATAGTGCAGTGGAATTGCTAATTCGTTCACAGAAAACTCAGGCGCAAGCACAGTTTCACACCTGTGTCAGTGCTGGAAGGAGGAGCTGGCACACGATCACTGTTATTTCTTATGTTCATTGTGGAAACGCTTACCTCCCCAGCTGAAGGTGAGGATTTCATCATGCTGTGTAGGGATGTATGCAGCTTAACCTGCTCTTGAGCTTCCCAGCAGGCCTTAACACAGCCTGTACCTGTGCATAAAGGGCTCCTAGAACGAGCTGCTCGAGCCCCGGCCCTCCAGGGATGCTGCAGAGCTTTGCCTGGAAAGAGCAGGTCATGCTCCGGGCTGGTGCTCCTCGTGGCGTTGGGCAGGCTCAAGGAGAAGCCAAGATTTAAATACTGAGCAGCAAAACGTTTTCATCAGCCTGTGTTCACGTCAGCAGATAGCTGCTGCTCTGCGTCCCGTGGGCATTGGCTGAGTGTGAGTGCTTTTCCCAGTGTGGAGCTGGGGCGTGTAATGAGAGGAAAGCTTGCAAATGATGTGGTTACGTACCAATGTCATACTTATTCCGGTACAGTGCAGGCCAATTTGTTTCTAGGGACGGGACAATAAGTGTTTTCTATGTATTTTAATTGCTATACAAACAAATTAAGAGGATTATCAGCAATTTAAAGGGGTGATTAAAAAAAGGGGGGGGGGGGTGGAGGAGTAAATGGCTAAAGCAAATAAAAAATAAAAGTCCTGTCTGGACAGGGCAATGTGTGTTGAAATGCAAAGGTGGACCATGAAGGTATGATCTCTTTGGGAAGCAGATTTTCTGTTTGTTCTGTCCATTTTGCAGTGCCTAGCACATAGGGCTTCTACATGCTACTGCGTTATTAATAATGAATGACCACGAGAAGGAAAAACAGAGCAAGAATAACAAGGAGGCTGAGGCAGTTACCAGAGTGCTGAATTGTTCTGGTAGTTGAGCACTGGCGAAAAACAGGTTTCTCACTGTGTTAGGGAGTTGCACCCAGTTATGCACGGGACTGATGAAAATAAATGAGTGGGACCCATCGAGGGCTGGGAGAAGAGAGGCAGGAGGGATGCTGTCCGCCTCCATGGTTGGTATCAGTGGCTGGCAAGTGATGTTGGCTTGTATGTTTGTGGAATTGATTTCTCTAGGGTCATAGAAGCAGAAACTAAGTTTTCTGAAATGCAATCCTTTCCCTGCATTCTTTTTAAAGAGAAAAGAAAGAAATGTGTGGGAGGCTTTTGTGATGAGGGCAATGGCACCGAGAAGGAATTAATAGGGCGTGGAGCCAAAAGTGAGGATGGGAAGCGTAAGAACAGCTCTCGAGCCCCCTGACTCATGAATCCCTCTTTCTCTTCAGCATCTCAACTGCCTGACTCTCTCTGGCCCCTGCCCTCCTTGAGAGCCAGGAGAAGGTTCTTCCCTCTGACTTTGGGCTGAAGGGGGAAAGGACAAGACTGAAGAAAATTTCCCTGGAGCTTTGAGGCCAGAAAACACACAGTGTTTGAGACCAGGACACACAGTGGGTATTCATAAGTGGATTTTAAAGCAGCCATTTTCAGCCCCTGAACTTTTGTCTGTGTAACTATCAAACTTAGGGTGGGGACAATTATTCTGTTTCTTGAAGTACTATGAAGGAAATATTAGGATCCCAGAGTGTTCTTGCACCCCAAGATAATTAAATAATAAATGAAACCCCGCTGACAGTTCTGGGATTTGGGAATTCAACCCCCTTAGCAGTAGATGCTTTGCCCAAAGTATGGTCAAGATTTTGAGTGGCAAGGTGAACTTTTAAACATGCTAACTCAGCACTTCTTCGTTTCGAAAATCCCTGGAGTTTGTATATAGAAGAATCTACTTTTGCTGAAAAAAAAAAAAAAAAGAGAGAAAGGAAGAAGAAATGTGCAAACTGGTTTCCCTTGGAATTGCTCTGACTCCGACTTCAGCATGAGGTGCAATCAGTTAACTAGTAACACTGGCATCTCCATTAATTGTAAATCCAAATTTAACCAAAACTGACAAGAAGGATCATGGTGATCCCAGACCTTATCCAATGCCTTTTGACATTAGTGGGACTTCTTCAGTTTACTTGGGTAGAAGCTGGGCAAGACCCACGTTAGATGCCCGTCTCATTGGTACCTAGGCAATCTGTAATTCCAATGAGACCTTAGGTTTGATTAAGAATGTTTAATAAGATAGCTTCTGTGTTTAAACAGCCAATTTGTAGAGGCTCCTTTCCCCACAGTGATAGTCATTGGATATTCTTAAGGGTAATTTCATTGTAAGATGTTTCACACTACGAAAATAATTTCCAACCCATATTGAGTTATTTATTTAACTTTAAAGAGCTTCTTTTCTTATTTGTGTCCCTGCAGTCCATTTGTAATTGCCCGGTTCAAACTGAAATCTGTATGTTCTTGGCTACCTTTTTTGTTTCTGTACCAAATTGTAAGCAAACCCTGAAGTATGGTCAGATTAGGGATCAAACACTGATTTTCTGTTTCTTTCCTTGCAAATTCCTGGGGGGTGGAGGGGAGGAATCAATATGCTAATGCTGTTGCATCACGCTTTAAAATCTGCACACATCAATAGGCAGCTGTTCACTTTTTAGCATATTAGGCCGAGTTTCTGATTTCAAACATATTGGTGTAAAATCAGAGGGACTTCGTAGGAACTGCTTTGGATTTACACCACTTGCTTGGACTGGGTCAGACTGTTAAATCAATCCAGGATCAAAATTTAGATTTGCATCAACTATTACTATAGTAATTAGAGTTCGGTTAGGAATGGGGTACCTGCGCCTTCATAGCTACTCTTCAGGGAAATTAAAACAAAATTATGTGGCATTGTATTCTGTCCCATATATATGGCTTTTCTGATTTGGTAAATGTATATGAAGTAGTATTTGTACCTCACCAATTTAGTACAAAATAAAATCCTTTCAAGTCAGAGAGTAATGTTCTCTGCTTTATATTTGAAAAAAAACAAAACAAAACAAAACCCAAATGAATCCCATGCTACGCTGTGATTTGCAATAAAGTTGATCAATGTGATCTTCCTCCACAAATTGCAGACCATACCAATCACATTCTTTTGAGTAATACTGTTGTTTTGCCTTGAAGTACGTTGCTGTTGTTCCTGGTGTTAAGTATAGCATCTTAAGACTGTTTAATAGAAAGAAACTAAATGAAAATTGATTGATAAAAGCTCCATCAAGGTGTTTATTGTTTTTGCCCAGGGGTAAAGCAGAAACTTTTGAAAGCCATGTCATTTGTATTAGATAGTGTTTTTCAAAGTGCATGGGCAATGGAGATGTGAACATGAAGGTAGGAAATGGCTTTTAATCATTAATAACTTGCGCAGGGAGCTTGTAGTACAAGGTAGTGTGTCCAGCTTTATGCTGGATAAGGATGGTTTGTCACAAAAAGCGATGTACGAAGGTGTGGTGGAAGATTGTGTATGCAATCCTGGTTCTGAGGTTGGCATCCACAGCAGCTTCAAGCATATGGAAAGGCAAGAGAAAATACCTGATCAACAACTGGCACTACGTTATACTCCAACTGTGTTGGACACAAGTGCAACACAAGAAAGGGGATGTGGCTTAGCTGAGTACAGGGCTTTTAAAACTTCTTAGCCCTTTGGGAGCAGGACCTGAAACAACTCCTCTCCATAGTTCTTGGAGTATCATGGCAGAAGCAATCCATCATCATCAGTAAGGGAACTGCAGTGAGGTAAGAGCCGCAAATTGTCCTATGCATGTAGGGAAATAACATCCAGTCTGAGAGCCCAGAGGAAATAACATGAAAGATGATCATAACGGAAGGAATCTTAAGGGAGTTGTAGAGGATACTTGTTCTTGGCTGTTGTGGTGGGACACGGGTTTGAAAACGCCCACTCGGGGCAGTAGCTTCCTTCATGACTTGTAACCCCAGCTACCCAAGGTAACTGGCTCATCTGTGTAAGAGTGAGCTGGCTTGAGCTAAACATTTTATCTCTTGGATTAACTTCGTACTCTAGAGAGGTTATTTTTCCCCAAAGTATCTCAGAAATGTCTCTAATTCTGAAGAAGTATCAATGTGTGTGGTCAGAAATGTGCATCCTGCTCCCCAGCACTCAGGGAGGCAGAGAAGCCCAGTTGCTCCTTTGGCGACTCACGGTGGTTTTACACTTGGCTCTCCATGGGTCTTGTAGCTCTTCAGAGCTGTTAAGTGGTTTGGGCAGCACCCATTCGTGTGTTGATTATGATGGTTCAGAGAAGATGAAGGGTAGGAGTGATCCCAGACTCTCTGCAGTCAGACAGCAGCAATGTGGGCTGCCTGTGTCGTGTCACCCCAACCATCATTTCAGGTATGGGGCTGTAGTGGAAGCTGACCTTGTAGCAGTAACTTTGGCATGCAAGTCATGGCATCCAGCTCCTGACTTGAAAAGCCTCCAGCCTAAATGGAAAATCAAAACCCAAACAAACCCAAACTGGAAAAGGTTTGGAAAAACAGGTGAGGTAATGTGACTTGCCTGAGACCACGCAGCACTGGTGGCAGAGCCAGAGCTCTGTCCTGGAGTCTGGTGCAGCGGACATTGCAGTGGATTATCCTGCTGTATTCCTTACAAGACCATAGTTGAATTTTTCTACTCATTTTGCTCTGCTCTTGCTGAAAGAGCTTGCATGGATTTCTGGTGGTTTGAGGTTTTTTGCTTTGTTTCGCTTGTGCAATGTAGACAACTTGGAAATGACATACATGTGGAAGTTTCTTCTGGTGGCCCATTGGGAAGGTAACCATTAGGACAAGCTGGAAAGAGTCCCTGATTTCTCTTCTACATCTGTTGGACTTTACTTTTCAACTTTTGTTGAAGAAGGAAAAATAACTTTTTGAAAATTTCTAGGGAAAAATGAATAATTTTCTGGTGAGCACTGTGCAGCTGTTTTTTGTTTGTTTATATTTGGGACATGCCACTATTAATCAGTTAAGTATTTTTTGTTAAAAATAAATACTAAAAACACTTTAGGTCTAGAAAGGATACTTGTGGTCAAAATACACATTTTGTATTTAACAAAACTCAACAATCCAGAAGCGGTAACGTAATTTTTGTTTCCATATGCTATTTATAATCCAAGTAAACTAATATATTTATTTCTTTTATACTTGGAAAAGGAAGGAATAAACTGTTTGACTGGAGAAAGTTCAAACACTACAGTGATAAAATCCATGTTACTGTATGTGCAAGTAGTGTGTGCATTTTAGTTCTACCATTTTTCAGTCTTGGTATTGCTTCTTTGCCGATAGTTTCTGTAGCCCTTTCTGTGTATATGTGCTTATTTAAAAAAAAAAAAAAAAAACAGAGGGGAGGGGAGAGAGTTACAATACTTTCTAGATGTGTTGTACAGCATATCTTTTGTGATGGGGTATCAGGTAAGTGTTTGAGAAATAGATGTTTTCAAGCATAATTTCTCAGTGTGTACAAACACTGGTAGAGGCCACGCACAAGTTAAGCAGGCAGAAATGCACAGGCGAGATTAGACTCTTCCAAGGTCAGGCCCTTCAAATACATTGCATATCAGCTGTGCTAAGAGTTGGCAATGGGACTTGAACTAAACATATGACAAGCATATGGAAAATATATTCATTTGCTTTGTGTGTTTAAAAAATGGATCATACTCGATGTGCTACTGCCTTTGAGGACTGTAAGATAAGATGTGGCAAGGTTCAACGACTTTGAGACGGGAATCCTGGGTACAGCCCAGATGGAGGCCTGATACCAAAAGCGCTCTTTGAACATTAATGGCCCCAAAGAACTGAAATTCCTTTTAGGTTTTTCCACCACGCCCTTTAAAACAGTGTGAGTGCAAACAATTTCCAGTTGTGTTTGTCCTTGTGCCAGCCTGCAGTTTAAGCAGTGAGGAGAAGGAGTTCTAGGAGAGGGTTGGCGTTGGTTGAACGCAACGTGCGTATCCCTGTATGAGGGTGAACATTTCCGAGGGGAAGCTGTGAGAGAGGCAAGGTATGAGAGGAAGCTGCTGACCTCTGGCATCCAGGGGGAGAGTGCCATCATGGTAGAGAACAGGGTGCAGATGACATTGCGGCCATGGTGACCTAATGGCGTAGTGGCACCAGGAGGAATGGCCTTCCTCCGCTGCTCTGCGCTCCCTCCCTTGAACGCTCTCCCTTCCTCCATTGCAATCCTGAGCTAAGCTAATTCAGGCAGAAAAATACTCTGTGAAGGCGCTCTCTCTCTTTTTTTTTTTTTTTAATTGTTTTTGCTCCCTGTACTGCTAATTGCAGGGTTCTGCACGGTGTTACAGGGTGCCACACAACCTGGGGGGAAGTGGGACCTCCCTTTTTGGGGTCAAAGTTAAACCATGCGCTGGTAGGAATAGCTCGAGTCTCTGGTTTGGTCCAAGCTAATCTGGTGGTTAGAGCATAGGAGGTGAAAAGATGCCTTAAACCTAGCTTTTCCCTTTCTTCTTGAGGTCTTGCGCCAAATAGGGAACGGAGAAATTGGCTCAAAAGCCTTTATTTTTTCCTGCTCGCTTTCTGTTATTTGTTGTTTTTCTTTTAAAGTAGACTTCCAGGCCGAATGTGATTTTCCTGTGGGAGTAAATGCTGAGCTCTGTCTGCGTTTTTATCTCCGTAGTTGACAATAATAAAAATTCCAAACAACTTCCCCCGCGTTCCCTGCTTTGCTGCTGTCGTGTTTTCTGCTGGTTGACAAAGTCACCTCTGTGGCCTTAATATTTGGGTACATTTATTTTTCAGAGTGCTGGAAGCTTCACGGCCTGTTGATGTTTTCGAAAAGCTTCCACAAAAGCTGTTGAAACACCGCATGCCGCACTGTTAGGAATTTAGGAATTTTCCACTCCCACTCCCCAACTGGTTTTTAGATCAGTGTTTGTGTTTTCTCTGAAGCACCCCGCGAGCATCTCCTGTCAGGAGGGTTTGGGGGAGAGGCTGAGGAATCGGTCGTGCAATTTTTCTTCCCATGAAATCTTCCTTGTCCACCGTGCTCCTGTAGCAAGTCCTGGGAAGACGAGGTGCATCTTCTCTCCTTTGTGGGCACAGTCCTTTTGGCAGAAGCAAAATCACAGAGAGCACTTCCAACAGCTTCTTTTGTGGCTTCTACTTTCCACTAATCCCCGCATAAACTGTTTCAGTCCTTGCAGATACCCATTTCCCCCCAAAGGCTGTGTGTGTACTAGGTGTAGACCCAGACACCTGAGAAAGAACTTGGGATCTACATCCAAAGCTTTTCTATTCCCTGTTTTAGCAAACAAAAAGCTCAGGAGATGCAGACAAGAGATAAGCATGGTTTGCCCATGCCATACCTAGTTGGAAACAGATCTTCCTATGGCACAAGGAAGCTGATCTTTTCTAACACAAAATAGGTTCTTGTAAGAGTTTCAGGCAAGAGATGAGGCAATGTGGACACTTCCATGTCTGTGACTGGAGGTTGGAACTGGATTTCAGTCGCTGCCAGTTGCTGCAGTCTGATTGCTGGCAAATCAAGTGCCAGGGGAGTTGGATCTTAGGAGGCTTTAAGCAGAGTAAGCAGGAGTTGAAACCACTTCTCTTGTCGTTGCTACCTTGCGTAATTCCTCCATCCACCCTCAGGGATTCCAAAAATATTACTTGCCTAATCACTAACTTTGTTTAACCTATGTCCCTCTGTTGTACAAATCAAATCCCAAATGAAGCCTGCTTCTGTTGGGTGGTGCCAGTGGTAGGGAGATCTTGGCTGGGCTGCTACTCAGGCCTTTTAAGGGGATGTAAGAAATGAAGGCGTGTAACTTTTGCTACTTATGGAAAACACCATTTTTCTTTTCCTTCTTGCAAAAACTATTTGATCAATTTTAATCTCAGATCAATTTGCACAAGGGTTTTTATTTCTTCGGACTGTTAAGCTTTTGTATCTCTGGGTTTATCTTAATAATAACAAAAACAAAATACCCGATGACCCATAACAAGATTCACTTTGTTCTTTTTTTTTGTTTGTTTGTTTTTACTCTGTGTACAATTTGGAAATGTCTGGTTTTGAATGGAGCTGTGATTGAAAGCCATTTAGGATGGTCAGGGGCATGCAGAATATGGGCAGAAAGCTGACGTTACTTCTCCATTTCCAGTGAAGTCAGCGTTTTCACTTCTATCCGGCCCCTAAGCTGCAGTTTCGCTTTGATGGCTGTACTGCTTGGACTTTTGTAGTAAAAGCAAATAAATAAGTACGAATATGTTGTTTTAAGCTTGGACTGGGACCGTATCTGGTCACTAATGCACCACTGAAGGGGAGATGAGTGCTACACAAGCTGGCTGGTTGCAAGGAATGGAGTGTGAAATGCAGCTTTCCTGTCTCCAAATATTCCTTCTCTTCATACATGTACGCTCAAAAAATTCTGAGTCAGATGTCAACACCATTCCTACTGCCTTGATTTCTGTAAAGTGTTAATGAAAGTGAATTAACACAATGATGAAACAGATATTTAGTTTTTCTTTTATATTTGCTAAGCTTTTACTAAGCTTATATCAGGAAGAGAAGTCGTTTGGTAAAACTCCTTTAATTTTTAAAATTATAGAACCATATATTAGAACCAAACACATCAATTCCATAAATTGGTAGTTAGACTAATTATTAAATGTTTGCGTAGTGTTTAAAGTTTTCTCAAAGTATGTGCCTGCCATATGCTAGAGGCAGTCCGGTTAATATTATTTATTTCAGCCTACATGTTTTCTAGCAATATGAATCTGTAGAAAGATTTTTGTGTGTGTGAATAATGTTATATATTCACAGTGAGTAATTTTTCAGTTTTCCATCGTTTTTTGGAACCTGGTTCAAAAAGCTGTGTTTTGCTTATTGTACCCGTAAATCTCTATTTATTGATTTTAATATCCTAACTCCAGAAACCTGGGTTATGTTCAGGTTTATGGCTACGACCTTCAGTCAAGCAGATCTCGGCCCCTTAGATGTTCCATGCCGTGCTTTACAGCATAAGGAATCAAGCAAGAAGGGTATGTAGCTAGGAAGAGTACTGAATCGCAGAACTACAGGACAGGGTGTCTCCACAATGATTATCGTTATTATCAAAGTGTAATTTATCCAATTAGTTGATTTCATTAAACAGGTTCGATTGACTCTTTTTCTCCTGCCATGTTTTAATGTGTTTATATCTCGAATGAGTGAAAGATGTGTTGTTTGACATGACAGCTTTCTTTGTGTGTAGCTCCCTCTTTATTTCAATCCAGTGACTGACAAAAGATAGGAAAGGGTCTTTTTGATGTAGTGTAGGGAATTTGTTCCTGATTTGACATCCTAATTGATTGGGGATTTCTTATTATATTAAGGAATTTTCATCCTGAATTGCTCAGCAGCGCAGCATTGGTTCATTGCAACAGGAGGATAAGAAATGAAGATGTCAACATGAATCAAAAAAGGAGAACTGTTAAGAATGCTTTTCAGCACTGCGATCATTAGACATGGCTAATAATTTTTCTCTTGCTTCTTATTACTTCCAATCCTATGCTTCTGTTCTCTGCAGTGGCTTCAGAGCTTATTTTTAAAGAAAGTGTCTTCTTTTTAAAGCTTTTTCAAAAAGAGATGGTTGAAATATATGGAGCATGTTCATGTAAAAAGTTGACCATCTCTGTATTTCACTACGAAACTGAAAGGTTGTTTAGAGTTTTGAATTTTCCCCTCTCTTTTCAATGAAAAATTAAAAATAAAAAAAGGTAGTGAACAATAGGGGACAGAAGGAAAGGAGGGGAAGGACACTATAGAACTCCTTTTGTAGCTAAGGAAAGATGCTTTGCTGAGAGATTTCACCCTGCTCAGCTGAGCAAAATCTGATTTAGGAGCATTACCAGAGGCCTAAATTCTCTTCCGTGTAATCTAGCCAGTCCTTGAGATCAGCTTGTCTTACAAACTGTGAGAAGTCCAGGCAGCCTACAAGCGGTCTGGAAGGCTTATGGTCGATGGGCTGTGATGGTGTGCATTCACGTGCCTCTTCTTGGCAGCAGTGCCCACCCTGACGCCACCCCTTCCAACGTGCTGGTTTGTATGCACGGGTGGGTGAAAAACAGCTTGGCTAAAACCAGTAGGTCTTCGTAACGTTGATTCCTTACAATGTTCTTGCTTCCAGACTTTGGTGGTATTTGAGCTGGCATTGCCATCAGGGGAAATGTTCAGGAGATGACGCCCTTAGCCTTGAAGTGAAGGCGCAGCCTCTGTATGTTTCCGTACGGCAGAAATCCTGGTATCAATGAGCTGAGATGCAGGCAGAGGGGAAGCACAGACTCTGCACAACGACATCTTAAAAAAAAAAAAAAAAGAACAAATTAAATGAATTGGTTATTTTTACAAAGATTTTGCTTAAGGGAGAAAATTACTGTGACTTCTGGAAGGAGCTGGGTATTTCATCATGTTCCTGTGTTTCGAGAAATAGAAAATATAGCCATGATGGCGCTGATTGTTTTTAAAATGAAACTGTCTGTAGTTATCTCTAGAGATAATAATCCCCTGCTGGTTTAGTGCTTCCTTGATTTTGTTCATATAAATCTGGAGAACGAGGCTTCACAAGGATGCATCAGCTCTCCCATGCCACCTGCACGTACCACCGTCTGAGTGTTGTGTCAAAACTAGTTTTCAAAAATGATTCTCTAAAGTTCTGTCGAGGTGATTTTGCTCAATTGTTTTTGCTGTTGTTGGCTTTTTAATTTTTTTTTCCAGTAAGGGACTTGAATGTAGCAATTCTTTTATCACTGATTTTACCTTTTTATTGATAGTGTATGATGGTGGGTTAAGAGGATTTGTGGGCTTATGCTGGTTTTGCAGATAGGGGCCTGGGTAAAGCAGCTTTTGATGACTGTCAGTTCAACAGTCATTCCTTTTTAGGGGTAGCTTGGCCTTGTATCTACCTTTAATATATATATATATATATAAAAAATAGATATATATTTATACAAAGATCTGAAAGTACTTTTAAATGGTTTAAACTCACTATTTTTATATCAATGATATAGAAAACTGAAATTGTAGAGGGGGTAAAAATGAAATTCTGTGTTGCTTATAATGACACCAGGTTCTAAATCAAGTTTGCCCAGTGCCTACGGTGGCACAGCTACTTCGAGGCAATTGTTTTACTTGAGGTTTTTGCCTCTTGGTTACTCTAGCTTGTGTTTTTCTGAAATCAGTAACAGTTGAATGTGCTCTTAAAAATAATGCGTAGATGTGCTTTTCAAAAGAACAGTTTTACTTTGATCCCTATAATTTCATGAAAAAAAACCCACAAACCCAACAGCATTTGCTTACAGGTTGGACATAGCTTTATAATTTTGTCAGAGACCAACAAGGCGTGATGGGTATTACTTTAGGAACCATGTGCAGTTAGCCCTGCTCGGGCCTTGGCCACCAGAAGATAATTTACTGCTGCCAGCAGCTGGCGGAGTTGGTCCTTCAGCCAAAGTGATGGACGTCAGCAAAGCTGAGCTCAGACTTTGGGCATTCAACTTCCAAAGGTGATTTCTACTGAAGCCAAGCTCACGTGAAAGTGAAAATTATGGGTAGAAGTGTAGCCACGTGTTGGGTGGGCTAGAGACCCTCTGGAACTGGATTTGTAGAGTCTACTAGGCCGCTTCTCTCCAAATGGTGCCAGTATATATGGCAGTGCATCATTGGAAGAGGCATTTTCTGCAAATACCGAGTTAAAAAGAGATTAAAGTGCAATGGGTGGATGGCCATGAGGAGGAGACCTTCCCAGAGTCTGCCGTGTGGTCTTCCCAGGGTATGTAAAGCCACCAAGGGGTTAATCATCCCCCACTGCAGATGAAATGACAACAAGCTCTTGGCAGCTTTCCCCCTTCTTTATATAACACTTCCAAGCGCTGAAGCTTGTATCCTCCTAGTAATGCTTTTAATTTGTGCTCTGCTGGGGAGAGGCCAAGATTTAATCGAAATCATTAGAATGTGTTTGCTTGAAGTAGCTGAGGGCTTGTAGTGAGCTGGAGGAGGTTGCTTCAGAATAATTAAAAGAAATACAGAAGGTCATCGCTGGTGTCTGAGCTGTTCCAGACACCAGGTTCAAGGGGGAAAGGTTGAGTTTAATGACAACTCCTCTTAACTTAAGTAGGACGCTTGCACGGCCACATAGTTTTAATAATTAAACTTTGCCTTTTTCTCTTCCCACACACCTACCCAAGTGGACTTTGGATCTGGTTTCATGTTAGTGCAGTGAAAATGGGCTGAACCAAAGCCTGGGAGCTAGATTTCTCGGAGATCGGGGTTTTGGGGGTCTGCCGCCTGGATACAAATCTAAACGTTGTGGTTTACCTCTAGTCTCTAAAATGGGCTGAGTCCAAACGGACCTGTAAGCATAATGTGGTTGTGTGTGTGTCTGAACAAGTGTGCAGGCTTGTTTACAGCTTCTGCCAAGCTCTGGTCCAGATTTTATGTATTTATTTAAATGAGACCATGATAGATGCTGTGCCTATGTATGGATTATGGTCCTATATGGGCCTGAAAGGCAATGCCATGCTCTAGACGTGTGCACAGAAATAAAATGTGCAGGTAGTTTAGAGGCACGATGGATATGCTAATTGGGTAGCATAAATTAGTATAAGCATTTTTTTTTTCCTGTGGATGTATCTTAAACAAAGTACTCAAAAGTTGGAAAATAATCAGTTTTGTATTTCTTGCCCTGTACAGTCCCAGTAGAGCATAGACAGGGATGGAGGAGACTGGCGAGCAACGAATTTTTGTGAGAAGCTGTCTCTTTCTTGAGCAACTTTTGCTGCCTACATTTGAATACAGCCTCTTACAGCAGCGTAGGTTCAAATAATGAACTAATAGTGAGTGTTAAAGATTTAGGGAATTGGCTGTGAACTTCTGACCCTGGGAATATAAGGAGGTTTGCTTTTCAGGAGAATTAGTCTGGCTGGGCTAATGGGTGCCAATAAGGGCTGTAAGCAGTGTGTCAGGGACCAAATCTTTTAATTAACCGCTGAGTGAAAAGTAGTTTGGGAAATGCAATAAGTCAGATTCAGGTCAGATCAAGCAGAATAATATGTGGGCAATGATGAAATTAACATACTAGGAAATGCAAGCTGAAAATCTCCAAACTTTCCTTATTAGACTGATAGAAAATGGCATTTACTTTGATTGCTTCAAGAAAACATTGCACCTACTTCTACTGACTCGTTCTAGCAAGGCTTAGACCATCCTGGCCAATGCTGTCTGTAGAGGAAAAAGATTAAACTGGAGCCATACCATGGTCCAGCTCTAAAAAACACCTGTGAAAAACCTGTAGCACTGTCTGGCTCAGAAGCATTGACTCTGCTCTGACAGTCTTGTTCGAGGCTGTGTTGTCCACAAAGTTACAACAAGGGTTAAATTGGTGGTATGCTACTGTCTCTGCCTTCCTTGACAAATAGTGGTGTCTCGGAGTTTCGGAAAAATTCAGAGAGCAAAGAATCTACTTTTGTCTGTTGCTTGGCCATTAGTATCGTACCTTTTCAGGGAGCAGAGTGTGTTTTTGTCCTGTGCTTGTGTCACGCCTGCCCCAGTTGTGTCCTGCTCTGAGCAGTGAGCGACCATTAACACAGCATGGATTGTATTCAGTATTGTCCTTGTAGCTGTAAGGACCTCAATTTTAGTTATAATTCGTTAACAAAATTAGTGGGATCATAACTACATCTAGAGAATTGAAAAGGTAAACCAGTGCTGATCACTGTATCGTTATAGAGTAAGGTTTGAATTATTAATTTAGCTCTCCTCTAATAGGATTTTAATCCTATTCTGATTGTCTCTGCGCACATCAAAAAGTATAATTTTAAAGAAGGCCTGTGCCTTAAAGTGTGGTCCAGATGGCTTTGAAATTAATGGGGAAAACCTCAAACTGAGCTTAGTGGTCTTTGAATCAATTGGGTTTTTGTCATTTGCATCACACTAAAGCTTAAACGTGCTTTGAAAATTTTGATTGTGGGTCCCCAGTTTCCTAAGAATCATTATCAACAATAACAATGTGATATCTAGTCTACCAAATAACTTACTGAAACCTCTACTATTGTCTCAGCCGTTATTAACTACTTGAGTCAGTTACTAAACTGGAAGTCAGAAGTGCACTAACTTCAGTGTTACGTGCAATGCAGAGTGGTGAGGGATTGCAGAAGATGGGAAACAACTTCCCAACACCCTGTTGTACTTGCTTCTTGCTTTGTCACTGGCTTGATAGTTGCAGCAATTTTCTTCATTCGTAATTGTTGCAAGATGCAATTCTTGCCAAAACTGCAAGGGCTGTATTGGCATTCACTGACTTAAAATCAGTCCTGCTGTCAGCTGCGATGCATGTTTAATTGTTCTCTCCGTATGTTGTTGGGCTGGAACAGTTTCAAACAATCTACCAATCATGAGCAGGAAAAAAAAAATCATTAGAAAATCAATTTTTGCTTAATTGAAGATCCTTCTTCCAAATGGGAAGGAAGCAAGATTTATAACCTGAGATTCAGTGCCTGTATAATGATGGCACTTGAGCTTGTCAAGCTTTGCATTTGGTCGCTGTGGGACGAAGGACGTTTGCTTCCTCCGCCTGCCCTGGGTGAACACAGCCTGGACCCTGGGGAGCAAAGGGCTGTGATGCGTACCAGCCACATTTACAGGGCAAGGGTGGGGGAAAAAAAGGCATTATATGGGAGGGAGCAAAGTAGCAGAAGGGAATTTCAGATGCACTGTTTGTTTATACGTTGGTTGTGAATGCTGTGAGAGGAAATTCCAATGACTGATTCGTGGAGGCGTCACTTTGGCATCTGACAACCAATGCCAACATTGATTAAAATTTGATATCCAGGAGTCCCTTAGGCAGGTAATTCATGCTCTGCTCCCAGAACAAGGGTTCCCAGAGGTAAAGCTCTGGCTCTCTTCAAGGCGATGAGAGCTTTGCCACTGATTTTCACTAGTGTCACAATTTCACTTCAGCTATTTTAGAAACTTGTTGCCTACTTTTTTTCCTGTTGAAAATTTAGCAAATCTGCTGAACCATAATGTGTTTAAATGGCGGCAGACGAGGAAAGCATAGGAAAACGGAAAAATAGGACAGGAAAATCAGACTTTTTATGATTATACTCCCTTTACTCTTCCTGGCTTCACCTGCTGTGCTGAGCGTATGCAGTGCCGTTCTCGTTGAAATTCAAAATAAGTAGAAGAGGGAGTCACGGTGTAAATATCAAGCAGTAGCTAAAACTGAATTTACCAAAGTTCAATAAACATAAAAATGATGAATTTAGATGTCATGTAATTAACTCAGAATTACACGAGCAATAACCGAGTAATTACACCTTTAATAATGCATTAAACTTGTCAGGAATACTTAGTCATTCAACTAGAATTTAACAAGATAGCCTATAGCAAGTTACAGTAATTAGATATCGCTACTGAAAACATTGACAGTTCCTAATTGATACCTTTTTTTATAAAGTTAAATGACAAACATTTCATTTGAGTGGATTAAGGAATAATATTAGCTGTGTTTAAGACCATACTGCCTACTCTTATAAATTGCACGCAGGTCTTATAAATCGCAAGCAGCGAGAACACAACCCCGAGAAAAAAAGTGTAGATTAGCTGAAGCCATCAATCACACAAATTTGGTTCAGGTTCTCACTCCTGTGATTTGAATTGCAGCTGAAGAGTGTCTGCTCCCTGGCAGGTTTGTTAGCAGCAAAGGAGAAAAGGAGGTGGGAGGGAAACCTTTGAAACAGGTGAAGACAATAATGATTGTACCTGGAGTTTGCAGGACTTGAGAGCAAATAAGGTGCACTGCAGCCTTTGGAAGAGTACAGCAGTAAAAGTAAAGGAGCTCAGGAGTTTGTAAATTAGATATTAAGGCAGGACTTGGCCTTGATAACAACTAAATCAGATTGTTTACACAACAAGAGAAAGGCATTTTGCTTTCTTTTTTGAGAAAGAGGTAGAATAACGTTGGAACTATGTGTTTACTTGCTGTTTCTAAAGGGATAGAGATGTTCCTTCTGGTTTAGTGTTCTACATTTGAGCTTCACAAACATTTTTATTTGTATTTTTGTAACCGAATCAAAAACTACGTTTAGTCTAGGGAAAACTTGGGGAAAAAAAAAGTTTTTTAAAAAAACCCTTTTGGGTCAATCCCAAATTTATTCCTTCTGAAATCAAAATGTTCCATTTGATTTTGGTTTATTTGTTTTGAAACCTTTTAACACTTTTCTTATTTGCAACAACAATTTCCATATTTGGTCTAAATTCACAAATATTGTTTTACTAGACTTCAACCTTTTAGCAAATTTCTTGGGGCAGAAAGTATGCAATCCTATTCCGGGTATGTGCTGGAATCTCTGACGCTTAATAGAACCATCTGTGCTTTAAAGCAAGATGAAGGGAGACCAGCATTGACTGTATGAAACGGTTGAGATCAGCTGGAATGATCACATACATCTTTTGTCATTTTTTTCATCTGTATAATTTGCAAGGCTTATCAGGCTTCGTGCTGAGCTATGTCTGATTGTCAGTAAGACCTTTCTTGATTGCAACTTATATAAATATTCTGTGTCAAACTGTAGGATGCAACTCAAGGGTCCAAAGGGCTATAGCTTAGTCCACAGATACAAGGTCCCTGGCCTTTTTTGCTAGACTGATAATGAAATTAATGCCTAAAATGTAGGCTCCCAGCCACTAAGTAGTTAATCCCCCTGCACCTTTAATGCTGCTTCTCTGCTCTGATGCACGGTGGCTCTGCTGAGCCCTTCTCTCCAGATACATAAGATTATTCATGAAAATGAAACTACTGCATTTATGTTTACATGATTCTCAGCCAGTTGCATGGCAACTAGAATTGTCTTTACTTTTATGCATAATAAAACTCAATACATACCCTTTCAATAATTAATTGGTAATGAATGTAGAGGCTGTAGAACGCTGTACCTGATGTGTTTAGGCTTTATGCAATGGTTAAACTGGTAAGAGAGCCCTGCTTTTCTGTGTTAGGACATCTTTAACAGGAAATGTCACGCGCTGTTGGTAAAAATACCAGGCAGTAAACAAAAACCCTGGAGGAACTCCTTGCCCTCAACAGCATCAAGGCCAGCCAAGTGTGTGCATTTGCAGCATGCAGGACAGAAGCTGTATGTTGCAGAGCAGACCGCAAAAGGTACTGTGAGGTACACAGCAGCAGTTTTTTAATGCTCTTTAGACGTCTCTAATGCTTTTGATGCTCTCCCAGTGCTCCGAATCCCTCTTTGGACTGGCCTGGTTTGCCACTCCAGTATGCAGCTTTCTGCTCAAAACTTGTCAGCATCAGAACAGCAATGTTCAGTTTCAGCAAGGTTTGAAATACCTCTGCAGGTCTCACTCCTCTTATAGCTAATGATAAAATAAAGGGGTTCAGTTGTGTAAAGAGACTGAGTATTTGCAAACTTGGTAAATACTTTTCCTCCTTCCTGCTTTTTGTTCTGGGTTGGTCCAAGAAAGAAGTTACCATCTTCAGACTTCCTCATTTGCCCACATCACTTTGATTGCCAAATCTGAACTGCCCATCAAACCTTTAGGCTTCTTTTGGTAGTGAATTGGGATTCCAAAAACTGCAGTGGCTGGGAGCGGCCACCATTTCCTCCTTACTGGAAATGCAAACTGGAGGTACTCTGAAGCCAAGAATCAGGGGAAGCAAATGTGTTTTCTGAATGGTTTTCGTATTTATTTTAACACAAGATGGAGTAAGAGGTTTCTTAACTCTCTAAAAGTCTCCCTGTAATTCCCTTAACTAGAACTGGGTGCAAACAAATTCTCGTGTTTTACAAGCCCGTTTGGCCTTGCTGTTGTTAATGCTAGCTTTGCATGGATGTATGTTGGATGAAATTAGCCCATCACTCAGAAGTATGCTGCACTGCTTCTACTCTTGCCTTCGGTGAATCTGGAGCTTAAATATCTCTTTTGTCGCTGCTGCATATCTGCTTGTATTTACGCCTGTGATGAACGGGCGCACAGCGGTGTTTCCTCTGACCCCGTATGCAGTAGCAGCATGTTCAAGGTATTTTCTCAATGCTTCTTTACTGTCAACACTGGTGTAATAGATTATCAGTCATCTCGTTTTGTTTACAGATGAATACGTGTGTGTATTTATGTACATGTAAAGCACTGAAACACGATTGCTGCTATGGGGGCTGTGCCGTGGAACGTGGCTGTTGTTAGAAGTTACCTGGGACCAGGGGTTCTCAGCAGCTGGGCTGGGCGCTCACCCAGCCGCCCCCTGCCCGCGCTCCTTCAGGTGGGCGCACAGTTACCATGGCTGCAAGATGCAAGCACGGGAAGTCATATAAATGAAGGATACTATCGATTGCTCACTTTTGCACACACCATTACATGCACACGCTTTTGAAAATAAGGCTCGGGGCATAATTGGTTGCCAATGGAGCTTCACCTTGTTGGCTGCATACGTTTGTTTTCCCTTATATTGTACATCGTCAAGAGGTAGTCCTCCTGAGCCTCAGAACCCTTCTTAGGGCTTTGAATTTCCTTCTAGATGTTTCTCTGTCTGGATTGCTCTTGTGGTACCTAAAACAGATGATGTGTCCAGCCTTTCAGATATGCTGGCTGTGCTCTGCTTTATCTCTCCCAAACAGGGAACTGGCTATTTCTCAGAACTCTTCCCGGGTTTGTTCCCAAAACCAAAAGTCTAGGTGTTTGCTGAAAGCCTGAGACAAGACATACGTGGAGGCAGATTTGTCAGAGCAGTTGATGGGTGTACTACTGAACAAGCTGCTGGGGAGAATCAGGTGAATTCCCCTGTTGAGATCCAGCGATGACACGGTGTATCGAGGACTGTCAGTCCTGATCCTAGGGATGGGCAGCCACCGCACCGTGGGTGATTTTCTGGGCCGTCTGCTGGTGTGACCGACCTCGTGCTGCTGAGCACAGAGGAGGCACCTGTGTTCTCCCAAGCTGCCAACTAATGAAGTGACAATGGGGTGTGATAACTCACCAGCCAGTGCTGGATTATATAGAGTCACTGCAGCCCATTAACACTTCGTAAAAATCCTGTATGGCTTAGATTCACTGAACCTGAAAGGCATTAGAATAAAGACTGGAAAGCTGAAGCCCATATTAAGTCAAGAGTGTTCCTACCATAGCAAAACTTGAGGCTTTCAGGGGATATATTTTTTTTTTTTGAGCCAGTTTGAGGCTGGGGGAAGCTGCATATTGCCTAAACAGTTTTTCCTGAGCGTGCCCAGCATGTTGTATATGGGGGTTTAGGTGAGGGCAGAGCCTCTGGGCTGCTGCACAAGTGTCCTGCTCATCTCCCCTAGTGTGGATGGGAGGATGGGCACGGTGATATATCACCTAAGTATTTTGTACTCACCTGCAGCAGGCTCAGGCCTCCTGAAGTCTCTGGGATGGCAGCCTGTCCTCACAGGACTTGATCCTGCGAAGGATCTGCACCTCTTTTGCGTTTCCCCTAAATGTCCCACAGACTCTCCTTTGAGGGTCATTGATTTAGGGTGCAGTTTGTGAAGAGAGGCTGATCTGATGTGTTTGCTGTTGCTGGAAGGGGGAGTAGGTTCCCAGCGCGCTGACCCTTTGAGTTTCGGTGATACATCTGGATTACTGTGATGAGTATGAGTTAACATAGTTGAGTTGGCAATAACCCTGCAGAAAGGGTTTGGTTTTAGTCCATACCAGTTAGCTGTATGGAATTCAGGGGTCAACAACAAGAAGAGAACAAGCCAAAGGGAGTAAGAGATAAATGGGAAAGAAGATGTCTTAATTAAGATGTTCCATCATTGCAATCATGAAAAAAGTACATAGAAGAGTTTCTCCAGTGCTACAGAAGTTAGTCCATAATTTTGTCATATATTAACTGTATTCTAGCTGCCGCATAAATTATCCTTTAGAGATGTGTACTGTATAATAACCGAGATAGATGGATACACCTTAACTATTATCTTTCCTAAATGGTGCAGGAGCACTGGAGCGGTGCATTACACCACAACTGCAAGCAATCACACCGTAGATGTTTAGTCTGGAAAGGTCCGAAGAATACATTTCTCATACCGTCTACTTGCCACAAAACACCTTCCAATGACTTATTTAAGACCTAATGGAAAAGACCAAAAGGCTATAATGCACTAGAGGAAGAGAGCAGAAGAAATCAAAGTCATCAGCAGTGTCCTAAGGTTTGGGAACAGCAGGTGATTTGCTGAAACTCCCAGCTAATTCTGAGATGAATGTCACTGTAGGCCCTGGTGTGCCCTTCCTCATGTCCTGTTTCTAGCTACAGCCATCTTGAATGGGGAAAGCAATAAAAATTCTCAGAGTCTATTTGTACATAGAAAGAGGGGAAGAGAGGTCTTTGTTGTCCTTGCAACAAATTAGAGGAAGCCCTGAAATATGGGATTAGCACGATACAAGCACGAGGTGGACATACTGTGAAAGGGTTTGAAATAACATTACGTCCCTATTCAGAGTATTAACAATCTGTGACAGGAAGGGGGAAAACGAAGTTAAGATGACCTAGCTGTTTTATAACCGTCTAAATACACAGTCTGTACAGATATCTGTGTTTCAGATAGCAATGGGAGTTTACAGTGTCCACCAAAACCTAAATTTCAGTCTTTGTCTTCTTAAAGCCCTGACTCAGCACATTGCTTCAGCATCATTTTGCTTTCAATTACATTATGCACAAACTGGCTTAAATGCTGTGGACTCTCCAGTCTGATTCCAAGTGAGATAGAAAATGGCAAACTTCAGAACGTGGAACCAATAGGTGCACTAATCCCCCGATGTCCTTGGTGCCAAGATGTAGTCCAAGTCTGGCCCACGTGCAAAAGATCCTCTTCCCCTTTATAGTTCATTTAATCTGGGGTGTTTTTGATAGAAACCAGCAAAATACCCTGGAATTACCTAACGTGCTCCAAGTGATTGTCCGATGGTTTGTGCAGCGTTCCCATGCAGAGGTTATATAAAAATGTTCTGTTGCCATGTGAACTGGGGCTTTGTTTTGGTGGAGCATCAATACCCAGGAGGGGAGAGAGGGCTGGGGGGAGGGAAGAAAAGACAAGGCACTGGCACAGTGCCAACCTCTGGAGTTTTTTTTGCCATGATAAATGGTTCACAAGGAGTCAGCATGACCCGCCAAGTAAACCCAAATGCTCTCAAAGAGCCGTGGGCTTCAGATACTGCTGACAGACAAGTACTCCTTATCAGCTTTTTTGTTTAAACATACATGCAGAGCGTGCACACGTAGGATATCTGCTATAGCAAGAGACAAGGCATGCCAGCAAAGTGCACGGTACTAGTAGATAATGTCCACCCAGATGTCCATGTCTGTTTTTTTTTTTTTCCTTTGACTTCTACAGAAACTTTCTGTTCCGCTGGAAGCCTAGATGACAGCAGATACCCTTTGCTGTTGCTTGCATTAGATGCGTTGTGGAGCACAGTGAAAGCCTCGTTGGTTTCTAAAAAGAGGAATTCGTGTTCTAAAATGTTGACTGGGATATAGGGCCGTGGTCCTGTTGTAGCTGGTTCAGCGGTAGAGCTTCTCTGTTTGATTTTTGTTTCGTCATGCCTTTTGTTTTTCATTGTATTTGATTCAGGTGAAAGGCTTGGGAATTACAGCCTCGACGTTTTCTTTTCTCCTTCCCCTAGAACGTGTCAATCTTATTCTGATAGGCAGGTCTGGATGTGAGCTTGATGGTGATTTGGGGAGTGCTTGTATACCGCTAGAAATCCTGATGGATTTTATGAGAATCTATCTATAACTCTTCCCTTGTGGTGTTTCAAGCAGCCATTTGCTAATGCAGACTGTAATATGACTTAATTTTGCAGGAAACAACTGCAGGACAATCAAAGATATAAGTAACGTGGAATAAGTGTTTGTGACAGAACAGACTAAGGGAATTGACCAAGCTGAGGCAAAATGGTTTTCTACACTTACCCTCAGAGGGTAGTTTTGAAGCAATCGTAAATCTTTAGTTGAGAATTCATGTGTAAGAAGACAGATCATAAAGATTCTGTTTGTAACTGAGGGGGAACCATTCAAGCCCTCTAAACCTAAACAAAATAGAAGAAAAATAAACAAAATACCCCCCCCCCCCTCCAAAAAAAAAAAAAAAAAGGAAGATAGATTGAGAAATTAAAGATGTAAACAAGTGAGAAAAAATAAAGGGATTGAATCGAGAGCTTTTCAATCTCTAGGTGAGTTGAATCATCTCTCATACTGTGTATAAGCAGAGGTGAGAGGGGGGGACAACAACAAGGGCAGTATGAAGTATAAGTAGTCACCAGTCATTGGAGAATAAAAAGCATTTTCTAGTCACTAATAATATAATTCTAGTTACTTTGACCAGGGTGGACTAAATAGGTGCCTTGGTGAATAGGTGAGTTAAATGACTGACAAGTCAGGAAGGGTAAAGATAGAGGTTGGGGTTGGCAGCAAGACTGGTGGCGAGTGGGGCAAACTTCTTGTTAGAGTAAGGGGAGCAGAAGACACATGTGAGATGTGCTGTGCTGTGTAGCCCTGAGGTGGCCCCGAGCGAGCTGGCGAATCTGCGCAGTGCAGTTGGGAAGAAATACTGACGTGGGCTGCAGGAGCCGTGTAGCTCCGTTAGCTTTGTGCCTGAGACGAACATCTCACTGCGCTGGCGCGGCTGATTAGCACCACGCTGGTCGAGCTGTTCTCTTTCTGCACTTGAATTAGCTTCACCCGTGCTAGTGCAAGGCTTTCTGTGCTGTGCTTTGCTGTAAGGTGATGATGAGCCCTGAGACGCTGCCATGAACTTATTTGATCAAGCTGAATCCTCTGTCGCTCCTCTGATGCACGTGGAGTTAGTGGAACAAAATGTCGTGGCAAGCAGAATGCAGACACGAGAGTTAAGACTTGCAGCCCACACCTGGCTTTCAACTTGACTGACTTTGTTGTGACACTTTCTTTATCACTTTGTGCATCTGTAAAATGAGGAGAAGTGGCAGGAGGTATCACCTTTCTGTTATGATCGGAGAGAAATGGGAATCAGATGTTGAAATGGAGAGGCTAGGAGATATTTGACAGAAGCATGTGAGGCTTCCAGAGATAAGGGGTTGGATTAGCTGATGGGGTAACTAATTCCTCCCTCCCTAATTTGTTTTTGTTGCCTTCAGTCCAAAGACCCAACGTTGGCCGTACGTATTTGGTTTTGTGAGTGGGACTTACCAGGTGGACAGAAAATCAAATCGGTGCCAAGAACCAGCCTGAAGGCAGGCACATCCTAAAGCGAGGTTTTGAAGAAAGGGATCTGAGAATCCCTGTGGCACAGCTTCCCTGTCCTGCTGCTCTTGATGTACTGTGGACTTGTTTCACCCACTTTCCATGAGACCAAAGGAATAAAATATTGTTCTGTCAAAACTGTAAGCGCCTCTGGGCAGCAGATGAGGAGAGTTTCGGAGTTCTCTTCTATCTTTTATTGTTTTGCATTTTTTTTTTCCTTTTTCCATCCTGCGTTTGGACTTTAAGAAATTGTTGTGGGGGGGGAGTGGGACGGGTGGGGGGAAGGCAAACAAAAGTTGACTTTTGTTAAATGACTGAGACTTGGCAGTTGTGTGGAGGTCACAGTGCTCAGTCAGTGTCAGCCTCCATTCCCCAGAGTTGTATCCTGTAATGTATTTATTTATCATTACAGACGGCCAAAAATTTTTTTCCCTTTCAGTTTGTTCTGTCCAAGGCCGCAGGGTTCCGACAGAGATCAACAGCGTTCCCGCAGTGATGAAGCAGCTCGTCAAAAGCTGAATTAGATGTTAAATCTTTCTGAAGTGGGGAGGAGGTGGAAGGAGGGGAATCACATTGTGCTAAGAATTTATCATGTGTTGTTTCCTGTGAGATAATGTATAGGAGAAGATTTGTTATGGTGCAAGTTTCAAACTGCTGTTTCAGGGCTACGGTGTCTGCCAAGCTTATGATGTATTTGATCTTTTTTGAAAGTCCTTCTTTCCCTTTTCTACCTTTTGTTAAGCAGTATGTCTTCGAGGTAGGTAAACACTTGAAATACTCCATCTACTGAAACATGTTCAGGTAAGCACCAAAAATTGCATGGATAAGAGGAATAACCAGAAATCTGATAGATTAGACTGTGACATTCAGTGGGGCTCCAGTTCCCAGACAGAGGGCAAGATGCTCAAATTTTCTCTTAGCTTTGCAATTGGATATGTTAGACAAATTTTGCAGGCACACCATTTTGTAGAAGCGATTATAAATTTTGGTACAGACCTGGAATGAAATTAGGCCTTACTTTTCAAAGGTGCTGCATACTCCCAGCATTTCTTAAAGCCAAAGAGAGCAACAGCTTGATAGTACTTTTGATAATATTTACTGAGGCATTTTGCATCAGTCATCGCCCTTTACAGAGCAGGTCACTGTCTCAAGCTTGCCCACTTGTGACATAGTAGAAATGCTCTTCGTGTTTTTCTGTTCTTTCACCACACTCCTTTTTTCCTCAGGAGGAAACGTAGATGAGTCTCCCATTCACTTATGCTTTCTGATATAATTGCATTTGCTACCTTCAGTTACTGAACAGAGCTCATGGGCAACTCATGTACCTTCTTCATGGACTATAAAATGCGCTCCTTTTCAATGTAAGGCGAGATGTGGGAAAAGTGTCAATGATTTTCGCTCTCGTTCCCTGAATAAATATGCTGGTGTAAGAATCTTTTGGATAAAATAGTTTTACTCCAATTCTTCAATAAAATGTCAAGTGCAGTGATAGATGAACTGGCAGTCCTGAAGTTTACTCAACATTGTTTTGTTCTCACTATCTAGGTCAAGATATTTCTGGCTTGCTTGGAATGGACAAAACTTCCACAGATCTTAAATAACACTGTTAATATTATAAGTGGTTTGGTTATCAGGCAGGAAGGAAGTTTATTGATCAGCAGGATAAGCACTGTGTGCATATGAGCCATCTTTTCCTGCCTAGCTGTAATGAATCTGAGGACCCAGAAGTGTGTGCAGCAAGTCCCCTCTGCTGAGGGGCGGGAAGGAAGCAGGGCTGCCGGGGCTCGTGACATACTTGTCTCTCTGCCTCACCTACTTGCGTGGTGGTCTTTACACTCGAGGCACCTGAATAACCTTTAATACAACTTTTACTTAAAGTAATCCTGGAAGTAAGTGCTCCTGCATACTTTGCAGATGAAGGAGTGAGGCTTATAGGGGAGCTCTACATGCTCGAGTGAAGTCAGTCCCTGACTCTGGACTTGAACCCAATCTACTTCTTCCTAAGTGTCAGCTTGGCTCCTGGCATGAGCCAACGTGCTTGTCAGGTGGTGGTTCCCAGCTTAGTGTCCCTACAGGGAAAGGACATGATTGGTTCAAGCCAGTAAACTCGAAAATCATGAGCAGATACCAAATGTGTCATGGATGAGAGATGACTTTGGCACTTAAGCTCCTACCTTCATCCAGTGTTTGGAGCCTCTATCAACTAGCCAGGTTGCCTGATCAGAGCACAAGAAACTTAGACCTCAAATCTTGTCTCTTCCAGAAAAAGATGTTCTGACTTTTCTAGGTCATCCTAAATGGAGTTTTTTTTCCTATCCTTCCTGCCAGAGGTTTGCCATGTTGCAAAGAAATCCAATGTAACCCGCCTTTGCTCAAGCAGAGAGGTACATAACTTATGGTGTCTTCCTTAGGAATTGCTTATACTTTTCATTTTAAACTACAGAGAAGCAGCTTCTAAAACAGTAGTAGAAATCCCTGAACGAGCATCGTAGTCATGAGATGAAAGATAAAGTCAAGGCATTTCCTCTCTGTCCATTCATTCAATAAAACTCGAAGTCTTTCTGTGAATTATCAAGGCTTTAACAAAGAGGAGTGGGAAGCACCCCCAAGAACAGTGGGTAGCCAGGTAATTACAGTACCCTTCTGGGGTATGACAGATGTTTATTTGAGACCCTCTGGTTGAGCAGTGGAGCTGCTGCCAGAGTGCAGGAACTGCCGAGTAATTCAGTGAAGCAGCAGTGGCATCTGCGTGGGGTGGTTTGGCCTGCGAGGAGGCCTGGTCAGCCTGCTCTGGGAGCAGCACGCCCGGCCTAGGTGTGCTCGGCACTCACCCATGGGTCCCTCAGGGGAGCTGGGAAGAGGAAAGGCTGGTCTGTGGATGACAGCAGGGCTAGGTGTGACCCTGGTGTGCAGCCCAGCTTGAGCGGTGACGTGTGCAGGTGCCGAAGTGCGTAGGGAGCGCTACTGCTGGAAACAAAGATGTTAAAAGTGGTTGGGATTAAGCACATCAACTCTTTCAGTGCAGGTGCCTGGGGGGCAAGTTGCACAAGGTGGCTGAGCTGATCTAACAGTTCGCTCCTGCCAAGCAGAGGGAAGTCTCTCCTCACCGCCCAGCTCTTGGCTGAACCAGTTCCTCACAGCGGCTGCAGCGGTGGTGAGCTATCGGATCAGGCATCTCACGGGACTTCATCCTGTCAGGTGCTTGCCGAAGTTCACAATGAAGCAGAAAACTGAATCCTTGCATCTGGGGCACTGTGCTAGCACCTTCTTTATCAAGCAGCTTTATCTATCTCATGTTCCCGCTTACTTTTTCTGAAGAATCTGGAAGAAAGGAGAAGAGCGGCCATTATGAGAGAGAACACGCTCCAGGTTGGCAAGATTCGCTTGTGCTCTGTGACCACATTGCCTCTTCCTGGCAGAATGGACGTGCTGGCGGTATTCCCTAACGTTCTTGAGCTCTTGTGTTGAGTCTGGTAAGTGTGTATAAATGTAAGAATGAACATGGTACAACAAAAAACATTTCAGTTTTAAATTTTTTATAGAAGGCCTGTGTTTCAGGCTAGAAAAATGCCTCTGCAATCCACTTAGCTGGGAGTGTGGCTGAATTGCTTTTCCTGGTTCTTTATTTGCTCCATATTCCTTGATGTTGTATCAAGTCTTCCAGCCTGTGTTTCAGGGAGGACCTTATCCTCACTCTGACGCTGCAGGTCACATAGCAAAGCCCCCTGGTAAGGCGGTGTATCTGTCACAATCATACGCTTCCAGTTCACAGAAAAGAAATCCAATACGAAAGTGACATGATAAAAAATAAGCTGCGTTAAACAAAGATATTTTCTGTGTATCACACCAAAACATGGTGTATTTCATAACATGGCAGAGCACACTTCATCAGAATCCTAGGGAAGAAGCAGGCCTGCTAAAAGAATAACATTTTGGTGCCAGGGAAGTTATGCATGTAATAGATCTCTGCTGTATTTTGCAGAGATTTGCAGCTACATTCATCCTTCGCTAAAATGTAATGGCAACATGTTGTAGGAGCCAGTTCTCCTTAGGGCTTCATATTGCAACAAAGGAGCTATAAATGATGTTATTGAAGTGGTAGGTTTCAGAAGGCAACTGGGATTTAATTTCAATTGAGAGGTGCTTTTGATTAATCAGCCTCCTTAAAAGCAGAGCTGTCCAGGAAAAAATAACCTGCACAGGTTGCTTTTTAGACCCTTGAAGGGGAGGACGTGTGTGCTGTTGCCTGGTTGCGAGAGGTCCCACTCTTTATCCAGATCCTCTCTGGCTAGAGCAGGAACTCGAGGAGAGTTCATTTTCCTGTGTGCAGGCTCCCTGCCCATTGCAGCGTGTCTGGCAGCTGCCGACGCGACGCGTGCCTCGCTGAGAGGCAGGGCAGATGGATGGGGTGGGGATTGCTGGGCTTTGCTCAGCCTGTCCTCCACTGGCAATTCTTGCCCGAGAGAAACCTCAGCATGTTTTTGTTTTTTTTTTTGTTTTTTTTTTTTAAATTGGGACCCTTTTCTTGAGTGAAAGAAATGAGCATGGTGTTTCATGATAGGAGTACAAGAGTATTTGCATAGAGGGTTTGGAAAATAAAATGTACGGTGTGTCAAAGAGTGGACAACCCCTTGTATCCTTTATGGGCACTTCATTTCTGCAACATTCAAAAGAGCAAAGAGCTGATCCTTCTGGTACTTTTGTGTGTACTTCGGAAGGGATCTTCCTATAGCAGCTTTGGGTTTATCTCTGGGAGCCCAAACTGTAATTACAGGTCTAGTGTATTCTGTATGAGGAAAAAAGCCAGTTTTGTAAAGATATGCTTCTGTTTTCTGCCCTTGTCTCCCCACATTTATCTATCCGCACTTCGAGAGCAGAGTGAAAGGGCAGCAGCTGGCTGCGTGGGACAGTGAATGGTGCCCTTGGCTGGCACCAGAAGGGACAGTGCCAGCAGGAGGAGGACAGAAGTTGGTCTGCAGAGCCTTATCAAATGCTTGGGATAGAAAATCCTAATAGGGATTTGTTTGTTTCATTTTATGCTTTGAAGTCAATGCTTTTTTCTCCTCCATCTCCCATTTTTGGACTTGTAAAACAACTATTTTCTGACCATGGCAGGAGGAACTGGTTGGATTCAAACGCTCTGTAACGTGCAAGAGTGGGAATACTCCCTGGGACTTGGGACGTCCAGGGCGCATGTGCTGCGTGTGGAGGGGAACATCAGGGAGTGGTGGGACATACGGAATGGTTTGCAGAGTCTCGTCCATGTGTGTGGAGTGATGAGTGGAAGTTTTCACCATCAGCACTTAACACTGGTGCTCCAGGACCTGTGCTGCGTCTGTGGGCTTGAGGGGGAGGCTAAAATAGATTCTTGGCATAAGGTCTTGGATCTTGGATCCTCTTTGCTTAATAGAGTGCTCTGTTTCCCTAGTGATACCCCTGCAGCTGCAAGCCACAGAGGCATCTTGGCTGAAGTCCTCTCGGTTTGCAGGAGAGAATACAGGATAGATCTCCTCAGCAGGAGTATGACTGAATGCTCTCTTTCCCTCCAGCCTGGGAGAGTCCAATTCTGCTGACCTGAGGGACACATCTCTTCATGTTCCAGGCTCTGGAGAAGAGTGAAATAGTGTGTGCAAAAGTTTTCAGTTTACATAGAAAGATTTGAGGTATCTGGCCAGAGTCTTTTTTGTGCCTTCTCTGGCTTTTGGAAGTTGCTGAGTTTATTTTTGTCTGTGAGTTGGCCTGTTTTTTTAATATATGGCAGAGGTGGCTAGAGTCCTGGATAGGCACTTTTTTATATTTCTTATAAACCTAAACAAATACATTAAATAAAGGTCCTTTCACCTCTAGGTTGGTGGTTCAAATCCAGTCGTGCTTGGGAACAGAACTGTTCAAGCAGTAAAAATAAAACATCTCCTGATTTATGAATAGAAGTGTCAAGTTTTGACTTGTTCTGATTACTGGCATCACGTTATTTGTGAACATTCGGACAACTGCCAGAAATTCATGAAACACGTTTGTGAATCCCAGAAGTTTCATAAACTTCAGCCTGAGTGATTATTTGCTTTCTGGTGAATAAGTGGGCTCACTAAAGCGGTGCAAAAAGAACAGCTAAGTAATACTCAGGCCCCATAATAATAATAATGAGATGCAAAGGCGCTGTTTCTGTTACAATGAGAAGGATGGCGTTTCTGCTCCAGTTTACACCAGTGCAGTGCCATCTGCTCCAAGGAACTGTTGTTACTGGTTTGAGGAAACCCAAGGAAGAAGGATTTGATTTTCAGATCACACATTGTTTGCTGGGCCAGCAGTTGGAAATTTTGTTCTTGTTTTTGTTTGCTTGGAAATTGAATTGCCCTACTGGAGAAACCATAAAAGCAATGCTAACGCTAGGTAGTATTTGTAGGGTATGGCAGGTGGGGAAAAAGCAGGGCTGTGGATCAGAGCTCTGTGCAGGACAGAACAGAGGACTGCTTCGCGACACGGGAGCAGATCATCAGCCCTTTTTTCAGAAGATGACTCCCACTGAATTTGCTCTAGCTTTAAAAGAGTAACTCTGCCTTAAAAAGCATGGTGATCTGGCAAATCCATATGGATTTCACCCCAGGAGTAGCGATACCACAGTTAGAGGCAGAGAGCTAAATTCAAGGCATAACTATGCTAAGATAGCTCTCTCCTTATCAGACCATGCCTTACACCTATTTTTTTGAGCATTCAAAAGTTTCTGTGAATGCCAGGTGTGTGGGAAAATTGACTAAAAGCAACAGCAGTATATGGCCTACAGTATTTCAGAGGTACTTTGGGACTGTAAATGACATTTTAAGCACTTCTTACATCCTTTTTCTTCTTCTGTGCGAGTCTTTATGTTCTCTTACTGCTTGCTCTCCATCTACAGAAAGTAAAATTCAGATTTTTATTTTTATTTATTTATTTTTTTTTGTATAGTTGCTTTGTCCCAACACACAGTGCTTGCACAGGGACATTACAGCATGGATTCCCTCTGCTGCCACTTTGCGCAAGTGTGACTTTAGGACATTACTTGTAATTTCTATTGGTGTTATAAATAATAGATCAGGTCCACAAATTATTTGCTAAAGGTTCCAACAGATGCGGTGTAATTAACAGACTGTAATCATTAGTTTTTGGAGAGAGGGTGACATATCAGTTTAACTGCTTTTTAGCTTAGAAATAAGTCCAAGTAGAGATGCCTCCAGAGGGATATGCACATGGATGAATGTACTTTGTGCATGCCGTTTTATATACATTCTCACTTTGCTTTCCAAGTATTAACATGTGTAAATCCCTTTGGCATGTGCAGATACGTGCAAGTGGGTTGTGCATCTGCAGCATTTATTTGCATATGGAAGAAAGCATATGTGGAATTGTGTGTACTGAGTTATGCTAGCAGCAAAGTCTTTTGAACATTTGACCTTACCTAGTACCTTTTCAAATCTGCAATTCAGTGATTCAGTTCCTTTTGCCTTAAAAATGAAAGCAGAGTGACTCGGAGTAGAGTAATAATGATATTTTAGGAAAGAAACCTTTGAGGCATATTACCCAGTTACGCCTCCTTTAATTTAGTAACATGAAAACCACAGGGACAGAAAAACCAGTTTAGATGGAACAATACAGGTATAGCTCAGTGGTGCAGGTATCAAGCTGATACCCAAGCCTCCAGTGAGCTCACCCCATTATCACCAGAGAGATCATTCTTCAACCTACGAAAAGCACAACACTGTGGTTGTAGCAGAGCACCACAACTGCTGTAGGTCCCATCTGTTAAACAGACCTGTCCAGCAAGTTTTATTTAGCTCACAGGGTGTTGGAGCAGGAGGAAGACTGCAATGCTATGATGCCACTTCTCCAGAGAGTGTGGGACGTGGCCCAAAGGAGTGAGTCTTGTACAGGTGAATCAGAACAGTAATTGTAATAACTGTTGGTAATATTAATGCACACGTTTTAGTGAGAGTAGTTGAAAAATGAAAAAAAAAAGATCTGGGGAGAACTGCTCTTCCTCTTCATTTTGGCAGGGCATCTAATGTTTTTGTCCAGCAGCTCCTAATTTCTGTAAATAAACTCTGTTATTTGTGCCTGGAGGTAATATGCACAGCAATATTTCATAGAATAATATAGAATATCCTGAGTTGAAAGGGACCCGCAAGGATCATTGAGTCCGACTCCTGGCTCCCCACAGGACGCCCCCAAAAATAAGGCCACATGTCTGAGGGTGTTGTCCAAAGACTTCTTGAACTCTGGTGCAGTGACCGCTTCCTTGGGGAGCCTGTTCCAGTGCCTGACCCTTTCAGTGAAGAAGCTTTCCCTAACACCCAGCTTGACCCTCCTCTGTCCCAGCTCCATGCCATCCCCTTGGGTCCTGTCGCTGTCCCCAGAGAGCAGAGCTCAGCGCCTGTCCCTCCGCTCCCCTCGTGAGGGAGCTGCAGGCCGCCATGAGGCCTCTGCTCAGCCTGCTCTGCTCTGGGCTGAACAAACCCAGGGACCTCAGCCGCTCGTCATACAACTTGCCTTCCAGACCCTTCACCATCTTTGTAGCCCTCCTTTGGAGACTCTCTAATAGTTTTAAGTCCTTTGTATTTTGTGGCACCCAAAACTGCACACAGTGCTCGAGGTGAGGCCGCACTGGCGCAGAGCAGAGCAGGAGAATCCCTTCCCTCGCCAGGCTAGCCATGCCGTGCCTGAGGCACCCCAGGACAGGGTTGGCCCTTTCGGCTGCTGGGGCACACTGCTGATTCATATTCAGCTTGGCATTGACCAGAAACCCTAGATCCCTTTGTGCAGGGCTGCTCTTCAGCCTCTCGTCCCCATCTGTATGTACAGCCAGTATGTAACTGTATGTTACCCAGTTACAGGTGCAGGATATGGCACTTGCTCTTGTAAACTTTGTATTGTAGGTGATTGCCCAGCCCTCTAGTGTTTCAAGATCTTTCTTTAAGGCCTGTGTACCCTCAACGGAGTCAACAGCACCTCCCAACTTAGTGTCATCCATAAAATTACTTAATATACCTTCAAGTTTTGCATCCAAGTCATTTATGAAAACATTAAAGAGAATGGACCCTAAAATGGAGCCCTGTGGAACCCTGCTAGTGGCTGCCTGCCAGCCTGATGTAACCCTGTTTACTATAACCCTTGAGCCCATCAGCCAATTGTATACCCATCATGATCACAGAATGATTCTGTGATCATATTATGCATTTATCTAGTTGTGTGGTGGACAATTTGTCCAGAAGGATGCTGTAAGAAACAATATCAAAAGCTTTACTGAAATCCAAAAAGATTACATCAACTGGCCATTTGAAAGCATTTCGTTTCAGTGCCAGGTAAAACCCAAAAATTTTTACCAGGGACACACATGAGAGCCTTCTGGCAAAAAAAAAAAAAAAAAAAAAAAGCCACTTCCAAGTAGTAGCCTAGTAGCTACCCTTGAATTCTTTTTTACTGGCTTATTTATTTTAAAGAAAAAGCAAAAGTGAGAGCGCACCTGCTTTCCTCCATGTGGGCAAACATGTTCACGTGGATTCTTTCTTTGTTTTATTTTATTTTTCCTATTTTTGGAGAAACCAGAAGTTTCATTTTGCATTTTGCTGCTCTGATTCAGGCTTCCTACTGTTATATCACTTCACTTGGGGACAGCACTGGAGACAGGAATCTGAACTGACTGCCTGGTGCTTAAAAAGGTGAATAATGACTCGGAGAAGACCTTGCACGTATCTTTTGATCTTTGGGCTTCAGACACCCCTTCACCCATAATTAACTTGTGTGTTGACTGATCACCTGAGCGATCAAGGGAGACTCAGTATGTCAGTGGAAACCAGGAAACTATTATTCTATGGTGAAACAGCAATCAAGCCAACTCGTCTATGATACAAATCAGATACGTGCGAGAACAAGTCACGTAATGGTAAGCTGTACTGTAGATGGATGATATCCTAAATCATTATCTTCAATAGTATCAATTATGTTTAAAGGGTGAGTAAGACCATGGTATCTTCATGGCAAGTGCTGCATGCAGGTAGCAGTAGCAGCAACAACAGAACTTAAAATTACAGCATGAATTTCAGAAGAGGCAATGCACTAGACTCGACTAGCCAATAAATCAAGGCCATTGGTGGATTAGATGGAGTGGAATGGTAATGGTTATCATTCTGTTGTATAAAATGCACAGCTTGAGGTATATAGATCATTTAAAATATATATGAATTTGAAATCAGCCAAAATATATGGCAGATATTTTTCTTCTTAGAATTATGGTGTGTTTTAAAAGTGTAAGTGCTTTTCAGGACAAATTTTATCATGTTTTGCATTCAAATGAAACATCTAGTATATTGGTGAAGCCCTTGCACGCGCTGCCTGTGAGAGCAGAGGGAATCATTGGATTTATAGGTTATTCTGCACATTCTCTTAAAGTTAGCCTTTCTGCATAACGTAGCATATGAAATAGGAAAGGCTTTCATTGCACAACTTTGCATAAGAGAAATAGTGTTTACTGTCTGACACATTGCAACATGTAAACAGAGACTCAAAATAAGTCTGTATTAAAAAAAGGAACTCCAGCTGGGAAGGGATTAACTTAATAACATTTTCAGTAATCTCTTTATCAGCATTTCTGTGGCCAGTTTATGATAATAAACAGGCAAAAAAAATATGTTTGAGATTGAAGTAAATTTCAGTCTGATATGAGTGATGTACCTCATAACCAGTTATAATTAGAAGGGAGGCTTCTTACAGCACTGTTCCTCTATAAATCATAGCTGATATTACCCCAACATGTACAACAACTATGAAATATGCTATGAAATGTGAAACTCTTGAAATAAGATCTTTCATTGCAATTTCATCCTCAGAAAATATGTAATTTGACAAGAGGTCATGAATTTTTTTTTTGAGGGTTTGCTTAAAAATAGGATAAACAGTCCCAATTCCCTAGAAAAATATATTAAACTTTCCATTTAGTAATGACTATTTTGTTTAATTTTATAATCACAATGTGTGCAAATTGAAAGTATTGTATATTTTCATACAAGCTTCCTTTCTTAGAAGAGCAGATTAAAAACAAACAAAAATCCCTAGTCTGTAGCTTCATATTGAGCAAAACTTTACACTCTACGTGAAATCAGAAATACAGGATGGTAAATAAAAAATCTATATTTTCCTTTCTGCTTCTGATAGAAAGTCAGCTTTGACCGGGCCTGATGCCCATCCAGTTTATACCAGGTGAGACCATAGAAAGCCTATAGGGGACACAACCATAACGAAGAAGGGCCTTGCTGGCTTGATGTCTAAAAAGAAAACAAGAAACAAATAGGAAGATTTTTTTGATTTTTTTTTTCTCGTGTCAGGGTCTAAGTCTTTTTCCTATGATATTTTATTATATTTTTGATTGAAAACGGATGGACTTACTTACAAACTGTGTTTTCTGATGAAAACCTACCAACCTCTCAGGACTGTTGGTATGGTAGGGTTGTAGCTGTCTCTATTGATCCTAATTTAAAGCTGTAATTGCAAATAAAAACATCATTATGTCCCCCAGCTACCTTAATTGAAAGGATTGATTCACAGGAGCAAAGCATGATAAGAACTTTCTACACGGACCAACTGCTTATGGACAATTTAACACCTTCATTTCAGCACAGCCTGGGTTGGTTCTTGCATGGAAGAATGTCCTGGGGATTGGGGAGAAACCTCTTCTGTTCTAATATCTGCCTCCTTTCACGTGTTCCACCTGATATAAAACAGAGCATCTGTCTAGGACTGTGTAGGCAGCAGGAGGATCACTGGCTTGGTCTCCCAGTTTGTACAAGGGTACAGAGAAGCCACCAGTGCAGATCAGTATGTGAAGGATATGCACTCTAGTTGTGTGAAAATACTAACATTACAGGTCCTAAAAGGATAGGAAGAAGTATATTATGACCGTGAATCTACTTGCTAGTCTGAACTGGATTGATTATTTACATCTTCATAAATTGTATTTCTTTCAATCATCTCCTCATAGATGGATGTTGAGATTCTTTAACCTTGCAATATGGTTTTCTCTTGGTACAATGTAAGAATGAGATAAAATCAAGTCATTTCCTTTATAGCATCAAACTTCTAATCTGAAATTACTCATTATATTTAGTAATATTCCAAGTTGAGCCCTGAAACCCATGTAGTCTGCAGAATTGCTGTGTCTATGATTTTTAAGCATATGAGATTCTGTTAGTTCGTATGACAGCCTTTTAGCTCTAGCTTACCTGCTCTTTCATGCCAAAACGTTTCTGGTCTCAGCTGATATTACAGTTCATTAAATATGTCCTTTAATTATAAAAATAGCATAAGCATGTAGAGTATTTTGCAAAGTCTACGTGTGAGAAAATATACAAATAAATCTAGGCAAATCTGTCTGAGGTGAATATTGCTCTGATACAAATTCCTTAAAGGAAATGGTGGAGGATTAAGATGCTGAGTTGGTGTTTCAGTATAGGAACCCCCTGCAAGAACATGACTGTTTCATAACAGCCTGGGGAGGGGAACATCCCAGTCCTTCCAGGTACCAAAAGTGCTTTTAGGGATCTCAGCCCAAAAGATTAGCTCTTCTTTAGTAATTCAGGTTATTTTGTCTTCAGAGCCAAATAATTCTACTTATGTTACAGTATAACGAGCCAGTCATGTCTGCTTAATGTAGTCACCTTGGAGGTGCCCTGTAGGGCAAGGAATATTTTTATAATTCTGATTAAGATCAATAGGGGAAAAAATGGGTTTACCTCTATGACTGACTGTAGGAGTGAGATGCCATTACTCAAGGGAGCACATTCCGTTGGGCAGAGTTCAAATAAGTGTAACAACCTTCGATCCTTTAAAAATAAGTTACTATTTTTAAAGCATTAAACAAAACTCTTGTTTATTAGATGAAATTATCAATTGTTTTGTCTTCCAGAGGTAAACAAAGAACTGAGGGAGTCTCAAACAGTCTCTCGGTCTTATGACCTTATGGTCACTGTCCAAAATACCAGAGGTAATATTCCAGGCTGTAGAACTCAGAAGAAAAGCAGATACTCAGCAGGGTTAGCCCAGTGTCTTTCCGAGTAATCCCTTATTTTTGCAAAACATTTCCATATGGGAAGCTCAATCACATAGCAGAATTACTGAAAACAGTGCGGTCTGTTCTTTGTGTAGATACTAGTGTTGGTCACTGAGTACCTAAAACAGCTGACAAGCGTTTGCAGCATTGCTCAGCACATCTACGTGTAAAACTGATCCGTACTATTAGGCTCTAACCCCAGGATGGGTAGCACAGTTCAGAAGGGTAGCAGGTAGCTGGCATCAGTTGGTCTGGGGGAGTCAAGTATAGAAAGGGTCTGAAGGACTGTTGTAGTTACGAAACCCTTACTCTGAACGTAATGGAAAGTTGCTTAAAAATACAAACTTGCAGCATGTACTTACGGATGGCATGGGCCGGAGATGTAACCCTCCATCTAAATTATTTCCATGGGGCAAAGTTGGGATCTGGCTCTTCCCTTACCCTGCAGGCGGGACTGTCTACAGCTAACTAATCCTAGAAAGCAAACAGACTTAAGAAAAAGTCTTAGTGTCTCTTACTTTCTCTCTCTTTTTATAAAAGGCAAACGTGTTGCAATAATGCAGAACCATCATGCTCTCTCTGGTTACAGCTGAGTGACACTACATCAGCAGCAGAATATGTACAAATTAAACTGTAACAATGTACCAAGGAGAGGCAGAGCAATATCATAAAAATTATCCACAGCACAATATGACTAATGTTGTGTGAAATGCATTCATTGGCGAAATGATGTCTAGGTGTATCTTAAGGAGTTATGCTGATGGAGATAATGGTTATAGAACATAGATAAAGGAAGGAAAGGCGAGTGAAAGAGAAAAGGTTGCAGCAAGGGCAGGGTGGCTGCTTGGCTGGGGAGGGCTCTCAAGGAGGCGGGTTTGAACGTGGGAGAGCCGTGTCTCCATAGAACAGAGGGGTGGGATGAGAGCTCAGCTTTACCCCTACTCGCACACCCTGCCTGAAGGTGTGCTTGCTGTTTCAGGCTCGCACACACTCCTGCATTCTCTACTTTCACGCTTACTTTTTGCAGTCAAACTTGTATCTCATCTAAAAATACAAGCTGTATACGTTAATCGTTGTCTAGCAATATTATTTAGAAAAATATCCTTTGTTTTCCCCTTGTAGGTACAAAAGCAAATAAAAATCCCAGAGAGAAAGGACTGATGTTTTATTCATGTCTAAAATGAAGAAGCCAGCTCAAACTTACCAGGAGAGGGGATGGCTGGAGCAAACACTTCATTCATTGAGGTATGTTCAAAAGTCATCAACTCCGGCCTTAATCTGAGGCTCTTTTTGAAGTGAGCAAATGTTTTGCCTGAATAAGGAACTTGAGTATTGGTAAATAAATTTGTTTTTGCTCTCTCTGTTTAATATAGATTTGGAAAAAAAAAATAAATCCATGCTGTGACCCATCGTGCATATCCACAGATGTTTACCTAGTATGTGAACATTTTGTTTTTAAAGGAACTCAGGGATTACCTAAGTAAGTCTTTTTAATAGCTGAATTCCCTTTTCCAAACCAACTGAGGTGCTTGGGAGCTCACGGCTTCCTGAGTGTCTTTTAAAAACCTCTCTAAGTACTTTTTAAAACTGGAGCACCAGACAGCAAAGGAGATCTGTCTGAACTGAAGTAGGTCTTTGTGCTGAGTATTGCTGGAGTGCGGGGCCTGGTCTCTGGTATGGTCAGAAACTCTCAAATTACTAGAAAATGAAGGGCTTTTAAGAGTTCTTGATTAATTTGCTACCTGGTTTGTTACAAAGTTTAAGCCCAAATCATGCAACATTACTTGTTTCTGATGTTGCAGTCATGTTGGCTGCTTTTTTTCTTTTTTTTTCTTATTTATGTATTTGTGCAAGAATGGGAGGTAGGCCCAGCCAAAAATGTTGGAATCCAAATATTTTCAAAGTCCTGAGATATCCAGAGGTGGGAGTTCATTTTTTCTCCTTGTAAAGAAAGGGTCCCGTAGGAATACTTCCATGAGAGGAGAAACTCTCCATAGACGTTGGGTGTGCTGGACTGGGAGTTCCTGTTGTGCTCCAGCGGAGGAAGGGGAGACATAAGATCGGTGTCTTCAGCCCCAAGTCTGACCGTGATCTGGGGGTTCTTTGTGCACCTCACAAACAGATGGCTTTGTTTCCAACCAACTACCTCCACTCACCACTGAGCACGTGCCAGGAACTCCCTACGAACGAGGCTGCCAAAGCCTGTGGAGCCATGATAGCCCCCCCTCCATCGGCCTGCTCAGAGCCCCCGGCCGAGCCATGTGTTTCCCCCATGGGCAGGGATTTTCCCCCTCTCCATGCTGCAGTTTTTTTGTTTTTACAGGTCGGTGATGTCTCCCCACAGATGAATTTCTGTCTGTCCCTCTTCTTTGGGGAAATTTATGTCAGCCGTTTGCTCTCTGCAAGGGAAAGCACGCTTCTGCTTAGCCCTGACAGGAGGGTGTGCAGCAATACAGAGAGCTCAACCTTGAAAAGGGGGAGAGGCACTCTGGGAGCTGGGCTGGTTTATATCTCAGCCGATTCTCTTCTTTCTCTCTTCCGTATCCCTTTAATAGCTTGACAGGAGAAATATAGGGAAGATACAGCCATCTGATTAACAGTGCCTGGGCTGGGGGGCCAGGGGGGATGACAGGGAAAAGGAGCGCAGGGTGGCTACCAGCCAAGTTCTAGCAAGAAACAGAATATCTGGCTGCTTCTAATCTCCAGAGGAAAATTAAGTTACAAAAACCTTTAGTGGAAACTTTGCATACGTTCAGTACCATTGCCATGCCTGACAGAAAAAAACTGATATATTATTTAGTTTATAGTTATAGAATTAAAGGCATAAGCTTTCCCACCAGGAATGAAGAAAAAAATTGCCTTAAAAACAGAAGACAAAACCTTATAAACCCCCAGAACATTTGTGCTATCAGAGCTGTTGAGAAATTCTCCGTTCAGCGTTGATGGATGACCGTGTGTAAACTGCACATCTGAATGTCTTCCCAGATGAGCGGGGTGAATTTTTGCCCTTGCCCAGGGAGAGCCCGTCTTGTCTGCACGGCCACCTTCTGCAGGAGCAAGGCAGGGCAAGGGTGGGTGGCTGGAGGTGAGGAAGACGTTCTGAATTTGTTTAGGGTGGGCACAACTGGCTGGAAAAGGGGTTTAGGTTCCTAATACAATGACCAAGCCAGGGAGAGAAGGCTGTCACTTCAGACAAGTGCTGTTCGTCCTGGCATTCATCAGAAATGTGCATGCTATGCAGGCAAGAGCGGAATTACTCCCCCTCTTCCCTCTATGTCATCAAAGCGTTGATGAAAAATAGCAGTTTGATTAAAAATAAATAACACCTATGCTATTTTATTTAATATAAATGAGCAACCAGTTGGGAGCTATACATATGAGATAAATAGCCTACTTATTGAATGTTACACCTAAAGCAAGCATGGTGACCACGAGGCAAGTACTTCTTGCGTGTTACCCAGTTGTGAGAGGAAGAAAAGAAATTAGATTGGCTGGTTAGATCTTTCCTTAATTTAGCCTTATGTCCAGGTCATATGTGTGAAGTGAGATTTCTTTCATGTTAACATGATTAAAGGTCTGAGATGCGATCATGTGGGTCAGCAGCACGTGCTTCCCCGCCTGGCTGCGCTTTGCTGCTTGCTTAGGGCAGTGGGACACTGACTCTGTTTGCCCAGAGAGGAGAAAGTAGGGATGCAATTCGCAAAATTTCCCTCTACCTGCTTGCAAGCTAGCTTGCTTCCAACCTATATGCCAGCAGACCCTTTCTCGTGTGATTCATTCACCAGCTTCATCTGAAGGGAACATTTTCCACGCAGGAGAACATAACAGCCATGTTTACATGCCATTTCCCCTCTGAGAGCTTTATTTCTCCTCAGCCTCAGGGACCTCAGCACCAGCCAAAACTCAGTATGGGGCTGAAATTGTACGCTGTCCGGCCCCGGCCGTCCCTGCGGCGAGCTGAGGCGTGTTTGTGTAAGCGTGTGCGCGTGTGTGCGGGCGAAAACAGATGTGTGCTGTCCAGAATAAATGATGCTATTCACGGTGTCACAAAATGAACAATTTATGGCCAGTTTCAGTAATTAGTCAGACCAAAGAAGTGAGGTGGGACAGTATTATAAACTCCCAGTTTTGTTTACATTCAAAAAGCAATAGGGAGTTCCAGCTGATGAGCAAAGATCCTGAGAGAGGGTAATTAAAGAGAAACAATCTTTGATGTTTGTCTTATTACAGTTTCTCCTTGTTTTCTTGTGTTCCCCTTACTCTGTCTTGAAAAACAAAGCCCCTGCTTTCTTTTCAGGAGGGCAGCATGGGGGCAGCTGTGGGGGCAGCGGTGTAGCAGGAATCCCTCCCTGCTTCCCGCAGGGCTCTCACACCTTGCAAGTTGCTCAGCTGGCACCTCTTAGAGCTTCTAGCAATCATGCTGTAGGACCATCCACTTGTATGACAATTTTTATTGTGATAATGGGAGCAAAAACCAAATCCCCTTACAGCTACGGATAGCTTCAAAAGTACCTCCCCCACGAGTACCTTCAAATGTTTAAGTTAAACCTTAAGAAAAACTCATGCCCCATAATTAACCACCTCATTTTAGTATAAATAGTTCTCCTTTTGAATGAACTATTTTGTGTACTCGGGTACCAGTTCTTCCGCCTCCATTGCTTCATTTTGTGTCACAGCCCTAAGAGTCTAGATTACAAATGTGGATTACTCGGGAGCATTTGTTAAGACCAAAGTTTTGGGATATCTGGAAGCAGGCTCTGACCTTTTTAAATGCAGGTCTCCAGCATGGGTTGAAGTCGTGAAGGCAGCAGATCTTTTTAATGTGGGTCACCGTGATGGTGGATCCTCTGAAGTGATATAGAAAGCGGGGAAGCTTTTTCTGACTTGTGCATCATGGGCGTGCTTAGTGAAGCTGGCTCTCACTCAGCAGCGTTTTCTTCTGTGTGGATATGAGGATGAGAGATGGAAAGTGGGATGGAACGGTTGGGAGTTACTCAATGAATGCGTTTTAATGAAACAAAAGATGACATTTAAATACGTGGTTTGTTTCACTGCAGATTTGTGGCAGTAGATGGGGCCCTTACTGTAATAAAATTCTGCAGAGTTGGGAAGCCTTTGGGAGATGGTGCCCAGGTGCAGTATATTGGCACTGCCTCCTGAAGATCAGCTCTGACTTGACTCAGGCACTTTGTTGTTTCCGTGTAACTGCTCAGCATGAAAAAGAAAAAAAGAAAAAAAAAAAACAACAAGGAAAGCAATACATGTAGCTCTGTACCCACTTCCTTTCACTCCAGTCTGTCACAGAATCACAGAATGTGCCACAGGTTGGAAGGCACCTCCAGAGTCCTCTGGTCCAACCCCCCTGTTCAAGCAGGGTCACCTCGATCATGTTACATGGGATCATGTCCAGACGGGTTTTGAGTATCTCCAAAGCAGGAGACTCCACAACCTGTCTGAGCAGCCTGTTGCAGTGCTCTGTCATCTGAACCGTAAAGAAGTTAGTTCTTCCTCATAAGGCGATGAAACCTCCTCCTCGTGGCTCTGTTTCGCTTGCTCAGAAATACATTCTGAAAGCCAACAGCTGAGTCAGGGACAATTATGAATGTAATCTGTCTAACTTAGCACATCTACAGAACTCCAGCGCCTAACTCAGAAATAATTATTTAAACTCAAGCAACAGGGCTTTGGTTGAAACACCGTGGGAAGCTCTTTCTGTTCTCTCCCCCTGCAGTGTATTTCCAAGGACATTTAGTAACTGTCAGCTGAACGCAAACGCACAACAGAGGGTACCCCAACACAGACGGGCAGCAGCTTCTTCTGCGTCACCTTTCAGCCCGACCCTGAGCACCGAGTTGCTTTATGAATTCCAGTTATGGCATTACAACTACAAACTTCTGAGTTCACTTGCTGATTCTCTCTCTCTAGGTCCAAAAATGTCCATGTCGGATTTCTCCCTTAATTCCCCATTCAGAAAGAATGGGTTGGCCTATTAGAGAGTCCTTCGATAGTTTTGTTGGCCAAAGAGCTGTAGCCTGAAAGTCAGAAGTCTCCGTCATACTACAGGAAGAGAGAACATCCCTAAGGGTAAATTACCTGACATTTTGATATTTCTCTTATCAAAACCAACCAAACACACACAAAACCGCCAACATGCATAAATGAAAGAAAACCAAGCACGGCGTGCCAGAGCTGGTCAAACACTTCTGCTGGTTAGCTCTAAGAGAGAATTTGAAGTTAGCTAAGTAGTGGAGAATGAAAGTGAAAAACTGATGCTGTCTCTGAGGGCTCTTAGTATCTACCGCAATGGTCCGCCCAAGAACTTGTCTCTAAGGACACCAAGTTCTTTCTGGGCGTGATTCTGCCCGGGGGAGTCTCTGGCCGGTCTTTTGGGGTAAGGAAAGCCGGGGTGCCAGCTTGGTTGTCTTGGTTTCCGTATGCCCGTAGATGGAGACAGTACCCTGGCAACCGTGGACTGATTGTGTGCCCATAATGCAGACAGGCAGGTTAAAAGGCAGCGCCTCTTCCTGCGGTCATCACTTCTTGGAAGTGCAGTTGTGACAAACAAGGTAGGACAAGGCTTTTCTCCAATGCATACTGTGAACTGTTGATCAAGCTTCACGTTCGTTAGTCAAATGAGACCAGTGAATAAGAGAGTGTTTAAATTTGCCTTCCTTTTAACAGGCACGAGATGAGTGCAGCAATGTCACAGGATGAAAACTCAACTGAGAAGACCCTAGCGGTAAGATTAGCTCCTTAAAAATGCACAAGTTCATGCATTTTTTTGGACATAGGTGGTCTAGTGCAAAGCCTGATACTGTTCATGTGATAAATAGGTGAAAAAAGGGGGCAAAAGAAAAAACAAGTGAAATGCTGCAGATAATTGAGGCTCTGCTTACCTGCAGAATAAACTGCAAGCTCTTCAAGTGATGGTGTTCGAAGCGTGCAGCTAGCTCTCACGTGCACTTTCAGGGAGTCTTTAGTGGAGACGAGATCCTCTAGTAACATGGCCAGTGAATATTAGTCACCAGATGGAGGGAGAAGCAGCTTCCGTTCCTCTCTCTCGCATCCCCCTGCCTCTCTTCCCAGCATGGCCATAAACTAAGGGCTTGGCTGCTCTTTGTTCTGTCCCTTCCTCTGGGTCCTGGGGGCTGGACTGCAGTAGTTTGGAAAACGCATCGGCTTGAATGAGTTACAGCCCCCGTGGGCAACATGTTGGTCCTTCTCTCATAGTGTACGTACTTTGTCTGCTCTCCCCTTCATTTAAAGAAGATAACTTTACAAGTGGCCAGCAAAAGTTAGGAATTACAGTCAGCAAAGATGGTATGAAATGCTAAAGGCCATTGAAGCCCAGCTCCAAATCTCTTTGGTTTTTCTTATTCTGCCAATTTTCTTCCTGCATTTTCATAAAGGCTAAGAAGGCTCGACGAAGCCCAGGAAACACTACAATTTACTGACGGTTTCAGATGTGCAGTCGCCGTCAAGTATTTTACTTAAGAATGAATTGCCATCAGCATTCTGTAGTGACTTAAGTGACCGTGAGCAGGTGGGGAAAGTGGCTTGAAGTAAGGCTGAGGCCTAAATTCAAATTCATTACTGAGGAGCGCAGATGTCACAGTGGAATTTCTTTCATGAGTGCCCTTGGATTGCAGAAACCTAGCGCTTCTCCTATGCTTCTTTGTCCCCTGTGAAATACTGCAGACCACTCAAATCCTTAAGTATTTGTCTCAAAACAAAGCAAGCAAAGAAACAAAAGTCTAATCAGTCCAACAGTGCAGGCTGAAGCTCAGTCTGAAATACAAGCTATGTCATGATGTACCTGTTGCATTGGCAGGGCACGATGGAGTCGCCTGACTTGACCCTACAGAGGGGCTCTGTCAGGCTCCTTCTGGAGAAATGGGAGTCCGCCAGTGCTCCAAGACCCAACTTGGTGCTCCAGCACCCACCAGCCCCACGGTCCCTGGCACGAGAGAAAAGCTGCCATGTCAGCATTGTGGAAAAAGTCCTGGCAGACAGTGGGAGCGTGGACATGATCAAGGAGGAGCACCTGGGCGGCCCTCGCGAGATTGAAACCTTCCCCATTGCTATGAAGGAGCTTCAGAGCCGCTTTGAGAGCCTGGGTGGCAGGAAGGTGAGCGCAAGAAGGTTCTGCAGTTGAGAATGATTTCCCCACTGTCACTGTGGACTTGTGATTCTAGCACTTCTGTCAACGTGAGGAAAGCATGTGCAACTATGCCAAATAACCTTGTTTTGCAAGGAGACCACGGCAAATGGAAAGTGCAAGATACTGCTAAGCATGACGGTGCGATGAGCAATCAGCTAAGCAGCGCATGAATCCACCATTCACAACCTGCAGTGCCACAGAAATTTACCATAGAGCATTGTGGAGAACACTAGTGCCAGAACAGCCCCCCCTTCCAATCCGCTGCTTCTTCATATCGTTTCTGCCCCTGAGAACCCTATCAGTCTCCTACCAGTAGCTTCTAACTCACATCCCCTTGACGTCTTCTAACAGGGAGCAGAAAGTGAGATGAGCTCACTGTCACCAGCTCGGACTAGTCAGCCTGGGAGCAATTCAGACATGATGGAGTCCAGTGTTAAAAGGAGGAGGGCAATCTTCGAGATGTTCTCAGAAAACGGACGAAACAGCAATGCTGAAGGTTAGTCTTACCACTTTGATCTGATTTCTGGCTTCAGTTCAGCGCACTCGACCTCTGTCATGACGAGGGGCAACCACACTCATGTCATCAGGGCAGCCCCCAGGCCGCCCAGGAAAAGAACGTGGTGTTCTTATCAATGCAAAACAAGCTTTCCAGCTTTCTTCATTTTATCTTTGTGTTATGGAGGAGTGCCCAAAGCCCATTAAATACTTTTTGAACAAAACACAACAGAATGGTGTCCTATGTTTAGAGAAGATAACTTTTGATGAAGACAACGCAAATCTAAAAATACGATATCAAAAATCCGGGCAGCATTCATCAATTATGAAAAAGCAGTAACTTCCTATTCTCAATTGGTGAAGATAGTTTGGATTTGGTGATGTGTTGCTTCCGTAACAACACATTAACTTTTGATTGTGGCTTTCGGGTTTCCACAAATCAAATGCTCTGTACTTGATGTGTTCTGAAGTAAAAGTACGACACAGTTGCTAAAAAGTTGGCAATACTGTTCATTTTGCCTACTGCTTTTCTCTGAAGATTTGAAACACATGCACCCATCTCCCTCTCCCCAACCATGACGTCTGTTTGTAGTTTCAGTGGGTGGTCGCAAACCTCTAGGAGGACTACCAGAAGAGAGCCCTCCCAAGACTGGCAACACACCGCTGGTCTTCCAGGAGAATGTCTCCTTAAAGGATAAACTGGCTCTTTATCAGGCTGCAGCATCCAAGGCAGAGACCAGCAACTGCTTTGCTAATGTAAGATACCAATGTCTCATTATCTTCTTAATTCTACGTTTCCTTTGCACAGGGTCAGATCCTAACTGTCTTTATTTCTACAAGCAAGCTATCAGATGGATCACGGGGTGGATCAAAATTTAAATCCGAAATTAGGGAACTTACATAGCGAACATAGTCATCCTTCAGTCTCTGTCTCTACCAAACGAGATTTTTCACGCTATATGCCTTTGGTCTTTTGGACAATCCCCTTTAATTCATGGAATTACTCTTCTTTTTAGTCCACCTTTGCCTGAACTTCAATCATGAGGGCCATAGGCGTGAGAGAGATCAGCAGTGCGGTTATCCTATTTGCTCATGATAACAAAAAACGGCAGTTTCTTTATCACAACAAATATTCTTTATTGACAAATAATAAAATCATATTCAGAAGCACAGTGAGTTTAGAGCTCTTGCTGCTCAAACCGAAGAATTTGAAATTGCTGCATTACAAAATAGGGCCTGTTTAAGATAAGGTACAGGAAGAGCCCAGGTGTTTTCAAACCACACAATTCCTGCCCACTGGCTTCTTTATTCCCTAATCGCTTTTGCGTATTCGGAGCAGATTCCTGCGGTTCCTTGGGCAGAGAAGGTTCAAATTCCCTCCTCCTGACACTGCAAACAATGCTGCAGTTAGCTGTCTCTCCCCAAAAGGAAGAACTGTAGGAAGCCTGGCCCAACTGAACCGTGTTGAGAACATATGAACTGCTTCATTTACACTCTAGAACACCTTGCCCTTTCTTGTTGAAATGGACAGTACGTTCTTAGTACAAATGGAAAACACCTGGCCTTATTTAATCACTCTAGATTTCAGAGGAAATCAAGTCCTGCACTGCGCCTGGTGGCCTGGCCGCAGTCAGGAGACAGTTTGAGAACGGGCAGACCACCTCTTCAAGGATCACCTTTGCTCGTTCCCAGCAGCAGCAGAAATCTGCACAGGTAACAATGCCATTTTTAATACTAACAAATGAGGTCTTCCATGCTAAAGAGCTTGAGGGAAAAATACCATTATTTGCTTTATTCCAGACCTAGTACACGCATCCTCATTAAACAGAGAAGCCGTGGAAAAATTTGCACCCTGTTTTCAACGTGCTAGGGTGTTAACTCTATACCTCCTCATGTTGTGTGGCTCTCTCAGCTGTTAGGCAGACACAGCTTGCACATGTACGTCACGCTCTGACTTGCCCTCCTTGAGCCCCACCTAACTTTGCAAGTTCAAACTTCTTGGTACATAGGGCCCCTTGTGGTGCTTGTAACCCGCTAAATCATCAGGGTACACTGCCATAAAAGAACCGTTTGGGGTTACACCACTTAAAGTAGAATGGATTTGTGACAGCCCTTCACAGGCAGAAACAAAAATCCGGATTACTGTTAATTATGCAATTCTTTGTATTTGTCTTCAGGAGACCTCAATTACCACTCAGCCCCTGGTATCAACCAGCAGCAGGGAAGCTGACTGCAGTGGGATGGCTTCCAAAGAAAGCCCCGTGGAAGCCTTTCAGACAGAAGAGGTAACTTTACCAATTAATAATTATATCATTTGGTGGCAAGTATACCAAGATGTCGATCTTTATCTGCTGTGCGTTGTACTCCAACACTACTTGGTACAGCAAGATAATGATGTTCTGCCGATAGCCGTCCTCATTTGGCAGTGCGTAACAATGGTTTTAGAATGGTGTCCTATACAGTGTTGTTTGAATGTGGTAATGAATGGGGTTTCCCATTCATGCTTCTCTGCAATGTTTCCATATTTCTACCACCGTCTTTGAAAATTCTTACGTGTTGCACTAAATCCCCCAGTAAAGCAAAGGTTTTGTGCACAGGTTTCTCACGAGGAAAAGGTTACTCCGGAGACAAACGGAGACAAGGCTTCTACAGTGGTGCAGCACGCTGATGAAACAGGTAAGAAGTGGCTTGAGAGTAAAGGCTCGCAAAGGAGCACAATGGACCAAGTCCTTGGCAACTGTCTTCACTCCCACAAATGTGGGACTGCTCTTAGGATACAGATATGGGACATTGCTCCAAGTTATTCATTGCCTCCTTCTGCAGCTAAGCACATTTATTGATCTCAGTGGGACTTAAGAAACAGGTATATATGTTGGTACACAGAGAGGAGGTTGGGATAAGAAGGTGGCTTCAAATATGTGTGGAGCTGCTGGAAAGAACTGGGCATTTTAAGAGTTGTCTGAAAACACACGCAAATGCTTGCCCCTGTATAGACAAAGCTGTGGATGATAAAGGCTCGATTTATAGCCCAGCAGAATAGGCCTGGAGACCATGAGCACGGTGTTGCGGCGCTGCTTCTGCAGTTTAGTCCTGGTATTAGATTTCATGTGTTAGGTTAATTAGGTGAAGACCTAGGCAAAGGTTAGTTAGGTAAAGACCTCAGTCAACTCTGAGCCCGGGCAATGCAGGTACGGCAAAACAGCAGGCAATACCACGTCCCATGTCCCTCAACAACTGATTTCTCTTCACTTTGTTCTTTCTGTTCTTTTTCTTTTTTCTTTTTTTTTGTATTATTTTGTATTTTTTCTCTTTACAGTTGTCAATGCAACTATGAATGGGGAGATCCCAAAGATTTCAACACAGCTTTGTAATACGGAAAAGGCTCTTCACAATGACAGGGAGGCTGGCAACATCTGTGCAAGATGGAAAGGTCTGTGCTTTTAGTTAGAGGTATCTTCCTGTGTAAATTAGAAATGTGTAAGATTAGACATTGGTTCATCTAATACAGTCTGAATTTCTATTTTCACGATGGAGTTGCAATTTAACATGTAACCCATGAAAGTGGTGGGAATAAACGGAGCTTAGCAATCAGGGGCACATAAAGTAGTATTTAGTACAGTCTGTAATTCAGCAAGTACTTCTACTATGTGACAAACACAACTGAAGAAGAAGTCAATAAGCACTTCTGCTTTTCCTTTCCTTCTCTGCTGAAGGCAATCTCTTCTTTCCTTGTTTTCATTCTCTTAATGTGTGTATTTTCTGTCATCAGTTTCTCAGATGCACAGAATCTGTCCGTTGGAGAAGTGAAAATAAGTGTCAAAAAGTTGAAGGCTGTATGGACCAGCCATTTCTAGGGGCACAGAAGATGGAAGTGCTATGCCAGCCAAAATATACAATGCCTTCAGCCGCTTTGAAAATCAAAGCTATTAACGCAATCATCAAGAATCAGCAACATGCTGTAAGATGTCCACATCACCTTGGAGCTGGCGCACCGATTCAGAAGTGTCAAAGAAGTGAATTCTCTGCGGACCAGGTGCTCCCTAAGCCTCAGGAGCCACGGAAGGGAGAGCCATTGCGCCAGCCTAAAAGGAAAATCAATTCTGCAGCTTCCAGGCTTAAGATCATCAATGAAATCCACAAGAATCAAAGAAATACTCGAAGACATCCAAACCAGCAAGAAGCTGCTGTGTTTGAAAGCACAGAACGTGGTGGAAAGAACAAAGATGCAGCCCTCACAGGCTGTGTTGTGCAGCAGTGCACAACACGTTTCCAATAAAAACCTGTAATGACTTAAAACTAACAGACTTGTCTGAATTTTTGCTGCCCGTCTCTCCTCCTAGGAGTCTCAGCAGTCTTCTACCATCTTTCTTTGGCTAAGGCACATAGGTAAAGTGATACTCCAAATGTGTGCCTAACAAATACTGATGTGGAGGTTTAAAGCATTTTTTGTAAGCTGTCCGAACGCTTTCCTTTACTGTCCTTCTTCACATTTAGAAGACCCCAATCTTCACTCTTTGCAGGCACCCTTTGTCTCTGGTATTGGTGACCGCGGTCAGGACACCAGCTGTGCCCAAGGACAAGCTGGAAGGGAAGCACACTTCTGGAGCAGGCTGGTGACACAAGCGGAGTCTCAGCCTTCTGCTGCGATGCAGCAGATTGAACGTTTCATTCATGCAAATGCACATTTCCTGGCAGTGCCGGGGCTGGCCTGGAATCCAGACCTGGTCTGCTCAAGGTAGAGCCATTATCCTAAAGTGCTTTTATTGATCTGTTGACTTTCTCTCTTCCTCTTTCTCTTCCTCTCTTCACTCTGCCAGCCTCCTAAAGACTCATATCTTGTCTCATGCAACCAAGCTATTTTAAGGGGCAAACAACGATTTTTGAAGTCGGATTAGACAAACTGTACCTGACCAATGTGAAACCAGATATCTCCTGAATGACATCTGAAGTAGGATCTGTCTCCATTTACAAACCGTCCTTCTTTCTATCCCCCTAGGCTTTTTCCTCTCTAGGTAAGTCCTTGTGAACTTGAAAAATTTGGAAGAAATCAGTGATTAATTTCAAGGCCAAGTACACGTCTTCCTTGTAGCAGCCCATTCCCTGCAGTGGCAACGTCGTATTGTCATGCTTATTTTTGCTTGGTTAAAGAAAGCTACAGTAGTAAATTTATATACATGCTTTGATATCTGCCAGTGTTAAAGACTGAGATTTACAGAAAGGCCTAGAAGACTTGGTAGTTGATGCCTGTAGAAAGCCAAAAAGACCTGCCTGCCTTACTGGAAATTTCAGGCCAAATGTGTTAGCGTGCAGTATATTACAGTCACCCAAGCTACAAATCCCTTTGAGTTGGAGATAAAGGGAGAAAGATAAATACTGGAGAAAATGTCTACAGTCCTGTGTATTAACAAATACTGGGAGAGCAGGGTTGAAGTTGGTTGATTTATTTTGATTTGCTATTTAATTGTTCACAATTTCTCAGGTTTCTGGAAAAATGTCTTTCTTTCCTATTAACATTTTTCATTAACTAATTGGTTAATACATGGAGGTTTAGTTAATGGTCTGAAAAATATGTGGGTAAACATTCTGTTAAACAGGCTAAATTTGGTTATAGGAATGCATTCAATTTATAAATCTAAAATCTAAGGTCTTTCATATAGCTGAATACATCCCCATTCATGAATGCAATATTTGTAAGACAAAGACGTTATCAGTACTTTATAGTCAGGTAAATGTAAGGATGCATAAAAGCTTTGTCAGAGAATAGCTCTCTAGTTTTAAATGGGGAAACAATATAAATAAAAACATTTGGGAAAAAAATGGAAATGTACTTTCAGCTGTCTTTTTTTATGTTGGACTGTACTTTTAACTAATGAGGAGTGCCAGTGAAAAGAATGTGTTCCTACTAGAAAATATTAATGATGTTAAGGACAAAAACTATAATTACATTTATTCCTTTTTGCAGTTTGTTCATATACCATTAGTTCTCTTTTGGGGGAAAGAAAACTAATATTTGCCTGTGCACTGCTGAAACCCTCCTTTTCACTATACAATCAGTTCTGCAAGCCAGGAACTGAAAAAGTTCTGTGCAACTTCAGTGAGCAGTTGCACAGTACAGATCATGAATCATGACTGGCACTTTGGTCAATAATCAATATGAAGAGTTTGAAAGCAATCTGCTGGCTGAAACGTGTTCATGTGAAGCATTTATCTAAGAATTTGGAGAAACAAAATCAAAGCTTGCTTACAAATGACTGAGGAATTAAAAAATTTAGTCATCAGTTTCTCAGCCCATGGGATGTCCCTGTTATGCACTGAAGATGAGAGATCTGGATTGGTTTGGGGCTTAATCTAATGAAAAGCAGTTAACAGTTCGCTGTGTTGCAGATGATTTACCTAATCGCGATACTATGTCAGTAACAGTAAACTTTCGCTCTGAAATTACAGCCAGCGAGAAGGGAATGAGAGTCCTAGGGAAATGGAATCCTGAGAGATCGACGTTTGGCAAGCTCCCCTCGGTCATTTACTTTGTTGGAGAAACTGCAGCAGGACTGTAGCTACAGCTAATGTGTGCTGAGCTGCATTGCTTGGGAGTCAGCCCGTAAGCTTAGATTCATGCAATGAGCTGGTGGATAAAAGCTAGAATTGTCTTTCCTTCCAGACAATAGTTCACATTGATGCTGCTGCTGAAGAAAACGTACTCCAGTGTATTCCAAGCTAGAGCCAAATTTGCATTTCTTCATCAAACCCCACAACTCAGCGCTCACAAATTTTATGGCAGTAGGCTTGGTCACTTCTCTTGAAATCTTGATTGAAGCACTGGCCAGCCCATGAGATGCAAATTTCTGCTGGTGGTTCATGAATATAGGGAGAGTAAGAAGTTTGTTTCTGTGTTTCAAAACCTAATTACTAAGTGAAACCTAATTACTAAGTGAAAGGATCTTAATCATTCTAGTCTGGTAAGAGATCTTACAAAGATAATGCTGGTATTAATTCTAATGAGCAAATATGTCTTTATGCAGAGCAAGGTCAATTTGTGGACTTCCCTCCTTCAAGATGCTATCAGGACAAGGCGTGAAGTTGGATGCCTAAAACAGATTAAGAAGATTTTCTCAACACTGGTACCCAAGTAAGTGCTGTGAGTAATTTGCAAGCTAGAGAAAGTGAGCCAAAAATCACATTTTGAGTCGGAAAGGATGCTGGAGCAGAATTATGTAAAACTCTGTCTCAGACGGTAACAGAGTTTTGACAAGTGCATTTTGTGACACGGCCCTGCTGAGCGTGAGCCAGCACGGAGGCAGGAGCCGGGCAGGTGAGCTACTGTGTTGCGTGAAAGCCCATATTGACAGCGGTGCTCATGTACAGGCTGTAGGGCTTCACGTGAAAGAAGTTTCCTACCTAGTAGAACGCAGCGCTTGGTATTTTCAGTTAAACAGAATTAAGGATGGTCCCAGTGACAAGGATCATAAGCTGCCGGGCTGTTTTCAATGTCTGCCATTACAAAGATAATGATGTTTGTCTTATTACAGTTCCTCCTCGTTTTCTTGTGTTCCCCTTACTCTGTCTTGAAAAACAAAGCCCCTGCTTTCTTTTCGGGAGGGCAGCATGGGGGCAGCCGTGGGGGCAGCGGTGTAGCAGGAATCCCTCCCTGCTTCCTGCAGGGCTCTCACACCTTGTGAGGAGCTCAGCTGGCACCTGATTCTCTCTCTCTAGGTCCAAAAATGTCCATGTCGGATTTCTCCCTTAATTCCCCATTCAGAAAGAATGGGTTGGCCTATTAGAGAGTCCTTCGATAGTTTTGTTGGCCAAAGAGCTGTAGCCTGAAAGTCAGAAGTCTCCGTCATACTACAGGAAGAGAGAACATCCCCAAGGGTAAATTACCTGACATTTTGATATTTCTCTTATCAAAACCAACCAAACACACACAAAACCGCCAAAATGCATAAATGAAAGAAAACCAAGCACGGCGTGCCAGAGCTGCTCAAACACTTCTGCTGGTTAGCTCTAAGAGAGAATTTGAAGTTAGCTAAGTAGTGGAGAATGAAAGTGAAAAACTGATGCTTTCTCTGAGGGCTCTTAGTATCTACCGCAATGGTCCGCCCAAGAACTTGTCTCTAAGGACACCAAGTTCTTTCTGGGCATGGTTATGCAGCAGCAACGGATTCTGTCCGGGGGAGTCTCTGGCCGGTCTTTTGGGGTAAGGAAAGCCGGGGTGCCAGCTTGGTTGTCTTGGTTTCCGTATGCCCATAGATGCAGACAGTACCCTGGCAACTGTGGACTGATTGTGTGCCCATAATGCAGACAGGCAGGTTAAAAGGCAGCGCCTCTTCCTGCGGTCATCACTTCTTGGAAGTGCAGTTGTGACAAACGAGGTAGGACAAGGCTTTTCTCCAATGCATACTGTGAACTGTTGATCAAGCTTCACGTTCGTTAGTCAAATGAGACCAGTGAATAAGAGAGTGTTTAAATTTGCCTTCCTTTTAACAGGCACGAGATGAGTGCAGCAATGTCACAGGATGAAAACTCAACTGAGAAGACCCTAGCGGTAAGATTAGCTCCTTAAAAATGCACAAGTTCATGCATTTTTTTGGACATAGGTGGTCTAGTGCAAAGCCTGATACTGTTCATGTGATAAATAGGTGAAAAAAGGGGGCAAAAGAAAAAACAAGTGAAATGCTGCAGATAATTGAGGCTCTGCTTACCTGCAGAATAAACTGCAAGCTCTTCAAGTGATGGTGTTCGAAGCGTGCAGCTAGCTCTCACGTGCACTTTCAGGGAGTCTTTAGCGGAGACGAGATCCTCTAGTAACATGGCCAGTGAATACTAGTCACCAGATGGAGGGAGAAGCAGCTTCCGTTCCTCTCTCTCGCATCCCCCTGCCTCTCTTCCCAGCATGGCCATAAACTAAGGGCTTGGCTGCTCTTTGTTCTGTCCCTTCCTCTGGGTCCTGGGGGCTGGACTGCAGTAGTTTGGAAAACGCATCAGCTTGAATGAGTTACAGCCCCCGTGGGCAACATGTTGGTCCTTCTCTCATAGTGTACGTACTTTGTCTGCTCTCCCCTTCATTTAAACAAGATAACTTTACAAGTGGCCAGCAAAAGTTAGGAATTACAGTCAGCAAAGATGGTATGAAATGCTAAAGGCCATTGAAGCCCAGCTCCAAATCTCTTTGTTTTTTCTTATTCCGCCACTTTTCTTCCTGCATTTTCATAAAGGCTAAGAAGGCTCGACGAAGCCCAGGAAACACTACAATTTACTGACGGTTTCAGATGTGCAGTCGCCGTCAAGTATTTTACTTAAGAATGAATTGCCATCAGCATTCTGTAGTGACTTAAGTGACCGTGAGCAGGTGGGGAAAGTGGCTTGAAGTAAGGCTGAGGCCTAAATTCAAATTCATTACTGAGGAGCGCAGATGTCACAGTGGAATTTCTTTCATGAGTACCCTTGGATTGCAGAAACCTAGCGCTTCTCCTATGCTTCTTTGTCCCCTGTGAAATACTGCAGACCACTCAAATCCTTAAGTATTTGTCTCAAAACAAAGCAAGCAAAGAAACAAAAGTCCAATCAGTCCAACAGTGCAGGCTGAAGCTCAGTCTGAAATACAAGCTATGTCATGATGTACCTGTTGCATTGGCAGGGCACGATGGAGTCGCCTGACTTGACCCCACAGAGGGGCTCTGTCAGGCTCCTTCTGGAGAAATGGGAGTCCGCCAGTGCTCCAAGACCCAACTTGGTGCTCCAGCACCCACCAGCCCCACGGTCCCTGGCACGAGAGAAAAGCAGCCATGTCAGCATTGCAGGAAAAGTCCTGGCAGACAGTGGGAGCGTGGACATGATCAAGGAGGAGCCCCTGGGCGGCCCTCGTGAGATTGAAACCTTCCCCATTGCTATGAAGGAGCTTCAGAGCCACTTTGAGAGCCTGGGTGGCAGGAAGGTGAGTGCAAGAAGGTTCTGCAGTTGAGAATGATTTCCCCACTGTCACTGTGGACTTGTGATTCTAGCACTTCTGTCAACGTGAGGAAAGCATGTGCAACTATGCCAAATAACCTTGTTTTGCAAGGAGACCACGGCAAGTGGAAAGTGCAAGATACTGCTAAGCATGACGGTGCGATGAGCTATCAGCTAAGCAGCGCATGAATCCACCATTCACAACCTGCAGTGCCACAGAAATTTACCATGGAGCATCGTGGAGAACACTAGTGCCAGAACAGCCCCCCCTTCCAATCCGCTGCTTTTTCATATCGTTTCTGCCCCCGAGAACCCTATCAGTCTCCTACCAGTAGCTTCTAACTCACATCCCCTTGACGTCTTCTAACAGGGAGCAGAAGGTGAGATGAGCTCACTGTCACCAACTCGGACTAGTCAGCCTGGGAGCAATTCAGACATGATGGAGTCCAGTGTTAAAAGGAGGAGGGCAATCTTCGAGATGTTCTCAGAAAACGGACGAAACAGCAATGCTGAAGGTTAGTCTTACCACTTTGATCTGATTTCTCGCTTTAGTTCAGCGCACTCGACCTCTGTCGTGACGAGGGGCAACCACACTCATGTCATCAGGGCAGCCCCCAGGCCGCCCAGGAAAAGAACGTGGTGTTCTTATGAATGCAAAACAAGCTTTCCAGCTTTCTTCATTTTATCTTTGTGTTATGGAGGAGTGCCCAAAGCCCATTAAATACTTTTTGAACAAAACACAACAGAATGGTGTCCTATGTTTAGAGAAGATAACTTTTGATGAAGACAACCCAAATCTAAAAATATGATATCAAAAATATGGGCAGCATTCATCAATTATGAAAAAGCAGTAACTTCCTATTCTCAATTGGTGAAGATAGTTTGGATTTGGTGATGTGTTGCTTCCGTAACAACACATTAACTTTTGATTGTGGCTTTCGGGTTTCCACAAATCAAATGCTCTGTACTTGATGTGTTCTGAAGTAAAAGTACGACACAGTTGCTAAAAAGTTGGCAATACTGTTCATTTTGCCTACTGCTTTTCTCTGAAGATTTGAAACACATGCACCCATCTCCCTCTCCCCAACCATGACGTCTGTTTGTAGTTTCAGTGGGTGGTCGCAAACCTCTAGGAGGACTACCAGAAGAGAGCCCTCCCAAGACTGGCAACACACCGCTGGTCTTCCAGGAGAATGTCTCCTTAAAGGATAAACTGGCTCTTTATCAGGCTGCAGCATCCAAGGCAGAGACCAGCAACTCCTTTGCTAATGTAAGATACCTATGTCTCATTATCTTCTTAATTCTACGTTTCCTTTGCACAGGGTCAGATCCTAACTGTCTTTATTTCTACAAGCAAGCTATCAGATGGATCACGGGGTGGATCAAAATTTAAATCCGAAATTAGGGAACTTACATAGCGAACATAGTCATCCTTCAGTCTCTGTCTCTACCAGACGAGATTTTTCACGCTATATGCCTTTGGTCTTTTGGACAATCCCCTTTAATTCATGGAATTACTCTTCTTTATAGTCCACCTTTGCCTGAACTTCATTTATGAGGGCCATAGGCGTGAGAGAGATCAGCAATGCGGTTATCCTATTTGCTCATGATAACAAAAAACGGCAGTTTCTTTATCACAACAAATATTCTTTGTTGACAAATAATAAAATCATATTCAGAAGCACAGTGAGTTTAGAGCTCTTGCTGCTCAAACCGAAGAATTTGAAATTGCTGCATTACAAAATAGGGCCTGTTTAAGATAAGGTACAGGAAGAGTCCAGGTGTTTTCAAACCACACAATTCCTGCCCACTGGCTTCTTTATTCCCTAATCGCTTTTGCGTATTCGGAGCAGATTCCTGCGGTTCCTTGGGCAGAGAAGGTTCAAATTCCCTCCTCCTGACACTGCAAACAATGCTGCAGTTAGCTGTCTCTCCCCAAAAGGAAGAACTGTAGGAAGCCTGGCCCAACTGAACCGTGTTGAGAACATATGAACTGCTTCATTTACACTCTAGAACACCTTGCCCTTTCTTGTTGAAATGGACAGTACGTTCTTAGTACAAATGGAAAACACCTGGCCTTATTTAATCACTCTAGATTTCAGCGGAAATCAAGTCCTGCACTGCGCCTGGTGGCCTGGCCGCAGTCAGGAGACAGTTTGAGAACGGGCAGACCACCTCTTCAAGGATCACCTTTGCTCGTTCCCAGCAGCAGCAGAAATCTGCACAGGTAACAATGCCATTTTTAATACTAACAAATGAGGTCTTCCATGCTAAAGAGCTTGAGGGAAAAATACCATTATTTGCTTTATTCCAGACCTAGTACACGCATCCTCATTAAACAGAGAAGACATGGAAAAATTTGCACCCTGTTTTCAGCTCGCTAGGGTGTTAACTCTATACCTCCTCATGTTGTGTGGCTCTCTCAGCTGTTACGCAGACACAGCTTGCACATGTACGTCACGCTCTGACTTGCCCTCCTTGAGCCCCACCTAACTTTGCAAGTTCAAACTTCTTGGTACATAGGGCCCCTTGTGGTGCTTGTAACCCGCTAAATCATCAGGGTACACTGCCATAAAAGAACCGTTTGGGGTTACACCACTTAAAGTAGAATGGATTTGTGACAGCCCTTCACAGGCAGAAACAAAAATCCAGATTACTGTTAATTATGCAATTCTTTGTATTTGCCTTCAGGAGACCTCAATTACCACTCAGCCCCTGGTATCAACCAGCAGCAGGGAAGCTGACTGCAGTGGGATGGCTTCCAAAGAAAGCCCCGTGGAAGCCTTTCAGACAGAAGAGGTAACTTTACCAATTAATAATTATATCATTTGGTGGCAAGTATACCAAGATGTCGATCTTTATCTGCTTTGTGTCTTACTCCAACAGTACTTGGTACAGCAAGATAATGATGTTCTGCTGATAGCCATCCTCATTTGGCAGTGCGTAACAATGGTTTTAGAATGGTGTCCTATACAGTGTTGTTTGAATGTGGTAATGAATGGGGTTTCCCATTCATGCTTCTCTGCAATGTTTCAAAGACGGTGGCAGAAATATGGAAAATTCTTACGTGTTGCAGTAAATCCCCCACTAAAGCGAAGGTTTTGTGCACAGGTTTCTCACGAGGAAAAGGTTACTCCGGAGACAAACGGAGACAAGGTTTCTACAGTGGTGCAGCACGCTGATGAAACAGGTAAGAAGTGGCTTGAGAGTAAAGGCTCGCAAAGGAGAACAATGGACCAAGTCCTTGGCAACTGTCTTCACTCCCACAAATGTGGGACTGCTCTTAGGATACAGATATGGGACATTGCTCCAAGTTATTCACTGCCTCCTTCTGCAGCTAAGCACATTTATTGATCTCAGTGGGACTTAAGAAATAGGTTTATATGTTGGTACACAGAGAGGAGGTTGGGATAAGAAGGTGGCTTCAAATATGTGTGGAGCTGCTGGAAAGAACTGGGCATTTTAAGAGTTGTCTGAAAACACACGCAAACGCTTGCCCCTGTATAGACAAAGCTGTGGATGATAAAGGCTCGATTTATAGCCCAGCAGAATAGGCCTGGAGACCATGAGCACGGTGTTGCAGCGCTGCTTCTGCAGTTTAGTCCTGGTATTAGGATTCACGTGTTAGGTTAATTAGGTGAAGACCTAGGCAAAGGTTAGTTAGGTAAAGACCTCAGTCAACTCTGAGCCCGGGCAATGCAGGTATGGCAAAACAGCAGGCAATACCACGTCCCATGTCCCTCGACAACTGATTTCTCTTCACTTTGTTCATTCTGTTCTTTTTCTTTTTTCTTTTTTTTTTGTATTCTTTTGTATTTTTTCTCTTTACAGTTGTCAATGCAACTATGAATGGGGAGATCCCAAAGATTTCAACACAGCTTTGTAATACAGAAAAGGCTCTTCACAATGACAGGGAGGTGGCAACATCTGTGCAAGATGGAAAGGTCTGTGCTTTTAGTTAGAGGTATCTTCCTGTGTAAATTAGAAATGCGTAAGATTAGACATCGGTTCATCTAATACAGTCTGAATTTCTATTTTCACTATGGAGTTGTAATTAAAATGTAACCCATGAAAGTGGTGGGAATAAACGGAGCTTAGCAATCAGGGGCACATAAAGTAGTATTTAGTACAGTCTGTAATTCAGCAAGTACTTCTACTGTGTGACAAACACAACTGAAGAAGAAGTCGATAAGCACTTCTGCTTTTCCTTTCCTTCTCTGCTGAAGGCAATCTCTTCTTTCCTTGTTTTCATTCTCTTAATGTGTGTATTTTCTGTCATCAGTTTCTCAGATGCACAGAATCTGTCCGTTGGAGAAGTGAAAATAAGTGTCAAAAAGTTGAAGGCTGTATGGACCAGCCATTTCTAGGGGCACAGAAGATGGAAGTGCTGTGCCAGCCAAAATATACAATGCCTTCAGCCGCTTTGAAAATCAAAGCTATTAACGCAATCATCAAGAATCAGCAACATGCTGTAAGACGTCCACATCACCTTGGAGCTGGCGCACCGATTCAGAAGTGTCAAAGAAGTGAATTCTCTGCGGACCAGGTGCTCCCTAAGCCTCAGGAGCCACAGAAGGGAGAGCCATTGCGCCAGCCTGAAAGGAAAATCAATTCTGCAGCTTCCAGGCTTAAGATCATCAATGAAATCCACAAGAATCAAAGAAATACTCGAAGACATCCAAACCAGCAAGAAGCTGCTTTACTGGCTGACAACGCGCAGTGGTTTGAAACCACAGAACGTGGTGGAAAGAACAAAGATGCAGCCCTCACAGGCTGTGTTGTGCAGCAGTGCACAACACGTTTCCAATAAAAACCTGTAATGACTTAAAACTAACAGACTTGTCTGAATTTTTGCTGCCCGTCTCTCCTCCTAGGAGTCTTAGCAGTCGTCTACCATCTTTCTTTGGTAAGGCACATAGGTAAAGTGATACTCCAAATGTGTGCCTAACAAATACTGATGTGGAGGTTTAAAGCCTCTTGAAATCTTGATTAAAGCACTGGCCAGCCCATGAGATGCGAATTTCTGCTGGTGGTTCATGAATGTAGGGAGAGTAAGAAGTTTGTTTCTGTGTTTCAAAACCTAATTACTAAGTGAAACTACCTGAATGAACGTGTTTCCGGGCCAGAAGAGGTTCTTAATCGTTCTAGTCTGGTAAGAGATCTTACAAAGATAATGCTGGTATTAATTCTAATGAGCAAATATGTCTTTATGCAGAGCAAGGTCAATTTGTGGACTTCCCTCCTTCAAGATGCTATCAGGACAAGGCGTGAAGTTGGATGCCTAAAACAGATTAAGAAGATTTTCTCAACACTGGTACCCAAGTAAGTGCTGTGAGTAATTTGCAAGCTAGAGAAAGTGAGCCAAAAATCACATTTTGAGTCGGAAAGGATGCTGGAGCAGAATCATGTAAAACTCTGTCTCAGACAGTAACAGAGTTTTGACAAGTGCATTTTGTGACACGGCCCTGCTGAGCGTGAGCCAGCACGGAGGCAGGAGCCGGGCAGGTGAGCTACTGTGTTGCGTGAAAGCCCATATTGACAGCGGTGCTCATGTACAGGCTGTAGGGCTTCACGTGAAAGAAGTTTCCTACCTAGTAGAACGCAGCACTTGGTATTTTCAGTTAAACAGAATTAAGGATGGTCCCAGTGACAAGGATCATAAGCTGCCGGGCTGTTTTCAATGTCTGCCAGTTAGGTGGGCCATGCAGCTGAAACCTCTTTTTTGGAGGACACAAAATAGGAAAGGAAACCTTCTCCAGTAATGTTGGGAGAAGAGAGAGGGGCGGAAGGAACCCCACACAGTTTTCAGCTCGCCTTGAGCATAGTTGCCAGCAGATTGGTTATGAGCTACTAGGTGTGAATCCCCTGGCAGCCCGCTGTAATTAAGCAGCCTGCAAAGTGAGGAGGGGGTGAGCCCTGCAAGAAGCTCATCAGCAGCTCTGCAGCACCTTTCCACACCCTGCGGATGCCCTTTGGAAATCTTCACATGTTTTGTGTTTGTTTCAGAGCCAGGAACAAATGCTGGCAAATGCAAAGGTGTTAAATGTTGGCCAACCTATCCCAGCATGCCCTACCAGGTACTGAAGGGAATATTCCTCTTAAGTGGATGATGAGCTCAGTGCAGAGGCTGTTAAGTTAAAGCTTATTACCCTCATTAAGAGATGTGTGTAATGTGGTTGCAGGCTTCTGATACGGGAAAAACAACATTTTCCAAGTGTTTTGTTGTCCCCTCTGTTACACTTGGAGGGGAATTCAGTTTCTGTTTTCCACTGGGTCAAATTCAGCCTGGAGATAAGATTTCTTCACAAATTTTAGAGGTTGGGGTTGCTTCAGTGAAGGCAGAGGGCTGCATCTGGGAAAATGCACTTGTACAGAAGCAGGAGTGGTTTCCCTGTAGACACAAGGAAAGTAAAGAGCTGCGTACAGAGACGTTCCTTTGCCCTTGCAAGAAGCCTGTCCTGCTCCAGGAGCACTGGAACTCAGGCAGTGGAGTTTTACCAGGTATTGGTAGCTCCAGCTCAGGACCAGCCTTGCAGGACTGGGCTAGTTCGCACAAGGTGATGTGAGCGTCTCTGCCACGTGCTCCTCATCATTTTATTGTCTGTGTTCTTTCTTTATGTAGGGTACTGTAGCTCCTCCCAATGATGGAGCATTGGCTCTCTAGGCAGCTTTAATTTCTAGCTGTCTTTTGAGGGTCAGATCAGGAGAAGTTTGAGGTCCTCAGCCCTGAATCGAAGCCCTCCCTGCTTCAGACAGGGCTGCAATTGAAACCAGCTGATCCCAAGTCCCTTGCAAATGTTTCCATTTCAAACCACTGAAGTTTTATGCCTTCCTAGTAATTTTTTTTCTTGAGCCTCATAAATCTCACAAAGATCTGGAACAGCTAGTAAATTTGGCCATTCAGATACACGTTTTCCAGTAAAGAGGATAACGATTGCTGTTTCTGATGCCACCTCCCCACCCCCTCAGCTGTAGAAGTTCATCTCCCAGCAGCTTGCTGCTGCTTGCACGCAAATAGGGCCATAATACAGCAGGCAGCACACTCAGGTCCTGTATGCATCGTTTGTGGTGTTGGGAAAATGAAAGGGGATGGTGGTCCCTGTTTTGGGAGGAATCAAGTTGTTGCTGGATCTCTGCTAGTTTTGGCTCTGTCCATGTACGTAACGTGAGCCAAATCATTTGTCCTTTTCTCACCTCAGATCAGAAGAAATAGGTTGATGCTTGACTGCTCAGATGGTTGGGAATCTTGCTCAATTCAGGCTTGACGGCATGCTTTCATGAGAGGGGAATGGGAAGCTGCAGAACTGTGGGCTAGGGGCTCACCTCCCAGAGCCATTCCCCAGGTGTCAGACACAAGGGGGCTGAGCTGGGCAATGGCCTCAGCACCTCCTGCTAGCCCCCTCCACACAATTTTGCCTGTGTTGGTGCCCTGAAGGACTGTGGGGCGGTGGCGGTCTCTAGCCCCCAAGACAACCCAGGGAGGAAGCCGTCTTCATCCTCCCTGTGGCACTGACGTGGTCCAGCCTGGTCTCCTAGGCTTGAAAGAACATGAGCCCAAGGACAGCATAAACCTGAGACTGCTCAGACTTTCGTCGGAAATGCCAGGCAAAAGTGCTGAAGATATTTACAAAAACATAGTGTAGAAATAGAAAATTGCAGGCATATTTTCCCTTTTATTTGTTGTCTCCCAAATCCAAACAAGCTTATTTCCTTTCCTGTAATGCTGCTTTTGATAATCTTATGCTAAAGGCACTGAATTTGCTCGTACTGCTGTCAATAGCAAGATGCCTGTTGCTTTTAATGGCTCAGCTATTAAAACCCTGCATCCCAGTTGTCTGGCTGTGAGCAGTCCCGAGATATTGCAGTGACAATATGGAACCTTTTTCCTCTCTGAATGTTTCTCTGCAAAGTTTGACCATTTTGGCAGGGGTAAAACATGTGTCTATCTGGGATTCTGTCCAAGGATGAGATTTTGACAGCTGTGCTCGTGTTGGCAAAAATCCTGACATCTTGCGCTCCGTTGAAATGGCAGATTCTTAGTGGAGAGGGGTGGGAATCCGATTTCATAGATGAACACTTGTGAATTGAAGACTGAGCCGGGCTTAGCTCTTTTCACTTGGGGGAAGAGGTTCAACCCATCCTCTGGGAACAGGGTGGAGCCTTTCTTTCTTCCCATCTCCACCTGTGGGCACAGATGGCTGATGGGCAGCAGGGCTGATAGGAGCCCTCTGTGCTTCTGCCAACTTTGCGCAGCAGTTTGGGACATGCCTTGGACTGCACCCATGAAAGTGGGTGTCAGCCTGTTTTGAGTACATGCCTAATGATTTTCATTTACATATTAGATGCTCGGGCATGAATGGTGGGTGGTGTTAGCACGCTCTCAGTGAAAATCCACCTTCGTGGTCGTGATCAAAGCTTGGCCTGTTATTTCCGCCAGATAGCTTGCAAAAAAAACAAAGCCTTAGTATAGCTTGAAATAGCCAGTTTGGGAGTTTTTATTGTTGTTGCTACTATCATGATGATGATTGGCTGTTCTTTTTGTTTGTTTTTCACTAAAATCTCCATCTTGACCTGGAGGGATATTTCCCATAAAAGCTGTGATTATTCAAAGCCCATATATTTCTGCAGTAACCTTCAATCTAATGAGCTGTCATTTTTCTGATGAGAAATCACTTATTTGGAGACTACAATTCCTGTTATCTCTGCAAACAGAGAATGGTGGTGCAGAAAAATCATGTCACAGGGTCACCTAAGAACTCCCTCATCAGAGCCAAGGATGGACTGGAGTAGGCCTGGTGGAAAGACACCAACAAGTTTTCAGAAGATACTTTGCAAATGTTATATTTATTTTGCACTTTCCAGTGGCCAGCTAGCTCCTTTATATTTTACCAAGAAAAATAAAAAAGCCATGAGGGTTTTAAATTGTGTCAACCAAAAATTTCCATTGCTGGTATTTTACTGAAAAATAAGGGAAGATTATTTTTTAAAACACAGACAAGATAGTAACCAAAGAATGAAACCCCAAACAAAACATACTTCCTGATGAAAACAATCCAAACAATTTTGCTCAGGAAAAATCACAGCTTAGGCTTAGACACACAAAATCAGACGTTCATGGTTTCCGTCCATTGCAAATGGGAGGTTTTTTATGTTACTTTAACTTTCAAGGAAGAACAACTAAACAAACTTAAATTACATACTTGCTGGGCATTAAGTGTTGTTTATGGACATCAGCAGATGTTTGGTAGCCCTTTTGTATGTTTAAGTCCCCAGGCTTATTTTAAGGATTTGGCAAACCGTAGGCTCCTGTTACATGGTAGATGAGTCAGATTTGAAATGGTTAAATTTGGGACGGTCCCAGAATGAGAGGTCTCGTGCACATGTGCTGAGTGACTGCATGCCCTGCTGTGACCACAGTCGGGCACGCAGACGAGCTAGGGGTGCTTGGAGCATATATTATTTGTCTGCATGAACAGTGTTGGCTGCGTGGCCAGAACAGTGACCAGTAAATACAAAATTATATGGAAAAAAAAATGACAAGCTCTCCCTTCCTCTCCCACTTATTTCTTGAAAACTAGGGCAAATATTAGCACATCTGTGAGTGCTGGGGTGCTGTGTTTAGAATGCTTCTAGAACCCCTGTTAGCTTGGTTAAAACTACTGCGTCCATCTCTATGCTGAGCAGTGCCAGTTGCACAACTACCATAAATTAAGCTGAAATTCCAACTTTAAGTAGTCTTATGGTTCTGCAGCCTATCTGTTTACTTGGGAATAGCACAAGGCAGATGTCTTCATCTTGGCTGATTCTTAACAGGTCATGGACATTGACTTTAAATAACTGAAAGCCTTTAAAATAATTTTTAAACATGCTTATTCCCCCTGACAGACCTTAACCTTTAGTTGGCCTTAACCAGAAACATGCAGGATAATGCTATTTGAAAACAGACCATCATAAACCATGCTAGAGCTTTAAATGTGTACTGTGATCATTACCTGAAACCAGTGAAGAGGTTGGAATAATTATCGCTCGTGTTTACACTTCTGTACCTCAGTGGGTTATGCTCAATCCCTTAATGATGGTGATTAAAAACATAGTGGAAACACGTAGTAATTAGAGCACTTACACGATTCTGAAAGCACAGAGGTAGCTTTGAAGTGGACCTGGACACAGCGACTGCTGCCAAAGCATTGTGAGAGCCAGGAGCATTGTGCAGCAGGTAGCTGGTAATTGTACGTAGGATAACCCGTCTGGTCTGGAACATGCAGTATCGGCCTTCCGTGCCAGCCCTATCATGGCACCTCGCACGTCAGCGGGACTTCTGCAGCTGGCTAAAGGAGCAGGTAGATTGTGGGTGAAGGATCGTGCAAGTGCTGTGTTTTGTCATTTATGTAAAGCTGAGCTTTGGTTTCTTCATGAGGGGCCCTTCTGAGGGTGTGAGGCAGGATTTCGGAACGGGGAGAGGCAGAAGTTTGGGGTGATGGCTGCGAGCGGGCACTGGTTCAGGCGCTTTGCCCTGCCGATGTTTTAACGTGGCTTCTGACATAAAAGAGTTCTCGAGTAGCAAGCTCATGTTTTAGTAGTTTTTGTGGGTGAGGAGAAGGGTGTGTGTAGTGGAATGTATTCATTTTTTTTTCCCATTTAAACAAAAACACTCTCATTATAAGAGAAGGAGGAGCAACAAGGCTTGTACTATAAAATTGTTTGCTGGAAAGGTTGTCCTGTTTTCCATCGGTTAATTTCAGCTGAAAGGGGAAGCATGAAGGCTGGGGAGAATATGGCTAATTTCTGGGATGTGTTTTTAGGAACACTGCTGATGAGCCCTCTCAGGTGGGAGCAATTGAGCAGCATTTAAAGAAAGCAGAGGTAGGAGCAAGCACTCACTCAGCATTTCTCAGCTCTCCTCTGAGGTTCAAAAAGACTCACTTTAAGGCGCTGTCCCTTATTTTGCTCTGTTATATCTCATTTACTTTCTCTGCAAAAACAAATTCAGCTTCTGACCCCATGTTGTCACTGCAGAGACCTCCTTGCTTGCACCGGGTGTCTCCCATGTCAGTTGTGGGACCATCTCCCCGGTGGCCCTTTGCAGGTGACTGGCTGTCAGCTTATCCTCACCACAGCTAAACCAGGGCTCTTAATCACTTCCCATAGGCTTGCTCTTTCTTAAACACCATGGACAACAGCACAATCCTGCCTGTCACTCAGAGCCATGGGCATTACCTCTGGCTCAGACATTTGGTTCATGCCTCCAGGCTGTGTCTAACTCTCGCCACTCGTTTCTGCATAACCTCTCTAAAATACTGCCACTTTTGTCCCCCTCGTGGCTTGCACGCTTGTTCACGCTGTCATTACCCTGCACCTCAATTCCTGTTACGGCATGGCAAATTCTGGCCTTGACAAATCCAATCTCCCCCTGCTCACACGTGTGCTTTATGCTGCACAGATCATCCTGCCACCCTGCTCTGCAGCTCTCCTGCAAGTCTTTGCTATTGATCACATCGAGCATAATCTGCTTGTCTTCACTCCCAGCATCTTTCATGGCCTTTCTCCACCCAATATCATATTTCCCTTTTGTGGTTAAGATGTCAGTTACGGCCTCTGATCAGTTCACTGTGCCACTTTCTATTGCCCAGTTTTTAAACCCTCAAAGCACCCTCACGTGTTTCCCCGTGTTGTTAGGACAGCTTCATTATCCTCTTTCCAGTTTTTCTTTACAAATTCCTTTTCTCAGATGCCTGTAAAACCTTTACAGCAGTGGTGCTGTTGTGCTGAGAGCTGTGATGTCTATGCTAACTTTGGTGGTTTCCATGGACTCCCCTTGTCTGTAACATCATCTGTCGTTTTTTGGCTTGGAGACTGCCTGGTTTGAGAACCATCTGCTTGTTCTGGCTTTGCATGGTGTCTGTCGCTGTGGGATGCTGTCCCACAAAGGGAATCTACAGGCACCGTAGTAATACAAATTTTTAAAAATAAATTTCAGAAAAAGCAGCAGATAGCACCATGTGTTTCTTGTCACTGTTCTGTCATTACCCTTGTGACACCGAACGAGCACTGATCCTGCAGAAAGCTGACAGCTTTTATGTGCTTCTGGAAAAATGTGGAGGAATGGATTCTCCTCCCTATTCTGTGCCACTTGCACAGGGCCCCTTCATTGCTTCATTGTCCATTCAAATGATGGCAAAAGGATTAAAAAGGGGATGCCTGTAGTTCCACTTCTGTGTCTCCTGTCCACCCCGGTGGTGGTCAGAAATCATTGCCAGATGGTAGATAGTCTGGGGGCTTGCACCATTTGCTAGCTGGAGCCCAGTTACTAGAAGAAACAGAGCACCACCCACAGCCGATTCCACTTTTTATTCCTGCTGGGGTGTTCGCTGGAGGAACCTCCAGTTCTACCTGGCTGCCCTCTCTCCAGTCTTGCTCTGTGTGGGGCAGGATCAAATGCGAGCTGATGGGGCTTTGCAGCAGGCTCTGCAGCAGTTCTTCAGCCCACAGCCTCCTGAAGCTGCCAGCCATATGAAGCCAGTATGAACAATGGGCTTATTTTTTTTTTTTTCTAAAAGGAGTTTTGCCAATGAAAAAAAAATAAATCAGATGCCAAAAAGTCAGGCTGCAAACCCGGACTGCCGAGAACTTTTTTTTTTTCTTCTTCTGAGAAGGAAGAACTCTGGTGAAAACCAAAAAATAAAATAAAATAAAGCAGCCCTGTGTCAGGAACAAAGGTCACTGCCTCTGCTGCAGCCAAGTGTGTAGCCCAAGGGCAGTCAACATCTTGAGCCTTCCACCGTGGCTTTGGGACCTTTTACAAAAGCTGGGCACGTTTCCAGCCCTGAGCTGTAAGAGGGACAGTTGACCCATTTTGCACCTGGGGCATCTCAGCTTTATTTCAGTTTCACATAAGGCTTTGTCTAGGTTTATTTTATTTTATGGGCTTTTTTTTTTCCTTTTTTTCTGGTTATACTGTCACAGGAAATTCTCACTGTTCTATTACTTTTTTCCTGTTGGAACCAGCCTTAAAATAAAATGAATAAATAAATACATATACATACACATAAAAACATGCAGACAGGAAAGCCATTCAGATCTGGAGACGCCTTGATAACGCTGCTGATGAGGTTGCCAGAGTTTTCCTTGAGTCTGAGCTTGAACAATTCCCCACCACCTCCCCAGTGCCTGGGAACTTGAGTGGTGGAAGCTGTGGAGCTTCTAATTCTGCCTACAGGTGTTTGGTTTGAAAGGCACCGCATGCCATGTTGTAATCTCATTTCAGAAAAACCTAATTACATAAAAATACGGATGTATTACAGTCACAGTTCCTGAACATCTGAAGTACCCATCAGTTTAAGAAAAGCGGAGAATAAACCTCTCTAAAGGAGAGCCTCCCATTTGTCTTTCTTAATATTTTCCAGTATCAGTAATTTAAATTCTAAAAAAAGGGCATTGCAAATTCCAATGTTTGTTCTAAGCCATCTCTTTACAGCAGGAGCGGTGTGTTTAAAAAGCAAACAAGGTAGGAGTGCGTAAACTGTTCCGATTCTGCTGCTCTGCATATCCAAATACTCCTACTGGTGATTACTCATTGTACGTTGTGTTCTGTCATTTAGTGTTCAGCGCCATTTTCTTCAAGTACTCCAAATTGTCGAAAACATGCCTGGGGTGCAACGCAGTAGCTAGACCTGGTCAGCTTTGTCAGAACAAATCGGGTAGTTGCTGACCCTGCTCTCTTGAGTCATTAACTTGGTATCTGTAAATGCCAGGATATTTTGAATAAACTGGATGAAAAATTTATTTTGAAACAGGTTAGCCAGCTTTGACATAGGCTGTTCTCTGTCTGGTAGTAATGATAACAATAAACTAGCTGTGGAATTCATCTGGTCGCAGCCCAGCAAAACATCGAATCCCATGCTTGCACAGTTAAGTGTATGCTTCAGCTCGTCTCTCTTTCACTGTTTGATTCCAGCACGTGCTGCTGCCGATGTTTAGTTGAGGTGTGCTGCTACTTCTGCTTTGGACTGGACTTGGATTTAGCAAATGCTTTGGATTTAGCAAATGCTGGAGAATTGCTAATACATCGATCGGTCAGTACCATTCTGAGGGTTGCAACAACAGCTATGTGGGGTTAGCCTGTTCATTTGCTACGTATTTTGCAAGCTTGTTTGTCTTTCCCTGCCAGTGTTTAACCCCTTTTGCATGGTGCTGTGTCAGGGGGAGCAGACCCCCAGCTGTGGGGGGGTCTGGTGGCCTTGAAGGGAGAGCCCAGAGGTGGCTTTGTGGTCTTGCCTGGTAATGCTGTTGTGAAGCTTTCAGGTAATGCTTTGGGGTTCTTTTAAAGCCTGAACTCTTGTAACTTCGCTCTTTCTTTGGACTCTCAATATAAATAAAAAATCAAACCCAGCACATTTTGTCCTTATACAGATGCAAACCCACACGTGTCTAGCCTTTGTAGTGTGGTGGATGAGAACTTGAAATGTGATGTGGTTGTTATGGCCTGGGCTCCAAAATCCAAAGACAAATAAGTACCCTACACTCAGTATTATTTCATGACTTTCAAGCCAATTTTAAGCCTTTTTGAGGCCTGACTAACAGGTTTTGAGCACTGGGTGTTGGCAATTCCTTGAGCTCCTGAACCCTAGCTTACGGGGAATCAGCTATTTATTACACTTTTAGGGAATTCATCCTTCTTTGCTGCACCGAGACTTGTAGCAACACCCCGTGAGAGAGGGTCTGAGCTTTAAAGACCAGACCATCTGAAATTATTGCCAGTGGGACTTTTGCAAAATATTGCAGCGACTACAACTGCGACAAGTTTTGTAATCTCAACATATTTTGCAGCATTCGCCTTATTTGCAGAGCCCTAATGCAGCATGCAGCTCCTTGTGTGCATGAGTAAATCATACTTTCAAGCTTTGGGCTTCCAGGGAACCTCCTGGGGCTGCCACAGCGTCAGTACAGCAGGGATGGCATGGCACAGAATGGCATGCCACATGAGGAGAGATGTGAAAGCACCGGCAAGCGAGAGGAGCATGACTTCCCAGCGGGCCCCTGACAGCATCAACTTTCCGCCTGGATTCAGTGGGTTATTATTAAATGCCTACAAAATCAATGAGAATCCTGCCATTGTCTCAGCTGGTCTTTGCACTGGGGGCTCTTAGCAGGGAACGTGCAATTCTTCTTTTGTTCCCCATTCCCGTAATGCTTTGTTTGTGTTTTTTTTTTGTTGTTGTTGTTTGTTTTGTTTTCTCTTTTTTAAAAAAAAAAGAAACTGAAATGTGGTGATGTTAGTTGCTGGTTTTACCCTGAATGGCAGGGGTGGAAGGGGTGGTTAGCCAAGATTAAAGTCCTAGGCTTTCCAATTCCTCTGTGTAAGTTATGGCCGTACGTCAGTAGCAGTAAGCAACGCAAAACGCACTAGCTAGACCGGTGTTCTGTTCATTTGCCTGGGGCCCCAACTGAAATTTAATAAGCAAATGTAAGTTTTTAGTGCTTTGCAATGGGAACTTTACGGTAACCACTTTCTGCAGCCCCTTTTTAAACGATGTGTCACGTGTATACATGTATGTTTTGTGCAGTACACCTTAAATGCCGAATCCAGTCTGCTGCTGTGTTGGCAGTCCTACCCCTTCCCTGGGTAGGAGGCAGCAGCACAGTGCTGTGCCTGGTTGTGGCAGCGGGATGGCAGACCAGGCTGCACGAAGCCTTGGCCTTCTGCTACAGGTTGGAGCTAAGTGAATCTTCAGATCAGGGAGAAAGCTGGTGCTGAATAGTTATGGCTGGGGCTATCTTCCTGCAGCTCCCATTTACATGGCTTCTGATGCTGATGGATAAGGCACGTAGGGGAATCTCTACTGGAAATTTTTAAAAAACGTGTTCAGGGCTTAAAACCATATTGGAGAGGAGATCCTGGCTTTAGGTGTGGGACAAAAAAAGGCAAGACATCTTCCAGTGTTGTTTGTTCTTACTCTTTAGCTTTCAAAATACAGAATTCTATGGAATTCACTGATTTTATTATTATTCCCCACCCTCCCACTGCCCCTCCCCACCTCACCCCAAAACACATCTTGGAGTTGTCCATCAGAGTGTGTTTGAGTCGCCAGTGAGGATGCAGAACCCTCTTATGGGAAATCAGAAAAAAGATCCTAATTTCAAATACCCAGTGCCTCTGTTCTGTGTGCAGCAGTAGCTGAGGGATGCGTGCTCCCTTCTCTGTTTGTTGCCGGCTTGTGGTTTGCGCTATCTGATATTCAGTTTCTTCATTACGATGGTTCATGGAGACTTGTCGTAAGCTGTTCCTCATCTCTCTCCAAGCATGAAAATCTAGTCTTGAGGGTTGTGTTTAAAATCAGATCCTATCAGCAGCTGTTGGCAGGAGTGCTCTCAGATGGCAAAGGGAGATTTTCTCTTTCCCCAGCTCTTTACCGCCCTTTCCCATTAGTACTGGCTAATATAGAGCTTTTGTCTGGGATTTTCTGCATTTTAGTCAATACCACCAGCATCTATTGCTCATCCTTAGGAGATGAGGACACTGAACAACTCTCAGTAATTGCTTAGCATCTTAAACACAATCCTAATGTTATACCTGGGAGTAGACCCTTAAAAAACAGTTGTGATTCTTATGCTCCTTGCGTACCTTTTGTATGCTTTTCCTGGCTTCGGACCCCGGATGAGTCTCTTACTCTGCATATTCAGGCCCAGGTACTGAGGACAAAAATTTCATCTACTCTTTCAAAGACTGGGTCTCCATATTGTTAAAGTCTTTGGATTTTGGCCTGTGAAAGATCTTACATGATAATAAGCCACTGCTGATTCCTTCTCCTCCCGCTTGTATTTATTTCTGTTTGCTCCTTTCTCTTTTGCAGATGGCAGATAAATCTTGTCAGTGCTTTCTGGGCTTTGCAGCCTTTTCTCAATCATCTTTCCTGTAGTATCTCCAGCAATGTGCAAATCTGATGGTTTGCTATTTTTGCTAAGTATATTTCTGTTCTAGGCTAATTCTTGTGCTCTTTTGCTGGGTGAGATGTCTAGTACTCAAAATTTCTAGTACTCAAAAAATAAACTAACCGCAGCTCATGAAAAAAAAAAAAAGGAAAAGAAAAAAAACAACAAACTTTTTCATCTCTGTTGTAAGAGTTTGATGTGAGTTCCTTGCTGAGTTTGAAGGAATGACCGATAGGTCCCCGAGAAGCCTCTGGTGCTGTGTCTGCTGGATCAACGGGAATCGTATCGCAGGTGAGCAGAACAATACTACACAAGCCCTTAAAGAGGAGCGAGCACAGATGACATTTTTATTCATTCTCAGCCAGATTGCTCGGTATTGTGTCCTTTCTGTGAAAAATGACACTCTGGCAACAGGCCACTGACTGCAAAACAACTTGGCATGAGTCTCCTGTTTGTCTCAGCCAGAGCTGAGCATCACCAGAGATGCCAGACTGCTAGCCATGGGCAGAGAGTGTTAAAGCACCATCTTTCTTTAATCAGCACCTCTCTGCCATTTGTGGTGGAAAATACTCGAAGGAGAAGGGAAGTTCCTGACTGTTTAGATCCTGGGTGGCACCAGCAATAGCACTTTGCCCTTCCTTTGGTTAAGCTCTCTCAGCTGAGACTAGCTGGTAAGCTTGGGGCAGTCTAGCTAACCCTAAACATAAATTATTATTCAAAGCTTCTGATTCTCTAATTTCCTTTTTATTTTCTTGCATCTTAAGGGGAGTTTTTGAAAGCCTCCCAGTGATTAGGAAGACAAAGCTGATTGACTTCCAGCTGCATCTGAGCCACCGTAGTAACTGCAGTGGGTACCAACATAGCCAAAATCTCATGGGTTTCCCTGGGACATTTCAGAGGGAATCTCCACAGTTTGTAACTGGAGGCTTTCATGAGATGACTGGGTACTCTGTGGACAAGGTGGCAGGCTGAACTATGGGTTGTATCGTAGCTGGGGTCTTGGTGTGAAAACCAGTGCAGGCACAGGGGATTTTCACCATTATCCAGTAATCTATATCATAAATAATCTTTCCAAGCTCCCTGTTGGATCCTTCTATGAAAAAAATAGTTTAAATGGTGGGACTGGAGGAAGTTGTTCTTTGAAGGGGAAAAATCAGTTTAACTATTAATTTTGTAGAATGGGTAGATATTATGCAAGTTAAATAGTTTTTGTTCCATCCAAGCAGTGGCACAATAAGATCTACAACAGTAGATCGCTGTGCAGAAGGAGGCACCGGGCTGAAAAATCTGGATTTCTGTTCTGCCCGTTGGAACCAGGTGCTCCCTGTGCCTGCCACTACGGAGTGGGTATTTCCCTGACTAAATAATTGTGCTTTTCTGAACTAAGGGCAGTGTCTTTGCTTTCAGCTTTGATGCAGTGTGACATGTACAGTAGGACCTGTCATAATTCATGAAGTCAGTTCTGTTTCAATGTTAATAAGTCCTTAATCAAGTCATTTGTTTCCTCCAGGATGTCACATTTAGCACTGGATTGTGAAATGCTCGAAAACTGGAGTCATAGGAGCATTATTTAATGCTAAGTGTTATCCACATCATATCTGAAGCTTGAACATGCCAGGAAAACATCCTTCACATTCTGCAACTAATCTATCTGGGCTTTCAGGATCAATCGTGAATTGGCTGGGTATGTACACTGTTTCTCTCTGTTTATGTGTGGCATGATGTTATATGCCATATTCAGTAACTTGTTCTCACATTGCTTATCTGTTACCTATTTTCTGTGGCTGGTGCTTTTGCTTTATATAATACTATGCAGCGTTGTACCAATCACTTTAAACCAAGATTGGCACTTTAAATACAACAGAAAATAATTGAAATTTAAAACCAGTAGTCCTCGTTCTAGTCTATTTGTGCTACGTATGGAGAAAGAAGAGGTTCAAGCCAAGCAGCTGCTGGTGGGATTAAGTGGGAAGCTATCCAGAGAGACCAGGTTTTATGATTATCATCTCCTGTTCTTGATGTTGTCTTCAAGAGGAACAGAATTAAGGGCTAAAATTGTATCTTTACTATCTAATTCCCGTAAGTCTTTTGTATTCGCAAAGAAGAATAGGAAGCCATAGTGAACTCATGGCAAATATTTTCCCAATGTTTTTTCCTTCTCTGTTTAAATTACATTCAATGTTATGCCACTTTTTCTTATAAACTTGTTTCTGTCTCTGCAAACAGATACGTTACATACTGTCAGAAATGATTTGAAAAAAAGGCAAAAAAATTGACCTTACCTGAACACTGTATGTATGACATATGTTGCTATATAGCAATGTCATTAAGTCCAAAGTTTCTGCAGAGTGAAACATAGAAAAGTTTTTTTATTTAATTTAATTAATTTATTTATTTATTTTCCCCCCTCAGGGAACTGTTTACATTCATATTGTAAATCTGTGTTACTGTTGTGTCCTTCTTGTGAACCAGACCCCTTGTGGTAGGTGCTGTGTAGACACAGAAGAAGAAGTCCTGGTTGCATCTGTGAGGACAATGTTTTGCTTTCATTTTTTTCATAGCTTCTGTCCTGAAATAGTAAAGAAAGGTGGAAAAAATGAATCATAAAATAGTCCAGATGTTATTTAGTGTTTACACCAGTTCTGTCAAAGGTAAGTTAAACCCTTCTTAGTTACAACCATATCATCAGAAATGCTAAATGTTTTGAGGATTCATGTTTTCTGCAAAAATGTTGTTTTCTCCTAAAAGTTATTTTTCACTATGAAATGCTTTCTTTGAATTTAGTCCAAGTCATAATGAGTACTGGAGCAATTAAAGTATCAGCCACTATAAGGAGTCTTGGGAGTGTAAGAGACAGATAGGATCAGGGCTTAAGCTACTGAAATACCTTTTATGAGAATAAAGGGTTCACAAACCTCAGTTTCAAACAAAATAGTTCACATATGCTAAGCTGCAAATACTAAACATCTCCTGCCCTCTCTGACTAAACAAACAAAAACCTATTAAATATTCAAACTTTATATCTGCAGGAAGAAAGAAAACAGATTATTTCTATTTTTAAATTTTTGGCAGGTGCTCATATATTTATGATAATAGGATCATAAAATGACATCGATAAGTTAGTGGGAAAGGTGCTGTGGGAATTTAGAGTCTGACTTTGTAAACTGTTACATTTATTAAATCTTAAACTCCAAATTCTAGCCAGGTTGTTTGTTCATTCACATGTGTCATGGTGTAGATATTGTGGGCTTTTAAGTCAAAGTGTTCGTGTCTAGGACTGGATTGTGTCTTCATATTCTGCAATCAATTAAGTTGTTTTCATTTAATTCTTGTAAACATTACCCTTTAAAAAAAAAAAGAACAGAAAAAAAGAAAAAGCCTTTTAAATATTTTTCATTAACACATACTATTAAGTGGGTAAGCGCCCTAAGTATATTTTAATTTAATTTAGATTTAACAGCAACATTTTTCCCATGCTAATTAAATGCCAGTTTGTTATTAAGAAAATATTTATTGAAGTTGAACTCAGTGATAGATACATATCTATCACATCACTGTTAAACCTCATTAAATAGTGTTTTAATTGCAATTTGTTTTTAATTACTGTTCATTAAGCATATTATTAAATCTAAATTGCATACTTATGAAAGACGAGTTTGCCAATATAAGTGGCTGAGGCTCTTAACTACTGCCTTACTTTTGGGTTCCCATAATTTGAGGTGTGTAGGGTGAAAGTTTGATCTATTCACATTACTGCTAACAATGTGCCCTGCCTGCCTGCCTGCCTGCCTGTGTCTCCCTTCTTTATTAAATAGAATCAGGAGCATCTGAGCCAGTCAACAGATGTAAAAGGAAAATAAAGCATGAAAAACGGTGACAAAACATCTCGTTGGGCAAGCAAGCAGGGGGCCAGTGAGGAGGAAGCTGAAGCAAAGAGGGAACCCAGGCAGGGAGAACAGAAGTTAAACAGGACATTGAAAGCAATTATCTAAATTAAAAGGAGTAGGGGATGGAGATTGCGTGCCTGAACGATGCAGAGAGATGCAAGTAATGGTTTGCAGAGCTTTTTCTCTTTGGCTTATCGTGGCAAGCCTCGCTGAGGTCAGTCTCTGTTACCAACCGATGACAGCCTGCTGGCTTTGCAGCAGTGAATTGATGGTCTCAGGCCGCATGGTGCTCAGCCGCTGGCGTGGGCAGGCCCGGGCGTCGGGACAGTAGTGAGCTTTTTGGTGGTTGTGCAATGTCAGCTCACAAGCTGCTACAAAAAAAGACCAGTGACTTTCAATATTTAGTAGTGTGTGACCTGCTACGTCTTTTCTAGAGGCAGTGTTGCTCTAGAAATCGCACTCAAACGAACAACCGAAATTATAGGATTCATGAACTTGCTTTTCTTAGTCACATTTGCTTTATTTCTTAGTAGTCCATAAGCTTAATGCAGGCTGAAAAACTCTGAAATAGAAGAGGTGTTTGTTTTTTTTTTTAAATCTTCAAGAGAGTTTTTTGGAGCCTTTTATCTACGAATTCATCTAGGAAAGATGCTCTCTCTTTGCCTGCGAGGAGGAAAGGATGGTAAGAAGGGTGTGAGGGTGCTCTTCTGATGGAGACAAGCTCAGCACGTAGAACCAGTTAGCAGACTGGAGAGCCATTCCCAAGGCAGATGGAGAGGGGGTAACAGACAAAAGGTATAGTCCGTCATGGGAAGTAATGTTGGCATCCACCAGGTATGTAAGGACCAAGAAATGGTCTCTGGTAGTCTGACCATGTCAGAGCACTAGGGGAGGAATTAATGGGACTGGGGGCTGCTGGGCAATGCTGTAAGGCAATTGTATGTTGGAAATGGCTGAGGGAGACTGAGCAATGGCAGACTTTGCTGTGGGTTGGACAAGAAAATGCAGTAAGGCTCTGTACATTGACACTCTTTGGCTCTGATTCTCCTTGCATTGAGAATGATTTCGTGCCAGGTTATCTCCATTGACTCCAGTGGATTTTCTCCAATTCACAGTGCAGTTTAAATCAGATGCAGGACCTCTTTTCTCCTCTTTCCATTTCATGAATCTCTTTCAAAACCTTCTGTACCAGATGTTACAATTGTAAACAAATCATCCTGGCAAAGCGAAGTATCTTCTCATATGTTAATGTCTGTGTCACAGTAGGCGAGGTCCTAGCATCAGTGCCTCTATCTGCCTCTGGATCTTCTGCTCATAAAACATTAGTTATACAACATTTTTTTTGGCAGATGGATATCTTCCATGAAGAAGCCATTTCCATTCCAATACAACGGTGCTTTTATATGGACTGTTTCAGTCCATGTTGCGCAACCCTTTTGCACAATGATTCATTATGCTATCTAGCTTCTTAATATGCTGAATCACTGCATGATCCTTTGCCAGCTTCTTTGTATGCCAACAATAACTTGCTCGTGTTTCAAAGATATAGAGGGCTGCAGAAATCACTGCAGCACAGAGAGCCTTAACATTTGGCTGAAGGAAGTTCTCAGCAGGCTTTAAACTCCTCCACATGGTTGGGGAAGTTATCTTTCAGCTCCTGCTCTCTCTGGATGGCTGTAGGAAATTGCATATGGCTTCCACTTGTCGTTAGAAAGCTGGAGAAGGCCCAAATCCCTGCTCCCTCTACACTGGCAGCAATCAGCCACTTTCACACTGTGGTCCCTTAACTAAGAGAAAGTAAATCAGGCCACGGGGGACCATCTGCATTCAAAGGCTTAGCCTAGTGGAAGCATGGAACCATGGAAAAGACTTAAGAAATGTCCCCATAGCCACATAAGGTGGCCAACGTGGGACTTCCTGACATGTGCTGCCAAAGCCTCCCCTCCATCTCCAGCGTGGCAGTGTGAGGAGGAGGCTAAATTAAACCTTTTCCTGCCGCAGTAGCTGCCATAGTATAACTTTCTTTCATGGCTCTTGGGTATACTGGGTACTGCGTTGGAGTACAACTGCTTATTTTTCATAACTCAGGGGCCTGGTAATGATTTCTGAGTTCTGTTTTAAAAATGAGTTTACTTTATGTCAGTGATGCACAGGACTGGATTGTTGAAGAGGCAGATGATGCTTTCCCTTGGCCATTCTGGAGTTTCTTCTGGTTTGTTGTTGAGAGTTTTTAATTGCAAGTATTTATCTCATCACAAAGAATTCAGAATTGACTGAATATATTCATAGCTATTCTTTAAAAAAAAAAAAAAAAAAGGCAAGATTTTGGTCCGAAAGGAGTATATTACACTGCTTAAAAACAGGGTTTTTAGAAGGGAATACTCTGTAATTTTTCAATGTATTCTTCTTTCAATACTGTATTGTATTTCCCAACACACATCAGTTAGGTAGCATGGCACAATACTATGTACGTTACGTACTTTGGACAAGCATTTGAAAATACGTTGTTTCTCCTATAAGCAGATTAACTTTGACTCCTAATGGAAAATTCTTGGTTTTGAAGGAGGTGTCCTCAAAGACCTTAGGGATGCATTTGCATGTCTGATTTTTAAATGTAATTATGCTAGCAATTTCATATACAAAAGTATCCGCTACTTTTAGGTATCATTACCTGACTGGAACTTGTATGAGACAGGCAACTTTAATGCCTTTCCCCCCTGCTCTGTGCTTATTGCATGCTCAGACTCTATGAGAATCTGTCCATGTGCAGTTAGGCTTTGATGTGAGATATAATAAATATCAGATTTTAAAGAGAAGCATGTACGTGTTTGTCTGACGTGTATTTATAGAAAAGGTCAAGGGACTTACTGTAAGTGTTTTTATTCAGGGTCCTGGGTATGTGAAACATTCTTCATATGGATGCTATAGTTACCATAATATTTATATCTCTGCTTTAGTGATGCCTTTATGTACGTCTAGTTTGTCTCAGCCCTACTTAAGGAGCGTCCTGCATTATTTTTCAGTGTTCTTATGTATTTATTAGTTCATGTCTTCATTCCTATTGCTACCAGCTGTGTTTCACCTTCTCGTCTCCCCCCCTTCTCCTGTGCCCAAATGGTTTTACAGGGCTGCCCTGCCGCAGAAATGGGTCAGACAAGTTACAGGAACTGTGGATTGGTTGGATGGGGATCCACCTAGCAACACCACCACACTAATGCCGGATTGGGAAATTTGCCCTACAGGAGTTTGTCTTGATTAAAGGCTTCAGTCTGTCTTTGCAACACAAACATAGGAGCCCCCATGCTGCTCTCTGAAATTTACAGCGTATTTTCTTTTAACTCAAGCATATTGAAGCAGAACAGAAGAAAGGATCAAAGGTACCGTAATGTTTCTATAAACAAGTACTACTTAGTTTGTTTTTTTTTATCTTGGGTTTATTTTTTTCCAAACAAATCTTCTAGGCACATTAGGCTCAGATTTCATTTTATTGCCAAATCACCAGCTGGCAACAAAATCACATATGTCTGTGTAAATAAAGTAGATGAGAAGCTGAACAGGAGATTGGGAGATGATTCAAGCAGTCATATTGGCATCTACACCTTAAAATTTGCCTGGTGTATCTGTCTATTCAGCAATGTCCTATACAGACCCCTTTTCTGCACGAAATACAAAATTACCCCAAGCTGAGATTTTAGTTTGTGGTTTTCCTCCCTTTTAGTGAATTTACAGGAAAACAGATAATTCTCTAGGACTATAACCCAAAACTTCATTTTTTGTTTGCTCATCAAGCAATGACTAATCCACTCCCTGTTACTCAAATATAGGTGTAACTCTTGTGATGACTGATATTATAAAGAAGAATTTTCACTTTGAGGGACAGATCATCCTTCCTTTGAAGGTAGTGCAATTTTGCAATTGGCTTGAGGGCTCTATTACTGTCTTTTTTGTATGTTTGGATCCACTTGTCAATGCAACATCCAAATTGATTAATTTATCTTTGAGGCCAGAGTTGCTATCCCTTCTCCATTTTTAGATAGGTAATGGCAGAGTCACCTCAGTCTGTAACCTTAAATTATGTTTCTCCATGGCAACATATAATTCCCAGGGGAAAAGCAACAACAACAAGCTGTTCCTTTTTTTTTTTTTATGCAGACGGATCAGGAAGTTAGTAATTATCATCTTGCTTCAAAAAGCCAATGAGCTAGAACATCTTTTCAGACATGGATGATCTTGAGACACAATTTTTCCCATACAGTCATGAAAGATGGGTTAATTTTGGCTACTTTGTGCTCCTTTTGCATTCTTGGTGAAATAAAATCTGAGTTTCAGATAACTGCTTAAGAATAGGGTATTTGGTTTTATTTGTCTGTTCAAATATCTCTAATCCAACGGAGATGTTGCTTAATAGAGCTGGATGGTATGTTTCCCTGTCAGAGCAGTGGCACAGAAATACCACAAACAGCTATCAAGGATCTGTTTGCAGGAGCAGTTTTGCCCTTGGTCAATAAACTCTAAAAGAGCCTAATTAATGAGTGGGAAAAGAGCTCTGTTATCTGTGAGGTGGAGGACAGAAATGAAGGGGGTTAAGCAGTAAATATGCTTTGTTTCTTGCTATTTTTTTATATATATATATTTAATCCTAACCTCTTCCTTTACATCCTCCTCTTAGGAAATTTCAACCCCAACTGAACTGGAGCTCTTGTCCCTACTGAAAGTTAGTTTTTTCTGTCAAGAGATCCAGTTCTTCTCTTTCCTCCCTGCATTTGTTTCCCTTTAGCTCCTAAAGGCAACCTGAACTGTAAATTGGGGGTAAGGTGTTTCAGTTTGGAAAATAGCAGTGCATACTCACTAGCTGACTTTTTTTCCCAAATTGGACAGAACACAGAATACTTCCTACCCCACTCAAAATCATCTGCATGGAAAGATAAAATGGGAGTTAACAAGGGTCAGGTTTATGACAGGGAAAGAAGGCTGCTAATGACCATTATCTATGCCACAGGTTTAACTTCATTACTTTTGCATTAAGTTCTTAATGCCCAAAGCAATAAGCAAACTGAGTCCTGTTGAACTGTAGTAACCTAATCTCTCCAAACGAAATAGAGGGGAAAGCAGAGTCATTTGACATGGCCTTTATTTCATCTTGTTTTCCCATCCCCCATGTGCATATTAGACATGTAGTGAGTTTCCTTTCCTTCTCACAGCCTTTTTCTTTACTTTTTTTTTTTTCTTTCCTTCTCTCCCGAGATTTTTCTGGCTGTCCAAAGCTGTATTTGAAGCAGGATTTACTTTGATCAGAGTGTTTAGGCCTCCTATAACAGTGGATGCAGGGTTTGTCACATACAGATATCTATCTTCATTTTTTTTTTGAAGTTCAGAGTTAGAAAAAATGTGTCCGGAATCAAAAACTTCTGAATTGGAGAGTTAAGGCAAATCGAGCTGGCCATGACATTGTGGGTCCCAGTAAGTCAGAGCTCAGACATAGGAGAACACACTTGCTGGGTGTTTTGCAGTGTTGTGCCCATTCTCCAGTTTTGCTGACATTTATGGTTCTGAACATGCCCTGCTAGATGTGCAAGCAGTTTAGGTTTGGTGAGCAAAGAACAAACACCAGTAGAGAATTAAATGTAACTCATGATTTAGAATGAGATCAGCATTTCCATTGTTTCAGCTCTTTTCCTACTCACCCTCAACTTTGTCAACTAAAAAATAATGAAATACTCTCTTTTGGTGTGACCTGCAGACTTTTGTTCTGTAGCTGGAAAAGGAAAAGCCATTGAGTAAGAAGAGGGAACACAAACAGATTTCCCAATCTGTGCCGTTTCTAGACCAACAGGCTCAGCTTTTGACAAAGGATTAAAAACTACAGCACATCTTTTTTGGGGTTCCCCAACAGAAAGAGGGAAAGAGCCAGTGCTGGCAGGTGACTGGGAAAACTGTCCAATGGGCAAGAAATATATTGCTGCTTGTAGAAAAAGGATCCCAAAGTGATAGCTGCTTGAGAACTATGATAGATTAGATAGATATAAGAAAATAATATAAACTATGGAGAGTTAAGCAATGGATGTGAAAACCTGTGAAAAAAACTATCAGCAATGTAATATATTACCATAATCCAATATTATAAGGTAACCTCCAGATGAGAACCTCGCACTCTGAGGAATAAGTGCCGAAGGCTGAACATTTATCTTATGACCTGTTCCCTGTTTGGAACAATCAGGGTTACCTGATATTCGGGATGCTGAGAAAATTGTCCCTCTGTAATAATGTTTTCCTGACGTGCAGCACAAAGGGTTTTAGTTTCCTTGTCCCTCTCTGTCTTGGAAGGAACATATCAATGTTTTTTTTCTGTAGCCAGGAAACTGTGGTTAGAATCAGGTCCAGTGAGGCCTGATATATCAGTCTGACAGTCATCATCTGTTTTAAGAAGTGGTATCTCCTCTCTGCAGACCTGTCTGCCTCCTCACTGCTTGGCTTAACACTACGGCTACTTTTTCAGCTTGTACTGGTTGCAGATTCTTCTTCAAATTGCTAACATTTTTTTCACCTTTCTCCCAAATGAGACTTCTCTTGTACTTTTAAAAGGAGAAGGTCAAGTGAACTACAGTGTGTGTCAGTTCAACCTGCAGGGAATGCTGCAGGTAGAAAGGAGTAAACGCAGATCCCACCCCAGGTGTGTGTAAATTCCAGCAAATAAAATGGTCTCTACTACATCTCCGGTACTGTCATAGGAGGATGAGGAGAATCAGCAAAGTGTTTTAAGAAATTGGAAATCTGTAAGTCTTCTCTTACGGGGGTACTGAGCTTGTGTTGCTGAAGAGCTGAGCTTTGCCTCCCTTCTGTGGGAGGGAAGGGAGTGTGTTTAATCCATGTGCTGGGATCTTTAAGATTGCTGACCATCACATTCAAATGTCGCCAACTTCGATAAGTTTCTGGCCTTTCCCAGTTCTCACTATCCTCATGATCTTTCCCATCTCCTGAGTGACGACACCTCTTGATATTGTTCAGCTAATGTGGGAATCACAGAGATACTGTGTTTATTAAGATATCATTGATCAGTTCTGAAAAAAAAATGAAAAAGACACCAAAAGACATGAAAAAGGCTGCGATTGCAGTAAAATAACCTCTCCCTTCAGTAAAAGAAATGAGAAAAGATGCATCCTTTTTAAACTCTGACTGCAGCCTCCTTTCAGACATGGGAAACAACTTCATTAGATGCCAAATTGGGTACTTAGCCACAAAGTGCCTATTTTTTGAACAAACAAGCTGCCACAGTTCTGAAGTTCAGGGTGAAGAGGGCTTAGGGAGAAGCAACACTATTTTCTAGGAGCGCAGAGCAGATCAAGGGCCGCTGTGCAGTGAACTATATCTGATTCAACACAGCCTGCAAAATTAAATTTTGTTCAGCTTAAGCATTTAATTACTGCAGATGTTCAGGAGATACTCTGTGAAGCATTACCTACTGGGGCCCTTTGGACAGATGCTGTTTGCTTTGACACTCCATCTGTCACTTAGAAATAATCACTGAAGCTTTAACTAGCATAACCCTGCAGGGCTGGTCCCATCAAGGCATGGCATGTAAGAGGTTAAAAATAAGGTCAAGGTCATTGCGTGCCATGCATGTTAGAAGGTCAGTGAGTGATGATTACCACTTCTTGCTCTCCCAAATTTTCAGTAAAGACCACTGTAGGCATCATTACAAAAAGCCTTTTGCTTTCTGGAAGATCTTCAAATACAAATGATATTTGCCCTATAGTTTGTTAGAGCCCTACGTTCAGAGTGGATTTTGGAGATGAGCAAGATAGGATAGCAAAAAATGGGAATTGCTCAGGTGTGTTGTCTTGAAATACTTCATCCTCGTGTCTTTTGCATCTCTATGTTATTTCTAAGCACAGATTCCATGGAAACTTTTGATTTACTCTTATTTTATGCATTATCCTAATGGCTATACAATTTCTATTTTATTAGGTTTCTGCGGATTAATTATTTGACCAGTATCCTCTCTTCTGTTGGCTCTCGGATTGTAGTATCTGGACCTTTTACTAAGATGTCCATCAACCATTCCCAGCCCCGTTTGGTCAGTGAGACTTTTCCGTTCTCTGAATTGCCGGTAACAGATTCACAAAGCTGAAAACTTTTCCAGGCCCCAAGTACACATCACCATGAGTTTAGACTTGCCTACAGCAATTGTGATTGACTCATAATTAACAGTACTTATGTCACCACTAAGTTTATGGCATGATCAGTTCCTCTCTTTGTCAGGAGTAACTTCCCGAGGCTGCTGCCTTCTCCCCACCCCGGCGGTTACAACAAGGGTATTCAGCAGTGCTAAGAGGGTTGCCAGGAAGCATTAGTTAGTTACTAGCAGAATGAAGCTGCTAGCATCGATCTCTCGGATGGGAGACCTTGTGGCTAGTAGATTACCTTTTCATCCTACCCCTAATAAACAACTACTTTTTATATGTCACCTTCCTTTCTGGATGATTGTAGGGGATGTCAGCTAGTAAGTGCTGTTGTTGCTTTGTCAGGCTCATCAGGTAGGAAGCATTCAGGATAGGTTTTTTTCTGAATTGGTGACTTGGTTATAGGTAATACCATCTTTTCCACTCCTCATTTTCTTCCCAGTCCTGGGCCCCATCTAAGTAGATTACAGCCATTGATTTAAACATTCAGTCATGCACATCATTCTGCGAGGATCAGTAATAGCAGCTAGGTCAAATGAGTGCTTATAAATGACTAATTCTATTTCCTCTTGTTTATTACCCAGGCTTTTGGCATTGGTATAGTACGTTACAGTATAGTTAATTAAATAATTTCTTCTTCCCATCCTCTCTTTGCATTCAGTGCCTTCTTGACCACAGCCTCCACTGGAAATCCATCAAGGGCCAGGTTTGCTGCTGCTGTTGGTAGATGATGGCTGAGGGCTCTCCTGGCCTCCCTGGGGTCCTTCCAGGTGGGAGACGAGTGCTGCAGCATGAGAAGCTACCCCCACCCGTGCTATTCCTGTCTTGCATCTAAGCTGAGAGCTGAGAGATGGAGGTCAGGGGCTCCCTTGTGGCTTTTATTTTGTCCTGTAGCATACAATTCTGTCTCTTCCCTGGCCTTCTGTATTGGCATATTACTGTGCTGTGCCATCTTTTTGGTCTCTACCCCATATTGAAAGAAATAGCTGGTATCAAGGAATATGCTTTGCATCATGAAATCAATTAGCCTTGTTCAGTGGACTTTCTGGAGATTCTTATTTCTTGCATCCTGGCTTATGCTTCTATGTCTGATTTCTATTACTGCTTACCCTTTATATATATTTTGTTCCCTTCTTCAACTGAGGGAGAATATTTTTTTCCTATTAAGTGTTGGCTGCAACTCCTCATCCCAGGATTTAAATAGACTAGCATTTTTTTTTCTTCTGTTTTACCAGCACTGAATTCACACAAAATAACAGAAAGCCAAGCCCATACACTGTCAAACAGAGACACTCTCACAGTGTGGTGACCCTCTTTCTGTCACCTGCCACATTTCTTATGCTCAACCTACAGCTGTGAAACTTTTCCCCCTCTTTTCCAACAACAAAGTCCAAAGAACACTCCTCAGTTTGATGCCTGTCTCAATTTGCAGAACATCCTTGGACAGAAATGACATTGATAGCAGCGAGAGAAGAGTCTTCATGAAAGCAGCAAGCAGCCTTTCATTGCCAGCTCCTCCGGTGGGTCTGCGCTAATAACAGCCATGCTGCAAACTTTATTTAGTTTGTATGGGCCTGTTCCAGAGCCTTCCTATTGACTTCAGGGGTACTGGATCAGTCTGTATGGTAGCTACGGCTTTGCTTTATGACTCAGTATCACTGCTTTGGAACAGACTCTGACAGATCAGTCAGATTTTCCATTAAAACATTCTCTGAGGATAGAAATGAGTGCTCAGCTAGCTGCCTGCTGACAAAAATGTCTGATTTTTCACTTGTGTATTTTTCCCAAATAACTTTCCCCTTTGCTATTAGAAACTTCAGGGTTTCAGGTGGGACACTTTGGGAGTGTCTTATGAAGAGCTGAGAATATCTGCTTGAATCTTTGCCAGCTAGTCCTGTGTCTGAATGTTCTTTGTGTCCTTTCAGTCTGTTCCCATGCTGCTACCTGAAATGAGAGGAAACTGATTTTTTAGATGTGCAGACCGTATTTCCAGCTAGTCTTCTGTGATAGCAGTTGCTATCGTATGACTAATTGATCTGTGACTAAATAGCTGTGATAGTAAAATCAGTTTAGCCTAATACCATAAAAATCAAACCTAAAGCTGTGACTTTAAAGCAGTACTTGTGTGCTGAGCATGTTCTCCATTAGAGAAAAGAAGACTGTTTGCATTACCAAGCTAAAGTATATATTTGCCTCTTACCATATAAACTTTTCCAGAGGTTGGCTTTCTTTGGACTGTATTTTTTTTCTGTTTTCTTTCTGACTGCAAATCAGACCTGAGTTTTGTAGTCTGACTAGTGTTTTATTTTGGTCATTTCATTCTTGGAAGTGATCCGAGGTGCAGAGTGAATTTGCCCACGTAACACATCTGCTACTTCTCTGATGCTGTTGCATATTGAGTGCTGGTCCATCCATACTGCACTCAAGTTCAGCACCAGGAAGGAAGGGGATGCATTTCTCTTCATACAAAGTAGATTGCTGGTCACAGTTGCTTTTCAGCCTCTTTCTCTAGCAGGTAGGGAGAGGCACAGAGGTGCAAAAGGATTTCAGTCAGCAGGAAAAAGAGGATGTGTGTGTGACAGCACTCAATGAGGATGCACAAGTGCATAGGGAAGTTGTAGATGAAGGTAACTTTGCCCAGAAATTCATGAGACATCTCCTGCTATTCATTTATCTTTCTCCGTAATGACAGGGAAAGATAGAAGATTGCTTGATCAGAGCAAATACAGGTAGTGATATAAGTGGTTGCATCTTCATTGTCTTCATGGTAGTTAGGAAAATCCCTGCTAGGCACCCCTGGGAACATAGACTTGCACTTCTGTGACGGAGTTGTGTCTGAACAAAGAGAAATTGGGATGGAGTAGACTGAAGTCACAGAGCAAACCTTGGCACGCAATGGTGAAGTCAGAGCATTAGAAGAAAAATACTTCCTGCAACTCAGTGCTCAGAAGAAGAAAAGAAGTAAACAGCAAATTATTAACAATTCGCAGTTTTGTTGATGTCTGCTCCTCTTGTTGGTTTTCTTCCTCTCTGTTCTAGGAACTCTAGAGTAGTGCTATAAGGAATAATCAATTAATGCTTAGAAAGCAATTATAATGATTCCCAGTTTACACATGAATAAACAGAATGCAGCTTAGGTGACTGAGTCACAATCATTTTCTGAGTCTGATAGGGCATGGGCAGCAACAAAGAGCCTGCTCAGCACTTATGCTCTAATTGCTATTTTGCTGGAAAAGTTGGGGCTGGAGATCAAACAGACAGAAATGAGTTATAAAGCTCTCTGAATGTAAATTGCTCTGCCCTGTGTTTAAAAACAAAAACAAACCAACACTACATGCTGTAGTGATTTCACAAGTACAACACAGCTAAGGCAAGACTGGTTGAGGTTTCACAGGATGACCATGGGTCATGCCAAGGGCAGGGCCCAAGCATTGTGACTGTAGTGCTGTGCTTAACCACAAGGCCATCTTTCCTCCCTCTGAGAACTTGATGTTTTACTACAGAGTACCTCATCATATAACTCCGTATGTGATATGTTCTCCTGTGGTCAGCCTGAAACATGGTTAATGTAGAAGTGTACTTATTACGTGGGGCATAATTCATAATGTCTTTCTTTTATTGGAGAATTCACCGCTTCAGTTCAAACGAGTGGCCTGGTACTGTAATTCCTCATTGATGTTATTCACAGTTCTGCACGTCCAGTGAGTAAGTGCCTTTTGTACTATGTGGTGAGATAGGAGATGATACGTTGTAAGGATCATTTTTTTCTCTTTTCACCTCTTGGGACAAAGGTGTTGCCATGATGTAAAAACAAGTCAGGATGAAGTTCCCTCTTCGTGTTTGGGGACATATTTTTGCAATTTGAAAGCCCACAAAGACCATGCAATTTTAGAAAAGCAAGCACAAGCTTTGGTATTGTACTTCGTACCCTAACAGCCAAAAGAGCAAGCCAGCTTTCGAGACCTCCAGGGTCATTTTATTTTTTGGGCTGATGCCTGAAGCAGGAAGGAAGCAGCTTGATCTGTAGGTTCTGCTTTGAGCTTCCAGTGTTGGCAGCAAAAAGCAACTTCTTTTGACGTGCAAGTTGACTTTAACCAATGGAGAAAGCTGTATGGGCCAGTAGGCTCATAGAATCCTAGAATGGTTTGGGTTGGAAGGGACCTTAAAGATCACCTTATTCCAACCCCCCTGCCATGGGGGTTGCCCATAAGTTGCCGTTATATTCAAGTGCTGCTGTTCAGAGCCATAGTACAGTTCCTTGTCTGTCACAGAGCCGGTTTATTTTTGATCTCTTCAGTCTATACTTGACATTCCAGCCGTTTTTCTGTCTCTCTCTCTACTTAATTTCAGGCTTTTTCTCTCCAGGCTTTTTCAGGTTTTTCATTTTTCCTTGTTTGTCTGAAATCCATCTTGGAGACACTTGTTGCCCTGTTCTCTGATCTGTTTTGAGCCTCTGCCAGCTGCTGCTGCCAGTGGATAAAACGACTGAGTCACCACTTTGTGAATTTTGCATTTGCTTGTGGGGTGGCAGAGCCAAGGCCATCATGAACAAATCAAGCAACCACAACAAAGGCCCCAAACACAAACACTGGGACTTAACCTCAAAGCATATGCTGAAGCCCAATGAGGTGACAGCCAGCGAAATGCATACCAAAGGACCTCAAAGCATTACTCAGTCTCAGTCCTACTTTGACCACATCAGAGGCATACACCTCACACAGCCCGAGATCAGGGGAGAGGGTGGAAGGCAAAGGTAGCGGTGACCAAAGGACCTTTTTGCTTCTTCTAGAATGAATTTATCAGAGCTGAGCAGCAGATGGGGGTGGGTGAGGGGGAGAAACGAGGGGAAAAAAAGCCTAGGGTTATTGGGTGCAGCAAAGCTGCAGTTGAACAAAGCAGCAGAAAATGCAAGAGGGAAGGTCCAGCTTGGCAGACTGGCTCCTTCTCTGCATGGTCTCCTGTGATTTTGGGTCCAAATGACTTTTGCCTTGCTTCAGCTGGGACAGCTGGGCAGTTCGCTTCCCCAGACCAGCACCAATTCCCTAAAGCAACGGCAAGGCCTAGCATGTGGGCAGTGCTTCTCTTGGTGTGTGTGGTTCGATCTGTACCTGCTCCTGTGAGATTGTCCTGGTGCTGACTTGTTTGCAGTAGTGTTTTCTCATTTCCAGTGCTTTCTAAATGTCCTGCTTATTAGTATAAGAAACATTATTATCAGGAAACAAGTAGTGTCTCTGGTTGACCTGAAGGGCCAGAAATGTTTGGGCTTTTCACACCTCTGTCTGCTGGCATAAGAGCTTGCCAAAAGGTGATTTTTGCCCTGTGTGCCAGCAGTGATTACCTAAACACAGGGTTAATCAGCTCTGTGCTGCTGGTAGATGTTTTATTGCTTAACTTTGGGTTGATCAGGGTCACCTCTATGCTACCAGCAGAAGCTGGTGGGCATTTCCCATAACCGCGGTATGAGGGCTCTGTGGCTGCCCCCAGGTTTGGTGGCTTTTGTTGCCAGCATGTTTCATTAGGGATGGGCAGGTGAAGGACTGAAATGCACACATCCAGACTGCAAGCACGGGATGGGACTGTATCCATTTGGTTAAAATATCCCGGCCTGTTAGGTTGGAAATAGCCCTATAGTAAAAAAGATTTTTCTTTCTTTGGCCCTGATGCAAAGGGGAAATGGGTTCCTATTTGCATTGTCCCCACAGTGTTTGTGTAATTAATGTACGTGGGGGTTCTCCCTCCCCCACCCTCTCCCAAGGTAAAAAATGACCTTGTCAAAACTTAGATTACAAAATCTTAGTTACTAAGCAATGGGTAGGGCCCCACTGGGATGGCATCCCGGCTCCTGAAATGGTATGTATAGTAAAAACTAATAAAAATGGTGTCAGAGGCTCTCAGGCTTCCAAGTCCCCTGCTGTGCGACCCCCTGATCCCAATTTATTAGCTGAACCCAGGGAAGCAGACAAACCTCGCTGGCTCCAGACTGTAGGCTCCAAGAAGGGAAATAATGCGAGCTCCAGAGCGGCGGCTCCAGAGCAGGAGGGGAGGAGAGGGAGGGAAGCCCTGGTGGAAAACGGGGGGCCGAGACTAGGCCCGGAGGGCACTGCTGACAAGAGCCATCTGAACAGGATGGGGAAGGGAAGCTGGCTCCATGAGATCTCCATACCTTGCCGTTCAGATGCTTTAAACGTGTCAGAGAGGAAGGGAAGGAAGGGGGTGGGGAGAACGGGCTTGTGAGGAGGCAACAAACAAACCAAAGTGGTTTCCTTTCATGTGTTAGCAGCGTGTGTCACTCTGCGCTCACCTTGTGCTGGTGACCGAGGATTTAGCAGCTGGGGGTGGCAGATGGAGTGGCAGAGAAGTGTCCTGCAGGTCAGAGGGGGTGCGTCTTCCCCTCCCCACTCCCAACTGCATGGGTTTTTCTTCAAAGCGTTAAAGGCGATGCAGCACGTCGCGGTACCGTGACCCCCCTGGATTTCCTCTGTACTATCTGATACACCTGGCAATTGTAGCATGTTGCATGAGGGAGGTATGATTTTTTTTTTTCTTTTTTATTGAAAAGCTGCCAAAGCAAAGTGATATTGATGAGGATGGCTCATTTCGATTAGCAGAGGCTGGCTAAGGACCAGCGCCCCCCCCCCCCCCCCCCCCGGCCTGTTTTCCTCCCCCTCTTCTGCCTCGGACAAGAGGCCTGCATTCGGTTCAGCAGTTGTCTGTCCAGTTTGTGCTTCCCATCTGCGCCCAAATCAAGCTTGAGTAGGGGCAAGAAGCATTACAATAACTCTCCTTGTTTAATGCCAGCTATTGCATTTGAAGTGTTTTGGCTTCCCAGGGGTGATCTTATCAGGAGAAGGCGATGCACTTTTGTGGAGGCATGATTACGCAGTAAAGCGGCTCATGATGAAAATGAATGGATTAAGGCTGTGGGGAAGGCAACAGCAACAGAGCTGGCCTCATGCCTTTGCCAAGTCTTTATACCTGTGTAATTTGCTGTTTGGAAATGCATCTGGGGTTTCCTGAGGAGGGACCAGCCCAGTGTTTCTTCTGCCCAGTGGCCTTAATGTTTGTTGCTCAGAGCAAAGGAGGGCAGGCCTGTGGCTTTGGCTGCCCTAGTGCCGTCTGCCTTGTACCAAACAGGGCTGTGGTTACGCTCCAGCTTACCTGGAGGGATTTGGGAGAAGGACCCCTGGATGTAAAACCAGTACAGATGACAAATGTGGGGGCTGGCAAAGCCTGTGTGTACAGGCAGGTTTTCTCCTTCATGCTATTAGGCTGCAGCTCCATAAACCTGCGTTCTCCTGGCTCTGTTTTATTTCTTTTTAAATTACTGCCAGGGCGATCAGTTAAAACAACCACGTCGTTTGTGTTTTCTGTAGTCAAACACAGGAATTCTTAAACGTTGTCTAATGAAAAGAAATGTAACTTACTCGCTCCGTAGCTGTAATCAGCACGAGTCTGAGAGCTAGCAGGGGTCTTTGGTAGAAGATCAAGATGTACTTTGTGCTCTGTGTGCACTGCAACCAAAGGGAGCCTAAACTGCACCAGATTGGGCTCACGTGTTGCTGTTGTTGAATAAAGGAACCTGAAATGCTGCTCGTGATCTGCAGCTTGGTGCTTCCCCGGTGCTTTGCCATGCAATGAAGTGGATGAGAGCCTTTGGAGGGAAAGGTGGGCGATGAAGGGGTACGTGGCTGGGAAACGATGCTGTGCCTGCGCGTCCCGGGGCTGAGGGTAGGAGGGTATGGTCATGGGTGCTGTAGCTCATGCCTCCATGTGCCGTGTCCATGGGGCTGAAAACAGAGGTGGAAGGATGGTCCCGAACAGGTAGGGTCCCTTCTGTACAGGCTTCAGTAAGAAGCAGCCTCAAACCTGAACTAATAGCAGTCACACTGCTTCAGGACATGTGTTAGGTTTTCTGATATGGATGCATCGTCTGGATACTGGTCTGTGGATAGCTGCAGCCATGCCCTACAAGCCCTTCCTGAGGTTTCGGAAGGGGAAGGCAGCTCCCCTGGATGAGTGCTGTTGTACGGTTTGGCTGTGGTGGACCCTCAGTATCCTCAGTTTCAGGGCAATGGTCTGTTTGCCCTACTTGTGTGCTGAAGAAGTGCAGGGGTGAAGAGCTGTGAGTTCTTAATGTGGATCTCCCATAACCTTGGGCGGGTTGCACTCACTGTATGGTCCTTGCTATTTGTGTCTGAAGCATCATTTTTCTCCTGATAAGCTGAAATTCTGTGTGTTGTTGGATGATTTTTATCTTGCCATCACAGGCAGCATGCACTTTAAGTGTGAAAGGAACTGCTTTGCTTTGTAATTTAGGCACGAGGAGGGATTATTTTGCAAGAGGTCATGGGAAAGTGAGAGAAGTTATGGTCAAGTTGTGCCCTCTGGAATATGCTGTGGGATGAAGATGTGGAGAGAGATATCTTCACTTTTCTTCTTTTCCCTTCTTTGTTGATGATTCAGAGCAGAAATGATCTGGATCGTTTTATGTCAGAAAAGATGCTGGGCTGATCTGAAACAAAAGGAGAAAAGCAAGTCACTGTTTCAAGTGAGTTTGTGGTTCAGTTGAACGAAAGCCCAGTCTTGCCAACTCATGGTTTGATCATCAGTGCCACAGTGCATAGTCCTTTCTTACAGCTCCAGCTCTTGAGTTATGGAAGATCTTAAAATAAATCCCCCACACTTCTCCGTAAGTTTTGTCATTACGAAGAAAATGTACGAAACGTGACCTCAGTGTACCCTGAGGACTGAGGAACTGGAAGGCAATGGATTAAAAGTTGGCTCAGACTGCAAAGTGAGAAAGAGGCTGACACACAGTCCATGTCTAAAGACAAAGGAAAAATGGGTTTTCAGTATTCCTACTCAGACTTTGAACAACACAAAAGAAGTTCCTGTGCTTGTGACCTAACAAGGAGCTTCAGATCACCTATTTGTAGCTGTATGGATGGAGCTAAGTGAGTGGGAGTTGAATTCAGAAGTGTCGTGGAGATGTTTCGCACATGTGAAGGCAGGAGAGCAGCTCTTCTGAGTTTTGACCAGTGCTGTGGTCTTGGTCGTGTTTGTGTAAATCCGTGGAATAACACTGTCCTGTGTAAATCAATGTTTTCTTCCTAAGTTGTAGAACAAACCAAAAAAGTGAAAAGAGATCCGCTTCTGCCCACCTCTGGCACAAAGTGACAGAAAGGGTTTGGGTTTTGTTGGTAACGGTGATGGGGTTTTCTTGGTTGTTTTCCTATCTTCTTAAAACTAAGATCAAGGAGGAAGGAGTTAAAATCTCTGTTCGCAGTAAGGCACTTTTGTCCCTTAGTGGGACAAAGTAGTAAGGTGTATGCAGTGAACACTGTGCTTGATGACTGTCAGTGCCACTGGATGGTCACCTCCAGGTGGATGTTCCTGCACAGAAAATGCTTGAATTAATGCAACAGTTCCAGCTTTGAGAGCACTGAAAGTGGCACATGCGTTTAGAAGTATGGCAAATGCAGTCATAGGATGCCAGTGAACAAACTAATTCGGTAACATGAAGGAAACATCGCCTGTGCCTGTTCCTGACCTTGAGTGCAGGCAGGCAGCACTTGGGAGCATGGAATGTATTTTATCCCTTTCTGCTGTATCAGTTGGTTTAGGAAAGAGATTTCCTTGAACAGAAAAAAAGATGCTGGCAAGTTCAGGGTTGGTTTCTGGATGGCACTGAAGGGCAAGGCTAGGTTAGGCCATAGCAGGGGTGTTTGCCAGGGCAAGTTTGCTGACAGTGACTGGAGCAGGCAGGAAGAGCGACACTGAGAAATGTTCACCTGGGTATGTGAAACACGCTCCGTGAATTGAGATGTGAAGTAGGCCAGCAAAGATGTAAAGGACAAGAAAGGAGTACGGGAGCATCTCCCTCAGGTCAGTTTTTGGACGCAATAACCTGTTCCTGTCATGCTATGTTAATGTAAATAGGTTAATGACTGGTTTGTATTTTGCCATTAATCCTGCCTCTGATTTCTACTTAGGTGCAGTTATGACTTTGCCAAGTAATTCCAGAGGGACTGGTCAGAGGTGAATTTAGCAAAGAAAAACAAAGTTCAAGGAATCTACCCTAATTTCAGTGTAACCTGATAGAGATTATGCAGAAACATTGCTGCCACCACTGTGTGAGACAGCACTGATCCGTCCCACCTTGCCTGTGTGCAAGGCAGGGATTTGGGGTACAGACACAAATGGGTGCTGTGCTCCCGAGAGGGTGGTAGCTCCCAAACCCCGCTGAGCTTCTCTGAGCATTGCAGATTGCAAAACAACCCCTTTGATGCAAAATACCCAATGTCTGCTTCATTGGTGTCTCACCCAGGAGAGAGAGAAATAGTTCTGAATTAATCTGTAATTGCCTTATATTTAAGGAATTGTTCTTAAAAAAAAAAAAGAAAGAAAATCTGCTGAATTTTTTGTTTTAAGTATTAATCTCGCTGTTTGAGGAGAGAATTTCTTCCTTGGTTTAGTTGCTCAGCTTTTCTTAAATTGAGTCTAATTTATGAGATCAGGGCACCATGGCCTGCAGTCTTTCCACTAATTCAGACATTAGGGATAAAACCAAAGGGCAGAGCCGAGCCTGGGGAATAGAGAATAGCATTTCAGTGCAGTCATGTTATTTACACAAGCATGGCAGTCCATAGTCCTAGTGAGGACATCTCACCTTTCTGAAGTTTGAAACGTTGAGGGCTACAGAGATAAGAGGAGCAGAAAAGCCTGGAACAGTGCAAGAATAAATACTGGTTTTATAATAAATACTGGTTATATGGAGCCTGATGGGGAGGGAGCATCTTGTGAGCAGACTATGGAGCCTCGGATCTACAAATGATGGTACCAGGCTTATTCCCTCTTTATTCCCATTGTCAAAAGCCTTTTCTTTTTCTTGCCATCCAGAGGCAGGCGGGCAGGGGTTGTCTGGGTGTGATCAAAGCACGTGCCCCTTTCCCAGGGCTTGTCAGCGCCGCGGGGATGTGGGTATGGCAGGGAGAGGGGGGCTCCGAATGGACCTTCTCAGGAGGTGAACTGGCTGTCACTTAACGGCTCAGGTGATTTGCAGTGTCTGTGTACTGGCAAAAAAAAATCTTTCTCCAGTGTATTTGGGAAAGACATAATAGCCTGGTCATGTGCTGGAAAGAAATGACTCATTTCATATTGGGTCTAAGTGAAACTAGCGTAGTACTCATTTTTATGCAACTCTAGTAAATCGTACTTATTAAAAAGGAGGGGGGGAGGGAGGAGGGACAATTACCTAAAGTTTAACCAACATGTACTAGAAAATTAATTTAGAAATATGGTTGACCTCAGCTTCCTTGTAATGAAAATCTGCTGACAGATCTTGTGATTTTGTTTCTCTTTTTAAAGCGGCCTTTGGGGTTGCTTGCAGTTCAGTTATCAGTCCCAGCTACTGAGTCAAACCCTGGCTGGCTGATTTTGCCATTCCTCTTCCAAGGAGACAATCTAGGTTCAGTTGACTTCTGGGCTTTCTGCACTGTGTGTTGATAAAGCATCTGAGTCCATGCCCATTGTGGAGGTCTGCTGTTGGTGTGTGAAGGGGCTCTGTGGCTGCTGGACTGTGGGCCCGACTTAGTGGCTCTGAACACACTGGTTGCTCGCTCTTCTGATGATACCAAACTCATGTGAGATGTTCCTGAACCGAGATAGACATGGTCCCTCCCTCACAGCCCCTCGCTGATTTTTTGCTGACTCTCTTCAGCTTACATCAAATAACCCCAAACCCATTCTCAACTGTGATGCTACTTATCATTGAATTCTGATTAATCAAAGCTGTATATACAGAAGAGCTAGAAAAATGACAGCAATTTTCAATTAGAATATCCAGAACAACCTTGTCGCTTCTTTCATAAGCATTGCTTTTATTTTCAAAGGTAAAACAAGATCATCATGAAGTGCTGTTGTTCCTCAGCCACGCTTGCAGTGTCTGTGTGCAGAAGTCCCACGCACCACTGAACTGATAAAGATCACAGAGAGGGCTCTGCGTTCTCCAACGTACATTTTTTTTTCTTTTTTAATCTGTGATTTCCATTCACATCTGCTGAGTTCACCGAACAGGTAGTACCTGGTGCCTTTCTCTCTATCAGGTCTGTGGAGTTGGCACTGAGCTGCTGGATCTGTCGCTGGCCTGTGAAATGCCGCGGGGGCTCCTTCACTCCCCCAGAGGCAGTGCGCGGGGGGCAATCAGAGTTCGTCTGATGGGGCTTTTGGTGAGAGTTTGGCTCAGGAAGGGGCTAAGGAGAATAGATTTGATGTATCATAAAAGGAGGATTTAAAATATTTTTGTGTTTTTTGTCTCTGTAAGTCACTCTTCTGGGCCATTTCATGAAAGAAAGGAGCCTGGGGAAAAACCAAGCTACTAAAGCAAAGGGAGTGCTTCTGGCTGGTTTAAGAGAGGGGCGGGCACTTCTCTGGAACCGGAGAGGCCTAATCCTTGCCATTCCTTCAAGTGAACTGCAAAAAGTGCTTAAGTTTTTGGAAACAAGTGCTGAAAGCAAACCAAACAGAGCCCATGGACTCCTACAACTCAAAGGATTTAATAGACTTGTCTTGGTGACTGTGTGAGACTGGTTAGGAAGTGCCCAGAAACTTATCTAATTTTTCCAGCTATTGCACTTGATGTAATGAAAGATCTTATTTCTGCCTGAAAACATTGTTGTGCCTAGGTCCTCAGACCCCTCAGTGCTGAAGCAATGCATTGCAAGAAAAATATTTGTGAGATGAAATTGAAATACGGTTTCTTCCTGTTGTTTGTCTCAACAGTTCTGAGAACCCCAGTTCTCAGAGTGCTGTGAAATGTAGTTCTTTAGTATTGCTCCAATGATGATGGAAAAAAGTTATTTTCCTCTTCTTTTTGTATTCACTCTTTAGTTTGTCATTCAAAAAAAAAAAAAAAGGCTATTTGCTAGTAAGCGAACTAAGACATGTTTTCAAAGGCCTTGGTGTGTAATGTGGTGCTTTTGTTATATATGGAAAAATGAGATTTTCATTTTTCCATCTCTAATTAAAAGATCAGTCAAATGTGGAAGGTTTTATAGAGATAATTTTTTTAAAAAAAGGATTAATAACATGGATTGTAGCTGCAGAAAGTAGCTTTGGAGATCTGGGCAAAGCAAAATCAGAGTTCAACAAATTCACTGCTGCTTTATGACAGTCACATCTATGAGTCAGCAAAACAGGATTCGCTCTCATCCACAAATGTTCCCCTTGGAGAAGATCACAGCTTCTGCATTTCTCAGCCCCTGCGAGGCCTGGCTGGCACGCAGATGGGACTCAGCTCGCTCTTGGCAGCCGGTGGCCGCCCTGGCTGCCAGCCGTGGCCATGGCGGTGCGGAGGGAGCGCTCTGCGTTGTGCACGGGTGCCACTGCCGGCAGCTCAGCACCAGTTCATAGCGAGCTGCTCTGCACAAGCCCAGGACTGCAGCTAACCCAGCTGCTGGGCAGGGAACACGTTCATGGACCCTCTTCCCTTGTACACATGAACGGGAGCAGCGGTGGGGCTCATAGCAGTGACGTTTTGTGCTCTGGTTGTGGCTAGGTTTTGTACTAACCCTTCGTTGCCAAAAAAGTAACCCAGCCCACTAACACTTTTTTTTTTTTTTGTAATGCTATGGAGCTATTCCAAGCATCTGACTGACTTTGTCATCCTTTCCTTGGCAAAGCAGCCCTACCTCCCCAGCAGAGTGACTCAGGATGCTCATCTTGCTGGCTAAGGCTTTCCCTCCCTCGGTGTCACCGTACACCCTTTCCCTCCCTCCTATCCTCTGCTCCCTGGTGTTTTTAGCAGTGGAGCTTGTTGAAAAACAGCACCATCTTCTTCAGCATTGATCTTTGACATTTTCTGACATGCTCCCCTGAGCCACGCTTCGATGATCAGTTCAAACAAGTTCCTCCACCTCCTAATGCAGTGCTAAGATCATCAGCGCTCAAATCCCTGACTGCTCTCCTTCTTCACAGGGGTTAAAGAGTATGGCCTTTGAGAACTTTAGCTTTCCACCAGGTTGAAGGGGAGATGAATGGGATCTGTGCAGTCCTGGTCCAGCACCCTCGAGGTTACATTCCCAGCCTGCAGCCAGCAGCCAGGCTGCTGAGCCCTTCCAGCGCTGTCTGCATCTGTCCCATCTGGAAAGGGTCAGGGAAAATCGTGTGGGTGGGAAATGCAGGACTGCCTCAGGTAGGAGATTTGGCAGGAAAATTTTGGCAGGGAAGCTGGTGCGTAGCCTATGATCATATACAGCTGTAAGAGAGGACATACTGCCGGCAGTGTGCCACCCCTGGGATTTATAGGGCCATTTGGCTGCACAGTGAGCCCATAATGATTTACACCAAGCAGAAAGAAAGAAAGTGGGCAAAATGTTATTCTAACCAGCAGCTGTGGCTTGTAAGTGAAGTGGTGTGAAGACAGGTACTAGCGCTAGAAGTGAGGGGAGCCGACGGTGTGTGTTGCTGACCTCCAGCTGCAGAAGAACGTCTCTGGCACTGCTGTCCCATGGTGGCCATGCATCTCCCCGCTTTGTCTCCAGGCACCTAGGAGCTGACTGCAAAGCTGGGATTTTGCGTGCACCCAGGATCCTGAGACTAGAGAATTCATTTATTTTTCTGAGTTACCAAAACTAGATATCTAATGTTACATCCGGGTGTTCTTTAATATGAAATGGCCTACAGGGAATCCATACAGCAAACAGTACTGGTGGGCTGGGGCAGAGGACTGATTTTTATTCAGCTATACATCGAACTATTACAGAGGTCCAAGTAAAGAAACAAAATAAAAGGAGGAAAAAAACCCACAATTTTTGACTATTGTTTGCCAGTCTTTGCAAGTAAATGGTTTTCCTGGCTTCTTAGACTCACGATGGAGCAGGCAGTCCCCTTGAGTGATGTTAAGCAGGGGCTGGGTTTCTGGGGTTTCTCTTTGCTAGCAGTTTCTTCTTGTGGCCAATTTATTGTTCTTTTATCTGATAGCAGGAAAAGGTTCTATATGTTGACATCAGTGCCTTTTTGCACTTCACAATAGGTGTATCTGTTCAGCGATTACATTCCTGAGAACATCAGAAACTCAGAGTTACCTGCAATCCCTGCAGGTCGGCCCCATGGGGCTGCAGCTACCTGAGAAGTAAACTTCATTGGCAGTACAGATGGATGTTTTGTATTCTGTTGTGTGGAGGAAAGGAGCTGCCTGCCTGTCCCAAAGTGTGGGTAGAGGAGTTCTGAGACATACAGGCACCAGCCACGGGGCTGTATAGCTGAAGTGTTTGTACATTGTCCCGGGTGAACAACAGGAACCTGGGGTGTTACTGCGGGGCACTCTATGGACTGGCGATAATCCAGGGCTAATTCCAGTCGTAGCAGATGGAAAAGTGCGTCCCACCTACGGCAGCACCACATACGGGAATGTCGTGTTTCTTAAATGCATTCCTCTGGTTCTGGACATCTGTGGTAGTGATGGTGGTGCTTCCCATTGGTGTGATTATGGTAACGGAGAATTTGATGTTAAATTGCTGTGCCTAACAGCTAAAAATGTTGTGCAGCTAAAAATGTTGACCAGAGGCTACTTGGTGATGCCCAGTCATTTCTGGCATGGGCAGGCTGCTCTCTAGAGTCAATGCCATCCATAAAACACCGGGCATGAGCTTACTGCTCTTTCCCATCTGGCTATTAGCAGCCTGTTACGGGGCACCTCACGCAGAAGGTCGGTGGGTCCTGCCAGTGGGTGCAAGGGAACTGTGGCCTGTACGAGGTGTTAGCACGGTCGAGGGGTCCTCCAGCAGCTTGGCTGTGCCTGAACCTGGCTCGTGCTTCCTGTGGCCCTGCTGATGCGCACGGGTTCTCGTGCCGCACGATGTGGGTTCTGTCTCTTCCCGTGGCCAGCCTTCAGCTCCCTCTCTGCCCTGCTCTGCCAGCTGGGCGTCAGGCTGTGGTGGGGTGGGGACGCGGGGCCTGGCCCAGGTGTGGAGGCCGCAGCTGGGGGATGAGCTCCACAGCTGGGCGGGGCTGGGTCCCAGCACCCGCGGAGGAATTGGCAAGGGGGGCGCGAGGGGAGGCTGTGCAGTGTGGGGCCGTAGGTGGGCATCCCCAGGGCTTGCGGTCTGGGACCTTCGCTGGGGCAGCCCACGAGAGTGAGACAGCATGCGGTGTGGGGCCGGGGCCGAGGAGGTGGTGAGCTGGTGTGCCTCTGTTGTAAAGGCTCTCTGCTAACCACAAATACATTGTAAAAAAAAAAAAATAATAAAAAAAGACAAATGGCAGAGACTAAATGTAGTTTAAGGCAGTCAATGGCAACAAAAATAGGGGGATTTATTTAAATTGAACTGCATTTGAAAGTCTATTTTAATCTAGTCCCAGTGCTCCATTCATCATGTTGCTGTCTGGGCATCGTTTTCAGGGCTGCTGACCCCTGAGCACGTAGATGCATATGCGGAGCTGGGACTGCATTTCCACAGTGGCCATGCAGGCATTTGGGTTAAAACCAGGAGTGAATTCCTCAGGGAAAGGGAGTGAGGGGGACCAAGGAGCCCTGCCATGGTGTTTGGTGTAATGCACGCGCTCTGTTGGTATACAGTAGGCTTTTGCCTGGCTTTTCTTCTCAGATTAAGGCTAGGTCTGATTTGTAGATGGTAGAGCAGGGGACTTGGAGGCAGAAATCTGGTTTCTATTTCAGGCTGTGCCACTGCGACATGTTTTTTTGAGAGTGCTGGTGGATTATGTGTTTCCCACAACCAAAGGGAAATGTGCTCAAAAGGGAATGTGAAAAGGCAGCCAAGGGAAAGAGGAAAGGGGTGATGTGATCTGATACCAGATGACCTCTCTTGTATAGGCATATCTCCCCTTCTCTTGGGTACCCTGAGAAACACGCCACTATCCACAGGACGGATATTCTCCAAGTATTCTCCCCCACACCCTTTTTCCCTTCCTTTAGCCCTTGATGTGTTTAGAAATTCCCATTCGTTTGCCTCTCTGGTTTCCATAACCTCAATGACACTGGAGCAATGAGGAAAACGTAGCGTTAGCGGCTCAGCAATGGAAGTTCAGCTCAGTCCAGCTGTGGGCAGTTCAGTGCTCACTCTCGTATTTTTATTTGATTTTATTTTTTTCCACTACCATGTCTGTTTCTGCAGAAGCAGCTGACACCTTAGTCACAAGATCAGAGTCACAGATCTACCAAAGCTCTTAATACCTAGTTGTATGTTTGTGTGTGCATTTTCTTTTTCAGGGTAAGTACATATTTTAAGGATGGAATAACAGCTTGTCCAAGAATCAACAGTCCACAGGGAGCCAACCAGTCTAGCAGCCAGGACTTATGCTGTTTCCTTGAGGTTTTGGGGATGGGTTGCTTGCCTGTCCTCTTACATAAAAGCATAGCAAATTGTCAGAATAAACACATTTTAAAATATATGACACCATCACTCAGAGCTTAGGAGAAGCTCATTGGCTGGAAAAGAGATCAAGGCAACCGGGAATTTGGATGACCTGACTCTGAGGCGTTTGGACTCAAAGGTTCTTTTTCATTCACTGGAGCTAGTATTTTTTTTTTTTTCATTAGGTAATCGGCCAGGAAAGAAATAAAATATCCTTCTCCTTCCTCCAAGCAATGAATCTGGAATCAGAATTCTGTTGTGTTATTTTATCATTCTGTTTTTTTTTTGTCTTTTTTTTCACTAAGGACAGATCGCTACTGGGCTTGAATCCTTGTCTCAGAGCCTGCAGAACACGGAGCCAGGCTGCAGCCTTGCTGTGGGGGTGGCTCGTTGCTCACCAATTCACAGGCCAGTGGTTAATTTAAGTTTTGTCACCTGGGGATGATGCTCCCTAGTTTTACGGTCGAGGTGTGATATCTACTTTAACCAGCCCTGCATGAGGAGGGAGCTCTGGCAGGAATTACACCAAGCAGAAGAAAAGCCCGGTTCATTAGCTTTTGGGTGAGCTGCGTGACATTTCTGTGGAGTTGGCTGGCCACGTGGGGAGGAGAGGTCCCTGCAGCAGCCCTTTGTTCTGCAGTGCCATCAGGTCTCTCCAAGGACCAGTTCTTGATCCCTGAGCACTGCTAGATTTGCAGGTTTCCCTGTGATTAGACCAAGGCTGAGAAGAGGCAAGGTGAGACAGCTTGTTGAGTCATCCTTCCTTCATATCCTCAGAGCAGCAGGGCACCGTCTGCACCATAAACTCACAGGAGTTGTCTATGAAATTTCATTAAAGTTACAGGCAGCAATCGTTATTCCAGAGCGAGGAGAGGAGATGGAAAGAGGCTGAGGTCCAGCTAGGAATTGGCTAGACTAGTTCTTGGATTGTTTTCCCCACTGTGTGGTTATCCTTATCTGCATCTGGAAACTGAAGTGTGTTGTATGTGTCTGTAAGAGCAAGCGGATGTGTGAAGTGTTCTGGCAAAGTCAGAAATCTCATTTTCCCTTCAATATAATGCAGCCTGATTAGATTGTTATTGACATGCTGAGAACCTGCTAGTGTTGTTACAACTCCGTGGAAAAGCATCTGACTCTTCCTCCCCTCCCTTCTGCCTGGAAGGACTGCAGATCTGGAAATGGGAAGGCCCTTCCAGACTGCAGATTCCAGCTGTGAAATAAATCTGTTGGGAAAGCACGGCGTGCTCGCCAGCTGACCAGCAGTTTGTCAGGGTAAGTGGAACTGTAAGCCAATTAACGGCAGTTTGGAACAATTAGTAATTCCCTAGCAAGAAAATAAGAAAAAAAAAAGGAAAAAGAAAAACAAAGGAAAAAAAAAAAAGCGACAGCCCACAATAAAAACCTCAAAACTGCTGTAGTTTGCTGGATGTTTTTCATCCTGTAGATCACAGCTGATGAGATTTACCGGCAGTGTTTGGGTGACCAGCTCAAAACAGTGAGGGCTGGATTCTGACTTATCTGATGAGTCCGCCATGTCAGAAATGTGCACGTTCGGGTGATCTTTTATGTCTTTGTTCAGGGTAAAGCAGACAGATATATGCTGTCTACAGGAGTCTGGGCAGTACTGCATAGAGGTACCTGAGCCAGCTGCTCCCAGTGCAGTATCTGCAGTTCTATGGTGTGGATCTTTCCTGGTTGATTAGGGCAATTTGCCAGCTTATCAGAGAATCATAGAATGGTTTGGCTTGGAAGAGACCTTACAGATCATCAAATTCCAAGGCCCCTGCCATGGGCAGGGACGTCATGTCAATGCTGCTCTTGGTACTCGTTCAGCATTAGCTTGGGTGTTTCTGCATAGCATTGCACCGTGGCTTCTAGCAAAAGCAGGGGAGGGTTTGGGCTAACGGGCTTTGTGAACGTTCCCTTTCCCAAAGGAGGCTCTTACTACCTTTGGGCTGTGAGATGGTCAGATAATGGCAGTTCTCACATTCAAAACTTGCCTTTGCAAAATGCAGGGAGGGTCAGTCAAAATACCTGGGATGTTGCTGTCTTTGGTCAGAACTGATTCAACCTCGGATAAGCCCTTTGAAGACTGATTTTTCTCTAAGAATGGATTTTGGCTTCAGTAAAATTGCATTTTTCAGTGAAATGATGTTTCTTCTCGCCAGCTTATGTATATTCATCACAGTTGTCTCACTGTGATGCCTCCAATTCATTTGTTGGATCCACTTGTCGTGCATGTTTTTCTGACTCCGAGTGCTTTTTAGGGTAAGCCTGCCTTTCTAGAGTGTGCGTGATTGGTACCATAGGAATAGTTTTCATGTGCTGGCAAGACATGCATTGCTAAGCAAGTAAGCAGAGGAAGTAGGAGAGATGAGTGAAAAATGGCTACATGCAAAAGAGGAAAGAATTAAAGTAGATGTCAAGGAGTTAATCAAATAAACAAAAGTCCTCTTAAATCTCTTGCCTTCCCCTTCTCCCCCTGCCTTTTTTTCTTTTTCTTTTTAATAATAATCTTTGGTACTGTGTCTGATTAGAGCTGGGTTGTAGTGGCCATGAGGAGTTACCACAACAGTCTGTTACTGGCACTGTTACCTAGTGTCCCTCATTAAATTAAAGAGAGCAGGTAGGTGAATCTTTCAAGGTGTTTCCCAGCATATAATTATTTGAAATTATTTCAAAGGATAAATGTATTTGTTAGATTGCCCTTGTCCTGAAAATATAAATTCTTCAGTCTCTTTTTTTTGTTGTTTTTCCTGAAAATATAAATTATGTTTGTTTTTCCTTTTTTCTATAAATGCATGCTTTGAGGACAGTTAACTTACTATGCAAAGATTTTTTTGCAGGTCATATTCAGTGCCATTAGTATTATACAGAGGATCTTTGAGAATAGCTGTTTGCCTGTGCAGGTATTTCTGTGGCCCTTTGTTGCTCTATGTACCAGATGCCATTTATCTACCAAAACAGCAGGCATCTTTCTACCCTCTGGGTCTGCATACCAGAGATGAATTTCCTGTAGATTAAAATATGAAAATATCAGAAGGGTGTGGTCATTTTCATCAGTCCTGGCTTGCAAATCTATGAAGAAGGCCAATTAGATGTGGGTGGAGAAGGAGCTCAGGAACGGGTGGATATTTGAAGGAAATACCCCTTTGGGGAGTTTAGTTAGAAACATGATCATCTGGGCTTGTTTTGTCCCTCATTCTGCAAATCTAGTTAAAAATTCAGGCATATGTTTCTGCATTTGCTATAGAGAATGAGTTTTCATGAGGACACGGACCTATAAGGTGACACGGACCTATAAGGTGACAGGTCGTGTTCAGTGATGGGGAAAAATAGTTTGCATCCTCTTTAACACAAGAGTTGAAACTACATAAAAAACAAAAACAACAACAACACAAAAAAAAATTCAGGCCTCTTGAAAGGCTTTCCTCAGGATAATAGCTCTTGTTTTGGGATTCCTGTAGGCTTTTTAGTACTATGGAACTTCCTTTCCATGACCACAGGTCCTAGAAATTGCACAGGGGGAACAAAGCAAGAACCTGATTTTCTTTGCAGGAAAAAAAAATGCTGGGGAAGAACACTGAGATCAGTTCAGTCCGTACACTTTTGGCTATCATAAGTGACGTGGTTAAACCAGAAAATTCCCAGATTATCTGTAAGATTGTGATGTAGACAACAGAAGGTGCCAAATACTTCCTCACACCCTTGAAAGAAAGGCTACCACTGTGAGTCTAGAATTGCATTTGTGAACTGTGTAAGTAAGAAAGTGTGATACAAGATCATCTAGTTCCTTTTTTATAAGTCTGTCCTGACTTCATTTTGTGTTGAGTGCAGGTTTTCCCCTAGCATAAGGCAAATGCTGTGTTACGTGTGCTCCACGGTGACGAATACCAGTTCTGCCATATGTTTCATGGGAAACAGCACGTTAAGTTACTCCTCCTTGTAACTTGCCTTAAAATCAAGTACAAAGTATGTATCAGTCACCATAAATAAATAGAGAAAGCTCTGAGATTGGAACCATGTGTGTACGTAAGGGGGGGGGGGGGAATTCCCAAAGAATCCTACATCTGCCCTTGCCCCTGTGCTTCCACGTGTTTTTATTTAGGGTTATGGCTGCCCAGAAGAATAGTCTGGTGCCACATCGGGTATCAGCTTACTCAGTCTTATGGCTGGGAGAGTCGCGTTTTAAAACATCTTCATAGCACATTACTGATTCCCACCATATTAGTCTGTGATTACATTTGTATGGTCCAAGATCCAGCACTTCCAGGGTGAGGATGAGGAAAGAAATAGGGAGTATGGTTAGTATGCACCTTTGTGTACAGATTATTGTTATAAAATGCCAATATAACCATCATTAAGGCTGGTACACCAGTCTGAGGCATAGTAGCTTGACATGTATGCTGAAGGTCATGTCCTTGCATCTAAGCCTGGAACTTCTCTGAGATCTCATGGTTAGGATTTCAGAGCCATTTATTTATTGAGTTGCACTTCTCTGTCCCCATTTCAGGTTCTTGTGCCTGCTTACAGCTCATCTGCAGCATTCCTACTTGAGGGTCCCCAGGCTGCAGCTTGCTTAGATCTGGACTTGCCATCCAGCATCTGACTGCCCTCACCTGCTCCAATCCATATATATACATCTGCAGCGTGCTAAGTGTCTGCCCCTGATCTGAGATCAAGATATGACCGTTGCCTATTGCGTGGTGGAACTTAAAAAAGATAGATATGGAAAGATAGAGGTAGATAGAGAAATCACCCCTTAATAGTAGGGATACACAGCAGTGGCATCTTGCCTTGCTGTTTTCGAGGCTGTTAGACGTGTGTGAGGAAGCTGAAAGCTTGTCATTCTGTGGGGCTGATGGTTTGGTATGCTTCACCAACCGCTTAGTCTCTTAAAATATGAAATGCTGCAAATGCTCCATCTGCAGAAGCCATAAAGCCATTGATTGGCAGGGCTGTTCTGAAGATGTTGAATGGAGCCAGATGAAGGTAATCTGAGATCCTCATTGTAAGCCTTTTGATTCAGAACCACACTTGATCGATGTTTACACTTGATGCGTGGTGGAAATAGGTTTGAGGGGAATGCCATAACTCTCTTTAGATTGTGCTGTTCAGCTGTTGGCATTGAGTTTGTGTGGTTGAGACTTACAATCTTCTTGCATCAGTTATTCTGCCTCTAAATTAGCTGAAGGAGAAATCCAAGCAGAGTATCTCTGACACTGTGCTGTTTCAAACAACACACTCAATGATAAAAATTGTCGATTCTACCTATTGTTTGACATTAAATGACTCAAGGTGCAAATATGACATCTTGTTGTGTACCAGCGATAGGAGAAGCAGAATCATAGCTCTGCTTTGGGTTTTATTGGATGTGGGGTCAATTGCATAGTTGTCTGAGCGGCTTTTATTTTAGTTCATTTTATATCAAGGAAAACAGTGAGAAAGGAAAAAAGAAAAGATAAAATCTCTACATGACATCTTCACTGTTATAGAAACAAACAAAAAAAATCAGAAACTGAAACAACAGTTGTTCCCTAGTAGTAGTAGATGCTTGGGCAATACCTGGAAAACAAGTCATTAGAGCTTCTTACCTTTGTGAACTACAGTCTTCTGCCTCAAAAATGCCTGTATTCCTGACTACTTTTCTGTCTGTTAAAAGAAATAATGTGGATATATGATTTGAGCCTTGGGACTTAAAGGATGTAAACATGTACCTGAAATCAGGCATGTGTTTATGTTTTGTTGAGAAAGGGTGTCCTAGTTAAGTATTTAAATTTTAAAGGCACCAGGGCCTTCACTCATAAAATACGCAAATTTCAACCTAGACAGCTGTGAGAGGAATAAACATTAAGCTCAAAACAATCTGTTACCAAAGTTGCTCTTTGTACTATTTAGAATTGCACTTTAAGATGGGCAGAGCATCTTTGAAACCCTTTTGCAGTAGCTAAGAGCTTATACATTAGCTTTCATGAGAGGCATTACAGATGTCTGTGAATATTATATAAACACTAGCCTGTTTGCAACAGTTTATAAACCTAAATATTTTATAAGAAAATACTGAACATTTAACTCGCCTTGTATTTTTTATGTGGCAATAAAAACACCATTTTTATCAAAAGATGCTGGAAAACCTGACTAATAATGTGACACTTTGTTTTAAGCTAGGAGGAAAGTTCACTGGTCTAGAATTAATAAAATGTATAATCTGCACAGTAATATCTACACTAGAGGGGAAAAGAGCTAACTTTGGTTTTGCTTGCTTTTGCATAAAGATGCATGTAATTTGTGAGGCTGTTCTCTGATGGATCTTTATGTGACTGTGGCTAAAGAGATTAGCAACACTTGAGACTGTTACAGTGCTTTTAGTGGTGTCCACTGGACATTGCTTGGAAAATGAAAGCACCACGTCTGCACCCAACTCGATATACGCATGGCATCGCATGCTTTTGCCAAGTGACCTTCCTGCAGGAGGCTGGAAGTCGCGATTTATACCCAAAGATGTTCTCCCAGACTATATGCACCAATTTCAAGGAGACCCAAAGTGTGCTTTGAGGAAGCTAGGAGGAGTTGCTTTAATCCAAAACTTTCAGATGGATTCTAGGAGGAATATCTCCCCCAAAGACTTGAGTACAAAAGGCCTTTGGCGGTATTCCCAAAGGCATTCCATTCCCATTCGCACACTATGTGGGCACTTAGAAATAGCACGTCAAAGGATGTGTATGCTCTAATGCAGCAGATCTCAAAGGCTGATTGTGTCCATAGCAGACTTAACCGCTCTGAGAAATCACCCAGCCTGAGCACCTGGGCAGCCCAAAGGTAATGCTGAGCCAGGAGGAAAGCTAACTCCAGGAAGAGGAGGGTTCTTTGCCTTCTACTATGGAGGACTCTCAGCTTCAGCATAAGAAATGTAAGGCCCTTCTGTGTTCTCCTGCGGCTTGCAAGGGCACTCTCTGGTGGGGCTCTTTGGGGGAAAGAGTTAATGTGTCTAAAGGGGAGCTGCATTCCTGTAAGACAAGGAGAAAATTCTAAACCCACAAATGAGAGAGTTTTGGGACATAACCCTTGTTTTCCACATTTTGTCTTAGCATCTCAAGCAAGAATGCAACAGCTGTATCACCTCCAAGCAGAGCAACAGGGTATTGAAAGAGCACGTAGGCTTGTGTCTCTGATGCTGAATTGTTCTTTGTTCTTCTGATTTTACTGTTTGGTTTCATTATTTTTGCTGCTTTTATTACCTAAATATCTTTATAAAGCTTGATCTTTAATAATCGTATTCTATTGGCTTTCAATGGAAATTCAACATCTAATTGTGTAGGTATTTAAATGGTTGTTTCCTTTTTGTACTAGAACAGTTGTTCATGACTACTGTTCTATTAAAGATAGCAATGCCTCAAGAAAAATCTTTCACCAGCAAGTGTTATGAGCTGAGTTAGGATGACACAGTGGTAGAAATGCTTGGCCCTCTGTAATTATCACTGTTGATGAAATGAGTATATAACAGTTGCAGAAGTGTTGTAGTTCTCCATGACTGGTAAACCTGAAAGGACTGTAGATAAGATCTTAGATTCTTATCCTTTGTTTTCTCCAGAATACAACAGCCTGTTGTATTCTGAAGTGTAATTCTTTTTGCAAGGCTGACTGCATATTTTTCCACTCCAAATTTTGCGTAGCACTTGGTCACCTGGTGCAGAAGGGTGAACATCATCAGAGGTTTTCAATTTGAATAATTCAGGAATCTGCCTTTATTCGCTGGGTCCATCCCTGAATGACCAGGCTGCACTAGGTGTGAAAGAATTCTCTTCTTATACCCTAGCTGGAGACCACAACATCATCTGCAAGGATCCAGAGTTACAGGAAATCTGTGCCTCTTAATTCTTCCAGGAATCATGGAACTGGCTCTGCCTAATGGAAGATCATGTGTATGGAAGGGGAAATTCCTTTCAGATCTGCATAGACATCAGGTCAAAAGTTGATACTGGCCAAAATTATTGCTGCAGTTGACTACGGGAGCCTGAAAAATGGTGACCAAGAAAATGCATATGCTGAAGTAAATGATATGTTTGGTGTGGCCAGATCTCACGCAAGTATATGCCAGCAGTAATTCCTTGATGGCCTGCAGTTGTTACCACTTTATGTTGGCATAAACAATGAAGAAAAGAAGGTTAGCATGTGTGCCATCTATAGAACAAACACCAGTGTCAGCCTGAACAGAGCAATGTTTTTCATGCCTGTGTTATTTCCTATGGCTTGCTTAAAGAACAGAAATGTCAGAAAATCTATCAGCAGGCTTACCCCTACAGCATTAAGTGTTTTGTGAACAGTTATTTCCTATAATTGTATTTCTGTATTTCTGTTCTGAATAATTCAGGAGGCCATCTGATCTCCTTTATTTGATCAGTGTATCAGGCCACTTACAAGTCATGAGGCTGCAAACGGTGAAAGAGGTTTTTTGGTCCACCTCCCCACCCCCAATGATTTATTTTTATTTTTAACAAGGTTTATTATTTCTGTTTGACAAGTTGGAAGCTGAGACAACACCAAAACACTAAATGACTTGGCCAAGGTCATACAGGAAATCTGGGATGGAGCACCAAACATACGATTGCTTCTGATTTCCACGCCAGCACTCAAACCACTGGACATCCTTCTTAATTTTCAGTCTCTTCTGGCACTGCTACCAACTTTCTGGGCCAATTCCTCAACCACATTGTGCCTCTTTTTCCCTGCTTTTATAAATAAAGCCAACCTCGTGAGGTAACATACCAAAGCAATCAATAGATACCTAGTAATTTCCTTGGCCAGTTTCAGTTCTCTTTCGGTTCACAACTTGTCCACCAACAGATTTATTCCTTGCTTGAAGCACTGTACTGAATCGTTTCTATTCAAAGCTATCTGTTAGCACTTTGCTCAGTCTCAGTCTGAGCGTCTTTGATCCACCCATTTGAAGATTAGATGGATGACAGAACCCTAACTAGATCCAAAACCATCCATGTTTTGGAGGTATATTCAATGCCTGCGCCTGGATTTGGCTCTAAACATGGTTACTTTGATCTGGCTTCAAATACGAATACTGTGTCCTGTCCCATCTCTGCTTCTAGCACAAGATCTTGTGTTCCTATCTCAGCCTTGATTAGTACCTCGGTGCCTGTTGTGTGGGAAACGACATCTACCGCTCCTCTCAAACTTCATGCAGATGGTTTTCACATGCAGTGGGTTTCTTCAATGGTTGTTTGTTTGTTATGTACCTGGAGGCCTACAGGATTTAGCATTTTGACAGAAGGGTGGGAGAAACCCCAGTGCTGTGTGCTGCTCTGATGGTGCTCTCCTGTTGCCCGTTTTCCATGCAGGGTGTGCAACTGCTTCCCACTTCCTCGAAATCAAATCACCTCCCCGTTTCTTTCCTGTCCCCACATGATGAGAACATTGTATGGTTTTTCCCCTTGGATGGGAAAGCCAGGGCAAACTTGGTACTGTGGTCTTTTGCACTAACAGCTCTTCGGCGGCAATTCACTCTTTCCAGGGAATTATTCTAGATTTATTCACCACAAAGCATCCAACCATAACAACTCAGTAATTTTAAGGCCTAAGGAAAAAATGTAACAAGATGTTCAAAAATTTTGGTTTGGGATAATTGGGAGTTGTTTATATCCTTGTGCTGCTGATTATGTTGTCATATACCACCATTACTGGTGTCCTCAGGAGCAGGACTATCTCTGCTTGGAAACAAAGCTGCTGCTTTAACCACTTAAATGCTGGTAAGTGTGGCTAATAAGTGGGTGGAAAAAAAACTCCTTTTACTAGATGTATCAGATGCTCAGAAGGCATATTGGTGAGGATGGAATAAACAGCCAGATAGATGGATAAATAAAATACATGCTGTAGATTTTAGGATAAAAATATTAGGGCACAACTATTTTTGACTAGAGCATATGGGGCAGAGAGTCTCCACTGCCCAGCAGAATGCAGCTCTTGCTCTCTCTGGGTTTGAAAATCACTTTCTGTGCATTCAGATTGTAATAACCCTTTCAAGCTGCATCTTCCTTGGGTTTTATACCCTCCTCTTACTTCGGTATGAATGGAATTCACCCCTGGCCCATGGTTTTTCCCCCAGCTCACTGAAATGCTGGGGTGACTGTGAAGTGTATGGATGCTTTATTCTGATGGAAATCTGTCGTCATAAGGTAGTTGGCAGTACTGCTCCTCTTCAGGGTCCCTGTGAAAGGGAAAAAAAGGGAAAAACGGGGGTTTCCCGCTACCCCCCTGGAAAGGATCGTACCTAGCAGGCTGAGCTAAATGCTCTTTCCACTACTTTGCCGGTTTAAAAGAAGCCTAAACCAATATAAATTACATTTGCACTCGTAAGACTTTTTTAGAGGTATATTGAAGCTTTCCTGCATTAAAAAAAGTATTTAAAAAAGCATGTCAATAATATGAATAATGTGTTCTAATGTTTTGTACCAACTTCCAAGTTTTCCGAGGTTTTCAGCAGTAATTTCCCTCTCATTTCATGGGAGCTGGGACCTGGAAAGCGGCACGCTGGATGCACTGTGTCAAGAGAAAGCATTGTCTGCATCCACAGTTTTCATAACATCTAATTTAAAGTGCATCTAGAATTTTTTGGAAAAAAATATCTCAACAACTGGAGAGGGAAAATGAGCCATTTCTTTAGCTCGAACCTGCATGAATTAGTGGTGAAGTGTTGATCTCTAAGCTTGCAGTTTCTGAACCATAAAAGCTGTTTATTTCACCCTATAAAAGAACATTTGAACTTATATGGCTATTTAAGTTTAAAAGCTATCAGTGAAATGGGTGGGGAGAAGAGAAGAGGCTTAAATCAGTAATCCAAGCTTGTAATACAATCTTCATCTGCTGCGTAGCTTGCATAGAAATCCCCTTCAATGTGGATTTTCTCCGCTTGTAGCGGTCCCACCATACAGGAAATGTACAGTATATATTTCCAACATTATCCATAATTGTAGTAAAGCTTATAAAGCAACCCTTTCCTTCTGTATTCCTGGTGATATGCAATACTCTTAAGTATGCATTTAAAGAAGGGGAAAAAAAAATCTAACAAGAGCTGGCAGAAGCAAGCATCTGCAGTGACTCCAAAATTGAGGTGGGGGAGGTCCTTATTAACGTGCTCTGACTGCAGGAACAGCAGCAGCTTTGAAACCTGGATGGAAAATGTACCTGCTTGTGCATTTTTTTTGTTGATGTTTGTTTTTAAATATCTGAAGTTCTGGTGTCTTTGTGTGTTTTTTTTTCCCCATAGAGGTTAAAAGTATTGCGGCTAAAGTCAAGGTGGTGAAGGACCTCCTTGGCAGAACGAAGTCACAGCACCCTCAGGAGGGCGATGGCATGTGGTGAGGAGCTGTGGACAGGACCAGGAGGAGAGGCCAGGGCTGGAGCAAGTCTGTATCCTGCTGCAGCCCCGTTGCCCCCATGCTGTGGCCTGTTGCATCCTGGAGGAAGCAGAGTGGTGCTTGTGCTGCTTCAAGAATAAGGTCAGTGTTTGTCCTTCATCCCTACGCAGAGCACAGGGAAGGAAGGCTTCTCGCACACATGCAGATGCCCATACACACACTTGGTCATTTGCAAGCAGCAGCCTTGCTACAGCAGTCGCCTTCAGTGAAAGGCAAGAGAGGTTTTTGATTCCCTCTCTGCAAAATTGATAGAAAATTATCAGTGCTTGGAGAGGCTGTGCTTCATTTGAGCTGTATAGGCCCTTTCTATCCTTGAACTCACAGTACCTTGCTAAAAATAGTTCAAAGTGTAACCATGAGTTCCCTGAACTGTGATCCTACCAGTTCTGCATTATTCGACTCACCATTCCTTTGAAAGTATTCATCCTTCCCCTCGTAAAACTTAAATCAGCTTGCTCCCTGGTCCAAGAGTTGACATCATTATGATGTTACATCCTATGTAATGGTGTGAGACCTGGAAAAGCATTCACAGCAAAACCACGCGGTGAATCGAATTTGCAGTGCCTCAGCCCTTGCTTGGAGACTAAGCTCCCTCCCACCCCCCAGCTTTACTTGCACTTTTAAAACCTGTGCAGTCCCTTGGAAATAGCCCACTGTAACATGGCAGCTTGCTGCTGAGGACGTATCAAGGGTCATCTTAATGTCCCTGTTTTTCTTTTGGTGACCTCATTTCTTTTAAAATGTTTGTGAGAGCAAAAGTGATTGTTTTACCAAATTAAGCTAGCTGTCTTGCCAGGAACAGTGGCTAGGATCCTGTTGACAGATTTGGAAAAGATTGTTCTTTCAATATATTTTGAATGAATTTTTAAGGATGTCTGCCATATACTGTTTCCAAACACAGACTACATTTAACTGTTTAATATTACACAGTGACAGGGACAGATTAGCACCTTTCATTTTCCTATCAAAATTAACACGTTCCAAGAAGACATTCCAAGAGCTACAGATCTCTTATTTAGAAGAAAATGTAGGAAACTACTTAAATATGTTGACCTTGAAGTCTTGGCCCAAATAAAGTTCCTAAGATCTGTTATCGATTCCAGAGGCCTTAGAATTCTACCCATTTTGTTTAAGTGTATTTAGTTACCTTCTCTCGCATGTGTCTTTTATATGATGATGTTTTATTTTTGATGGAATGCTCTCCTCACAGCATGGTCTGAAACCCGCGTCTCATCTCTTTGCTCCAGGGCTTCCTCAGGGCCATAAAAGATTTTTTTCCCCTCCTTTCATGCATAACTTGGCCTCTGGGTTTGTTTGTTCTTCCATTTTCCTCTGAAGCATCAGGAACTGGCCACAGCTAGAAATGGGCTATTGGGCAGGGTGCGCAGATGCTTCTGGTGGTAGCGAGAAACTTCTCAAGCTCCTGGCTGATGCGTATTGCCCCCGGTCACGTTTTCTAGGATCGCTGTAATTTGTGTTACTGTTTTTCTTCTCTCTAGCAAAGGACAGAGTTTTCTACTAAGGCACTAGTGTGGTACTCAAGGCTTTTTGGTCTTTCGTGCTAAAAGTATGAGGTTTGCTATAAGGTAGTGGAGTTTTCTGGATGTCTCATGATGAGGCATATGATGCAGCTGAGCTTCTGAGTTTAGCGTTGTGATTGCTGTGATGGCAGGGGCACAGTGGTCTGGGAGGTGTCTCTAGCTGTACGGTGCTGTGCTGTTAGGTGATGCGATGCTGTACAGGGCCGGTTTTGCTGTCACATGAAATGAGTCTTCTGATCATTTGTGCTCATTCATGCCATTGTGCAATGGAGGTATATGAGGAATCATATTCTTTTTCCTAGTTTTGATCCACGTATGTAAATTGCATTAGCAGAAGAGAGAATGAGAATCTAAGTCAGTATGTTTGTGTATTTCAGTTTTCTGTCTGAGAATATTAAGGCCAGCTTCTCGTTTATGCTAAGCCCACTTGCAATATTCTGGCAACATAAAGACGCCTTAACAGGAATGTAAATTAAAGCCTCCTTATACTTTTAATAAGTGTTTGTAGTTTCACTTGGCTGCAGTACAGGAATGACACATGTCTATACAAACTGTATTTGTTATCCTTGAGATGGTTGCTGATATTCTTCTTGCCTCTACCCCCTAACCAACTAAACCACCAGTCCCAGCTTCCAATCTCCTTAAAATGTGCTCTCTACATGAAACATCCAAACCAGAATTTAAGGTTAAAGTAAATTTTCCACCCTTTTCCCACTGTGTGATGACCTTATGTGTATCTGCATAAATCTATACTAACGGCCCAGTTCGACAATGCACAGCCAGATTATTCTTACCACATATGTTGCTACAGCTGGAGAGGAAGGTCTTCCATCCCAGTATGTCTTGCACAATGCAGAATACCCTTTTCTTTTCCTCAGTGAGAAAATCACTTGGGAGAAAACCCTTTTTATGGGCTCTTGGGGCAAAGATCTCACATATTTTATATCAAATCATACCAGCTTTTACATTTTAAGATCTATTCGCATTTCTGGCCATTAAAGTCTTGTGTACCAGTGTCTGATCTTTCAAGTGGGAAGTATTGCCATGGCTAATCTTACAGGGGTGCTACGAGAATGAAGAACATTCAAAATCTCAACCGTGAGGGACCTGAAGTACAAAGCTTGTAGAGAAGTTGCATGTAAACTATATACACTTCTGAAAAAATGTCAATATCAGCATGCGCTTAATATATTTCAGAGAAAATGCTGCTTTTGTACTGTCCAAAAGCGTTTATAAACATTTTATTAGTTTCATGTTTGTATTCTTTCTGTAAGGTCTTGTGCTACATTAACCACATATCCAGCAGTGTGAGGCTCAGAAGAGCCATAAAAAAAAAACCTCCAGACAAATCCAAAAATGTTTTTTTTTGTTGTTCAGACCTTTTGTTTTTAAATAAATATATAGTAAGTGATAACTTCAAAGTGCATAGCCTTGAGATTGCCATAGAAAAAAAGTAATTCTGTTTCCCCCCTGTGGAAATCTGGAGTTCTCCAGGGCTTAAGTTTCCCATTCCTTCCTTTTTAGGGTCATGAGAACATAGTCCAAAACCTGTTTGTGGTTTAGGACTGACTCTTAGCTTGTCAGAGTCTCAGTCCTTATCGATTTTAAGTAGAGAATATTAAACATGGAGAGAACAGAAGGGATAAAAATGTCTCTAGCAAACTAAAACGGCAGTGTTTGGAGCTGTTAAGGAGACTGGGAGCTTAAAATAACATGTACGGGAGGAAGCCTAAAGGTCTAAAAGCAGGTGAAATGGCCTATGACTTACGAAATGCAAACAGTTATAAAATTCTGTTATTTTGTAAATGGACTCCCAAAAGCTGGATGAATAGCATCTCCATGGATAACAATGTGATGTCACCCTGCAAACCTTCAGAGAGCGTAACACAGTGCAACAGCTTTTCTGCAGAAACTCCATCTCCTCTCTCCTCTTACGTGTCTGCTTTATTCTTCCCATCGGTGGTGTGCATCTGCACTGCAATGCTTCCTATCCAGACCAGCTGTTCACTACGCTTCTGCTTCCCTATCTCATTTGAAAGTATATTTTTCTGCGTTTTCTAGATTAAATATTCTTCCTGTGTTGGTAAGTGACTCTGGAGGAGTTTTCTGAGTGACTGATGAGATAAAGGTACACTTTTGGGGAACAGCTTGCGTGAAGAGCATTGTACAGCTGAACGGGGCTGCTAGAATTTAATCTGTCTGATTCTGCCACCAAAGCTCAGCTCTCTCAGGTTGTTTACTCATCACACTGCGTTGCTGTTTTCTGAAGGATAAAACATGCCCCAAACAAACAAACTTGTAACTTAAGAAGAAGGAAGGCCTGTGCTGAGCATGGCTTGCCTTCCATGCACAAGAGCGGAGTTGCGATTCCGCACAGGCCTCGGTCCTCTCAGATAGAGGCTTCTCCCGTTAGTTCATTGCTTATTGTGGTCTGGCAGTGCCCAGGCCGCCGAGCGCAAAGCTGATGACAGGGGAGATGATAAAGTGTCTGCTGAAGCTGTACGTGGCTGCGGGTCACTGCCTCGAAATGTGAGAACAAAATGGGTCCGAGCGCTAATGACTTTCAGGTGTGCACGCCAGGGCCTGTCAGGGCAGTCAAGGAATTAGTGCTTGGCACAAGGCTCAGACCTCTTGGCTGCCAAGTTAAACACAAGTGGGGCCTCATGTAAATAAACAAGGGCAAAGTGAGCTTTTACTCGCGCTAGATTGTATATCAAGCTTGTACACATGCATAGAGCCCATCGTGTGCGTGCACACACAATAACTCCCTGCTAGGGCAGTGAGAAAGGACTGAGTATTACTGACGTGAGAGGCAGGGCTGAGGTGCCCCCAGCACCATTTGTCATTTACAGGCAAAGGGGGCAAGGCCCCTGCCTTGCTATAGGCTGCTAAATCTGCTTGAGCATGGCTCTTTCCTTTGTTTCCTTCCATGCAGAAGGCCAAGTGCTTACCTGGTTGGGTATTACTTCAGTTTTTATCTTGGAAATATCCTCTGTGGTCTCTCAGGGGATTCCCCTCTTGGCCCACCACCTCTCCTTCTATATTTCGAGCCTTCTCAGATGTATACAGAGATTAAATGTCTGCTTTGGCCTGGATTATGTTTTCCAGGCCAATATATTATGCCACCTCCACGCTCCCCTCCCTGCCCCATCTGGCTTCCATCCTACCCCCATAAAGATTATTAATATAGCCTGTTTGCAAGCAATTTATTAGCAGGGGCCAAACTGGTGCCATTTCCCATTTTAGCAGAGCACTGAAAATAATCCTGAGGAGTGTGCCCAGCTATAAAATTGTACTTATGCTGTCATATTTGCTGTTTCAAACGTGCACTACTTGATAGTCTCAAAAGTGCTGTTTAATTGGGTTTTATGGGTTCTAATTAATTATGCCACGTGAAAAAATTACTTGTCCCGTTACAGCTCTCTGTGGTTTACTCTGAAGAGCAATGTAATTTAGAGATGAATTGTCCTTCTCTATCTTCCTGTCCCTCCTTTTCCAGCAAGTTTCAAGAAGGTTTAATTCTCCCTAAACACAGGATAGAGAAACTGAGTGAAAGCTACGTTTTGTTCAGAGGACACAACTTTTCCCAAAAACTATGAGCAGCTTGAAATGTGACTCAAAATGGTTCCACATTCCTTTTGCTGAATCAGGCTGGTGAAATTATGAATAATCTCACAGCTTTCCAAAGCTCAGATCTGTAGTGGCTCTGATTTTGCAAAGACTTGCACAGGTTTGCAGCTTCATACGCTGCAGACGATTTCCTCCAGTTACATTGAGGTAACAGTAAAGGAAGCTGAGCATGTGTGCAGGTGGTTTGCTGGATGGAAAGCTTGACAGAGATTTGAAGAGAGATCGTTTGAGCTACCTCTCACTTCACGACACTGCGTGAAAACTGTGTTAAAGCATCATGCTGCCTTGATGGTGGTTTGATGGGACTGGAAGCACAGGAAACCTCTCAAGTTTACTTTCTATCCTGTCTTGCAGAATCATGAAGCCTGGATTATTCAAACAAATTCTGGGGCAGTCTTCTGACTTCAAATGTTTCCTGGAATGCTTTTGTGAAAAATGAGCAGCCAAGCAGGTACACTCATGGTTGTTTAAAATATACTCTTATGTTACATCCATCACTGTAATAAATTGGGTCTCATGAGGCAAAGCATGAAATATAGTAGAGCTGAAGTAGGCAAACATTATATCTTATGGTCTATGACTTTATCTGGAAATTGAGGAGTCAGAGTATTAATTAATGGGAAAAGAGAAGGCAAAGAAACCTCTTCAATTTGCCTTATAAAGACAAATTCTACTTATTTCTTAAATGTCATGTTGCACTTTGAAGAACGTAAAGCTTTTGCTTATGATAGATACCTCCAAAACTGCACTGCCCAGCACTAGAAGGGAAATTTGGTGAAATGTCCCAGGCTACTGGTATTGTGACCACCATATAGCACCAAAAGGGCATGATTCTGAATGAGACTGCACAGATGAGTGTTCTTTGGATCAAAAAGTTCATTAGTCATAATTCACTATTTTGCTTATTTTATAAAATAAATAACCAGTATGTCAGTTGCTGGAAACTTGGACCATCCTGGGTCCAAGATGAGTCTGCTTCATGCTCTGGAGCAGGAGCAGTAAGAGCTGCCAAAAAAAAAAAAAAAAAGCCACCGCAGTCACACACATTACTCATCAATCTGAAAAGTACCAAGATTAATACTAAGAACTATGTGTTTATAAAGTAATCCTCTACTATAGTAAAACTTAATTAAAAGAAATTTTATGATGTGTATCTAGTTAGTTATGTTAACAATTACTAAAACCTGCAAGGTTTTTATGTTAGCTAAACAGTGTCCAAACCTGAATAAACCTGAATATCTTTGTGCAGTGTTTGGGTAAGCCCAAACAAACATGCATATCTTGGTGTTTGTACAGTGTTTATGTTTGCTTTTCCTTTGCTTTTACTGCCTCAGAAATCCATTTATGGAGAGGAAGCAATGTGAGATCTGCTCTTCTCATGTGATTTTCATCATCCAGAGATTTAAATAAGTGGGATCTGCTCCTTTCATGCCATTCTGTCCCCATAAATTACTCCTGGAGGCATTAAAAGGGCCTGTGAAAAACATAGCAATAAATACTCAGAGTGCAAATACAAATGTTGCAAACTGCTCACACTGCTGTGGCAGCAGCTCTGTCATTAATTTATTGAGTACAGCTGATGAGAGCCCTCAATACCAGTTTTAGCACTGCTGCGTGCGGAGCCTCGTTTTACACCAATGAAACTGATGCTAAAACCCCACATACTTTTGTAACAGGAGGTCTTAGGACTGCCTGGGAGCTGACAGAGTTACTCTGGTTATTCGCTAGGGGCAGGAGAATAAGGAAAAGAGAAATGAAGGGAGAGAAGGAATTCTGGGCAAAACGACCTTCGAGCTGGTGCCACCTGCGCGGCTGCCTGCCCCAGCAGGAGCGTGCCTCTGGGCAGCGACCAAGGGCTTGTGCAACAGAGCCTGGCTCTGCCAGCTCCTTTCTCCTGACACATCCCAGACCACAAGTATGGCCCCTACATCTGAGGGAGAGAAGCAGCAGGGGCAGGCGTGAGTCATGGCCCTCATGACAGGGGAATTCCTCTCTGGCTGCTGGCAGCGGTGTTGGGGCTGAGCGGTTTTCACTGCCCGAGTATTATGGAAAGAGCCATTCTCAGCTGAATGTTCAATTCCAGTTTCTCATCTCCCTTCAAAATAGAAGATCCTGATTTTTTTATTTTTTTTTTATCAAACAGTTCTCATCCAGTTCGTGTGTCTGATTCTTTGTGAACAAGAGAATCCCAGGTTCACAGCAAGCCCCAGAGTATCCTGCAAAGCCATCTGAGTCAAGTTACATTTTGCACTCTGCTCATCCCCTTGATAAAAAATACACACCAAAAAATGAACTATCAACCAGTGAAACAGCCATACTGTCCAGCTTTCCATCACAGATAATGCCTGGTTAGCCCAACTGTGGTTTCACCCTTGAAAGTACTTTGTGTCTGCCCACAAGTGCTGTTACCTGTGCTGGGAGCAGCTCGGTGTTGGTTTGGCACCGCTCTGCATGCTGCAGTCACGGCATCTGAACAGAAAGCTGCAAATTGGTACCTCTTGTTTCACAGGTTAGTCTTGTTTCCTTTAGGTCAAAGGGTTTTGGGTCTCTTTTCATAAATGTATGAAACATGGCAGGGATGCGGATAGCAGAACAGGGTTCCCCTTCTCACTCTGCTATGCCCAAACGGGAGACAGTAAAAGTGGGAAAAGGGATACCTTCTGCTGAAGGCTATTTGGAGTCACCGTATTGAAATAAAACACAGCACGTATTTACTTGGTTTGTTAATACATAATTATATATACATTACATTAATATATGTATATATATATTCCACTACAGTAATATTTTAGAAGTGGCTGGTGATGTGGCTGTACCTATATCTAAGGTTGCTTGAAACTTTCCAGGCTTCTTTACTTCCTTGTAACTCTGTCAAACTATAAACACTCAGACTGAAATTTTCCATGTTGGCATTAGCTCTGGTTGATTTATTTAGAATAATTTAAACCCCACACAAATAAAATTTCAAAGGAAATTTGAAAGTTTGAGGCAAGAGAGGAATAGGTGTTCTCCCAATTCAGAACAGAATGAAATTATGAAATAACTGAATTTCCTGCACACTGGAAATTCGGAGTTCTGCCTCTATGTATTCCTTCAGCACTGAACTTTACAAAATTACTGTGAACCTGATTCAGCTAAGCACATATATCCTGATTCCCTGAAACAGAAAGACACAGGCAAAAGGCTAAACTGAAACCTGTGGCCAGATTGTGATCACCTCTAATTGCAGCTTGAAAACTTAAATTTAGTTTTTGGGTTTAGTATTCTATGCCAGGTTATACATTTTATTTCCCAATCTTTTTTCAATTTTTGGAACATTTCAGACAATATGAATAAGGATTAAGAATATAAATATATATAAGTTTATATTGTTACATATATTTAATAATGCTTATATCATGCATATTATGTGTATATATTAATATATATGGTGTATATATATGCATTTTAATATATATGTGTATATAATGGAGATAGTGTTCTTGAATAGCTTATTATTTAGAAAAGGATGTCGGGAAATTATGAAAGTAGGCTTTCACATATAATATTTATTTGGCTTCCCTTGTACACGTGTTTTGTATAGTCTTTGAGCAGGTGCTCTATTTAGTGCAGGACCCTGGTCTCATTCTGTGTAGAAGGTGGAGCTGAGCAGGAGATGAGTGATGGCTGGGTAGAGGGAGAAGTTGGTGTCTGATGGGCTCTGTCTGGTTTTGGTACAAGAGCTGGGAGATGTGTAGTAAAAGGCAAAGAATGAAAAGAAATGGGTAGTTTCATGGGCAAGGCGTCTGAAGAGTGTAAAACTCTTCTCCAGTGTGAGAGAAGACAATTTAAACTAAACTTCACAATTGGCTGTTAATTTTCCTTTCTTTTCTGTGTTCCCATTTGCAGAGTACATTGCTAGTAGTATTTCTCCTGGCATATGATGCTGTACGTTGAGCATTCTGAGAAATCAGTTTTCAGACATCTCAGTTTGGGTACTCAGTGCTAGCAGAATGTTTTGACCTGAATCTCTTTGTGTTTGTTTCCCATCTGTTAAACAGGAATAATAATATCTTCTCGTCTTACGGGATGTTGTTAAAAGAAATTAACATTTCTGAAGCACTCATATGCCATACTGATAAGAGCTCTAGAAGAACTCATGAAAAAATTAGCAACTGTGTCTTCCAAGTAGGTTTTGAATACTATGTGGTAAATAAGGCCTCAAGCCACATGCTGTATAATGACACTAATAATAAGTAATGTAACAAGATATTGAATATCTGCCTATTAAGTGAGCACTGTCCATCCTGAGGTGGAATCTGGTGGAAAATAAGGCATGAGCCTATACTTAAAGGGTGAATCATAATGCAGATGTATAAGGTTTAATGGTTTGCTTTTGTTCTGACATTTTCTAACTTTCACTCACTTGTTTTTGCAAATGTATAAATGGTTCATGTGGAAAAGGAAACGTGTGTCTGAAAAGAAACAAAACCTGGGTTCCAAAGTGCTTGTTGTTCAGAAAAATGTGCAGGATCTTAATCCTTACGTTTGTAGATGAGATGCTTCTTGGTGTCTGGTGGGTTTTGGAGAGGATGAGACTTTACAACTTATTTGGAAAACAGTTCTCAGGAAAAGGTTAAATTTCAGCTTGCTGTCTCTCCTTTGTTTTTAAAAGATGCGAAAAGACTTCTAGCTGGGAAAAATGGTATTGGAAATGGTTTTGAAATTAGTACATAGATTCTTACACATACCTGGATGGGCTCCTGAAAAATTTGCATGGGGTATTACAGCATATTCTTATATTAACACTTTTTCCTACAGCTTGTGGAAGAGGAAATTCCTAGGTTCTGTAGCAATCCAAGTATATAGCTTTCTCAGAGCTAGACAGACTACTTATTAAAGATAAAGGAATATTTTGGCACAAGAACAAATGGGTATTAATTAGCTATAAATAAATTCAGGCTGGAGATTAAATGAAATTTTTTAACCAGAACAGCAACAGGATTGTTGAGTGGCTTCCCAGTGGGAAGAAACATGGAGTTCCCTGGTTCCCTCACGTGGTGTGGTGTCTGATCAAAATAAACGAGGGGATTTCAGGTCTGAAGATCTGCGTAAGAGCAGATTGGTTTTAAGAACCTAGGAAGTTTGGTTTTAGTCCCATATCTGCCATTCCCTTTTCCTAAAAGCAGGCCCCACAAGGTTAACATTTACCTTCCCCATTTCACATGTGGAGAGTCTGAAACTCCTAGAGGGGTGAAAGGAGAAATCCAATCTCCAAAACCTCATTAATGAGGACTTATTAGCAGATCAAGACTTACAAAGGCATCTTTTCAAATGAAACAGTAAAACACTCTGCCCCTGCCCGTCACCTCTACAAACCCTTCCCTGTCCTCTGAAGGATGGAGAGCATTTGTGGAACTGGGGTTTAGCATCACTGCAGTGCTGGGGTGCTCTCAGCACCCCCAGAGTTTATTCTCCTCTTCCTTATTCTCCACAATTTGCAAAGCGGGGCTACCCTGGCTTTGCTGATAAAGGATCCTTAGCAGACGCAGAGAGGAGGAACAATTCCAGGCCTCTTTGCAAGTCACTGGGAACAAAACGTAGCTGCCCCTGCACCCTGTCCTTTGTGAGTGATGTAAAGCATGTCTGATTGCTTAGCCATCAGCAGGAGGCAGCTTAGGGTGAACCATTCCTGCTGGTTTGCCACTATTAACAGCCAGCAGTACCTTGATGTTTCCTCACTGGCAATAATTTGCAGGATTAAATACTTCAGCCACTCTAAAATTAGTTCCAGGAGGCATTTTGTGCTTTCATTTCAGAGCTCTCAGGAGCCTTTCCTACTTTGTAAGTCTGCTACAGCTAATTACCTGATGGTTACAGTGCTCTAGAAGATTTCAAATATCTGTCTTTTCCACTGCCTAAAGACCCAGGTGGGGTTACTCTGCAGAACTTGTACCAGGAGTGTTTGCCAAACACTGTAACTAGCTCAGACAGCTTTGTGAGACGGGCAAATAAACCACTGCAGACAAAATTGCCTTTGTCCAGCATCTCCATCCAAGGTTCAGAGCAAGCTTATTTTTGAACCTTTAAAAGCATCTCGGAAGCCCACTGGAACAAATGTTTTTACGTACTGAGCCCTCTGCATCTGTGTGATCCGTTAGAGAGGCTGCAGGATCACGGCAGAAGTTTTCAGTGGGGCAGCTTTCAGTGCTGCGGTTTAAGAGTTTGCAAAGCTTATTTATTATTTTATTTTGACAACACTTGTAATGAGTGGTGCTACTGTTTGTCCTTTGCAGGCATGTAGCTATCAGGGGCAGAATTAGAATACTTCTGGGGCAAGTGAGGAATCTTCTCACATCCACAAAGGAGTATGGCACCAGGAAGAATGTGGGCCCTCAGTGTGCAGAAATCTCCTGGCAGTGGTGGTCCTCCCTTGAAGATACAGTTCACACTGCTTGGTATTTCTGGCCACCTCCCTGGGCCAGTGCTGGCTATGATCCTTTGGCCCTGCCATGACCCTATTTTCTTCCTGCCCTTTCCTGGCTCCTTTGTGATGATTCATATTCTGAATATATGTGTGTGTCATATATAAAAAGTCTTACTCTTCTGACCACAGCAGAAATCCAGAGAGGTTTGTTTCCTGACATGTGATTTCACAGGCTGATTTTTTTTTTTTTTCAACTTGGCACCATGCCCCAAAGAAATGAACTCTCTTTTATGCTTCCTAGGGTCGTTCTTAGCATCTTTTAAAACCTGCTTGCTCATTGCTTCTGAGCCATCGAGGCAGGCACAGCTTCATCCACCAGCACCCAGCCTTACTTTCCTGGGTTTGGTATTGATGTTGTTAAACCCGTGACAATCTGAAACGCATTGCATTTTTTCTTGAATAGTTCTATGCATCCTGGTACCGCTAGCAAATACTTTTCATCTTTGAGCCATCATTGAACAAATTGAAATTGTTCCCTCACTTAATCTGAGTGAAAGATGTCTATCACCTTCAGCTAGGTGTTCAGTGAAGCTGTGTACCACTGCTCTCCAGGGTGTTTTCTTAAAAAAAAAAAAAAAAAAAATTAAAAAAATGCAACTCACAAGCCATTGCTGCTAACCTCCAGCACAGCATCACTGAATAGTGCAAGTCCTGTTTTTCAAATATAGTGACCTAACATGACATTTCTAGGCTGTAAATTCCAAGACCCTGATCTTAGTACATGACTATGGATTTATTCCTAGCCAATAGCAGGACTTGGTTGCTTCAACATGATTTTCCGTGTTGGGCATGATGTTTGAAAACTGTGTTCTAAGATTGAGACCTATCTGTCTTTGAAGTCAATGGGAATTTCAGCCTTCACTTCCAAAGCAGGTGGGTTGGGCTCTTTGTTCTTTTGTCTAGCACAATTTGTGAGTAATTACTGTGCTCCAAGTGCTGGGCTGGATTTTCTAGCTTGTTTCCAAACTGTGCTCATTCTGAGACCAGACTCTTCTTCTGCCTCTCCCAAACAAAATGCTGAAGGAGCACGGGCAGAGGAAATCCGTTCAAACTAAGTAAACAACTAGTGAGGGTAGGCCAGCAGGATTCATTCATGCTCATTCAGCCCAGGCTGGCTGGTTTGATTCCAGTTGGAGCACTCTCTTCATTACAGGCCCCCTGGGGAATGTTAATCTGTACAGTATAAACATTTATAAACATCTACTAAATCATTACACTTCAGCTGCCCCATAAACACTCATGAATGCTTTCCTTAGGCAGCATTGGTTGGGTAGCGTGTGGCTTTTTGGAATGAGCTAACGTGCGTTTGGCACTGGTAGAAATATGGGGAGAGGGCACAGGAGGTTAAATAACATTGTTTAAACTCTGTGACTTATTTAGGATAAAGACAGAAGCTGTTTGTGAAGGATTAAAATGGGACTAACTGGTAGCTGTTGAGGCACAAAGCAGGTTGTAGAGGGGCTAAAACCGCTTTTTAGCTTTGCGCACGGGATTTTCAGCGGTACCATTGCCTTCAACACCACAAAACGCACTTACCACCAGGCCACTTGAGCATTTTGACATTTCTGGACCCAAGCAATACATCGTGATTCATGTAGGACTGCAACACTAGCTGCCTCTGAAAGAGCTGCCTGATGCAAGAAAAGAATGTCGACATAACTTCTGGAAACTGAGCCAGAGCTAACATAACCAACCAAACTGTAATCAGCCAGGCTGCAGACCCAGGACTTGCTTGTATGGGACATGTGAGTATGTATACGCAGGTAAAATTAAGTATGGTTATGAACCGAAATGAGCATGTATATATGTTTGTGTCTGTGAAGTGCAAGAATAGTAACCAGGTTTTGATGTACACGTAGCAAAGCAAAACTTGAACCTACTGAATATGATCTCTCCCTTTGCCTCAAGGTGCGGACATGAGTGAGCATTACCAGGGCTGGAGACTTAGTGACCCCATAGCCAGCTCTAGATGTATATGAATATAAAGGTAGTTAGTAAAAACAAACAAAAAACCCCTCGTGACCTAGTCTTAAATGGATAAAGGATCCTTCTCTCAATTGTTACTTTTTTTTTTGTTTGTTTGCAGAGGTTCTGAACTGATAGAGTTATAATTAATTACCACAAGGTCTGCATATGAGTAAAGTCACCTGAGCAGAAGTTAAACGTGTTGTATGTGAAAGAGTTGTGTTTACTGACAGTCTGATGAACAGATAATAACTTGATTTTTAAACAGTATCTTAGGAAAAAACACAGCATTTAATTGGCTATAATTATATCATATCCTACACTTGAGCAAATATGAGTATGTACATAAATCTGTTTTACTTGCACGTATCAATGGTATGTGTCTGGAGGTAATATTTTGGTTCAGGGTAACCGTCTTCAGGAGCTGGTAACAGAAGCCTCCTTTTCTGTCTCCTCTTTCTCTACTATTCATAAACATACAGCCACTGCCTAGAGCTACAACCACACCTATTTGTGAAATGAGGACAGAGAAAACAGGATTTTTTCCTAAGTGGATCTGGATGCACAATACAGGCAAGCCAGAGGGAAGAAATCCTCCCTGATAAACACCCAGCCATGGCTACAGCTTTCCTGCCCAGGCCCCCTGGGGCTGTCATTGCCAAATTAACAGCTGGGGTGAGAACTTGCACATGGAAGGAGTCCAAAATCCTTTGCAAAATCTCGAGGTGGTGGGGCAGTGGGCTGCAAGGTCTCCAGACACGGGCAGCAGGCCAAAGGCTTGTCCTGATGCTCCTTGGCCCTTGGTACCAAGAAAAGGGGATGCTGAAGATTGGTTTTACTACTCGTTTTTACTAAAAGCCTCTTAAAACATGACATCAGACCAGACCCAACTCAACATAGGCTAGAGGTGGCTTTAAAGTATTTGCACTAGCAAATTCCCTTGTATACATATCATCATATCATCAAAAGTTGAATTTTCCACAGCTTTTCGTGACATTTTGCATGTAATGAAGTGAGTAATTTAAAATCTGCTCTGTATGGTCAAGGATCCAGCTCGCATAAAGTATTACACATTATTAGTTTCAATTGGTCTTTTAACATCCCTCTTAAAGGGTCAATAAATGAGTTTGCCTAGAGGTAAACCAGTTGTTATCAGGCATACAGTTAGGGTCGCAGCTGGAGGGCACTGGCAGGGACAGGCTGTCTGTCTGCCTGTGTTGGAGACGTCAGTCTCTAGCGTCGGTGTTCTATTAATTTTACAGTACCTTAAATTCATATTATGATTAGGAGAAATAAGCACAGAGAGAGAGGAGAGAGAGATCTCCTTTTAATAGAAAATGGGTTTTGAAAAATCTGGAGCCTATTACCCTGCCAAATCCTAATGGTATTACAGCTGAACTTTTTTTCTCAGTACTCTGCAAATAAATTCAGAGGTAGCTTGGATATTTGTTTCCCAACTTGACAACAGGAACCTCTGGACAGGAGGAAGAAGAGAGCAGAGGAAAGCAAGCAGCATGCAGCTTCAGGAGTGTCAGATTTTTAAGTTCAGTTTTCTGTCTTTCAATACCTAAGCTAAAATTTGGTGACTTTTTAATTCAAAAGCAAAAATAAGTTTAGTGGTCTCATACAAGCCCCTAGTGGACATCATTTATCCAGTAGAAGAGATCAACATGTGTTTTAACATTAGGAGGTCTCTGATTAGAAGGTAAAGCTTGGAAAAAGCTTAGTTATGAGGACTGGGAGACAGAAACTTTTAAAAGTGAAGGCTGACATACGTCATTCCCACTGCTGTTTGGGATGAAATCTGATGTAATATAGCAGTTGCATATATGTCTGGAGCCCAAAGCTACAGAAGTGATGAAATTTACTGTTGACTTGCTGAACATTGACTGAATTGTGGTCAAAGCCTGAAACAATGCTATTTGGGTACTTCAGCTCCGGTTTGAAGTTTGGAGTAAGAGAACCACAAGTGGCATCTGATCACTAAGCAAAGCTCTTCTGTTTTCATTAATGCCCTTGCTTACTGTATAGTTAAAAGTTGTTAATGAGAGAGGTCTGCAAGCGTCGCTTTATTGGGATAGGGCTGAAGATATCAAGAACTTGAGGAATTTTGTAAGCACAGAGTTGGTATTTGACCCTTCCTCCCCAGCGATCGGGACTTTCAGTTGCAGTGTCCCTGGGCGTCTGCAGGCAACATCCAGACATTTAAGAAGGCTGGTCTCATCGAAGCTCCATTAGAGGCATTTAATATTGGCTTGACATGATCTACTGCGGCCTTTGTTCGTATTTCTTCATCTCTCTGAGGGATCGGATAGTGGAGGTGGTGGTGGAGGGGAAGGGAAGAGCGGGGAATTGAGGCTGTAATTTCTGTCAGAGCTTTACCAGGAGGACAACGTAAAGCTCTGTCCTTGCAAGGTTAAGAACAAGCACGTGGTTAATTCCTGGACGTGCCCGCCTGGCACCTGACCAGCAGCAGCCCGTGCTCTGCTCCCAGTTTACATGTCTCGGGGTTTCTCCTGGGACCTGGCTCATCCGAGCCTTCTCTGCCACCCTCTCTGTTCCGTTTATCGCCTTTTTCACAGAAACAACTGCCTCTGAAGAGAAACGCCTTTTGCAACAGCCCTAAAAGTAGCTTGCATTGAATGAGGCTCTCACCCCTTGATACAGGCACCGCTTTTTTCGAGGAACAGCGACTGCATGGGACTGGTCTGCAGAACGCAGGTGTACCTGGCCCTGGTTCGTTATGGATGTGCGAGGGGGTGCCTGTAAACCCTTTGGCTCTTTTCTTCCAGCAGTGTGCTACCAGGAAGAGCAGGGGTTGTGCCACAGCAGCACCGATCTCCAGTCAGGATGGGACGCTTCCTGGTCACTCAGCATTTGTCAAGAGCTGTCCCAATGTCGTCACACAGGCCCTAGGGAGAACGTACCCCCTTCATAGCTGCTCCTGCCCTCTGTTTCTCTTCTCTTTCTTTTTTGTCAGCCTCGTCCTTGTGAGCATACCTGCTTTTCTCTGCGATTCCTTCCTGCCAGTTGTTCCCTCTCCTGACCCAGGGGGCTTTCCCCCGAGTCACGTTTTTGGGCAGTTTCTGCATGGCAGCAAACATCACTGCCTGCTCACAGCTCTGCTGCCAGGCACCTGGACCTCACATCCCAGGAATACTCCAGGGAAGGGGTTTGTGGGCAGGAATATTAATGGAGACTGATTTTTTTTCCCTAAAAGTAAATATCAGAAAATGTTCAGAGAAAGCACTTTTGTAATTGCAGGGGGGCAACTGTGTCCATGTAGCTGATTCCCATGTTGTTGCCATCTGATCGAGGAGCCAGAACATGACTTTTCAGAAAAGCAAGCCCTGTTTCCAGTAGGAAGCCTCATGGTCTTACCTGCAAAGTAAAGACTGATTGTGCCTTTCACAAAAGCTATTTGACAAATAATTTTCAATAGAAATGAACGTATGGAAAATTAAAGATTATTCATGAACAACTGTGAACTGGGAAAAGAGACAAGGTCAGCTGAAGGGAGCCTTATAATTTTGGTCTTGCTCAGAAGGTAGATAAGTTGTACATAGTCCTTACGCTGACCCGATGCATAAAAGCAAATCCTGCAGCTAGCTCTAGAGATAAGCACAGCTTCGGAGTTCCCTGGACAGTGTTTTCCAACACTAATGTGCAGTCCAGCCCAGTGACTTCACGTAACTGAGAGCAGATTTGGCTCTGGTGAGTTTTGCTTCCTCCTTCCTTTGCAGCAGGAGTTTGGGCAGAAGGAAAACTTGGCTCTCAAAAGTTTAGCGCTATTAGTGTGATTTTGATAAGCTATTGGGCCTGCGTCTCAGCCTTCTGCAAGTATTCAGCAGTAAAACAAGAGCACGAGACCTTGTCTGACTCTATACCTACTCTTCTATGCCAGCGCTTTGAGTGGCAGCTGGAACTGTTTGGTTGCTAATGTCATAGGAAAGAATGCAAGTCCCTCAGAATTAGTCCCTTGCAGACTAAACTCGTCCCTATCACAAAACCTGTGCTATGCTTAGCCTGAAGTGGAATAGTGGGATACTTACTGCAGGGAGGGACACGATATACAGACCTCTGGCTTCTAGAAAGCTGCTCTGCTCTGGAAGCTGCAGTGGATGTGTTTTGGAGAGAGGGACAAGGGGAAGGGAGTGCAAACAGTCCTTTTGCCACTGTAATGCATGTTCCTTAGCCTTTTCCAAAGGTGTCAGTTCAGGACCCTTCCTTAAGAAGAAATGAATAAAAGATTTATCCAAAGACTACTTGTCTGTAGGAGTTCTGTCCGTTGGCTGTACTGAGTTTTGGGTTGTGCCCTAAATCCTACATCTATGCCTCTTAATCATTAAGTAAAGAAAGATAGGCAAAGTTTTCCATCCACTGTAAACAAAAATGTTCCCACTCAGAAGTGCATTTAATGGAGTTTTGTAGCAGTGGTCTCCCAGGCCAGCATATTAGTCTCTGCTTTCCCTCTCTGCCCTAATGGCCGTGGCCAGGAGGGGCTGTTTGAACTGCGAAGGAGGCTGGTTTTTATCCACTTTGAGTGGAGAGGCATAAATTGGCATTCCATATCATCATAAAAAAAATCCCAGCAATTATTAAAAGATTCTTATCTCTTGCTCCCTACATGGATAATGAGATCCCTCTCTGCTGGACTGAGACAGCCTGTCTCTCAGCTCACTTAATGAAATGGACCCAAGTTTGCAAATTAGCATAGCCCTGACTCCAAATGTAACCTCTTGTTGTCTAGTTGTACATCAAGGCCCCTGGCTTATGTCTTTTCTTATTAACACCCCGTAATCATGTCAACCCTCTTTAGTTTTCATTTCCTGTTTCCTTTTACAAATTCACTTCTGAGTTTTGAGCACATTGTTGGATGCCTTTGGATGAGCTGGGATTTTATTTTTATCTCATTTTTAACATTATTGAAGTGTAATCTGTGGGCACTGGTTGGGATCTAGGGAATCTGTTTTCTGTTTCATATTTTTGCAGCTTGTTTGCTATGTTATCTTAAGGCAAATCGTTTCACTTGTCTGTGCTTATTTCCCTTACACTTTTTAAAAATTAAATATTTTAGACTGTAAGATCTTGAGGGCAGAGAGTTTTGTCTTGCTGTTTATTCGGTCAGTGCCTTGCAGAGTGTGTTTCTGGTTTCTGCGAGGTTGTCTATGTAATACATGGTTATTAATAATAAGGAACAGTGATGTTGTACTCTAGCAAACACAATATGCTAAAGGCTTTCTAAGAAGTCATGAAGGAAGAGTGCTTTGAAAATCTTTTCCCTTCTCTCTCCCCTGATGTGCAACTTCATTGTTGGACCTTCAGAGTAATAAATCAAAGCAGCTGAAATAAACGAATCGTGATTTCTTTTGCCCACATGTATCTGACCCGGTCTGTCTGTGATAAGGCACTGCCCTTCCACTCTGTCCACAACTCTGCTAATTATCCTTCACTTTCATGGCCACTAAAATTCAGTCATATATAAGAATAATAATAATAAAAGAAAAAGAAAGAGGGAAGTGATTAGTTGTGTACAGATAAGAAGCATCCCACAGTGTTAACAAGATAATATTTTTTAAGATTTCTTTTTTTTTTTTCTGGAATTCATTTTGTCTCATGTCCATTGCAGTAAAAAATACTTACAGTTTGTAACACAAAGATAACTCTTCAATGCAAAGCTTTAGTGTATGTCTTTAAAAGATTTATTCCTTTATCAAGTATTAATTTAAGAAGGGGTGCCTTGTAGGTAAGGCAATGACATCAGTGGTAGGCTACGGGGCAGCAGATTTATTAATTTAATAGGTTTATCCATTTTACAGCTTGGATAATCATATTTCACTAAACTGGTACGCAAGGAGGCTTCAGCCCATCTGACAGCTTTATTCTTGTGTAAGTTAACAAGCACATTTTGTACTCATGACCTTGTGAATTGTAAAAGTGCGAGGAGCTAGAGAGGAATGACAGACCCAATCCAAGAAACGTGTTAGCATTTCAGTTTTCCTGGGCTAGATTTATAAAGGGAGCAGCGAGGAATCTCAGCTGCAAAGATAACCTAAACAGTTGTTAATTTATGTGGTTCGAGAAAATATGCAGAATTCATTTTAAAAAATAATGGAATGTTAACTTAAAAAGTATGGGCCTAATTTGTTTTTCAGAGACATCAGTTTTACAGCAGAATTGCTACCCTGACAATAGATGAGTTGTTCCTGATCTGGGACAACAAGGAAAGAATTGGGCCAGTTTTGTCGAAAGTAAATGTGTTTGTTACATGCTTGTACTTGCTAACTATCTGGCTTAGAAATAATGAGATTAAACAAGCAATGGACTTAGGCTTTTAAAAATGCATCTTATAGTTATAAAAACCTCACGTATATATGTGTGTTTATTAAGAATTTCGTGTTTATAGGAAAGAAAGCAAGCATGCACTCAGGGTTTTTTCATGTTGAAACTGTTGTGAGAAAAATAAAATATTTCCCCGTTTTCGTAAAGCCTTCACTCAAAGGTGGACTCTTTGTAAAAATCATATTTTGGTTTCTTGTGGAAATGATGACAGTCTTCTAGAAGAAGATATTTCCTGGGCAAAATAAGATTCAATGGAAATCTAACTTCTCTTAGGAAAATTTAACATAGTAAAATTACATAGTAAAATTTAACATAGTAAAATTCAACAAGTAGGGGCCAGTTCAGCTCTGTCCTCTCAATAAAAACAAAAGCTGAACTCCTTACATGGTACTAACTGCAAGCTCTTCAAATGAAAGAGCAAATACCTTGGAACCCATCATAAAATGGTACATTTGGCAGCACTGCAGAAATTGTAGACCTGAGGGATTTATTATCATTTACATTCAAGCTCCTTTACACCGTTCTTGACATGCAAAAAGGAATATTTTGTGCAAATCAGAATTAAGCCATGAAGACAGGAATTTCAAAAGCTTGGATGTTAGTAGAACATGACAGGCCAGTCCTGAGGTACGGTGGGCTCTTAATGTACTTCCCTCTGTGCTCCTTGCTTTCTGCACATCATTCATTTTTGACAGCACGTGATGACTGTTTAGCTCTTCTTAGCAGGTATCAGGAGCTGTCTGTCTGTTTCAGGAGGAGAGCAAAGCAGGATGCCTGCTCTGACGTGCCCGTGCTTGGGTCTGTGCATGAATTGCTCAGTGCACAGTGGCTGCACTGGGGCGGGGTGTGCAAGCAGAGAGCTGCGTGAGCACAGACGTTGCACGAGGTGTGGCAAACTCCTTTGCACGGACCAAGCGGGCAGTGGCTTTGAGGAGCTGCAGCTTTCTCGGTAAGGTTTCTTTGGCCAACTTCATGTCCTGCACCAGCCACTTGTACTTTCTGGTTCATACACAGCAATAGTTAGCATTGGGATTTAAAACACTGCAGATATTTGTGTTTGCGAAAGAATTCAATTTTAAAGAAAATATTATAAATCATGTTACGTTTTGGGCTGATGCATTTACAACAGCATCTGAATTTTCACCCTAAAATATACAAGCATATGTCACTCCAGGGAAGCACTTTTCTTCTTTTCTAGAAATGAAATTTTATTGCCTGGTCTGCTCTAGACAGAAAGCATTACATGAACCTCCTATTTAGTTCTTTTTAAATGTGTGTGGACTGAAATTCTTATTTTGTCTTGCCATTCACTGTGCTCCCTGCAGGTCTGGCAGGACTCCTCCATTAGATGCTTCTCAGCTCTGTGGAGATTTGCTTCTGCTGGATCCTGTAGTCTGAATCACTTGTTTTCCCTGACTGTACGGCCTGTTCATCAGTTGGAGCAATGTTTCCAGAGCATTGTCATGTAAATGAAACCTCCATTTCATCTCCTACCATGCGAGGGACACGCAGCATTCAATGTTTCAGGTGTATTAGAGGATTCTGTGAGCAATCTTACCACAAATATGGAAAAAAAGCAGCCCCTTGGTATGTGTGAGGACAGGTCCCATCAGGCTCAAGAGGCTTTGGTCATTCCCTTTTCTGTTCTTCCAAGAGGGGGAACTTTGCTCACTGAAACATGCGCAGTCATGGGGATGTTTTATCGTTGGCTGTGGATGCGTTACCGGTTGGGATCCCTAATTATTATCAATTTGCAGATTGCCTTGAATGTCTTATTAAGATTCCTGAGGAATGATTGATCATAATCAAAAAATTAATCACCAATCAGCCCTGGCAATTAACATTAGCAAGTCTATTTGCATATATCTGATAATTTATGCTGCTGCTGGAAGAAGGGACTTTTGCTGAATATTATTGATTAGGGGAGAAGAGCCAGATGCTTCTATCATTGGGACATTAGGCTTTATTAGATAGGGCTACTAATGTGTAAGAAACAAGAAACTGAAGGGCATTACTGCCGTCTGCCACAACATAGGCGTCTTGCTATGGAAGGTGGAAGAAGGAATTTCATCAATGCATCCAGTGGAATTTCTTAAATGTCAAGAAGTGGGATAGGGTGCTTTAAGGAAGCTTTGATTTTTGGCTCTTATTTATGCCTTAAATATCAGTTATGAGAAAAAAAAAAAAGAAAAAAAAAGCTTGATAATGCTAGGCTAGATGGTGAGATTTACATTACAAGAAGTTACGTATTTACTGTAATGAATAAAGTATCTGCAGGCTTGTGATGAATTTCACTAATTGTTGTACTACTTACAGTATGAAGAATTGCATAATAAAGTCCTATAATTTCTTCATATTTTTTTCTTCTTAAACAGCCTTTTATTAATGCATTTTTAAAGAGACGTTTATTATCTATACCATCAACTGTGTATTTGTCTTGAAATTGTCTTGCAGTTGCTTATAGGATACCGCATGTGTTTTAGATGTTATGAGCCTCGTCAGGTTTTTTGACATTTATAATCTTTTTATAACAGTAGCCTTTGGTTTTGCTTCAACACTCTTCAGTGTGTCTCATACCTGGTGTTGTAACTACAGCTACATGAAAATGTACAGTCTGCTGTCATAAATTCAGATTTGGCACTCATGTATAGATGCTTAAAGATTGGGAACAGATTCATTTAAGCCAGTAGGCAGAGTGGTAACAGTTTATCATCTTCAGCCAACGCAACTCCAAAAAAGACAGCAGAATTAAATCCATGTCCACTAATGAGAGGTGGTAAACATTTTAAGTGGCAGAGTTGTGATGAAAACAAAGGCCAAGAAAAACAGGATTTCTCTCTCCAGTTTTGAATGAAAAAAAAATGAAGAATTTGAAAGATGTTTTCATTAAAAAAAAAAAGCATTTTTTGATCAATTTTAATTTTTAACTTCTAGCTTTGTTGCATGCTAGGAGCCTTTGTAATTCATATAGGATTTTAGGAGAGCCTTCTGTATTGGATCTCTGAAACTGCTGCTTTTAAGACTAAAAAGTTCTCTCTAAAAACCATGAGTAAATCATAGTAAAATCTATTCTTATTGTAGCTAGATACAAATAGAAAAGGCGATCAGATCAGATATTCTCTGATGTCAGCTGTGTGCTTATCTCAGTGTTCTTGAATGAAGATTTTATTTATTTATCTGTTGGTGCACACTAATCTCTTTTGCAAGCCATGAATGCTGTCCTTAATATAGTTGCTGTGTGTGCGTGTGTCTTTTGACTTCATTTTCCTCCTATCAATATGAATTCTGCATTTTATTTCAAATGGGAACAGAATCAGTCCCCAGTTGCAATGCGGTAATAGTATTAAAGAAGTCTGAGATTTCACTCACTTTTCTTTCGGTGAGCATTAAGAGAAAAGAGACTGTCATCAAACCCCGACTGTACACTGTTTGGGGGCTGGATTAACCAGCTAGAACAGCTGCTTTTGGCTGAAGTTAGTCGGTAACCATGAGATCTTGTCACTGCAAAGTTCAGAGGTTAATTGAAATCAGAGAGGCAGAACCCATTCAATTGTCCACTTAATTATGCCCAGCTCCCGTCTCCCTCCCATAAACATCAGCCGCTGACCGCTCGCCGCTGAACGGGGAGGGAGCCGCCGCTGCCCTGCCGCCGTTTGGCACGGTGGCTGGGATGTGTTCAACGGCTGAGTCGCTGAAACCGATAAAAAAAAATGCCTGCACCGGGGGAAAGGGGTATGTGCCTGCAAAGGGGGAGTCGGTGACATCCCCATACATCATCCCCCAGCCCTAATGTTACTGGTTTTTGCTGAAAGCTGTTAATGCTTTGAGATTTATCGCAGGTGGGCTCTGCTGAATGCACGGCTTTGGGTAGGAAGACTGGGGACGTGATGGTTGGGATGCTGCAGGAATGGCAGGGTTTTTACACAGCCTTTTTGTGCTATCATATATTATGGTTGAAATGCGTAATTTTTAATTCCTGTTTCACCAAACCGATATGAATGGTGGAATTTTGCTAATGAGTATTAAATATCAGATGTTTATTGGGCTGGTAACTTCCTCCAGGCTTTCTGCAGTCAGCAGTTACGTACTATTTACTTTACAGCAACGAGGCAAGCAAAGCAGATTTCAGAAGTGAAGGAACGTAAGATACTAAAATAGGTCTGAGTCTTGACACCCTAGCCTGACCCCGGGGAAGAAAATTCTCCACTGCCTTCAGTGGGAGCTGGCTGGGTAAGCAGAAAAGAAATCTGCCCACTTGGGGAAACTTTGAAGGCTTGAGCTTAAAGATGAAAAATAACTTTGAGACATAATAATTAGAGCTAGGTGGGCTATGGGTGTCTTAAAAGCTAGGATACTTGGATAATGAGTCTAAAAGTCTCATATCATATCTTTGTCCAAATTATCTGTTTGAAAACCTGATCTTCCTGCCATATAATAGGAATATTGAGCATAGGCCTGCAAAATGCATTCCCTTTTCTTCTGACAGCCTTTCTCTTCCAACAGAAGCCGGGCTCGCACGTGTCTTCAGGCCAGGCTGTGGAGGAGCCCCCCTTCTGCCCGGATTTCTGCTGTTGGGTGCCGGTACGCCTGTCAGTGTTGTGTCACTTGGGAAATGCAGTCTGCAGCCAGGACCCTGTTGTCACGAGCTGCACAAACCTGAGACAAAAATACCCCATGTCTTGAAGCTTTTATTCAGTGATTTTAATCGCTGCTGTCTTTAATCTAGATTCAAGTGACTGTTCTCCTCCGCGGTACATCTGCCTGTGGGTAGAAACTGAGAGCGCTGTGAAATGAGGTCCTTGTTCCAATCACAGGAAAGTGTATAAATCACACAAATGATTTTTATGAATAATTCTCCAATATCTTGTTACTCATCCCCCAGACATAACAATGTAGCAGTGCTAGTAGAAATTTTCTTCTGTAAACATATTAAGATGAAAATGAAACATCTTTGGATCTGCTTTCAAAAAGGCAAAAGCAAAACCGAAACTGTTGAAATCCTGTTAATGAAAACTTCATTGAATTTCACAGCCCTTATTAATTTTTTTAAAACAAACAAAAAATCCTAAAAGTTCACTTGTTTTTACAGCCAGCAGCATTTTCTGTTTGTTTCTGTGTTTAAGAAAAACAAAAATTGATCCAAGTTACTTGGTTCTGCCTTATTCAAAGTTATTGTTTTGAAATGAGACTTTATTTTTGTTGAGCAACTAAAAGTGGTCATTTCTATTCCGTATAGGCTTGGACCTAATACTTCATAAAAGCTTCTTCTCCGATGGGGTGACAACTTGAACACTACACAGAACCGTGGAAGGCGTTCTGTATGTAATTTATGTGCCTGGGCCATGTTCTGAGCCCATACACCACAGAGAAGGAGAAGCTAAATCAATCACGAGTGATTTCCTGTGAAAGCCAGATCACATCCACCACCCATTTGCTCTTGGCTGGCTGAGAAATGACTATTGGGTCATGCTGAAATGGGGGGCAAAATCTTAGCAATGTGCTGCACACAACGGAGCCTCATTTCAGCTTCATTTCCAGAGGTCCACAGGCTGTGGCGGTTCCACGTAGCCCAGCAGTGTCTGGCACCTGCACTGTCTTCTTGGCTGCTGAGCTGGTGCCAGAGGTGGGGAAAACTTTTTGGTGGCAGTGGGGATAGTCTAGGCTTAAACGTTTTCTGATCTGCAGAAAAATACTGAGAAAAATGCAATTAGTCTTCAGTTATAATGTGAATGTGGAGATAAGCTGGAGAAATCCGAGTTTGCAGTGGAATATTAGATGCAGAATAAATGTTTTCCATTCACTTGCTTAATATTTCATACAGTCTTGGAAATGTTCCGCTGCCTGACCCTCATGTTTGCAGATTATTTCTACATCTGTCTCAAAGCCGTACCCTCGTCAAATGGACCAAGCAGCTAGTTTCTTAGTTAAAATAACAATAATAAAGTGTACGAGCACCCAGGCGTGCTGAACATCCCATCCCCATAGCTCATTCTCAGCTCAGAAGGCTCAGCTACTGCCCCGTGCTCGCAGGCAGAAGGAACACACGGCATGTGCTCGCTGTTGGGTTTTCCTATTTCTTCTTGCTTCATATAAACATGAAATTCCATATGGAGCTTTTAATGGTTGCTTGGAAATTGGATGTCGGTCACCCCAGAGGGATGCATTGGCATTCTGCACCTGATTGCATTTCTCTGTTCTCCCCCAGAGGACGAGTCAAAGGTTATGGTTCAGAGGGGAAGGACTTTGTCGACAGCAGGTTCTCCTCAAGTTGAGAGGAGGATTTTTCGCTTTAATAGCATAGAGTAGGATGGAAATTGTTGTTTGAGTTTGCGTATGTGAATTTAGGAACCTGATCCAAAGTAAACTGACATGAACAAGAAAGTTGATACTGACTCCAAAATAAGTTTTTCCCATCCTAAACATTGGAAAGGGGAGTAAAGCAAAACAAACAAAAGAAGCAGTTCAGAGCTAGGCACTAATTTCCATCTCTCTTTTGTTTTCCACACTCGTTTAAGGAAAGCAAAAAATTGCTTTTCTGAACTTTAATATTTCTGAATACCTTTTTGAAAACTCCAGAAGCTGAAATATTTTCAACTTCCCTTGTAATTCTGTTCCCTTCAGTGTGACCTTACAGCGGTGCCATTCCCTCACCGGGCGGTGGCATGCAGCGGTGACATTCCCTAACTGCCCGCAGTGGATCTAGCACGCAAGTCCAAGAGCCCACGAGTCCAAGAGAGTTCACAGAGCACTTCTCCACCCTGCTTTGGTGCAGGTTCCTGAGCCGATATCGCTGTGCTACGTACTGCTCTTTGTATGTGCAAGCTCTCCTAAGGTGAGTGTGACTCACTTCCCCGGTGTGATGTAAGGATGCTCTGGGCTCCATTGCATTAGTCACACATTTGCTAGTGGTTCGCAGGATAATGCTGTGCCACGTAACAATTTCATAGCTGGGGAGTTCAAGGAGAAGAGGACGAGGTCCAGGTCCCCTGCACGCAATTCTCCTAAGGGGCCTGGACCTATCTGCATCAGCCTGGGTCACAGGGGGATGGTTTATATTAAAATCTCCTACCTGACTCCTCCAAAATGCAGCGCAGTGCTCCGGGATTCTTGGCCTTTCAGTGCCTGCAGTGGTAGTTATACAGAACGTACGGGTAGGAGACCGAGCGCCAACATCTGCTATTGAGTCTGAGCTGCTAAACTATGACTCTGCAAGTTATTTCAATAAATCTACTCTTTTAAATTTAATGAGGGAACCGAAATCTGTCCTTGGATCTGGATGATGCTGTGTGAAACAATGATGGCCAGTTAACAGCAGTATTTCCAGTTCCAAGGATTTAGAAATCATGAGTCAGGCTTTCCAAACCTTAGAAATAATGAAATATGTTTTTGAAAGAATATTTCAGGTTACATTCAGTTTCTGCTTTCTCAATTTTTTGGGCGCAATTGCTTCACTTGTAAAGTTTTTCAACAAGAATACATGGTTTCTAAGATTGCTTTTTAAAATGAAACTCAGCTTCTGACATATTTCTGTGTTCTAGATCTAGGCTTTAACAGCAAGACCAAACATTCCTCGTAAATTTATATGTGCTAACAAATGCAAACTCCTTGCCAAATTTTATATCCCCCAGAATATGCAAGGAGTGTCAGAAGTGAAAAATAAATCTGTGACAATTTCCTAGTTCTGTACTATGGGTTGCACAATTTTAAGGCAAATGTAGATCATATGCAGATTCTGTTACACTGGTTTCATTCAAAGATAACTTCACTGCTGTCAGCTAGCCAGTGATGTCTGCTCTAGCCTTTAAATGTGATCACTGAAAATTCAAGATATGTAGGAAATAACTTTAATAACCTTTTATTATTATTTGTCTCCTGCATTTCTATGGGGATTACCTTGCTTTTTTTTCATTTCTTTTTACTTTTAAGTTTTCATATTTTATTTTGAATACCCTTTCCTTCATTGGTGACAGCTAAAACTTGAAAAAATGAAAATTGAGATTCATAACAATCACCTAATGGCTGAGTCCAAGGCTGTAATGAAAGCATCAGTCATCTTGAGGCCTGAGATAAATTCACTAGAATTAATAAATTCACTGGCACTGGCAAGGAAGGAGAACTTGCCTTGTGATCCAGTTGCTCTGGCCTTATGTGATTTTATTGTAAGACTGCTGTTGCATTCCCAAGGTCTTTTAAGACTGGCACTCACTTCTGATAGACTGTATATTGTTCTCCCTTTAGAAATGTGCTCTTTTTAGTATATTTGCATGGGAATTTCCGAACAGACCCAATCCAGCTCAAGCCCGGCATTATTAACACAGGCAAATCTTACTTCTCACCCAAAGAGAAGGTCCCCCGTCACTGCAGTGTCCTGCACCCCGTGGTGTTTGTGTCCCACTGCATACATGCGTGCAAGCAGGGCTCAATCCGCAGCACGAGCAGATTGCTCTAGCTCTGTTGATGGCAAAAATAAGCCTCACTTGACGTCAGTTGTAGTTATAAAACTTTCCAGATACTGAAAGCTTAACTGCTTCTCTGGTATATGAGCTTCATGGAGTTTGGTGGAGTTTGCAGGAGCTTGCCTGCTCCAAGGACTTACGCCAGTGTTTTCAGGAAAGTTTTTTTTAAAAATGTGTTTTTCAATTGTTAACCATAATTGAGATAATATTGCAAAAACCTCTGTAGCTTATTGACCTGACAGAGTGTAAACAGCTTTTTGGAAGCCTCCTGATATGAAATATTCCAGTCTTTGTATTGTTCTTGTACATGAATTGCACAGAGAGAATAAGCAATAAAATACCAGATGGATTTCCTTTGAAACATAATTACTGTCCAGGTGCAGACCCCACTTTTCATAGTCAAAGATTTCCATCATTTTAATGGGATTCTTTTAAGTCACAGTATCAGCGTCCCCTGACCTGAACCATCAGGCAGAGTGCCCCGCATACGGTAAGGGTGAACGAAGAAAGGGGTTCACCTCTCAGTCCATTTTGGCCACTGATATTTTTCCTGAGACTGGCAGTCGAGATGCCTCTTGGTGCCCATCCTGGCAGAGACTTTCTCCAGGGCACACATCTGGCCAGAGGGAGCTGTGCTGAAACTCATTTCTTCTTTGCGCAGAGCCGGGCAAGAACTTTTTTTTATTATTATTATTTTTTCTCCTCTTTTCCTTTCAAGGGAGCAGAGCAATAAAATAATAATAATAATAATAAAAGGCACAGCCAGTCTCCCCTCCCATTCTGACATGTTGAGTGCCAAAACTCAGATCAAGTCTTTAAGGCGAAGTGAGAAGGCAATGAAAACAGGGGCTTTATTATAAAGGCAGGGCTGTGAACTTTTTAACTCTCGCACTGCTCCCGGATGTGACTCTTCACACTGCACACAGCTGCTGAACGCTTCCAGCGACTGTGGGTGGTGGGTGAGGAAAGGGGAAGAGGTGGTTTAGCTATGCACAATATTTCCCATAAGAAATAAAGCAATAGAATCTCACCTCGCTGCCTGTTTTTCCACATATATTGAGACGGGAATGTATTTATATAACCCTATTAAAAGGGAACACTCAGTAGCAAACTCAGTCTTTAAATAGCTACTGTTCTGCATACTCCAGTCTCCAAACTCCTCAGTTTCAACTCACACCCACTTACATTCTTTTGACATATTTCTCAGGTTTTTTGTGACTTTGGGGTCAAATCCAAAACTTACTGAATGCAGTTGAAAGACACCCTCTGAATTCAGTGGAATTTGGATAATAGTCTTAGAGCTCAGATACCATGCTGATAAATGCAATAAATTACATAGACAAAAGTTGCCCATTTTGGGCTAGTTCCACTTCTACGGAAGCAAATGGAACTGTTGCTATTGACTGCCACAGAAATCAGTTCTGGCCCTTCTCTGTTGGTATTTCAGCAGCTCTGAAGACGTGTTACAAAGAAGGGGAATATCTCTGTCTCCCATTTACAGATGAACAAACTGAGGCGCAGAGCCATGATTACGCCTGTGGGTCAGGCAGGCAGTGCAGCAGAGCTAGAATTAGACCCAGATACCAGTCCTTGGACCACCCAGTGGAAAAAGAGCCTGTTAGCTGCTAGCCATCCTGTGGACTGCTGGTGCTACCAGGTCCTACCGATGCCAGCAGGAGTGGAGGGCAACCAACATCCTCCCATAAATCATTGAGCGTTAATAAACTGAGCAGCTCTTCAGAAGTATTTTGTTTTTACCACCAAGATGCATTATTTCATCCTTTTTTTTTTTTTTCCCTCAGAATTCATATTTTCCCTTTGACTCCTGCTATTTTGGTTCCATTTAGCAAATACATTCTTGTGTTTTTTTTTCCCCTGTGTCCCTCCAGCCACCTTAGTTTGCCTTTTTTTTTTCCTTCTTTCCCTTAAAAACTTTTTTCCTCATTCAGTGCACTAAGTGGATTTACGACCCATTTAGGCAGCTTACAGTGGCATTGCTTTTACAGTTCAGAGGCAGAAGGGCCATAAAAAGATTTACAGTTACAGCAAGAGTCGGTTGCATGGAAGTTCGAGATCCAAATTAGACAAAGGGAGCGGGGCTGTGTGAGTGGCCAGTAAAAGAAGCTTGGAAACAAAAACAAATGGAGCTGCTGTTAGAGGAGGAGGTTGGGGTGGGGGGAGAGAAAGAGGAGGAAAAACTGCCTGTTAACTTCATGTTGCTATTGCAACAGCTCTGTTAATTCTGTTATATAAAGCCCTTTTTCCTCCTTTTTTTCCTCTCGCTCGATGTTGTTGTTGGACAGGTTTCCTCTGCAAACACAACTCTCAAACTGGAGAGCAGCAACTTCACACAGTAGTTGAGATCCCAAGGCAGATATTCCCAGGATGTTGGCAGCTGCTTTTGCTGCTGTTGCTGGGACTCCAGGATGCAAACTCCAGAGAATAAAACCTAGCGGCGTAACGACTGGGACCAGTCAGAGCGGGGGACTTCAGGTTGAATTGCACAAAGTTAATCTGACTTTTAAAAGAAGCTAGAAATTGGGAAAAAAAGACATTATCCTGTCCCCCTGCTAGAGTATTCCTGCTAACTTCAAAAGAAACAAGACCAGGCTTGACCAAATCCGTAACAAGCTGAGACAAAGGGGAGATTTGCCACCGACACCAAGGGAACGTGTCTGGGCACAGAAAGGGAGACTGGAGCTGGAGTCTGCAGGAGGTCAGGGCTGAGCTGTTGTGAGCCCCAGACCGTATGCTGTGCTGTCAGAGCTACGGGCAGAAACTGCTTTGGAAAGAAATGTGTCCTTCAGGGCAGTGTGAAAGGATGCCACATTTGTTTGGGTCTATAGATGTGGTCAGCCAGATGGGTACAGATACTCACATCTGCTCTGTGGGGTCAAGCTTTGATGCAGGCCAGTTATAGTCTGTACCGTGGCACTGCACCTGTGCTATTAAGGTTTTTTTGAGGATGTGAGCTTAACAGGTCAGGAATAACAGCATGCTAATGCAGCATCAGGGCTTGAAACTGGTTGAAGCGAGGGTGAAGCAAGCACAAGGCTGTCTGCACTCACCCACAGAGACAGGCTCTGTTGGAGTGCAGCAGAATGGCTCCAGTAAGGTCTCCAGCAAGCCTATATTTGACTTATTTACTTCACCTTGTAGGGCCATTATTGTAGCTATGTAAGTATATGGTCTGGAAACAAGCATAAGTAAGCCGTATGTATAAGAAAGACAATATTTCTCAGTTTTGCTGCAAGTGCTCGTTTATTTTAGATAGCTGGAAAGCATGCTATTGTTTTGTTTTTCTTCTCATTGACACTGTATTTATTCTGCTGCTCCCATTCCTAACCAACTTCCTGCTCAAAATATCGCCTTTAGTTCCACATAGATATGGCGCTCTTCGTTTCCTGAAGCCGTCACGTAGCGATGCAATCGGATCACCTTCTGGGCTCCACTCACTTGGTGCCTGCATTTCAGAAGCGGGTGAGCTGTCTCTTAGTTGCTTTATTCTTAATTTCTGTTGGTGATGGGGAGTTTGTACTGCCTCATTTATTGAGTGTGAGCTTCACTGGTGAAGTTCATGACATTACCAGTTCCCCTGGACCTTTGTTTTCTTGGCTTTTTGGCTGTCCTTTGCTCGCTGTGTGCTCATAGCTCTCTGGTGAGATTAGTGTTACTCTCTTTGTGGAGAGGTGGAGAGGACACTGGGATCCTCTGGATGAAAAAACACTTCATAATGATGCACTTTTAATCCTTGTTCTTTTCCCACATTCTCACACGGATGCTAACACTCAGCTTTCAGGCTATCTATAAGAGGAAAAAAGCAATCAGAGTGCTTTCCCCTACATCTTTTTTAGAACTAGTTCTTCCTTCCTCAGACGAAAGATCTCCTACTAAGATGAGTGGTAATACGTTTAAAAGCTTTGGCTGGCGTTTCGCTTTCTAGATGAACAAGCAGCCAGCTTCAGAGAGAGGCTTCAGCCTAACCCTGAAATGAAATATCGCCCAGGCCTCTATTAAAATGTAAAAGCAGACTGACGATAGCCAGACGTGCATCTCCTGCCCTCTTCCTCTCTCCTCCTCTCAAGGGCAAGGCAGGAACGCAGCCGTCCCCCTGCAAGCTCAGGCCCGTGAAGCGCGCGCTGCTGGGCTGCTCCCTGCACCTTCGCAGCGCCGGGCTCTGCTGCTCGGCTGTGTCAGCAGCCTGCCAGCTGGCTCCCTGTCCAGCCCCTGGTGGGTGTGCTGCACAACCCTCAAGTGACCAGTCATCTGGGACTCCGATGGATTTCTGCGGGTACCACTGGAGGTTTCCAACAGGACACTGAACCGTTACAGTTCTGCCGTGTCAGGGCTGTTCCTCCCTCTTTTGGACTCGATGATCCTTACGGGTCCCTTCCAACTCGGGCTATTCTA